>NC_086061.1:1914922-2529897 GCF_947568885.1 Cydia strobilella | reverse complement strand
TGTTTTTTTATCATATCTAAATAAGAAATTATCATAGAAGCTTAAATTAAGTTGAACAAACATAATTGCGTTGATAGTAACTTGCACAAACGAAAAACTTACGATAACTGACTCGTTTCGTTTTCCTCGGCACAATTTTCAAATATAATTTTAATTATTTCAAGCGCTATTTAGACGACTAGTTTATGAATTCAATGTAATCCAGAGTGATGCACATTCGCAACATAACAGTGGCTGACCTTAGAACCCCACACCTATGAGAGGGGTACTGCGATGTGGTCACCGAGTACTAGTTACCGAAGCGTTAAGGATGACTCACGTTAGACCGGGCCGTGTCCGGACCGGAGCTTCCGGCGCTTCGTTTTCTATGGAAAGAACCACGTGATCACCTGTCATGTCATAGAAAAGTAAGCGCCAGAAGCTCCGGTCCGGACACGGCCCGGTCTAACGTGAGTCATCCTTTATGGAACAATCGAATTTAAACTATCGTGAGACATACGAGTGACTAAAAATACGGGAGTGAAACCGCTAAGTTAGTTGCGTTGAAATGAAAAGATGCATTTAAGTGGAGCATGTATTCAGCTTGTCGCAGCCCGTGCCACATTTAGACGGATCATTATACTTAAGGACTAGTACTTACTGTTTATTGTATTATACTGTGAAGTAAGGGTGCCACTTCGTATCGTGCCAACTGAGTTGCTAAAGCCGCCACTACGAAGCTAGATTATTTTCTTGTAAACCCTTCAAAATCACATACATTTGGAAGCTAAAAAACTCACTTACTCTGACAATTTCTGAATAGATGTGACGAGTAATAAAACAAAAGAATTACGTAGATATATATTACAAATATTATATTAGTAATTAAGGACATATTTGTTTTTCCGTGAACGTTGTCAATAGAATTGTTTTTGACACGACTGGTGTATCTCTCAATATATTTTTGTCAACCGGCCAGTAATCAGGATTTTGGTAATCTATGCTTTTTTTGCTAGAGTTAGGCCGTCATAATAAAAGTTTGACGTTTAAAATAACACTTGCACAGCGTGTGCTATCAAAATCGTTGCATACTTATCTTGGTCTAACTCTATGAAGGTATCTGCCAAACAAAATTCACAAATGGCAGCACCGGAAACTTGTAAAAATTACCTAAGACGTTTTTTTTAAAATTTCAGAGCCCGATTTAACCAACACACTTTTGAAAAACAAACCAGAACCGACTGTTCAAAAACCTGAATCGGCATGGCAATTCTTACGTAAGTAACTTCATTCATATAACTTGATAGCTGATATCATAGTAGGACTTCAATTTGCACATACCTACTCGTACTTTTTTTTTTTTCCTTATATCAGTCTTTTGCTTTTAATTCCTTATATCAGTCTTATCACTCACACTAAATAATTTGTCATTTGCGTTATCTTCCATTGCATTTATTCTTCATCCGCATAGTAACGCAAACGAGATCTTTAATAATTTTACTCCTTACGCCTATTAGGATTTTAATTTATGCCTTTCTCTACCTAATTAGACAGTAGTAAGTGTAGAGGCGTAAAGAGTACTCCCTCCGGGTGTTGTGGGGACCGAAGTCCACTGAGAGTTAGTTAGGAGTTGTTTATACGTATCAAAACTCCGTAAGCGCGATATAGATATAGAACGTGCTAACCACGCCATCTGTTACAATCTTGTAGCACGATGTTGCCAGTGACGGAGGAGACGGCAAAAGATTCGCATTAACGATATTATCCGATTTCAGGAAAGTCCGAGTCATCAAAGCGTGCCCTAGCCGCCGTGCTAATCGTGATGGCGACGACCATCCTCATGGGGTCCATCGTGATCCAGGTGTACGCGGAGGAGATGTTCAAGATGGCGGTGCCCTCGATGCCGCCTAACCTGTGTGCCATCGTGCTGGCTGTCATTTTCGTCTGCGCTTGTTTCGTGTGCGCCGCAGTTGTTGATAAACTTGGGAGAAAGGTACTTACTGTTTTTAATGTCAGAATTAATCCTTGATTTTGATTCGTGTTACAAGGGGCAAAGATGTTGTTTATCTTCTCGTGCTAATATTGATACCCGAGCCAGCAAAAATTGCTAAATTCCAAGTGGTTTCAAGAAGGCACAAACTTTGCTACCGAGTGAAGCACATTTCTCACCACACCAACGCGAGGAAAATATTAGCTGTAACACATTACAAAACAAATTGAAGTATAATTACTTTTCATTAAACACGGCGAAAACATAAAAGACGAATAGGATATTCAACTCTTAGCGCCACTTGCACCATCCCACTAACCCGGGGTTAACCGGTTAAACCGTTAACCTAGTGTCAAATTGTACTGGTCATCATGGTAACTCCAGGTTTAACCGGTTAACCCCGAGTTAGTGAATGGTGCAAATGGCCCTTAAAGCGCAAATCGATAAAAAAAATTATAGGTAACAGTGAGATATCAAAAATACTCAAAAATGTCTTGTAAACTTTTCATGATTGTCGTTGCTATGGCACCAAATAGGCAATCTTACAAAGATCGACCTAGCCTCCTAGCCCCACAGTAAAGCCAATAAGACTTGTGTTGTTGTGTGTGTTGTGTTGTGACTGTAATCGTATATACTTTGATGTATCTTACTTTGCTTTGTTTCCTTACTAGATGCTTTTGACGAGCACGTCAGCAGCTTCCGGAGTGTTCACACTACTTCTGGGGACACAGATAGAGTGTGGCTGGGCGCCCCACTGGGTCACAGCTCTCCTCATCTACCTCTACTGTTTCATCTACACCCTCGGCGCCGCCTGCGTGCCCTTCATACTCACCGCTGAAGTGTTCCTACCGGAGGTTAGTATCTAAAGTGTCTACGCTGCTGCTGTCGCGGCTGGGCCCCACACTGGCTGTAAGCTGTAAGCGTTAGTCCGGCTCAATACTGCAAATATTTAACAAGGGGTATTTATCAAATGAACGATAAGGTGGTATTAATCACACTTCCACCAACTTCGGTCCAAGCCAGTTTGAGTTACCTTTTCCATTCCATCCCCAACACACCCACCTCTTTCTCGAAGCGGTGCGAAGCGCTGATTTTGCATTACATGATAACTTACATTACTTACTTTACTAGCACTTAAATGACTTCCTATTTACGTTCCAGGTCCGCGGCCTCTGCAATACCTTCAGCATGGCCTGCATGTGGATTTTCAACTTCATCACTCTCATGATCTTCAACCCACTCGTAGAGGTACTGTTTACTCATTACTGCACTGCACTTACTACCAATTTGTATTGGGAAAACATATTTACATATTTAGAAATATCTTAATAGCACGAAGCAACCGATAGAACAGCGTCATCTAGTGGGACATTGGGCAACTATAAAACTAAATAATACTACATTTAACAGGTACTGAGTCTGGGCATCGTGTTCTGCGGGTTCTCGGCCACCTGCTTCCTCGGGGCGCTCTACAGTCACTACTGCTTGCCCGAAACCAAGGGACTGCCGGCTGATGAGATTCAGCTTCTATTCCTTAAAAAGAAGACAAAGAATAATAAAGTTTAGTTTAATTAAACTGTCTTTTAAAATTACGTTACCCTTGTAAATAATAAAGAAACCATAGTTTAACCATATCACACATCTGCTTAGATTGCGGATTGTAATTAGTACTCTACAGATGGGTTTTCACATACTTTGTTGTACCTACCTATGTTAGCGCGCACCGTGTGGACTAGCCTGCCACAAGCACTTGAGCAGGCGACGTGGAGTGTGTGAGAATTTTTGAAGACCGATATTCATTTTAAAGATCTATCTAGCGACACCCCACACTATATTTAATAAGGTCATACTCCCCGCTTTACGTGTGGGTCAAACACATTTTAGAAAAAGGTCGCTTTTGTGGTCAATATTATAAAAGTTAACGTTTTTCTTATTGGAGTATCAAGTACTGAAAAAAATAATGTATCCGACCTGTAAGGGTGTAGCGTAATAATTTGTTTTAGATTACCTAAACTTTGCTATGTCTACAGGAAAGACGTGAACGAGTTAACCATACTATAAAATGTGTATGACCCGTGTAGGAAAGGTACCATAATCAAAATATTTTTTTACATTTTTTTATTTTACCACTGTCGGCGTGAGCCTATATTTATATACCCATGCCCACAGAACATCTACCCATGCCAAATTGCAGCTTTCTAGTACTAACAATCACGGCCGCGGCCGCGGACAGACAGACGGACATGGCTAAACTAAAATTGTTCTTAGTTGAGTACGGAACCCTAAAATAAATCATTATCCAAATCTGCTCAACCTTCTTTGAGAATTTTTTTCATTTGACATTCATCTGTTTTAACGTAAACCTCGGGCATTGAACTAGTAGTTTTGCAGAAACTTATGGTAACGAGATACTATTTATACCTACTAACTTCTTGTACTCGTGTAATATGGCAATAAGCCACTCAGTGGTTAGCAGTACAATAGTTTACTGCTAGCCTGCGACATAAACGCATATTGCTTGTGTCAACGTGTATAAATAGCAAGTAATAATAGCCTATAAATAAGTTATCTTTAGATTTACGTGCTCTCTCTCTCTCTATAAATACCGAGAATATATGACACATCTTCGGTATTGTTTGGTTTCACTTAATCTCCATTCAACCCTCCATTTATCAACCCATTTGACTCGTACTATTGGCACACGAGTGATTAAATTAAATACGTATTCAAACTAGGCCTTGTGATCCCCCATGCCTCCGGCATTTTGAAAAAAATCCAAAAACTGAATTGACAAAATAAATCCATCCATAATATAATCCATGAAAAACACAAAATTTCACGAGAAATGCTACCTTCTGTAGAGGAGAAAAACCGAACAGACATTTTTGCCCAAGTTGAAACGGAGATCTTGGTTTTCGGTCAATCAATTCGTTTTTAGTATGTTGCTTCGTCGTATCGTACGAAGGTAGGGAACCTTAAAAACAAAAGTACACTATTGAATCCGCCGTCGTCTAAGGCACGGAGAAAGATAACCGGCCTAAAGAATGATAATGACCCGAGTTCTCAGCATGACAAGTAGTTATTATGAAAATAAGCCACAAATCTTTGGCAACTGATAAGTAAAGCAATGTGTTAGTTGTATTCACTATCTCTCTATAACAATATTTGCTTCGTCTTCAAATTGTCACATTGCTACACTAAGGGCCACTTGCACCATCCCACTAACCCTGGGTTAACCGGTTTAACCTAGATACCATGGTTACCGGTAGGTACAATTTGACACAGTATTTGATGCAAAGCAACGCGTAGAAGTATCAGCGTCTAGCGACTTAACCTAGGAAATGCTAAGGCACGGAGAAAGATAACCGGCATAAAGATTGATAATGACCCGAGCCCTCATCATGACAATTATTCTGAAAATGAGCTACAAATCTTTGGCAACTGATAAACAATGTTTTAAAAGTTATATTCGCTATCTCTCTATAACAATATTTGCTTCGTCTTCAAATTGTCACATTACTGTTTATCTTTTCTAACGGATTGTTCTCTTGCAATGTCTTTTAAACAGTTTCAGCCTCTGTCAGTCGACAGTTATAACGCATATTTTGCAAGATTGCTACATTTAATTAGCAAGTAAAGTAGTTTTAGTAGGTACTAAGTAGAATAATTTAGTAAAAATGGGAAAGGCACAGCAATGCATAACTGGAGTGACTGGTAAGTTTTGTAAAATCTACTACATGTATTAGGTACCGCGAATATCGTGGGCTAAAATCAAGACTTTCAATGGTATTATGTTCATCGTTACATAGCTTAATAAGCCTAAACCTTTCACTCTTTGTCTTGAAATAAGGCAATAGTGGGCCCAGACCGAATTATAAAATGTTCCATGGTCTACTAAATAGTTCGGGCATTACTAAACAGTAACACGATATCACGTAAATTTACTTGATATATACTTAATCGAAATAATTGAATTAAAAAATGCACAAACCATACTGGGCCTTAAAACCCATCCTCTGGTGGATATCCCTTTTTAGGGTCCCGTACCAAAAATAAAAAAAACTCCTATGGTGCGACTCTGTTTGTCTGTTAGTCTATCTGTTACATCGCTAAATATCTCGGGAACTGCCTACGCTACAGAATAATATATTGTTAACCAAGGGATGAAAGGCATTCGTTCAGTCGAACTTATTTAGATTTAGACTAGTATTGAAACGTATTTAAGCAGTTTAGAATATTCTTTCAACTTGCAAAAATATTTTCAGCAGGAAGGCTTTGTAAGAGAAGATACTAGTATTCTACATGATACCCAACAAATTTTCGAGTTTTCCATTAGATTAATCCTTAATTTCAGTGAGCTTCAGCGCCATGTTGATGGGCAGCCTCAACTGCTGGCCTTCCTACACACTGGAACTGTTCACGAACCCGAACTCTACAGTGTTGTCCACGCCCATGACAGAGGTGGAAGCGTCGCTAGTCGGCAGCTTGCCTTCTTTAGGCGCCATGGCTGGGACAGCCGCGACTGGTGTACTTATTGACAATTTGGGGAGAAAAAGAGGTTGCATGGCGCTAGCTTTACCCTCTCTGGTGAGTCGTATTGTTGTTGTACGCGGAAGTTGTCTTGTTTTTTACCCGACAGCGCAACGCAAAGGAGGGTAATGAATGTATATCAGTCTACTAGAAACTAGACTAATTATTTAATCATGCTAAACGCTTGATCTATGAAACTCTTTACAATATGTTTTCCTTATTCTACAAATCAGCAGCATTTCAATGATTTCCCCCAATGATCGGCATGATAATTCGGCCCTTACCTATATTGTGTTGGTTCTTACTGCGCTTTCGAATAAGCGATCACGATTCCAGGGGACTTCGCCAATATGACAATCAAAACTTAAATAATGTGTGGAAATTGTCACGTGACTTTTCGTAGCATTTTTCATCCCGATATACACTTTATTTTTGGGGTTCCGTACCCAAAGGGTAAAAACGGGACCCTATTACTAAGACCACTGTCCGTCTGTCTGTCTGTCCGTCTGTCACCAGGCTGTATATCATGAACCGTGGTAGCTATACAGTTGAAATTTTCACAGATGATGTATTTCTGTTGCCGCTATAACAACAAATAAAAATAGAATAAAATAAATATTTAAGTGAGGCTCCCATACAACAAACGTGATTTATTGCCGTTTATTGCGTAATAGTACGGAACCCTTCGTGCCCGAGTCCGACTCACACTTGGCCGTTTTTTTTCGTTTGGCATTTGTCGATATAGGAACGATTGTTATCACGGCTAAGCCCCCAGATCCGGAAGCTAATAAGTTATTTAACTTTCAGCTATGCTGGATCATTGTAGAATTTTCATCGTCGGCGCTGCCGATTATGGTTGCTCGCTTCATCGGGGGCATTGCAGGAGGAGCAAACCTGGTTTACGCTCCAATTTTCATATCGGAAATTTGCGAGCCTTCTATAAGAGGAACTTTATCTTCAGGTACGTATCTTCAGTTTCTCAGAAACTGGAAGATTTTATATGTAAAACATATTTTTTGTGAATTAAATTTTTTTTTTTCAACGCGTTGAATTAATGGTTGAATGAAGACTTCGTATACCAAACTGTAATCTCATACATTTTAATATGGGATCCCGATTCAACTATAATGACTTCATTATGAAATACTTTAGTGTACAATAATGAACTTGACAAGACAAGAGGACAAAACCAAACGAAAGAACAAAAGACATCAACGAGCCTCTTTCTCAGTAGATTAATTTTGTTTAATTATTTAGGTTGTATAGTAGAAAAAATATTATTTTTCTTGACGCATAGAAATAGTATTGTATACAATAGTGATATAATTAAGCTTTTCAATCTCGTAACATGCCTAAACACGGTAATCAACTGAAAGCTCTCTATTAATATCACGATTGTATAAAATACTATTTAACAAAGAAAGAAGTTCAAAGTTCGTGAAATTGTAGTATTTTTATGTGTATATCTAGCATTTAACAAGTAATGTTTATCTTCTAACAGGGACGGTATCCTTGTACTGCTTTGGAGCCATCTTATCGTACTTGAGCGGCTGGTTCCTGTCGTACAGAATGATCATCTGGCTAAACCTGGCCCTAGGCGTCGTAAACCTTTTGCTATTCATGCTTGTGGTTGAAAGCCCGCTGTTCTTGCTGAAACAGAAGAGAGAACAAGTGAGTTAATACAAAACAAAAGGTAATACAAAAGGTAATCACGGTCTATATCCCGGTCAATATAAGTCAAGTGAGTTTATGTACATAAATAATTTCAAAAGTGAATGGCTGTTGGAAGCGCTGGCGTGCGTGCGACTTGCAATCCGGAGGTCGCGGGTTCAAACCCCGGCGTGTACCAATGAGCTTTTCGGAACTTATGTACGAAATATAATTTGATATTTACCAGTCGCTTTTCGGTGAAGGAAAACATCGTGAGGAAACCGGACTAATCCCAATAAGGCCTTTGATGGTTCCGGACACCATATCTAGTTTAGTTTTAATTGTTGTTTTTTTTAGAAATATTCTATATATCGTAAAATGGAATACATTGATTAGCGACAGTAGGTAGGGTAGTTTTCGAATATTTTTGACGTTTATGAAAAGCCAGTTGAAGGTAGATCGATTCGATGGCCGCTCATTCTCGTAGGCGCAAGCTCGTTCGTCGCGATAAACCAAAAACGTATTAAATCTGTCGATTTGTGTGCTAAAAACCCTCACAGCAGCCACTACAGCATCAACTCGCCGTTGGAGAGTGTCGGTACCGACCAGCCGTTCGACATGCAGACACGGGGTGAGTTGGCTTTGATTGATTCGCTTTCACTGGCATAGATCGTTTAATTTCTCTCGAAAAACAATTGTCCTACTCGAGGGCGATTGTACATTTGTTCCTTCGACCGGGATCCTCCTCAAACTGAGAACAGCTAACCTGTCTCGGGGCCAGGAGTGACGTTGAACCACTTTCGTTTCGTTACAACTGTCGCTAATCTCGTCTCGTTACCATATCGTTAATTTTCGTTTCGCTTATCGTACATATCGCACAATACATAGTCATATTTTCGTATAAATAATCCTCGTAATTATTTAAATATCGCAAAGGTAATTAGCATCGAGCCTGTAGCCATTATTCCTCCAAAGTCCAATAATAAGCAATCGTTTAGCTACCTATAGATAAAGTTACCTTAAAACGCCTAAAATCCTATAGATATACAGTTATTTTAGCATATTATATTGAAATATCGAATTTTAGCCCATCGAATTGATGATGCAATCATATTATACGACCAAATTTAATAGGCATTGAATTTGGTATTGATACCGTTGGAATAGAATACTTCTAAAGTTAGTCGGATAATATTTGCACCGCGTGCCATATCTGATTACGTAATAAAATAACCTATAAACAATAGTGTTGATTTGGAGACTTTAAGAATAGCGATAATTACATTTAGTTATTGTTATTTTGTAAAGTGAATATAACACATAGACAAATATAATTTACACAATAGTACGAGTACAGATAAATTAGTAATATTTTGCCTACGTATTTAGTCTACACAAATATCGTGCATTATTATCGAATAATGTTCACAGATAGATGTCCATTAATATTCACATAAATCACATATATAGTTAATCCTAATTCCTAATCAATAATTTGTTACTTTCTGCTGAAATTATTTACATACCTACGTTACGCACTCATAATTGGCGCAAACTTGCAAACTTATTCTCAGTCGTTTAAGGTCTATTTTCCAACGGCAGCACAACACGGTGCTAACTGTTTTGTTGTCGAAGTGAAATAATTCATTTAATTAGTGTTTTCGTTTCGTCACCTACATTCGTAATCATTCGAAAAATAATTGAATTGCAAGTCTCACTTCTAATCGTTTTGAACATTTATCGTTATATTAATTCTCACAAGAATTATTTTCGTACCTATTGTAGTGAGATCAATTATTCTTCGCAAATATTATTTATAAGTTGTGTATTCGATAGTATAGTGGCGGGTGAACCTTATATCATAGTGAATAAGGTTGAAATTTGTTTCGTTCTACAATTTGATTTGTTTATTGAAGAAGTTCCTTTTACATTTAATTAACGCGTTGGTAGACAGTTAAACTAATCATGTCTAAGGCACTTGCTCGTCGCAATTTGCAATTAAAACGCGAAATATCGATCAAACGTATCGACGAATGTTTAGCCGCCGGGTTGCAAGCTAAGGCGGATTCCTCGCGATTACCGTTGTTTATGTCTAGATTTAGCAAAATAGACGGCTATTGTTCTAGCTTTGAAACCCACCACTTGAAACTTATTTCGGAAATAACGGATGTGAATGAGTTAGACCAGGAGGATGTCGTACGTCAAGAATTTGACGATAAATATTTTCAAATAATCGAAATTCATACTTCGTTGTCGACCGCGACTAGTATTGAGGGCGAGACAAATAGAACTGATTTGTCCGTTAAGTTGCCTCGCTTAAATCTTGTCAATTTTGATGGCAACATTAAATCATGGGGAACATTTTACGACATGTTCAACACAATGGTGCATCAAAACAAACGATTGTCGAATATTGAGCGGTTTTCGATTTTGATTTCACTCCTTTCGGGTGAACCACTGCAATTGTTAAAAGGGTTTCCTTTATCGGATAACAATTATTTAGACGCCTACGCGGCTTTGATCGATCGATATAATAACAAACGAAAATTAGCCTTCCGACATTGGGAAGAAATTCAGAACGCCTCGTTGAAATCTAATTCGCCTAGCGAATTACGCCGACTCGTAGACACTTTCAAAGAAAATATCGCGGTTTTGAAAAACTTGAGATTTCCCGTCAACGATTGGGATTTCCCATTGTTTTATTTATTGATCAATAAATTGGACCTGGATACTCGTCGTCGTTTTGAACTGCAGAACGACAACAAGGACGTACCGTCATTCGACTCGTTGTTAGAATACGTGAGTAAGGCCGGTCAAGCATTAGAGCTTGCCGACCTCACAGAGAGCGCCGCCGCCTCTGCAGCGCGCGCACCCGCGGCACCCGGGCGCACCGCGCGCGCACACGCCGCGCCACGCACCGCTGCCTGGCGCCCGGCGCAGGATCGCGCACCCGCGGGCGCAGCCTATAAAACGCTAGTCACCACTAGCGCCACCTCGATCGAATCGTTTTGCGTGTTATGCAAGTCAAATCATGATCTTGCTAAATGTCTTGAATATCGGAACAAGACTCCTCACGAGCGTTTTTCTGTTGTCAAGGACAATCGGCTCTGCGTCAACTGCTTACGTTCTGGACACGTAGTTAAAACTTGCCCCTCGAAGTCTCGTTGTCAAAAGTGTAATGTCGCTCATCACACTACTATTCATTTCGATATCGAAAGCGGCAATTCCAAGGTCAGCGTCGGTTCGTCGGCCGCGACCAACGTTGGAGCCGCGACTTGCTCGTCGTCTTCGCCCCTCGACACCCCAAGGCACTTGCCTGACAAACAAGTGACCATGCTTGCATCCGACCCAGCACCTGTGGGCCAAATTTCTCTTTTCGCCACTGCGTGCGTGGAGGTACTAGATAAGTTCGGTAGTTATCAAAAAATTCGTATTGTCATAGATAATTGCAGTCAGCCAAACCTTATTACGCGACGTTGCGCGCAGCGGCTTGGACTTCCGATACGACAAAAAAATGCCTCTATCGAGGGTGTTTGTGAGGTGTCAACGTTGACAACTTCTTATACCACTCTTAACATTCGCAGCATGAAATCTGATTTCGAAATGTGCGTCGAAGCCTTTGTTACACCCAAAATATGCAGCAATCAGCCTGCGGTAAAAATTGACATAGACCGGCTGTCATGCGTCAGCGCATTCGAACTCGCCGACTCTAATTTCGATAAACCTGGGAACATTGACGCCTTATTGGGGGTGGATGTGTTTTGTCAAATATTTTTGGGTAACCGTCACAACTGTGACGAAGGACCCACAATCTTTGAGACCAAACTTGGCTGGGTTGTCATGGGAAAGGCCCCTTGCGCAACTTCCCATTCCCAAACTTCATTGTTTTGCTCGATCGAATCGCTGGATTCCCAAATTCGAAAATTTTGGGAAATTGAAAGTCTCCCTAACGCTTCGCCCTTAACTGATGATGAAGTCACGTGTGAGAAAATATTCGCCTCGACTCACACACGTGACACGAACGGGAGATATATCGTACACTTGCCGTTTCGAACTGTCGATCCTCGTTTTGGTGACTCGCGCGCCCTCGCCGAGCGCCGCTTGCTCTCCCTCGAAAAGAGACTCTCTCGTGAACCGGAGCTCCGGACAGAATACAATGATTTCATGCGTGATTATCTCGATGCTGGTCACATGGAGCCAATTGCACCCCAACCAGACGGGCGTGCTTATCACTTAGCGCATTTCTGCGTGGTCAAGCCCAGCAGCGCCACCACCAAATTAAGGGTAGTCTTCGATGGAACTGCTCAGCCTGCTGGAGGCCCCTCGTTGAATGATCAGTTGCTCGTTGGACCGAAACTACAATCTGATCTCGTTTCGATTTTACTTCGCTTTCGTTTGCATGCGGTTGTCTTCACAGCCGACATACGCCAAATGTATCGACAAATCTTAGTCTCTCTCACCGATCGAGACTTTCAACGCATTTTATTCAGGTTCTCGCTCGATGAACCTATACAAGAGTTTCGTCTAAATACCGTAACCTACGGTATGTCTTCGTCCAGTTTCCTCGCAATTCGAGCCCTGATTCAATTGGCCATTGATGAAGGCAAAGAGTATCCTCGTGCGGTTGACGTCCTCAACCGCGACATTTACGTCGATGACGTGGTGACAGGCGCTGAGTCCGTCGAATCAGCTCTCGACCTTCAGTCTCAGGTTGTCAAGATCCTAGAGAAAGGATGTTTCGAACTCCGCAAGTGGTCGAGCAACTGCCCCCGCTTGCTCGAGAATCTCGACCCGACCCATTGTCATAATAAGACGCTCTCTTTCGATTCGGAACCGACATCTCCTGTTAAGGTGCTCGGTATGGAGTGGAACCCGTCCAGTGACGCGTTCACTTTCACGGTCAATACGCTTCATGAAAAGTGTACAAAACGAAATATTCTTTCGGAATTGGCACGCATATTCGATCCTCTTGGGTTTCTTACACCCTTGACACTCTCGTTCAAGCGCATAATTCAAGATCTTTGGACTCTTGGATTAGATTGGGATGTGGTAGCACCCCCCAACATCAGCCAAAACTGGCTTCGTTATCGTTTAGATCTCGACTTATTGTCGTCTCTCGAAATACCTCGATTCATTCCGTCGACAGAGTCTTGTAGTGTTCAGCTGCATGGCTTCTGTGACGCTTCGGAGGCAGGATATTCGGCTGTCGTTTACTTTCGCATTCGGCATGGCGATGGTAGCATCACCATACATTTGATAATGTCACGCTGTAAGGTCTCTCCTTTGAAACGTATTTCTATTCCTCGTTCGGAACTGTGCGCTGCAGTTTTGCTGACAGACCTCGTCGAACACGTAAAGGAAGTCTACGACGCGGACGTTAAATTTGAGGATATATTCTGTTGGTCTGATTCCACTGTGACACTCTCTTGGTTACGTTCGCCGTCACAACGCTGGAAGACTTACGTCAGTAATCGCGTAAGTCACATACAAGAGAAAATACCTGCTGGTCACTGGCGCCATGTCACGTCAGAAACCAATCCGGCCGACTGTGCCTCTCGCGGAGTCACGGTTCGAGAACTTGTAAACCATCCATTATGGTGGACAGGCCCCGCTTGGTTGGCACTTGACAGTAGCTCCTGGCCAAAGTCACCGTTGTCTATCGAAGTTGAATCGGATTTGTTGGACGAACAAAGGGTCCCCAAACAGACCGTATTGTTCACTGCCGTCAACCAGCTTGACGACTTCTTATCCAGACATTCGAGTCTGAATAAGGCTAAGCGCATTGTCGCTTACGTTCATCGTTTCGTACATAACTGTCGTAACCCTGACAACAGACGTTTCGGCCCACTTGTTCAATCGGAACTCGATGGTGCCCTTACTAGTTTAGTAAAGTTGACTCAAGAAAAGTCATTCTCGAGTGAGATTAAATCTCTTAAGGACGGTAAAAAGTTGCCTAAACATTTCAGAAAACTCAGTGTTTTTATCGATACATCCGGTTTGTTGAGGGTGGGCGGTAGGCTGGTTCACTCTGAACTCGATTACGATTGCAAACATCGCTTACTGCTACCCAGTCAGGATCGCATGACACAGCTCGTCATCGATCAAGTACACAATGATAATCAACATCCGGGGTTACGCACGCTAAATTTCTTGATTGCACAAAACTTTTGGATCCTTGCTTCTAAGCGCGTGATTAGTTCTCGCTTATCGAAATGCATAAAGTGCTTCCGCTCTAATCCTAAGCCTTTAGTGCCCCGTATGGCAGACCTACCCAAAACTCGAATTTCGCAAGTAAAACCATTCTCGTGTATCGGTGTCGATTTTGCGGGTCCTTTTCCCACATACATCAAACGCTATCGTGGGGCCAGGCCTTTTAAAACACACGTGTGTTTATTTATATGTTTTGCGACCAAAGCATCACATATCGAGCTCGTTATAGGACTGACCACCGAAGCCTTTCTCGCTGCCCTGCGTCGATTTATCGCTCGCCGTGGCCGTTGCCAACGTATACATTGTGACCGGGGTACGAATTTCGTAGGCGCTTATAACGCGTTACTACCTCTCATGCAAGACGCAGCCTCTCGTGAGAGTATCGAATTCTCGTTTAATCCACCAGCCGCATCCCATTTCGGCGGCTTGTGGGAAGCCAACATTAAATCGTTTAAAACACATCTTGCTCGCGTTGTAGGGAATCAAATCCTAACTTATGAGGAATTTCTTACAGTGGCCGCCCAAATTGAATCGGCCCTTAACTCACGGCCACTTTGTGAGATGAATTCCGATCCAAACGACATGTCGGTGTTAACACCCGGACATTTTCTCACCTTAGAGCCCTTGACATCACTCGTAGATACTTCAACTAGCGATACAAACATTTCCATTTCGAGTCGTTGGCAGCTCGTTCAGAAACTGCATCGTGATTTCTGGAAGCGATGGCATTTGGAGTACTTGCATACGTTAAATCAACGCGCGAAATGGCACTCGGATATTGATGAACCCAAGGTGGGCACATTAGTATTGATTAAAGATGAACAACTGAAGCCACTTCATTGGTCTCTTGGTCGTATAGTATCTTTGCATCCGGGCAAAGACGGGATCTCCCGTGTAGCTACTGTTCGGTCACAATCAGGTCTACTACAAAGGCCTCTGGTAAAGTTGTGTCCTTTACCTATAGACTAGTTTATTCGTAAAATACTTCGTATTGGTGGGCGGAATGATGGTTCCGGACACCATATCTAGTTTAGTTTTAATTGTTGTTTTTTTTAGAAATATTCTATATATCGTAAAATGGAATACATTGATTAGCGACAGTAGGTAGGGTAGTTTTCGAATATTTTTGACGTTTATGAAAAGCCAGTTGAAGGTAGATCGATTCGATGGCCGCTCATTCTCGTAGGCGCAAGCTCGTTCGTCGCGATAAACCAAAAACGTATTAAATCTGTCGATTTGTGTGCTAAAAACCCTCACAGCAGCCACTACAGCATCAACTCGCCGTTGGAGAGTGTCGGTACCGACCAGCCGTTCGACATGCAGACACGGGGTGAGTTGGCTTTGATTGATTCGCTTTCACTGGCATAGATCGTTTAATTTCTCTCGAAAAACAATTGTCCTACTCGAGGGCGATTGTACAGCCTTGTTTACCCTCTGGGTTGGAAGGTCAGATGGCAGTCGCTTTCGTAAAAACTAGTGAGCACGCCAATTCCTGGGATTAGTTGCCAAGCGGACCCCAGGCTCCCATGAGCCGCGAGGAAAATGAATGGCTGTCTGCAGGTTGATCTAAGTGCATCTCTGTCATACTTATGCACCTGCCTACACTGTTTTGATTCATGATGTAGCTGGACAGTGCAGGTAAAACTTTTAGTTAAAGATTTTCTTTTTGGCTAGAACCAAAACAAGGTTAAACACAAACTTACCATAGGCATAAAAACTTACAAATAAGGTTTTCTACTCGTCGAGTTAAGTCTTCGTAAACTAAACTAACTATAATTGTAAATACGTTGCACTATGGGCTCCCGACTCAACTATAATGAGTTCATTACGAAACACTTCAGTGAACTATAATGAATATGATCAATCGCTTCTGGCCGCGGTCAAGAGCGCAAAACCAAAAACTTACTTACTTTTTACTGAAAAAGAAGCTCGTTGATGTCTTTTTCTCTATCCTTTTATTTACTGAGATAACTACCTAATTTTGTTTAATTATTTAGGTTGTATAGTAAAAAAAGTATTATTTTAGTTGGCTCATAGAAAATTATTATATCAGCATTGTATATTATAGTGATATAATCAAACTTTTCAATCTCCTAATTTAGGCCACAAAGCTTGAGCACCATATTTGCACCTGAGAAACACTGTTCTCATTTTCTATGACGGCTGATCGGTGATTACGTGGTGCTTTCCATAGAAAACGAAGCGCCGGATGCTCCGGCCCGGCCCTTCAGTCAGAGTCGCTAAACGCTCTATTATATCACGATTGTATAAAACAACTACTATTAGTACATATTAATGTACTCGTGTATAACTTGACTTGTGGTGTAGAAGAATAGAGGATGTAAATGATAAAAAGGCTACCATATTTCCAGGAAGCTATAAAGGCGCTAGCGCACTACAGGGACGGGTCTGTTACCTCGAAAATCGTTTTGGAAGAGCTCTCAGTGATGAAACAGCAGCTGTCGCCGGCTGTGGAACTACTTTCTGTTAACTCAGGTAAGGTTTATCACAAAACTGTCGATGTTAAAAATTCCTCACACTGTAGTGACATAGGACACAGTTAATTGGGCAGTTCTTAGACGTGTTAACCTATTTAACTTTCTTGGCCGTGTCGTTAGTCTCAGCTTATTTTAGTTTGGCGCTATTCCTTATCATTTGATCCGTGATCCATGATCCGTGTCCAACAAACCAAAAATGCCATAACAATTTACCGGACAGGAAAGTGAAAGTGGTGAAAGAATTTAAAATATTATAAAACGTTGAACGTCCTAAGTGTGGTGTTTAATAAAAAGATAAGAACTTAAATTGTGTAAAATAATATATTATAAATAAGAGCATAGGTATTAATAAAATTTCCAGATGAAAAGAAAGAGGAAGAAGCCGAGAAAGAGAAGCTAACCTCCGAGGAACCAGTGCCGGGGACGCACAGACAGCCCGCTATCAAGTCATTGTGTAAGTCTTTGATCCCCTCATATACTTATTTTAGAATTAATTGTAAGAATAGAATCGCAAAGAGGAAGATACGCGTATGTGTCAACATCACTAAACACCTTATAAAAGTCTTGTGTGATAAACTCAAAAACTACTGAACGGATTTTCATGCGGTTTTCGCCTATCAATAGAGTGATTCTTGAGAAAGGTTTAGGTATATAATTTATTAAGGTTTACCCGTGGGCAGCCGGGGCGGGTCGCTAGTAATACAAATGCGAAAGTAACTGTCAGTTTGTCTGTTACATCTTCACGTTTAAACCGCTGAATCGATTTAGATGAAATTTGCTATGGAGATGGTTTGAGACACAAAGAATGGCGTAGGATTTTATTTATCGAAGAAGACGAAAAATCGCGGGTTGAAGTTAGAAAGTAATAATATCTTGGGGCCATATACCATCGCCCACACTCTTAATTGTCCATCGCTGGACCTTTATGCCTTTTGTAATAGGGTCCACCGATGGACAGTGTTACTGTTTGGACATGTTAGGTTTGTTTGTTTATTTTGGCTTAAATTTTATTTATTAACTTGCTTGTGTGATAAGAACTAAGTCTGCGTAAGGGACATCGATATCGTAATCTTTCAAGTCGTGTTTCTAGTTGACTTTCGTTAAATATTAAATCATAAATTACATAAGATATGATAATTATGATTATGTGCAGTGCATCAAAAAAATAACCAGTTGCGCTGTGAGCTGTAGACATCGCTCGGTTAGACATATTTGGCATATTTCGCATTTGAGCCCAAGCTGAATCTGAGACCTTTACTTCGCTCGGTTAATTAACAAACTGATTAATTTATATGTAAAACACTCGTACAAGTCAAATATAGATTGTAGACTGTTAGTAAAATAAACTGATTAATGAATCTCATTATCATGAGTGGTGAATTAACTTGTCAACGTTTTTCTTTGTACTAAACCGAAGCGTAGCGAAGGTCTGACCTATGTTTTGACTCGGGCATTTTGCTTTCGTATCTCCGGATATACTCCTCTGCAGGCCGCAATTCTCAATCGATTCTCGTAAAATTTTGTGACCTTTTGCTTTGATTCAATATATTTTTTGTCGATGCAGTTTTTGGAAATTTTTCAAAATAGCGAAGTCGTGATAGCTCGCGCCTAAACAAATAGTCGTATTGATATCAAGAGTTTTTTTCTTTTTGAGACGTGTTTATAGAGTAAATGACAAAAAATGCAGAAAATTTGTATCGCTGGTTTCGCCGGTATTTAGATATTTAGCTTTTATTCGAGAAAAAGCAGCCAAATTTCGTCAGCTTAGCTAAGAGCTCATGACGCAGTTCGCATAATATTCGTCACTTACCGACTAGGCCAGACAGGTCGTCATACAATGCAATAAATATTTTAACATGGAGGATTTGATGATACAGAATGAAGTTAAAAAATTGTGTAAAAACTCCTCTTTCAAAGCTCGTTAAATATATACGAGTACTTACCCTATCTCGCCTCGCCTAAAACAAATAATTGTTTTTCAGTTACCGAACCGGCTAGTCGCAGAGCGTTCTTGGCTGTAGGAACTGCCTTGACTTTACAGGTAAGGTTTAATTTACTAAGTATGTGCTTAATAGTCTAATAGACTGCACACCCAGCAGCAAAATTGCATGAACACTTTATAAATGAATTTAAATAAATAAACAAATAAATAAATAAAAATTCATTTATTATCGCAGTAAAAAAAAACAGTACTATGTACAATAAGCTTAAATTACAGCAGTATTATACAAGTACATATACAAGTAGGAACTAACTATATATATATATATATATATATATATATGACATTTAGAATTATAGTTAACATAATTATAAATGCTGAGTGCGACAATAGGTTCGGGACTCAGCTTGTGCCGCAAGTCTGGCGACTGCACAGCGCTGTTCTTCAGCCCGCACCTATCTCTTAATGTTGTGACGTTTTAAGTCGCATTTAGTAGGATAGGATACGTTGAAGAAAAATACCCGGATTAAAATTACAAAATGTATTTAAACTAAAAACTAACTAAAAGGAAGATAGGGCCGTGAGTCTAATTCTGAGCTGGCAGATTAGTAAATTAGCGCGAAACAAGTCTTTGATAGGAGTCACTTCCCTGCACTACGTTGCAGAAAGTTGCACTCGGAGATAGACGTCTTCAGCCGTGGTTCCGGATCCTCAGCACGGGAACCTTCCGGAAAGTAGAGGAGCATGCGCATTGCGCATCCAGGTTGGTAGGTGAGTATCTCAACCCCAGACTCGGTCCCCGATCCGGGGAAATGTACACAGCATATTATGATTTAAAAATGATCGGCAACTCGCGATCTAGCTAGTTTGCGTCAAGGTTTTAATTATATATTAATATTTTAAATATTTAGAAGATTATTTGTGAAAGAAATGTCACTGATCTTCACAATTTTCTTAGTGACAGATTTCCAAAGATTTCAAGATTCAAATTTTTTACAGCCGGCCAGCACAAAAGGCTAAACACGAACGAGGTTTGATAGCAAACCGTTACAATGTGTCAGTGCAATTTAATAATTATGATAGTCTTCAGACGGGTGTTGTAAATGAGGCAAAATGCAAACTTCAATAGCGCAATATACCTATAGAGCTCTATGGAAGCTCTAAAGAAGTCGAAGGTATCATAGAACACGGAGGACTAGCGCCATGGCTTTCGTGTTCTGCTGACATTGACGGTGTACTCTCCATGCTTAGCGCCACTTGCACCATCCTACTAACCCTAAAGGTGGAATGGTAATGGTGCAAGTGGGCCTTAGTTATTTCTGTATGGTCTAAGCTAACTTGAACATCGACTTGGATAGAACAAAGTGAGGGAGTGTCAATATAAACATTTCCACACTTTGACATTGCAAATGGCACTGTTAATTTGGCTATGCATATTGGTGCGCAATCAGTCGTACGTAACTCGATTTGAAATCCGTTGGGATTCAAGTACCCACCTATTTAATAGAGCCGTCAATCGTACTTGTCGTTTGATTTAAGGATGAATCACATCACGTTAAAACGGCTCGGGTCCGAACCGAAGCATTCGACACTTCGTTTTCTATAGAAAGCTACACGTGATCATCGGTCACCTGTCATAGAAAATGAAGTGTCGGTTTCCTCGGTCCGGGCCCGAGTCATCCTTTACGCTGTTCTTTTGTCGTGTTCTGTACCAGCACTGATAAATATGAATGTGACGTTCCAGGTGGGCATGGGGATTATAGCGGTACAAGTGTACGCCGGAGAGCTGTTCGCGCAGGCGGCCCCGGACCTGTCCAAGCACTTTTGCTCGGTGCTCCTGGCACTCACCCTGTTCGCCGGCTGCGCCGTCACCGCCGTCGTAGCGGACAAGGCTGGAAGACGGGTAAGTTAGTCTTTATCATCACCACTTAGATGGTTCGCAGTCATCAACTGTGCGTTTCACCAGAAACTTATTATATTTATACACAGCTAAAGAGTGGAATAACTGTCGCCTGCGGTATTGCCGAATCGTTACGTTACGACCTTCAATCTTTCAATAAAAGAGCTTTAAGGCCGGCAACGCCCTCTGGTGTTACAGGTGCCCATGGGTGACGGTAATCGCTTACCATTAGGTGCACAGTCTGCTTATTTGCCTCCTATATCATAAAAAAAATTGAATGTGATAAACGAAGTGGAGCTATCATCAAATCAAACAATTCACAGTTTAGTCTAAAAAAAAACGCACGAAGGGCTCCGTACCATTACGCAAAAAACGGCAAAAAATTACGTTTATGGTATGGGATCCCCACTAAATATTTATTTTATTCTGTTTCTAGTATTTTTTGTTATAGCGGCAAGAAAAATACATCATTTGTGAAAATTTCAACTTCAACTGTCAGCTATCACGGTTCATGTGATACAGCCTGGTGACAGGCAGACGGACAAATAGACAGACAGACGGACAGGCGGACAGACTCAAAACTGACACAGAGGAGTCTTAGTAATAGGGTCCCGTTTGCCATGCCATGTGACCCGGCACACTTCCGCTGCTATATAAATTCCACAGCTCTAACACTCATCTTTCTCCAGGTGCTGCTAATCTCCTCGTCAGCGCTGGTGGCGCTGTGCATGGGCGGGCTGGGCGCCCAGATGCAGACAGGCATCCTGCCGGCCTGGGTCTCGGCTGTTCTCGTGCTTCTCTACTGCTTTTGCTTCATTTTTGGCGCGGGGACCGTGCCCTATGTTCTGCTGGCTGAAGTCTTCACTCCAGAGGTACTAGATTCTTAGTACATACGCAATTTTACCGCCATCTAGTGAGAGCAGTTAGCGCTTTCATGTAACGGGCACAATAGACAAAAGTACGCTAAGATTCGTGAGGTGGTATAAAATAATGCAGCCACAGTTCAGAAAACTATTAAAGTGGATGGAGGTGCGCGTTGATTACATTAATAAAGATCTTTATGAGAGACGACACATCGTGCACCGCTTGCGTGACGTGTGCGTGCACGGCTCCAACATTTCAGCGCACGCGCACGTGCACATCTACTAACACGCAGTCGTATAGTGCTCTGGCCTTTATCTCCATCAAAACCACGGCTTCAATATCTGGAACTAAGTACTATTATACGCACCTTATTATTATTGTTGGGGTGTTGTGGGCCTTTGAGTGTCACGTCGACCAAGTTCATTACTAATGCCCGTTGAATCCAGAAAATTCCAGATTATTTATTGGGCCGTAAACCATAATGTTCTGTAGCTCATACGGTTGCAATACGTGCCGCCCTAAGTAGGTACTTCTTTTTGACGTTAGTGGTCCACAGGAACAAAGAATGTGCATTGCAGTCTCCTCTACTCCTGGCAGAACATGCATGTCGCATCTTGATTCTTTCCAATTTGGAACATGTGTTTGTTCAACTTAAAGTGCAACTTAACAGTATTCTAGTTACTGCGCAGATTTTGTGTCTCTTGAGCCCAAGAAGCTCCTTAGCAGTTTTGCTGTTATACGCACCTTTATTCATGCCTTAAATCTAATAGTAACTCGTGTGTCATTCGACTTTGTATGAAGAACTGTATTTATTACTGACCAACTGACTTACTTCCTAATACTTCGCAGGTCCAAGGCATCGCCTCAATGATCCTAGTGGAGTGGGTGTGGCTACTCAACTTCTTGATTATCGCGGTGTTCCCGTTCATGGTGTCGATGCTGGGCATCCACGGCTCCTTCTACTCGTTCGCGTGCGTTGGCTTGGTCAACACCTTCCTTAGCTACTTCAATGTGCCGGAGACGAAAGGGTTGTCCAACAAGCAAATACAGGAAGTTTTCTCTAAATAAATGTTTTAATGCAGAAATTGTCGTTTTTCTAAAATTTATCCCAGGCCATACCTATGTTATACTATATGCTACTGGAGATAAACCAGCCATGGCCGTAGTTGTAATCGTTTGTAATCGGAGATCTTTGTATTATTAACGAAACAGTAGGTAATTAACTTTTAGGCAGTCCGATTGCACGAAGGCTATTATTAAATTACTTGACCGTCACTGGAAGCTTTATAATTGAGAGAGAGCATATCTGTTTCCGTCGAATTATCACCAGTCTAGTGCTTTATTTGTCTCTTGTTTCCGGCAACAGTGGCGACACCTGGCGGACCGCGCCATTTTTACACCAGGTAAAAGATGTCCGGTGAACTGTTTGTCATTGGCATTCAGTTTCCCGTCGAAGCAACAAGTCCGCAGCGATAGTCCGTTCACCTTGATATTGAAACGAAATTAAAGGAACCTTCGGTCCCTAAGACCAGTATTTTATCTAAGAATGCTTCTTGACGTTCAACGCTTGGGAAGCGCAGCATGGTCTGAGGGTAGATACTCTGATATACAAAAAATTTACAGTCATACTCCAGGTTTCATAGACCTGGAAACAAACAGGCGATTCAAGATAGATTTCGTAGTCTTTTATCGTGGGCTAAAGTATGAAATTTTTCTTATGAATTAAATACTAGTTGATGAGCTCGATTTACAAAAGATTTCCTCTGATCTTCTGCAATTAATTTGTGGTTACCGCGCCGAAGCTATTGAAATACGCAGAGAGGCCATTACAAGCCAAATTAAAGAGCCACTTGTCAAGGCATAAACAAAATCCCCCCTTCCACAACTAACATTTTTGATGCTGATTCTTTTACATCACCTTTTGAAAAGGCAGGAGGAGTTTGAAACATGTTTGGCCTCTTAAACATAATGATATTACCAAGGCAAATCAGCCTAACAGCCGCCCCTCGCGGGGGCAAGGCATACAAAAACCTACAATTCCATCGCGTGGAATTCAGTGCAATGCGAGCTCAGGGTACTTTTCCTCGCAAAATACACATATGCAAACCTGTACCGACGCACCCTCGCGGGGTGATATTACCAAGGCAAATCAGCCTAACAGCCGCCCCTCGCGGGGGCAAGGCATACAAAAACCTACAATTCCATCGCGTGGAATTCAGTGCAATGCGAGCTCAGGGTACTTTTCCTCCCAAAATACGCATATGCAAACCTGTACCGACGCACCCTCGCGGGGTGTATGTCATTGCCAAAATTGTCTACAACCAAATTACCCTTGGGTCAACCTTCAAAAAACCACCTTGCTTACCACACAAGTGGAAGAGCGTAGTTTCAAAATCGAGGCTCGCGGCCCGGTCGTGGAGGTAAGTACTAGAGGATGAGGAAATTCCAGTAGAGGTTACAAAGGCAACCAGAAACGGCAGAAACCATGACTCGGAACCGTTTCAAGTAGGCCGGTAGCGCACTTCCTCATACAGTGGAAGAAAATGGGAGCACCAGTATTTCTGGTGCTCCCATTGTCTCATTTGCTATTGCATTAAAGTTAATACGAGGGTATCGCATACCATTCCTTGCAAAACCACTTCTGGTGTATCCCAATTTAAAATCAGGCCCCTTTCATCACACTCCTGTGTCAAAAGAAAATGTCTTCAATTGTGCACTAGAATTAATATTTATTTATTTGCATTGCTATTTTAAGAAATGGATAGTGATCAGTAAATGGGTGAGCTTCGCAAGCATATTGCAGCTGGCAATGTCAACTCTCTTTGCCAAGATAATAATTGTTTTAAAAACAAACGTTGCCTCAAAAATTGCTTTCCCTGATAACGAGTCAATCCTGTCAGAGGTTAGTGGTGAATTATATAAATAAATAAATATTTGGGGACAATCTTACACAGATTGACCTAGCACCAAACAAAGCAAAGCTTGTACTATAAGTACTAGGCGACGATATATATACATATATAGAAATATACATACTTATATACATAGAAAACACCCATGATTCAGGATTCTCAGGAACAAATATCTGTGTTCATCATACAAATAAATACCCTTGCCGGGATTCGAACCCGGAACCATCGGCTTCATAGGCAGGGTCACTACCCACTGCAGACCGATCGTCAATATATAGTTAATGATGTCAATGATGCTCCGTGCCCAAAATGAAGGCTCAAGGCATTCTAATTGTAGCACTAACCGTCACCAAGCTTCATTTCTCCTCTTTTCCTTGTGTCAAAATCGGACGGATCAGCTCGACCAATTTTCAACTTGAAAGCGCTAAAAGGTTTATATACTGGTCGAACCGTTTCACCACATAAACATGCATCGGATACCCGACTTCCTCAACCAAATGACGGGGTGTGCAGGTATATGCCATAATAATCATAATATACTTTCACGTACAAGTCTCACGTTTCACGCACGTACGCCAAGTGTATTTTCTATACTGACAAATTTGACAAAAACGTTGTCAATACTGACAAATTGGGTAGCTCAGACCTTGCGGCAACAATGGAATGTCAGAATTGTAGTTTACCTAGACGATTTTCTGATTGCCCATCAAAATGCCATACTACTAGATCATGTCAAAATTTTTATTCGAACCCTCATAAGTCTCGATGGTAAGTAAATTTCACCCTGCCAGACCCATCGAACACATCGTTCCTAATACCGCAAAGTGTGTCGAGCGATTAAATTGGTGGGTATAAAGTTGCCAGGCGTCAACAACTCTACATCACCCTCCCCATCAATTTTCTAAAACCGATGTCCGGGTCATCTAGCTCTTTCGGGAGCTTCGGAACCTTCATTTCAATCAGAAAGAAATGTTAGCGATCCTTCATGTTCTTCAAGGTTACGCTCACCTATTGCATCACAGTTTGATGCCTATACAATGCGACAACAGGACGGCCGTAACCCGTCTAATGAAAGAAGGGGGATCGAAATCATTAGCCCTGGTAAACATAACCCATCGGACTTTAGATCTTCTAGATCAAAATTAAATACACTTTAAAAAATATTATCTACCGGGGAAGTACAATTGTCAAGCCGATCAATTATCGCGTCGTCACCTACCACCGGAATGACACTTACAATCGGCTTGCGTGGATACAGTTTTTGCGAAGTGGGAAATACCGGTGGTGGATATATTCGCCTCGGCAACAGCCCACATGGTACACAATATTATGTATCCCGAGACCTGAAAGACCCTCAAGCGATGTACCACGCATTCAGTATTCCGTGGAACTATCCATTCGCGTGGGTATTCCCACCACCTTTTCTGATGCCCATAGTCCTCGCTCACTTGAACCAATCGACCGGGATATTTCTGGTAATGATGCCTTGCTAGGGAAAAAATGTTCTGGTGGGCAGATCTCAAAGCCCGAGCGCTAGCAAGGCCGCTTACTCTGAGACACCTGCGGAAGAATCTCAATTTCATCGACACGTCGACAGGGTTACCACCTCCCTAAGTCGAGGAAATGATTCTCGAGGTTTGGAAGTATACTCTGTATAAATATACTCTGAGGCGCTAGTGATGGAGCTCAGATCAATTATCATCGCTTAAAAATTCTTGCAGAAAAATGACTTTAAGAACTTACAAAAAAGCTTGAGCTTGGCAACGTTGGATTTCTTTGGCATGTACAAATATATATATATAAACTAGCACAATTTTTATCGGATTTACATCAAATAAATAAATTATCAGTATAATACCATACTTTTACACAAGTCAGTCGTTTCTACATTGTGTAACACTGAAACATCAAGTTGTTTGAGTTCACATGTTCTGATAAAACATATTCTTAAGTCGATTTCCTTAACGTGTCCTAAAACGACTAAACCCCCATTTTGGGATGTTGATTAACTGATAATTCTTTAACAATGCTTTCCAAATAATGCGTCATACTGCCACTTTACTCTACTCTGGTAGGCGCATACATAATTTAACCTTGCTTACGATTGACCATGACAACTGTATAAGATCAGATAAATGTATCATTTTTTGGCCACAGTTTGGCTCAAAAATAGACTCTACTATTAGCAAATACGAGTAATAGTATGCTAAATCTCCCTTTTTTGGATAGAAAGAACCATATCACTTGTAAATGACAGACGTAATGCTGCTAAATAAATCATTTAATTTGTTCACGACAAGTGTCAAGAATCGGCCGCAGCCAGCCTCACGGACGATCATTGCTAATTAGATAAAAACTTTGTTTAAAGAAGCGAACATAGCAGCTGCCCCAGGTAGTATTAGATCAGCTGCAGCTTCAAAAAGTTGGTGGGGAAATCATTCCCTTGATGACATTATGGCTCGTGGAAACTGGCAATCAGCTAACACATTTCCAGCAATTTTACAGGAGTGAGGAGACAGGTAGCAAGAACAAGTATTTCTTATACAAATATCACACAATTATTTAATCCTGTATAGGTATTACGATCATTGATTTGTATAATATAGTAATAGTAAAGTAAATTTGATTTCTTAGGCACTGTGCCTGGTTGCAATCATTGTACCTGATCGTTCAGGCAAGATTGCACAATTAAAATAAGTACATAAATAAATTATAATAAGGAATAACTATAAATCATTACATTTGAACTACTAAGTGTAAAATTATCTGTTCGAAGAATAAAATAATTGAAATCGATATTTCAGTATCATATATTTCAGTCATCATAAATTCAGATACTAATCAATCACATTGGCGCTATAATACATTAGAATTAATCTAATAAGGGGCGACACCAGGCGATAACAAACAGGAAAGATACATTTTTGAATATATTATTATTATTTGTCATTTTAACCATTCAATCTGAAGCATAAAGAAGCTTTCCCTAATTAACAATACTTTTACCTAAATGACGGGGCATTTTTATGAGGGAAAATTTAACTAGGAGGCCTATTAAACTTGTCAGAACCACAATCATAATATATACATTTACACATTAATAGGCATGGTTGTCCAGGTCACTATTTCGAGCCCACAGAATCTGGATCTCTGATCAACATCTATTACTAACGAACCCCTCTGCCAAGCCCCGTGTTCAATCAAAGTTTTCAATCTAACGAGTCTACCGCAAATTAAAAAAAATATTCGTACTTACTAGCTTTATTTTACTGCATAAAATAACCAGCAATGGGGGGCACCCTTCCGCAGGGATCAGATCTGGGGGACTATTTAAGTTAGTTTTAATTAATTTTTCCCCTCACTAGCTCGGAAAGTTGTCGTTTATCCTTCAATACAAGCGGGGAAAAACGCGTTTTATCCACTAGTGGGTAATTTGACCTTGGATGGAGCGTGTTAAAGTAGCTTGACAGGTAACAAAACGTAAAACGCTCATGATAATGGTTCGTTCGATATTAATTATCATTAAATAAATGGTTTGAGAATCTAATAAAAAATACCAAATTTAGTTTTATTTAATGATTTTAAGTCATAAACCTTAAAATTCCATAAGAAACGTTTGTTTTTTTATAATGATGTTAAATATAATTCTGAACGCACAAGTTGAGTCGATGCAATTTCAAAACGCATCGTTGACATTTCATACATCAGAAATGTCAACATTGTCAACAATTTTTTTACTTAAAACCTTTTCTCACCGACTCGCGTAAAAATACACAACTTCCAGAGTTTTCTGTTATAATATCGTAAAGAAATGAGTAATTCCAGTGATGAAGATGATCTAACGCCTGTGGATGTTGCACTTCCCTCGCTATAGTGAGGTGAAAAGTTTTGTGTTACACACGGGCGCAAATGTATTTTACTTCTCGTGTGTTGAAACACTCGCTACGCTCAGGATTCTATTTTAGAACCACTCGCTTCGCTTGTGTTTCAATTCTACACGCGGGTAAAATACAACTTTGCACCCTTGTATAACAATAGTTATTTGTTATACAAGGGTTGTATTTTACCCGCGAGTGTGGAATTGAAACACGAGCAAGCGAAAGGATTCTATAGTTGAACCACGAGCGAAGCGAGTGGTTCTAAAATAGAATCCTGAGCGTAGCAAGTGTTTCGACACACGAGAAGTAAAATACATTTGCACCCGTGTGTAACACAAAACTTTTCACCTCACTATAGCGAGGAAAGTGCAACATCCACAGGCGTTAGATCATCTTCATCACTGGAATCACTCATTTTTTTACGATATTATAACAAAAAACTGGAAATTCTGTATTTTTACGTGAGAAGTTTTAAGGTAAAAATTTTGTTGATAATGTTGACATTTCTGACGTATGAAATGTCAATGATGCGTTTTGAAATTGCATCGACTCAACTTGTGCGTTCAGAATTATATTTAACATCATTATTAAAAAACAAACGTTTCTTATGGAACTTTAAGGTTTATGACATAAAATCATTAAATAAAGCTAAATTTGGTATTTTTTATTAGATTCTCAAACCATTTGTTTAATGATAATTAATATCAAACGAATCATTATTATGAGCGTTTTACGTTTTGTTATCTGTCAAGCTACTTAAACAAGCTCTATCCAAGGTCAAATTACTTTCCCCACTAGTGGATAAAATGCGTTTTTCCCCGCTTGTTTTAAAGGATAAAAGACAACTTTCCGAGCTAGTGAGGGGAAAAATCATATTTTTAATTGACATAAAAATGGTGTCAACTATCCTGTTTTACATTGTATGACAAAGATAGATAGATATGATAGGCGATTTCGATTTCTGAGGTTTGCGGTTACATATTCTCGGGTGCCAACGTGTGATATAAGTCTAAATGTGGCAGTTCAGTAGTTCATCACATCTTCTTTTCACAGTTGAGTAAGGTACATTGGGGTAACTCGGAAAGCTTAATTTTTTAAATGGCTCAAAATCAATTACACCAGAAAGCACTTCATACTTTAGCAGCACTTACGCTTAAGCAACGCTTATTATGGCATCTTGCTTACTGTAACTACAATAGAAAATGCTTAGTAGTTTAGTACCTAGATACCTATTATCAATCTTCAAAATTACTAACTTTCGTCCCAAGTCCTAATCACAGTCAAATACACTAAATGTATAAACTTTCGAGTTGACTCGTTCAATATTTGTATAAGTATAAATATTTATAAAACGTGCATGACTGAGCATTCGTAATTAGATGGTTACATATCGTCTGCAACATAACTTCTTTGGAGGTGTCGAAATCTCTGTCGCTCTTGAAAGTGTTGGCTATGTTCAGGAACCCTTGTGCCGTCGTGTCGTCGGGGTTGTCTTCTACATAATGCCTGAAAAACAATTAACAACTATTTATTTTTATTTTAGTATTAATTTTAATTTATTTGTAGTTTTAGTTTATTTAATAAGTTAGTTTATAATTATATTTATGTTTTTTAAGTTGTAAATACAATTGAAATCATTAGTTAACTTATAATTTTCGGTAGTATTAAGTTTTCTATGGATATATAATCATTAACAACTTTGTATGAAGCAAGCACAAAAGAGCACGTTTTAATAGTTATATCAACAAGTCTCGAAATTCAGTAGGATGTGAATGTAAACAATAATGATTTAATCAAATCTCACACACACACACACACAGGTAAAACAGTATTTAGGTAAGACATCCAAACGCGGTAGAATTACACCTTAAACTCATGAGGTTATGTAATTATTACCTCTAGAGTGCGATCAACTACTAATAGCTCAATGATTATCTTGATGAGCCCATAACCTCTTATAATTAAGAGCGATATAGATGGAGATACAGAATCTATTAACATAATAACTTGATTTCCTTACTCCTTAGGATTATCTCGTTGAGAACTAGAACAACGAAGACTGTGCAAAGGAAAGTTCAATAGGCGTTAAAACTTCTTTTGTATATTTTTCCTTCAAAAACTTACTATTACCTTAAACAACTCTTTATGTAGTCAAAATGTGCGAGAAAACATGAGCATCGTCCAAACAACGACGTCCGTGGCGTTCCACAATCCAACACCTCATTCCTCGAGTCTTGTCTCTCAGTCTCCACCTTACTATAAGAGATTTCATCTTCTCCAAACTTCTTCAAATACAACTTTCTGATTAACGTGGATGTTGTGACTGGCATTTGTTTGTTCTTGACCATTTCGAGCGTTCTCCGGTTGTATTCGCTATGTTGGCGGTCTATGGCGACCTCTCGTTTCACTTCGATCAGAATGGACTCGAAATCGTGGGAGTCGGCCATATCGTCTATCTTGCTGCAGAGGGATTGTATGAACCAGGAGCCGTGGAGTTCGTTTCTGAAATTGAAGGAAGTTATGTTGACAGGTTATTTATTTATATATTTTATTTATTTAATGGACACCTTGTATGGAATTAGTGCAGCCGGCATGCATAGGTATCATTTACTTTACTCTTTGGTTATCATATGGATTGTTTTTTCAACCTTTAGTTGTATTCTGTGAGTAGTAAATAGGTAATTCTATTCTAGACAACTTTCACTTGAAAAGCAGGGGTTACCTGGAGCGGTATTCGACATGCGTTAAGTGACGTTTCGTGTTGAACTTCAGTTGAATGGAAGAAATCGTGTGTTGTCAAATAGGTAAATTTGACATTAGCAATCCACAGTTAGGTGACAACGAAACCAAACCGAACCACGCAGAGTTCAGAGCCATTTTAAACCGTATAGTAGTAAGAAAACAAAGTTGATTTTTGTTGCATAATTTTTTCAATGAATGAGTTTTGGTGTACAACCAAATGATACTTTCCACAGTTGATGAACAAATGATTCATTCCACTGTTGAACTGATGTTGAAGCCGAAACTGACAGTTGTGCATCTCGAATAGGGCCCCAGGGCAGACCAACCCGGAAATTGCGAAAAATTTGGCTGGCTATTAAAAATAGTTAATAGGGCGCCATGTCTTCCACAAATTTTACAGTAACAACTGTATTAATGTACCATGGTGCGCAAATGAACGATTCTATTTCTATTGTAAATTTCTGGGATCTAGTGTGCCAAAAGTCTAGCGCGCATACGTTAGGCTAAAAAATGTTTATTTTGGCTGCGACGAGTGTTTACATCACCTCCTTATTTCTAAGGACGAGTAAGCTTCCACCATTAATCCATTTACCAAAACTTAACCTATGCTCACCTATGTGAAGGTTTGCCGACGTAAGAGCTGTGCAGTATGAGCATGTCGGACTCCACGGGCAGCGTGTACGGCTCCAGCTCCTCGTCCAGGTCGCGACGCACGCGACCGGCCCTATGGACCGTCACGCCCGCCGTCTGCTTCGTGCCGCGGCACGCCTGGACAAAAACTTAGTTAAGAATCTTTGCTATATATACCTTCTACATTTAAAATCATCAAATTCTTCAAATGTATCAATGGGTAAATATATAACGTCTGACCAAACTTTATTTTTATATGGCTCTACCATACATACATATTTAATCCGCCAGGTCGGTGGTCGGTGCCAACTTAGCGTAGGACAAAACGACAGCAAAATGTCAGAATTCATCAAGAGTAACATAATAAATCAAGAATAAACCTAGAAATAGCGTATAGGATTAAGTATAGGCCGGTCAATTTTGTTATTTATCAGACTGTGAATGTGATACTAGTGAAGAGTTAAAGTCATTGAAAATCTGAAATTAAATACAATAGCGCCCCCGCTGAAGCCCGTTTCTCATCAGGATCTGACATGACCAACCTGAATGATGAACAGGATCGGCTTGGACATGAGCATGGGCTTGTCCATGAAGTAGTTGAGCAGTTTCATCTCGCAGTAGGGCGCGTCGCTTGCCCTTAACCCGTTCCTCTTCAGAATCTGACATGACCAACCTGGATAATGAAGATGATCGGCTTGGAGACAAGCATCGGTTTGTCCATGAAGAGATTGAGCAGCTCCATCTCGCAAGGCACGTCGCATGCCTTGGGCCCGTTTCTCGTCAGGATCTGACATGAAGCTTAGAAATAAATTAAAAGTGGAAAATTCACTGTATCGGGCGAGACAGCGACCGTTTCTGCTTAATAATAATTTAGGATCTGATGACTGACCTGGATGATGAAGAGGATCGGTTTGGATACGAGCATGGGCTTGTCCATAAAGAGGTTGAGCAGTTCCATTTCGCAGTAGGGCGCGTCGCGAGCTCGCAGTAGCCCGTTCTTCGAGCCGTGCGTCAGGATCGCCACCGCGATGCAACCGTAGTCGGTGAAGTCTGTGTTGCTGACTGAAATGATAAAATAAAAAAACGTATCCAAAAGGCCTCCAATGCCCAGTGAATATAATGGAATTGATTAACGTTTGCAGAAAAGTGTAGATGTCTTTACCCCCACTGATAACTTATCGGATATCAGATGCCACCAACAAAATACTAGTTACCGAATTAGGTCATACGGGGGATTTCCCAATGAGAACATTATTTAGTCAGTTTATTTCAATGATTTATGGGAAATCTCACGACAATGAAAGTAATATCATTAAGTCAAAAATATGCAGGTGGCGCTCTCGATAATGGTATATATTCACAGGCTTTTATTTTGTTTCACCTGTCCCGTTGTCTGCGTGTAATAAAATCTTACAGCCTAAATTAGACCCACTTTCCATTATTCTAAACATTGTTAAGCATCACATAACATGTTTCATTTATATTTATATCCATGCCAACTTGCAGTCCTCGGACGAACAGACAGACAGACGGACATTGCGAAACTATAAGGGTTCCTAGTTGACTACGGAACCCTAAAAAGACGTTGTAGACTCAAATCAACAGTTGCCTTCCCCATTCGTTTGATGGTACCTGCACACCGGGACTAAGTAGCTAGTAAATTTGTTGAAATTCAAACTTTATTTTGCACTCTCAGGGGTAGAAATCTATAAAGGTGTACTGTGTGATTACAATAATTATTGGCAAAATGTCGACCAGATGACCAAATTATAGCCATGTAAGAAGTTAAATACTTATTTAAATTTTAAAATAGACGATAGCATAGCAGCATTGCGATACAGCGGAGGAATGCCGCCAGCATCCTTGGTACAATGCTTCAAGGGCCTATTTTAGATTTAAGCTAGTTACTTTATTAATTTCGTTTACGTAGTACCACTGTATATGTATATCTTGTATGTAAATAAAGTTTGTGATTTCAATAAAAAAAAACTTAATATTTTAAAATACCTACATGTTTCAAGTTCGCTAAATAGATCTGCTTTAGTTAGATCTTTCCTTTCTGTCACTTCAAATCCGAATTTCTTGAACGTAGTCTCTAAAGCCTCCACATCTTTCTCTGTCCCTAATCTTTTCCTATACCCGTCAATGCTCTCCTGGTTAAAGATCATCATGGCATTCTTTTCAAATTTTTCTAATTCATATGTCGGGCTGTGTTTAGGTAATGCTCGGGTGTTGTAGATCAACTCTTCAGGGCTTAAATATTCGTTTTCTATCACTTTATCTTCCTCTTCTGGTTTCTCTTTAGATAAAGGTACGTTTTCAGCTTCCGGCGTCGTTATAGTAGGTGGTGCTTTCATCATCCCATCTTGCACTGTAACGTCATTTCCGTTTTCACTTGAATCAATAATTTGAATGTGCCACTGATCATCTTTTGTTTCTTTGTTCGGTTGTTGAATTAATCTGAAGTTAGGCCTATACTTATTTCTTCTTATTCTGTTGGTTCTAACATCTTCACTGTCACTGTGATGAACATTACTATCACTTTCGGATGAATTGGACATTTTCAAAGTTATTTACACTTGTTACACCTGTTTACATTACAGCAACCGATTTCACAATGCGTTTAAATAAGCGTGTTTATCTTATCCTGGATATTTCACAGCATTTGTCATTGCAATTTAAACCAAACCGTGTAAAGAATACTGTTCAATTTATGTCGCCCTAGAATCTTATGACAATACTGTAGAACTCTATTCCTTATAGAAAGGATCTATATTGCACTAAAATTGACAGGTACACGTTTTATTAAATGTTAGTATGCTTATCGATATAGATAATACGCACTTACGGATTCGCTGAAATACTTGATTAGGTAAATTCGCTAAGATAAGCGATAGAACGTGACACCGATGGCGTCATTTATTCCATAAATGGAAGTCTGGAAGTGCAAGTAGCGTGTATGCAGATAAATTTAGACATAAGATATTTAGTTGATTCATCTAAATTCTAATCTTTACTTCCAGAACGTACGTTTTTGAGTAAAGAGGCAGCAAGTTTTTGCCAGTAGGTATTTTTACCATTGTTTACTTTGTTATTATTTACTAAAACTGGACTTAATCGCGTAAAATTAAGTTTTAAGTTTACCTCCGACGTTTCGAGGACGGCGTTGTCCACGTGGTGGTGGTAATTTTTACACGATTAAAGCGCGCGGTTGATTTATGCGATAAACGAAGCTTCAACGCATGCGTCAACGGAATGTCTTGTATACTTGTTTTTTTATTTTTGTTTGTGCTCTTCATGTATTTCTTTTTGGTTTGGTTAATATGTTTGTATATAATATTCTTTGTGTGTATCTTTGTAATGTTTTAATATGTATCTTTGTGTGTTATCTGTCGTGGCATCACCGAATGGGCCTTACGGAAGACCAGCGCTGGCTTTATAGCTAGCATTATGCTGAGTTGGGTCCATTTCGTGATGCACACTTGATGATCTCTTCTTTTCTTGCTGTTGTTGTCTGTATGTACATGTTCGTACTTGTGATGTGATCGTCACGAATAAATGTCTTTTATCTTTATCTTTATCTGAATGTAGAAAAAACCGGCCAAGTGCGAGTCGGGCTCACGCACGAAGGGTTCCGTACCATTACGCAAAAAAACGGCAAAAAAATCACGTTTGTTGTATGGGAGCCCCTCTTAAATATTTATTTTATTCTGTTTTTAGTATTTGTTGTTATAGCGGCAACAGAAATAATCATGTGTGAAAATTGCAACTGTCTAAGCTATCACGGTTCATGAGATACAGCCTGGTGACAGACGGACAGACAGACAGACAGACAGCGGAGTCTTAGTAATAGGGTCCCTTTGGGTACGCAACCCTAAAAATGACAATGCGCTTACCGCTGTAGTGTCATTAGTCATTACATTACCTGGGCCCACCGCGAACCACGTTCGACGTGTTGCCTCCTGTCACACTTACGTACGAATTTACAAGTGCGACAGAGAGGCAACACGTCAAATGTGGTTCACGGTAGGCCCACTGATGTAAAATAGGTGTGTGTTTATCGTATAAACAAACCGCGCCGTCCTGTCCGTCCGTAAAGTCCCGTTTTAGTAAATAATAATGAGTAAAAATCGTGAGTTTAAATCAGTGTTTACTTTGTACAGCGTACAGTGTGGAGGGGACACGTGCGCGAATCGCGGCGCGAAGCCGCGTAGTCTGGCGCGGAATTACCACTATGATGTTACTACAAGATGGAATGGGATTGCTACCTCAAGTCTACGAAGGGTTCAAGCTGAGACTTAGCCTTCTTATTTTTGACCAATTGCGGGCACTTTTCTCTGTCACTCTAATTGCACCTTCATTGGAGTAAAAGAGAAAGATCCCCGCAATTTGCAAATTTCGGTTTTCGCGGTAGCTCCACTGTTCATGAGATCTAGACACGCGGAAGCGTGCCAAGCTAAATTCATAGAAAAGGCTAATAATATCGACTCAGCAGCGTTCTGACGTTCTTAAGGGGACTTACTTTGCAACATATCGTACACGATTTTAGATACAATGCGACATTTGATCGATATTACTTAGTCGGCAATGTCCCTACCTATTTTAAATCGCATGCGATTTGTTGTTAGATCTGTGAAGTCTTTACACAAACCAGGTAAGTCCCCGCCAAAATTTCAAAATATCACAGAACCTTAGTGTTGCTATAGCAATATTTAACACTTGGATCAACGATTGTTCGCCATTATCTTTGAAATATTGGAAATATGAGTCTCATCTAAACCTACATAATTTATTATAATATACATGGGTATAGTTGGTCAAACCAAATTGTCAGTAAATAAAAAACAAAAAAACTAAATCCTTTTCTTTTGGGTGCTAGTACTAGTGTGAGACAAAGATAGTATGATTCTGTGTATGTTTGAAATGAGACAGTCCTTTGACAAACTATAGTTCAACAATACCATGATGGAAATATCTCGTGAATAGATGCTTTATATAAACAGGAAGTCACTCTGTTTCCAATTACCTAAAAGTCACGCAGCGCGAAAGCTCTGTCATTTCTGTAATTCTATTGGTCAACTGGAAGTTAAGTTGGTAAACTTTCTTTATGATTGGTCAAAATAATATTCTAATAATCTAGTTCTAGCAAAATGAAAACGGAGTATCGTGGGTGTCATATGTCAGTTTTGTGTGTACTGTGCGAAATGCGCACGGTCGATTAATTTGAAACTTAGTGTTATATCAATATATTTACAACTAAAACCTAAACTATGACGTGAATACTTTATATAAATTGAATTAAGCTCCACCGCTTATAAATTAGTATTTTCTTTTAATGGATAAGTGAAGTAAAGTCGTGAAAATGTTCAATTACAAGTATTTGAGTAAAGACCACTTGGAGGGTTTCGATAATTATAAGGTAAGAATTTCATTGTGTTATGCGGAATATTTATACTTCTAATTTTCCATAGCGATCGCTAGTGTCTGATTTATGCGTCTCTAAATATTGATTACTCACATAACCTTAAAATAACTAGTTACGCGCATCGCATGACATGACGCCGTACATTAAAAGTGGTAATTAATTAGTTAAAACTTGTTTTACCGATAACTGTTCAGGATGATCTTGTTATTGATAACTCATACAAAATTGTTATTTCATATCCAATGCAATTAATTTTATTTTTATCATAATGATTGATTATGACTGCAATACACAATTAACTCCATAGCTTATTAAAAATTCATTACCACACGGAGTGAAATAGGTTCTAATTTAATCAGCATTATAATTACTTTTAGAGATTATGGTAAACATTAGAGAATACATCTCTAGTTTCAGTTTATCTAACTGATGTCTCTTTTTACACGGGATTTTAGAAATGTCTCGGTGAGTATTAGTTACCTGTGGAAAGCAAAGTACAGTCAGCGATAAAAGCTTGTACCAAAAATGAAATTTTTGCCAAAAACTTATTTACTATATCATATTGGCTACTGATTTTTTTGTGTAGGGCTCAAATTGTTTTTATTTACTTTGGGCCTAGACAGTTTGAAATAGTGATGACTTTCAAATATTTGTGACAGTCAGTTAATAATACTTCAACAATCCTGCCGAGATTACCGAACATTCTCCTCACATGTGAAAGTCAAAAACTGACATTGGCAAATTCACCCTGTGCAAAATTGCAGGGAGTAAAAGCCAGATAGGAAAAAAAAACAATCCAAATTATTAAGCCTAAGTATTGTGAGTATTGTATAATATTATATGTAACAAATCATTGGATGTTTTGCAGTATATGGCGATAGACACGAGCCCCCTCAGTGTCTATGTTATGCACCCGTTTTGGAACAAAGTGGTCGAGGTAAGAACTTATTGTAGTAACTGTAATATTCCACCTTAACACATTTACTGCCAGAACCTGGTAGGTGAGTTCTCTGTTTGTGATATGCAAACGTACATATCTACACGTACAAGCATGTAGACCATGTAGTAGATATTAAGCGAATTATAGATTAATAAACGGATAAGACACAACTCCATCCGATGAGGGATTTCCTCTCCATAGCACGTAGGTTAACAGTATATGTGACTAGTGTAAAGTAATTTCATCATAAACCATAGTAAAGTATCACTGAGTTTGTATAAATTCCCATCCCGGCACTGTGCCTATCACAGTTTATACTAGATGACAGTCAAGGGCATAAATATATATACATCTAATATTAATCATTTTGTAAAATACTGCATTAGAGCAGTATCCACTATAGGTATAATTTTATCAATAATTTGTTGTTTTTCTGCCCTCATGCATACATTTGTGTACTTAGCTTTGGGAATTTCAATCATTGTTTTCCTGTTTGCACATTGTTTTATTTCACTTATATGCTATATCCATGAAGGAAAATTGTGCTATTATTTTCGCAAATAGAAATTAAAATTCACTGGCTAATGTGTGTGTGTTTTGAGCCATACAAAAAAAGTGGTTCCATAATTCACACAATACTCAAAAAACCCTAAAAAAGAGTTAACTTTTCTAACCTTTGCCTACAACTTTGTTTGCCCTCCACCGCCCCTCCAACTACCCCGTCACCCCATTTCATAAATTTAGGGTATACGTTCCAGTACAAAAAAGGAAGAAAGAAAGGATTGGCAATTACTCCACCGACAAGAGCAAAGCTCTTAAGTTATGATGATGATGATGATTATAGTACAAAAGGTATTAATATATAACTTAAACTGCCAGAATGCCAAATTATATCCAATTCCGTTGTTGAACAGCAAACATCTAAACAAATTCTGCATATTCATATTTATATTATATTATATTAGGAGATAGAAAACCTGGTCTCTGAACCAAACATCATCGGCGAAACCAAGTCAGCAAGACTCCGCTGGCTTGGGCATCTTGAGAGAATGACAGGCGATAGGGCAGCAAAAAGGGCCTACGTTGGACGCCACATAGGTCGACGCCCAGCAGGTCGTCCTAAGTACCGCTGGAGAGACCAAGTCGAGAAAGATCTACGCGCCCTGCAAGCAGAAAACTGGGAGAAGATCGCACAAAACAGGGTGTGTTGGCGCCAACTCGTATCGGAGGCCAAGACTCACTTCGGGTCGCTGAGCCAGCGGAGTTAGTTAGTTAGTTATATTAAGATAAGAATGTGAAAATATCAACTGCTTAGCTATTATGGTTCATGACAGGTTGTAGACAGACAGACAATAGAGGCTTAGTAATAATTATCTAATGGGCACCTTTTCTCTTCATCCAATGTTGAAGATAAGAATAGATTGTATATACCTATATTCGTATATGTATATGTATTTATGCTATCTATTTAAATATGTTTGCAGGATGACTCATACATCATAAATCATTCATTTTCTATGTTATTCATAGTCTGGGTCGAGATCTATATCGTGTGATATCATTATCAGTATGGTCCGATGCGCGTCACATATTTGTAAGAATACCTACGCTTGTATGTATCGTATGTACATAAATAAATATAATGAATAAGTTGATATTCAAGGTTCGTGTGCGAATACCTTTAGGTCAGAATACTTTAGAGTGACATAATTATAATCAAACATGGCACTGACATACGTTGGCGATGTAGTGCATAATCATTTTCCATCGTATTTTCACGGAAACTTACGAATGTGTCTTGCTATTTCAGTTAGTCTCGGTACAAAAAGCACTATCATTAGAAGCTTGACAAAAAGAGATATGTCTAAGAGGTATGAGGATAATTAAACTATATCAGACTACTTTTGATCCCAAATTGTAGAGTTATCTATAAAAGTATTTCAGGGTGGCAGATACTTTTGGCACGTTTCATCCACTACGTTTTATGCTGATTGTACTATTAAAGTTTAAGAACATTCACAAGTATTCATATAGATTCGTCTGTAGCCTATTTCCTTCTCAAATTTGTTACACATGGGTAGGTAGGTATTAATGGTATTATAAAAAAGCCATTAGCCTTGTCTGATAAAGCTCCCAACCATAAAGACGAATCCATCCAGTATACATCAAAATCAGCTTAGTAGTTTGACGTTACGGTGGAACACAGACTCTTAAAATTAGTTTTGGCGTAGTCTGTTCTAAACGTCTAATTTAATTCCCTTTATTTCCAGTTAGTACCCCGCTGGGTGGCCCCGAACCTGCTCACATTCCTCGGGTTCCTTCTCACCGTGTTCGATTTCGTTCTTCTCTCGTGGTACGACTACTCATACACGGCCGCCAGCACCAGGAACGAGACCATAGTGGAGTTGGGCGAGCGGCCTGAGGTCATACCGCAGTCACTGTGGTACTTCTTAGCAGTGTTTCTATTCCTTGCTTACACGTTAGGTGAGTTAATATTTTGAATTTTATTGACACCATAAATATTCATGGAACAATATATTGATTTGAACTAACACGATTTTCACTCATAATTTTATTTTATTTATTTAGAACACATACAGTCATATATGAAACATATTTTAAAAGTGCATAGTATAGTTAACGCTATATCTGAGCTCGTTCACTTACCTCTGTACTAACAATGGCATTCTAACATTGTCTGTTGTCGATAAGGTTGATTTCAAATCGAAGCTTTGTGAAAATAGCGCCTTATTGACAACCGACTATAAGTACCTTTTTGTTGTATAAAAGCCCATTGAATTCCAGATGGTATCGACGGCAAGCAGGCTCGCCGCACGCAGACCTCAGGCCCGCTGGGGGAGCTGTTCGACCACGGGCTGGACTCTTACTCGGTATTCTTCATCCCGGCCTGCCTCTACTCCATCTTCGGCTGTATGGACTACTCCGTCAAGCCTATCAGGTAAATTTCCTTATTGGATGGTATCGACAAGCAAAGCAAGCCCGCACACAGACCTCGGGCCCGCTGGGGGAGCCATTCGACCACGGGCTGGACTCGTACTCGGTATTATTCATCCCGGCCTGCCTCTACTCCATCTTCGGCTATATGGACTACTCCGTCGAGCCTATCAGGTAAATTTCCTTATTGGATGGTATTGACAAGCAAAGCAAGCCCGCACACAGACCTCGGGCCCGCTGGGGGAGCTGTTCGACCTGCCTCTACTCCATCCTCAGCTGTATGGACTACTCTGTGAAACCTATCAGGTAAACTTCCACCCCTTATTCTTAAAACTAGTGGCTGTCGGTGTGCTGTAGACCTCACGAACTACCATAGCTCTGCCGGATTTTGGTTTAGGAGAGTCTTTAAACCTATGTACAAATTCAGATGCTTTTAGTGTTGGGGGCTTAAGCCCCTTAGTCACTCCTTAACTACTGCGTAAAAACCGTTGCATGAAAATACGTTAAAAAATGCGAAAAAATTTGTCATCACTATCCGGTCCTGGCCTGGTTAGAGAGAGCGACGTTCGTGAGCTCTCAGATGGCTGACATAGCTTATTTTAGCAGCAAATGTATGGCCACACCACACTTAGTAGAGGTCAGCACCAAATTGTATCTGTATTATTTTCGACGTATAACATAAAATCACCTGTTCCAGAATGTACCACATAATGTGGAACATCCTCCTCAACTTCTATCTCAGCCACTGGGAGAAATACAACACGGGCGTGCTGTTCCTGCCGTGGGGATATGATTTCAGCATGTGGGTGAGTACATTTCATTTTATGGCATCAAAAAACGGATTATATTGTACGGAAACCCCACACAGGGGCCCTCTAATTATTAGTGCCATACAGGTACAATAATATATATTTAATGAAAAAACCGGCCAAGTGCGAGTCGGACTCGCCCACCGAGGGTTCCGTACTTTTTAGTATTTGTTGTTATAGCGGCAACAGAAATACATCATCTATCTATCTATCACGGTTCATGAGATACAGCCTGCTGACAGAAAGACAGACAGCGGAGTCTTAGTAATAGGGTCTCGAACCCTTTACTCTTTGGTTACGGAACCCTAAAAAGCATGCATTTTTACAAACAACTACTAATCTTAAATTAAAAAGATTTTTGAGTTGACCGAACGAGATGCACTTATGGAACTTTAAGTAGGAGTAGCAGACAATTTTATTGTTTGTCTTTGTCACAGTCTCACATTATTTATTATTTTGTATGGTTTATGGTGGGCAACAAATAAGCCGGGGAGGGAGGAAATAACGGGGAGATGGGCCTCGTTAGCATTGTGCTGCAACCCGTCTAGGAGAAGGAAAACTCCAAAATATAACCCGGGGAGATGGGCCTCGTTAGCATTGTGCTGCAACCCGTCTAGGAGAAGGAAAACTCCAAAATATAACCCGGGGAGATGGGCCTCGTTAGCATTGTGCTGTAACCCGTCTAGGAGAAGGAAAACTCCAAAATATAACCCGGGGAGATGGGCCTCGTTAGCATTTTGTGCTGCAACCCGTCTAGGAGAAGGAAAACTCCAATATAAAACCCCCAAATCCAAGGTGTTAGCCGACCCGTGCCGAGGGATGCATAGCCAGAGGGTAGTACTGGCGTTGAACGGAGGGTGTCTGTGTTGGCGGTCACAGGACACAGTGGTGAACCGCCTTGCTTCAGTACAGGGCTCTGCTGTTGTGGACATTTAAATCCCTTTTACTCGTGGGAACGCAATGGAGATTCAAAATAATAATAATCATCCGAATGGCGGCGACGTGGTACGCCACCCGTCACGTCTCGTTTCTCGCGGGGGCGACAAGCGGCTCACGGAGAGCCGCTTTGCTACGCTGAATGTTGGAGGAGGAATGGAAGAGAAATTAAATGAGGTTTTGCAGATGATGGATGAAAGAAAAATTGATATTCTGTGTGTTAATGAGACGAAACGGAAAGGATGCGATACCACCTTGCATGGAAGCTACACGGCGTATTGGTCTGGGGTACCTAGTTCGGATCGCGCCTGTCAGGGAGTTGGTGTTGTACTTTCCGCAAGAATGGCTGTGTGTGAGAGAATTTGAATGTGTGAATTCCAGACTGATGTGGATTAGACTGAAAGTGGGAATGATGCGCATATTTTTGGTAGGAGTTTACGCTCCAGTAGACCGGGGTGCGAGTATCTCACAGCGCGTTCGGGATGAAAGGCAGATATTTTGGGATGAACTAAGAGAGGTTTTGAAAGTATGTAAGAGTAATGAAAGATTAGTTTTGTTAGGTGACTTCAATGGCTGGGTAGGAATAAAAAGGGACGGATTTGAAAAGGTTCTTGGAATGTACGGTGACGAGAGAGTGAATGATAATGGGAGAAGCGTGTTAGAAATTTGCCAAGAGTGGAACCTTTGTGTAACAAACACGATGTTTGACCACAAAAGAATACACTTATACACTCGAGAGGCGGAGAATGTTAGGAAAAGTATGATTGACTTTGTGATAGTTGATGAAAGAATTAGGAAAAATGTTATCGACTCCAGGGTGTATCGAGGGTCGGGTATCCATTCTGACCATTTCCTGGTAATGTGCCGATTAAGTGGCTTGTTTAAAGGATGGAGACAACGACCCCGTACAGTTACTGCCGATTTAAAAAGAATAAAAGTGGAGAATTTGCAAGAAGATGGAGTAAATGATGAGTATAGGAGTAGATTAAAAACCGAATTCAATGGTATGGATGAGATTAGTGAGACTGAACAATTGTGGAATAGTTTTAAAAATAAAGTAGTAAGTGTGGCAAGTGAAGTATGTGGAGTAAGGAAGAGGCACAAAGGAAAAAAGGAGAAGAATGTTTGGTGGGATAAAGAAGTGCAAGAAGCAGTGTGTAAGAAGAAAAAGTTGTGGTTGGATTGGTTAGCCACAAGAGCTAACCAAAGAAATCACACGGCTTCATTTGACGAAGTCAGTGAAGCGAAAAAGGATTATAGAAGAATGAAAGTGTTAGTAAAGGAATTAGTAGACAGAAAGAAAGACGAACAGAAAGATAAAATGGAAGAAAGGCTCTCTCAAGATTTCCAAACAAATATAAAGTTTTTCTGGAAGTCCGTTCGTTTAGCCAGGGGTAACACCCAGAATTCTGAGCTAAAGTCAATAAAAGACAAGAATGGAAGATTAGTGAATGAGGAAGAATGCATCTTAGAAAGATGGAAAGAGTATTTTGAAAGTTTGTTTGATAAAGAGAAGGCAAGCACGTCAATTTTGGAGTTGAATGAAAGCATTGAAAACGTGTCGGAGAACGAAGATAGTATTAGCATGGATGAAATTGTGAAAGCGTTGAAAGGAATGAAATCAGGGAAGGCTGCAGGGTATGATAGAGTTTCTGTCGAGATGCTGAAAGCTGGACAAGGCATTGTAGCAAGTCAGTTGTACCGCCTTTTCAATATGTGCTTCAGAACCGGTCAAGTGCCCAGGGACTGGTGCAAGGCCGTCATTGTACCTCTTTACAAAGGAAAGGGATCACAACTGGATTGCAAAAACTACAGAGGCATTAGCTTACTCAGCGTCGTCGGCAAATTGTATGCAAAGATATTGATTGAGAGAGTAGTGAAAGAAACCGATGAAAAAGTATGGGATGCACAAGCGGGATTCCGAAAGGGTATGGGATGTACGGATCAAGTCTTTTCCTTGCGATGCATAGCCGAAAAGTATTTGGCCAAAGGTCAGAAGGTCTATTGCGCTTTCGTGGATTTGGAAAAGGCTTATGACAGAGTGGTGAGGAATGAACTTTGGTCGGTACTGTCGGTGTATGGATTGAGCGGCCGTCTCATTCAGGCACTGAAATCGCTCTATGAGGATTCCAGTGCTTGTGTGAGAGTAAACGGGTCGTACACTGAGTGGTTTAGCATCGAAAAGGGTGTTAGGCAGGGATGTGTAGCGTCACCGTGGCTGTTTAATCTGTTCATGGACAGTAGTTTGCATGATTTGAGAAATGATGAGTGTGGGCTGAGAATGAGTGGGTTACCCGTCAAATGTCTTCTTTACGCTGATGACCTGGTATTGCTAGCGTCATCGGGTGAAGAGTTGCAGGAGATGGTAACTAGAATGCATGGATCTTTTGAAAGGAAAGGAATGAAAATAAATGTAAGTAAGACGAAAGTTATGGTATTTGAAAAGGAGGAATATATGACAAACTGTGAAATTTTGATTGGTCAAGAAAGAGTAGAACAAGTGAAAGAGTTTGTGTATCTGGGAACATTATTCACTAGGGACGGTAAGCATGATAAAGATATTGAAAGGAGAGTGAGTGCTGGAAATCGCGTGAATGGGGCACTTAACGCTTTTATGAGCAGCCAGAAGGTGTCGCAAAAGGCACGGTTGGCTGTGCATAGAGGGGTGCTGGTGCCTACACTTATGTATGGTAGCGAAAGTTGGGTATGGCAGAAGAGGCATCAAAGCCAAGTCAATGCAGTGGAAATGAGAGCGTTGAGAAGTGTATGTGGGGTGAGATTACAAGATAGAATTAGGAACAGTGTGATAAGGGAAAAGTGTGGACTGAGCGAAGATGTAGTGACAAAAATTGAGAAAGGTATGTTGAGATGGTTTGGACACTTGGAAAGAATGAGTGAAAGGAGGCTAACAAAGAGAGTATATAAAGGAGAGGTAGAAACGGGAGTTGGAAGGGGCAGACCTCGGCGGACTTTCTCTGATCAGATCGGGGAAATCCTGAAGAAAGGCCAGGTCAAGAGCACCCTAAACCGGCGAGCGTGTATGAGGAATGTTATGAAAGTGAAGGAAGCGAAAGAGGTATGTCAGGATCGTAGCAAGTGGAAATCCGTGGTCTCTGCCTACCCCTCCGGGAAATAGGCGTGATTATATGTATGTATGTATGTAACAAATAAGCCGACCAAATTACGTAGGCTGTTTTTGGTATGTTGTCAGGAATGTTAAAACGTGTTTTTAACTTTGTCGCATTGCGTATGTTCTGTCCCTCACGGGCGCACGTGTATAGCTCATTTATAACATAGCTAGACCTTACAACGCACAAGAGACCACGTGAACTTTAGGGGGGAGCACCTGCTAAAGTCAAGTTGAAGTTTTCAAATTAGGTGACAAAGTAGGAGACCAACGCGCAAGATCCCTATATTCGTAATTCATGTATAACTTGGCAGGTTATTTACCGTGGACGGTTATAAATCCACATTTTAACCACACAGTAACTTTTATATATATAACTTGTCTGTTTCAGGCGTCAACAATATTCTTCCTGTGGACCGGACACGCGGGGACAGCGTGGTACAAGCGGTACCTAGTGGGCGGGTACACACTCGCTGATGGCTTCGAGTGGCTGGTCTATGCCACCGGCGTGTTCACCAACCTGCCCGTGGCGGTCTACAACACGTATCAGTAAGTTTCCCTGGTCGTCTTTCCGGTTGTATCCTCAAGGATTAGGCATTCTAACTAATCTTAAGGCTTGAAAAGCGAGTGCCATCTAAGGTTCTAACTGAACACTACTCCTCGCTTCACTTATCGCTTTTCGGTAAAGGAAAGGATTAGGCTTAGTTCCCCTCCGAGTCAGAAGGCTGTCACTTTCATAAAAAAAACCGGCCAAGTGCCAGTCGTACTCGCGCACGAAAGGTTCCGTACCATTACGCAAAAAACGGCAAAAAAATTACGTTCGTTGTATGGGAGACCCACTTAAATATTTATTTTATTTTGTTTTTAGTATTTGTTGTTATAGCGGCAACAGAAATACATCAGCTGTGAAAATTTCGACTATCTAGCTATCACGGTTCATGAGATACAGCCTGGTGACAGACAGACGGACAGCGGAGTCTTAGTAATAGGGTCCCGTTTTTACCCTTTGGGTACGGTTTTGGGTAACCCTAATTAGTTCCTATGTCCGTTTTCCTTCTGTGCCCAAATGCCGGGACAACGCTTGGAGGATGATCCGAATACAAGTTCCGACTTCCGAGCAATTTATTGGTGGAAGTTTGGGTTTGAACAAAAGACCTCCCGCTCGAAAGCGGCAAGCCATGCCGCTGCCGCTAAGCAACCAGCGCTTAACGTATCTGTCTGTGTCATATTCTTTATATTTTAACTGCTGAATAGATTTGAATATTTGCGCCTATCGATTTTTAGATAGTTAAATAAATAATTACTTGTTATTTCAGATCATACAAGCTCCGCACGGGCAAGATGCGCTCATTCACAGAGGCCCTCCGGCCACTGTGGTCCCTACTGACAGTATTCACAGTGTGCAGCGTGTGGGTGCACTACTCACAGCGACTGCCGGACCACGACCCCAGGATGCTGTTCCTGCTCATCGGAACACTGTTCAGCAATGTCGCTGTAAGTACAAGTGCCTGTGGAAAGAAAAGTAGTCAGCGATAAAAGCTTGTTCCAAAATTTTAATTTTACTTATTTAGCAGTAACTTACCGTTACTTTCTTATTTAGTACTGCATGAGCAAGGCTTCCGCTGCAACTATTTAATTAGTGTTATAGCTTAGGTATTTAATCTTAGTTTAGTTTAGAATAGTTAAATTTAATATAGATAGCATGTACAAACATAGAGTAACTTATACTAGAGCGGTACTGTCATAGTAAATTTTGTAACCCCAGTAAATTCACTGCCATCTTTCGGCACACTTTAAAACTAAAAATGAAGGTTTATAAAAATACGATAGAATGTATTTAAATATAGATAAATGATTTTTTTTATTTGCATTAATTATTTTTATGATTTTGACCCATGTTCTTTCACTGATATGCGTTAAAATTGTTAAATAACAAACGAAACCGTCAACGCCATCTATACGACTGTAGGCCAAAACTAGTAGCGCCCTCTGAACGAAAATCAAATTATCTTGATTTTCGAGGCACATTTTTTCCTTAGACTGTATCCATCTATTACGGAGTTATATCTATCTTTGGTACAAATTATAATTATTATTATTTTAATGTAATGAGTTTATACCTAAATAAATATCATTTTTATGTATTTATTTAACTTACATGTATCTATTCTAAAAACCTCTCGTATATTACAGTGTCGCCTAATAGTCAGTCAGATGTCCAACCAGCGCTGCGACGCGATCAACTGGCTTCTGTATCCACTGGTGCTGTGCGCCGCAGTGGGACTCGCGTTACCGCAGCACGAGCTGACTGCGTTCTACGGCGTCACTGTGCTGGCTGTGTTGGCGCACATACATTATGGGGCCTGTGTGGTGCGTAATTCAATTATTATTGTGATTTCTCTGATTTTTTGCTGACCATGCATACGAGTCAAACCGTCTTGAGTTCCTCTATCGACTTTCGTTTGATCCATCCTGAACGCGACACCCTATATGCATTATGCATAGGGTGTTTAATCCCTTGGCTTGGTGTTGACATTTCAAAGTGCTGAGACTCGAGGGTGCTTTTGGACGCCAATGACTGATATATCGGCACCGCAGGTCCTACGCCAAAGACGGATTAATCCGTCAAAGACCACAGAGCAACATAGACCTACGTGCATGTGCATAAAGTTCAATTTCAGTTTTGACACTTCGGTGAAGTGGCGTCTGAGTGACAGCTTTAGTGTTTGACACGGCGTCGAAAAGGTTAATCCAACTATACTATGGCAATACGGAAAAACTAGAATATATTAGAGATAGCTCAAAAAGGGGACTGCCATTAACTTAAAAGATAAGTTTAGTGTGTGTATCTGTAAGAAACCGATTTGAGTGCGTATTTGATCGAAAGTGTGGTCGGCCGAAATGGTTCTTAGATAGATTTCAACTCATTAGAGGCCCTATTTTAATTTTGTCGTCGAATTTTAATTGTCAAATATTTCTAATAATCTTTTTCTGTTCTCAGGTTCAGCAGATGTGTGCGCACTTCCGAATAAACTGCTTCCACATAAAGAAGCGAGCCGATTGACTCTTAGACGACAATGCGTGTTAGTAACAACATCACACAACATACATATCCATTACAACACTTGAACACTCTGCTCCAACTGTTCAGTACTAGAGACATTTTAATGTTAGTCCGCCTTTAGTTAACTCTGTTCTGAATCGACCTTGTCAATTAAAGTAAGGACGCTGGGCACGGAGAATTTCGTACAGGTCAATTCACAAGAGCAGGCACGAATGGAATGAATGAATGAATGAAAATATCTATGTGTGTTACAGACATAGAAGGTAGGATCCTATAGAAGTGGCCTACCGCGTACGCCCGTGAGGGACAGAACATACGCAATGCGACAATATGATTGGTCGAGTTGATTTGTAGCCCACCATAAACCATACAACGGTGGGGAATTAAAAAAAATGTGAGGTACCGATACAGGTACAGTCAAAGGCATAAATATGTATACATTCCCAAAGTTTCAAAAATATGTGTACGCTCTTACACCTTAGACAATAAAGTCGTGTTCACATATTTTTGAGCAATTTGTCTGGATTGATATTTTTGCCGTTGACTGTACTCATACAATGAAAGTTTCGTTCATTCCATTCGTGCCAGCTTTCGAGAATCAACCTGCACATTGACCCGCCATTTCCTATTTTATCGCACGGGCATTAATATCGTACGCGCACGGTGGCATTGATCGCGGGCAATATCATTCATCGTGGTAGCGTCCTTACTTTAGGATCAGATGTTTAACCAGCAACCATATTTATCACAAATTAAACACTGGCTTCACAGATGTAAAGGCGAATGGGGTTATGTGCTTTCATATCAAAATGTACCTTATGTCGTTAGTTTAGGGTGCATTTTTATATGACAAGCCACATAAAGAGATAGTGACGAGGTGATAGTAGCTTACGTGTTAGTTTTCACTATATTGGTAAAAAATGATGACGTCAGGATCTAGTATATTTCAACCATTACCGATATGAGTACCGTTTTCCAGGCCGCACCAATCTACAAGGTTTACCCAAAAAAATCAAATATATTCCAATCAAACTTTGATGACTCATTTGAAAAGACACATTTTTCGAAAGTGCAATTGAAGTTGAACCTTAAATCGGAATGCTAAAGTTGAAATTCTATTAGCGCGTAAGTGGTCGATTAATCATATTATGGCTGGAAAAAGGTTAAGTGATACACCTACGATGATTCTTAGATAGGTTTTTTATTTATTTATTTATTTTATTTTGACGTTTGAGCTACAATCACTGTAGTATAGGTACTAGTTGGAGTATTTGTATTATGTTGTTAATTATGCATATGTTGTTCTCCCTGATGTTTTGTTACGTGAAGATTATGCACAGTGCTCTTCAAAAATCAATTTAAACAGTACATGGACTGCTTATAATACGCTGAAATGTACTTTATTCATATCATATATTATGTACTGTTTTCTTATCTTACCCTAATTTGGTATTTCATGCAGTCAAAAGTGGCTAAGCAGGCTAGGTGCTCAAATTTCTCTAAACACACTCTTAGGGCCACTTGCTTCATCCCCTAACCCGCGGTTAACCGGTTAAACCTGAAGTTACCATGGTTACCAGTACAATTTGACACTGGGTTAACGGTTTAACCGCTTAACCCCGGGTTAGTGGAATGCAAGTGGGCCTTATTCTGTTAAAAATAAAGTTGTGTTTAGATTATTTTCAACACACCATCCGTTTAGTTACTTTTATCATCATATATTTTAACAAAATTTTCTTCTTGTGCATATATTTTCTTAGTGTTTGTAACACGCATTGTCTATTTTTATTTTATATCGCTTTTTATAGCTTGTGTTTTACATTAATCTTATTATACATTATCTTTTATTTAACATTAAATTATTTAATCTAACTAATGTTTATTGTACAGTTGAGATCTGCATATTATCAAATAGGTTGATGAACTTGACTGTACTAAAACAGAATTATTCTTATAATTATAAGTAGTACGTATTTCAATATTGTATTCATATACCCAATTGTAACATTTAGTATTATGTTAAAGATCTAACAGTGTATTAACCTTTATTTTAAGCCAGCTTCAAGTCATTATTGTTAAGTTTGGGAGCTATTCATACGTAGTCCTTTGGTAATAGAAATGTATAGTAACGAAATGGAAGGCATTAGTTGGAGAGACAGGATAACGAATGAGGAGGTGCTAAGAAGAGTGAGTGAAAGAAGAGCTATTCTGAACACTATTGCAAATAGGCGCGGGAAAATGATTGGACACTTAATACGACACGACTACTTCTTTAAAACTATCCTGGAGGGGCGGATAGGAAGGAAGCGGGGTAGAGGAAAACCCAGACGCAGCTTTTTAGATCAAGTGAAAGAAAAAGTAGGGGCCGTGTCGTATCAAAAAGTCAAAGAGCTGGCGTGGGATAGGGAAAGCTGGAAGATACTCCACCGACAAGAGAATAACTTAAGTTAATGATGATGAGTAACGACTATTAATTCAGTGGCCATATTTATAAGGCCTAATTTAAAAGATATACAGGCTTTTGAGACCAAAAAGATACGGCATAGATTCAGTGTAATTTTAGATTTGACACAGTAACACAAATCTTAAATGAACACCCCTCCAATATATGTTTATGCTTACATCTACAGAACGGACGCTTAGCACAAGGATAGAGATAGGAACAGGCGGGTCAATTTACGAAATTCTACGTGACAAGCGTCCCTTCTTTAGTCATCGTCGTCGATTAGTAAGGAATGTTAATTTCAGGATGTGCTTTATTCTACTTGTGTTATGAATTGCTCCGTACCTAGTATTTTGTTACTTGTATTTCTTTGGTACCTCATTTGTACTAAGTGTACTAACCGTATTTGTATTTTGTGTTTAAACACTTGTAAGTATTTCTTAGTATTCTTATTTATTTACCAATCGTTGTTAGTGCAACTGTGTTTTTATAACGTATAAGTTATAATCTAAGTTCAACACTGGCCTATGAAAAGTATACTATGAAAGTTATTTAGGCAGAGGGTTTAATACAAATGTGATAATTATCCAAATATGGAAAACACTTTCAATATTTGTATAAAAACATAAATAGCTATATACTTAACTGAATCAATTATACTATTCATAGTGTATTAATAATTTACTTTAAATTATCGCATTTCGTATTTAAATAGTTTCATTTTGTTTAATACTTTAAAAGGCACTCAATATTGTATTCACTATAGGTATTTCATGTCCAATTTTATGAGATGAAAGTACATTTTTTTGTTTGTCTGCATTTTTGGGATGTAATGATTTATATTAACTACAATGGTGTTGGCAACTGTCAAAGGTTTGTATAGATGGCGCCATCATAGCTCGCCCATTTTTCTATGAGATTTGGCTTAAAGGGCTGGCATCCAGGCCATAAAATTCCAAAAAAACGAAATTTGACTCAATTCTAGTGATTGAACGGGCAAACTATGCTGGCGCCATCTGCTTAATACTTCGATCCGCCAACCCCATTGTGAATGATCTTTTATTCTTGACTATTAGCATTGTATCTTGATTTTATAATACTCTTTCGTGATTTAGTTTGTGATATGTTTGTGTAAATAGTTTGACTGAGTTAAAGGCAATGCAACACAGTGAAAATTAAAATGTTGTAACTTGGTGAAGTCACATGCCTGACAAAATGAAAGATGTAGTGAATAACTGTATGATATCGAATGTTTTCTTCAATATGAACATTTGTAGTATCGCTAGCAGACGTATCTGCTTGATAAGAAATAATTTAGTATAAATGATATCGTTTTACCACCGACGCAAAAAAATAGTGTTATAAGTTAACATGTGTGTCTGTGTTGCATCGTAGCTCCCAAACGGATAAACCGAGTGAAGTGGAGCGTTCGTTAAAAAATACCTACAATCGTTCTTAGATAGCCTTTTAACTAGATATCGCGGTTATAATTTTGTCAAGGGTATCTACAGTATTTTAAATCTCTCTAATGTAGTTTAAGACTTCTGTGATTTCACTACATCTGTCAAATTACATACTACATAAATATCTATCGCTATATCGTAGAATATAATAATGTATGTATGGTTTCTGAACTCTAGTTTCATACTAGTATGTATCGAATCGCTAGTATTAATATCAAGTGCCTCACGAGTGAATGATATTTTTGTCACGTAATGTTATTCTAAATCACACTTTTGACAGGTCTTCGTTATGTTGAAACAGGGCGTTTACAACATTGACATTCGCGTTATGATCCTCGATGACCGACGTTCAACTACGTACGTAATTACCCTGCTTAACCTTTTGGACGCCAATGACGGATATATCGGCACCGCAAGTCCAACGCTAAAGACAGATTAATCCGTCACAGACCACAGAGCAACATAGACCTACGTGCATGTGCATAAAGTTCAATTTCAGTTTTGACACTTCGTTGACGTGGCGTCCGAGTGACAGCTTTTGCGTAAAACCAACGAAAACTTGTTAAAAGTTTGACCCTAGCGTTAACTCAGTAGGATAAATAAAATGTATTAATCAGTAATCACCAATGTAGAGAAATGTAGCTGTACAGATAACCTTACATGGTCACTTTTATCGAAGTTTTATCACTTTTAAAGCCTTGATGAAAGTGACCATTAAGTTCAGTTGTGATCGCTGACTTCTTTTAAGTTTAAAACTAATTATTTCGGCCACTAACAAGGTAAATACATTTATGTTAAAAAGCACTAACTTGTCGAAATAACGTAGGGTTTAGGCTATGTCTGAAGAGTGTGCTGCGCTCGAGTTAGCAAAAATAGGGACTTTTGTGAACTCAATTTGATCAAATTTCCACAATATTTGCAAACTCAAATAACGAATGTAGCTATGGCCGCCAGGCAGCGCCACTGTACACGCAGCCAATGGGGTTGGCAACTGTCAAAGGTTTTAATAGATGGCGCCGGCATAGGTTTTACCTGTCTCTAGTTTTGTTATAAGAGATTTGGCTTAAAGAGCATCCAGGCCATAAAATTTCAATAAAAAACGAGATTTTGTCACTATTTGTAAGACTTACATGTAAAACCTATGCTGGCGCCATCTGTAAAATACTTGGACCAGCCAACCCCATTGCCACTATACGGAAAGTTGTAATAGTCCGGTCGAGTATGAAACAGGTTCTTCCCGATATGCCTTCGTCGTTGTGATAGCTAACTATAAAGTAGCCTACTCTAAAGTAGGCTGGTGCCTTTGCACGAGCCTCACTTCACCGCCTCAGGGCTCACTATAGTTGTGCCGTTCTCGAGAACATTCTCTGTTTACTATAGGCAACAGGGGAACATTCCCCATTCAAAACGGAGAACGGCACAACTATACGGCTCACCCACATGCAGCGGTCGATGTAATGTCACAATCAATAAATCATGTTAACTCAATGTTTGTTTTATTTATTTCAGTGGTATTTATACCTCTTTCACTTAAGACTTAATGTGCATTGGCTCTGATTATTGTCTAAAGTTTCTAACTTTACACAATAATTACTTTACTTTAGGTGTTCATCAAAATATTAACCTCTTGTCCATGAACCTATACACTCAAAATTGAGCGACACCATCATACTTGTCTCGTGAGAAACAACTTGCACTTTGCTTATGCTCCATCAATTTATTTTTAATACTTTATCGGATAAATATGAAGTATTATGCACAGACAAGAAAGTTTATCCTCTTGTCTGTGAACGATAAGGTTCTTGACCGGATTCTGAGTTGTCTTGTTGTATCTTTTTGTACCTAGCCATACCTAGTAATGTAAACAACCAACCTAGTAAATAAAGGTTATAGTTGAGTTTCAGAAAAATAAGTATATAAATAATTAGAATTTCTTTACTAAGAATTTTAACCACATATCCTATCAAAATAATGTTACTACTAAATAAACATGATCACCAGTGATCAGCACAGACGGCGCCACACCGCGGGATTCTGAACAAAAATCTTAATATGGACATGACTCAAATGCAGCGATCTTGTTTGAAAAAGTAATTTTATAGTGTTATTTTAAGTTTTTGAATAATATTTTTACTCGAAAACCCACAAGTGTGGCACCGTCCATGCCGATCACCGAGGGTCACTTAAATCCAACAGTGTAACAATGTACAGAATGAGGCCATTGTGCAGAAAGATTATGTAAAAAATAAAACTAATATATACAATTGCTATATAGATTAATAGTACATTATTACACAGCTAGTCTTTATTAGGTTACATAAATTGTAAAATAAATTCCAGTTTAGATAGACTTTTGCCTTCAAAGAGGTTTTACCTTCAAAGCATCTGAAATGTTCAAAGTGTCTAAATTAGTTAAATGTATCAGAAAGGTAAGATAATGACCATCAATCATGATATAAAATATTCTTGAAATTCCAGTTAGGAGCTTGACATCCATTGGTAACAACAAAAGCTGCAGTTACAGTGCAAAGCTGCAGTTGCTGCAGTGTGTACGCAACAGCATGCTGCAAAATTTGTGACTGGTACAGCCAGTCTTATGATAACATAATAGCCACAACCATTTAGGTCTACCATTCTGGCTGATATTTTAATATTGGATTTCAGCCCTCAAATGTATTATGCGTAACTATGGCATTCAAGAACAAAAATCTATAAAAAAATTTGACAATAATCACAATGAGTCCTTCACATTTTTTATATAATCTGACTTGATTTTCTCCCTCTCTTCAACATCAGGCAGGTAGGGATGAATGCCTCTGGCTTTCCTGTCGCTGTAAACCTTTCCCTGGAAAATAGTATAAATCTTCATCAAATAAAAAGTAAGATTGACCAAAAAAGTCACTGTATAAGGAATGGAAGATGCCTGCTTGAAGTGTGATGGCAAACACAGACTGGGTAGAATTAGTAACGGGAAGAAGAGTAGAATTGCTATGGTTTAGGGAAGTCTGTATATAAATTGATAGACAGTACATGAAAGCCTGGCAATCAGAAATTTTAAATACATACCCAGAACTTTTTACAAGTATTGTAGTTATCAAAATACGCTTCGCACTTTTTATGGTCATAGCCATTTTTATTCAGACACTCGTAAGATTGTTCTTGCTCCTGAAAATGAAATTACATAATTTTATATTCGTTTTGAGGTACTAATTCAACAAGGTACTAAATAAACAAACTTTTAAGCAGGGATTGATTCGTGCAGCATTTGGATTATTCAGTTTCGTCATGGTTTATGTATACAATTAACGTCTGTGTTATACTTGTACTCAAAAGTACGTAAATAATTCATTCGTTTCAGAAAAACAATCGCATCAGCCTCGGCCTCTTCTTCAGATGGTCAGAATTCAGAGCGAAATTAGCGAAACCGAAACGTCAAATTAAGTCAAATGTCACATGTCAAATAGGACAGTGAGAGTGACAGCTAGACGGTCAGTGACACATTGACAGCTATAGTTTGTCAAATTATACTAGATTCATGTTGTCAAAGGACTGTCTCATTTCACACATAGACAGAGAGAATCATACTATCTTTGTCTTACACTAGTACTAGCACCCAAAAGAAAAGGATGAGTATAGTTTTTTTTGTTCTTATTTACTGACAAATTGGTTTGACCAACTATAACGTCTGTACACTTTTCAACGTTTTACTCGTTGCCTTAAACATTTTTTTATCATCTACTGTATTCACGAGCCTGCTTGAATCGGAACGTCATAATAATGAAGTTTGTTTCCTATTACCGTACAAACCCACCTATTAAAACTCCATAGGTCTCAACAGCCGCCAATAGAAATGTAGCTAATGAAGCTATTACTAATGCAGTAAAAATGTTGTAAATGAGAATTGACCAAAATTACGACGCGAGCGAGTCGAATAACAGCCTTTTTCTGAAAGCAATAATCGTCTAATTTAATAAGAACTTTTATATTTTACAATGTTATATTGCTAATGAAGTGCCTAAATATTTTGATGGTTTTTTATAAGTAGTGCATTTAATGCTATAGTGATGTCGAAGAACAAAATCGCCGCACGGATAGACAGTCAAAATGTTGAAGTCAAAACTAAGGTAAGTAATTTCTAATATTTCTTACGAATAAAGTGAGTCACGTTATCTTTGAGGCCCAGTTTATGTTCTTAGGGCAACGAGTGTTTAATTTACTTAAGCATTTGTAGATGATGAGTTGAGGAATGCTCGTAGGCTGCGGTTACCAAGGTGAATCGAGATAAATCGTATAATTATGTGTCGGTTGAATGAAAATCACGTACAGCCTAAAAATATGTCGTTATTAACAGCAAAATTACACTTTACAGAGCTATAAAGCTTGAGGTATAATAAATAAACAATGTACTTTTACCCATCTCTTGAAATTACTAAATATATAATTCTGAAACCACATAAAAAGTGGATATTGTAGCCTGGTTTGTCTTAATTCAAATGTAGACTCAAGCTTCATGCAAACTAGATACCCAGCTTTAATAAAATCCAAGTAATGAAACCAATAATCAGTGGACATCATTTATTTAAAGAAAATGAAACAAAGCTTCAAGTCACCTATCAACAAAAATGTAGCAGAAAAGATTAACAACACAAATAAAAACTAATACATTCAAGTTAGCATCATTAGAAAACCAGAAGGAAACTGGACTTTATAGTGCTCTATTAAACAATGTGCCTGATAAACAGTGCTGAATGCTTAAAAGATAAGCCATTATCTACTTATAATCTACTTTCAAACATGTATATTTGCTGCAATTCCCACTACAGCAACAGAAGTAGCTATTTTAATGAAGTGGTCAAAATTACTTATTGTCCACAGCTATTGTCAAGAAATTATATTTTAAAACTGGAGATATTGCTTTTATTTGTCATTATGGTTTTGTCCCTAGTGTTTGTAATGTTATGACATGAAATCAAAACATTCCATGTTGTACTGTGATTAATTTTTAACAAGCAGAAACGTCTGGGACCGATGCTATTAAGCTTAGAATAAATTTAAAAGTGGAAAAATTACTGCCTTGGGTGAGACTTGAACTCACGGCCTCTGGATCGATACTCCAGCGCTCTGCCAACTGAGCCACCAAGACCTTATCCATAGTCAGCAAATCTTCCCACGATATGGGTCTAGGGGACCCAAGCGACATCTACCGTAAGAGTGTTACACTCACCCAAGTCTCACCCAAGGCAGTAATTTTTCCACTTTTAAATTTGTACTGTGATTGTTTTGGAGTAGAGTAGTTTATTGTTTTAAATTTATAACTAATTATGTTGTGCTATACCCTTGGTTTCTTATAAGTATAAGAAGAATTCAGGTTCAGGTTCAGACAGCGGTTCAGGGATTATCTTTAATGACTTTAACTTTGACAACCCTAAATAGCCGAAAGGGATAGTGCCATATATTAGAAAGGGTCAGCATGATTCGTCCCTCCCTTGACAGATAAGAATCTGTGGTAGTGCACGCAAAGGGACATCAAGTTGTGTCAACCCTAATAATTGTTCGTAGCAATGCTGAGCCGAACGGAGCCGAGAATACCCGAAAGGAGGAGTTTCTCGCCCCTGGTTTTATACAATCAGTGTTTATTATTCGGACAATATAGTTAGTAATATTTGTTGTGTTGTCCTTTATAAATGCATCTGGAACCCAGGAGAATAGGACCATATTTAAAACCCAAATTGCTTATGATTTCACATGATAAAATTAACTTGAGTTTTTCTTTCCAGTTTGATGCGGAATTCCGGCGATTCTCCCTCAACAGGTCCGAGAAGCTCAAGTATGAGGACTTCAAGGGTCTAATCGAGAAGCTGCACCGACTGCATGACGTCACATTCCTCATCTCCTACACGGACCCTCGGGATGGGGATCTGCTGCCCATCAACAACGATGACAACCTCGCGCGCGCGCTGCTCACTGCCCGTCCACTGCTCAGGGTCATCATACAGAGGAAGGGTGAGTCCTGAATGTATACTTCAAGGGTCTGATCGTTCCTTATCTCTTACATGGACCCTCAAGATGGGGATCTGCTGCCCATCAATAATGATGACAACCTCCCGCGCGCGCTGCTTAGAGTCAATACAAAGGAAGAGTGAGTCCTGAATATATACTCCGTATTATGTAGTAGCATTAATCGTCTTATAAGCAATTTGAAATCCTGAAAATCCAATAGAATTGTTTTGTAAGCTCTAAATGAGTAAGTTAGTTAACAGTGAATATGCCCTATAGGTACACATACCCATCTCAGGTTCAAATGCTATAGGCAAATAATAAGAATATCGTTAAATTTACTATAAATTGTAACAGTTCCTTACAGTGAAATACACGAAGGACCAAAAGTACTACCTACTCCTGGTTTTATCTCAACTAATTTATCAAATGATGATGCAAAGACTTACTGTTAAATCTTTTATAGGTATCGAAATAATGAATGGCAATTGCTATATTGCTTTGTTTCTCAGGCCAGGATTACACTTGTAAGTTTTACTTACGTAAGTAGGGACAAAGCTATTTGCTAGAATGAGATAACGATATTCATATCTCATTCTGTAGTATACCTGTGTCCCTACTTACGTAAGTAACCCTGGACCCGGGGTATGTCCTTAAACTACGTCCGGACCCGGGTATGTCCTTAAAGTACGTCCAAAAGAGAGGTATGGGCACTGTGAATGTCATCTCGCTTTGTGTGGTAGGGCACAACACAGCGAATGTCATTCCAGATCTAGAGCAGAGCCCAACTGGGGAAGTACCTCCACCTTACAGAAAACCGCAGCCAAATAACACTAGACCCTAATCATAGTGTTGTGTTCCTGCCGGTGAGTAAGGTTGCCAGAGCTCAACGAGGGTGCGGTGTGTTGACGACGGGGGACCTACGGAATTCACGGTAATGCATTTGGTCTGTATGGACGCGGCGTACAGGTGCGGCGATCAGGGAGACCCGGTGAAACGGCTGTCCGCTGGCCGCCCGCAGGTCAGTAGGGTTCCCGAACCCAGGGATTACTTAATCTCCGCCCTGGGAGGCTGAACCACCAACCTCGCGTAAAATCCTTGATGTAGTAGTCGTGCCGGAGAAGGAGACCGGAGTGGACCCGGCTGCTGCACCAGGGGGGGACCGGGGGCCCTTCCGTACGCCGTGCCTGTGAACCGCACTACCCTACATATTCCATTGGCAGATCTGTTCTGTTCTCTTGTCCCTTAAGCCGTCAACGCCCCGAACCCTCTTTGTACACTCAACAACAACAACACATGGCAAATAAGGGTAAAAAAAGAAATGGTTTCTCAGCGGCATCCCCTTCCACACAAGTGGACTTCTGCAATATCAGGGGATTACACTCAAATTTGAGCGCAGTCCATTACCACCTGGTATCTGCGCAGCCGACCATCCTATTTCTAACGGAGACGCAGATATCCTGCCCGGCGGACACTGCATACCTACTATATCCCGGCTATACACTTGAACACAAGTTCATGAGACGCGCTGGTGTATGCATGTATGCCCGGCAGGAGGTCTGCTGTCGCCGCCTCCATGCCTTTGAAGACAGGGACCTGTCAGTTCTGTGGGTGCGTGTGGACTACAGCGGCCACACTCGTGTCTACGCGTGCCTGTACAGGTCTCATAGCGGAAACACGGAGACAACCCGGCTCTTCGAGCACCTGCAATCGACGACTGACAAACTTCTAGAGCAGTACCCTTCCGCAGAGCTGGTGATTTTAGGGGACTTTAATGCCCACCACGTTGAGTGGCTTGGTTCCCGGTCCACCGACCACGCGGGGAGGTCTGCTCACGAATTTTCTCTGGCCTATGGATTCTCGCAACTGGTACATTCTCCCACGAGAATACCAGACATCGAGGATCATACTAGCTCTTTACTGGACCTCCTGCTGACTACACGTCCGGACGGATATTCCATCTCAGTGAATGCACCTCTCGGTTCGTCCGATCACTGCCTCGTCCGGACACAGGCGCCTTGCGCGCGGCCCGATCCACCACGGCCAACTAGCTCGCGACGCGTGTGGCAATATAAATCAGCAGATTGGGACGGACTGCGTGAATTCTACGCTTCGTACCCATGGAGGCAGCTCTGCTTCACATCAGAAGATCCTGACTCCTGCGCAGCCAATGTTGCCGAGACCATACTGCTGGGAATGGATTGTTTCATTCCCAACACGGTAATAGCAGCGGGAGCAAAGCGACGACCTTGGTTTAATCGGCCTTGTAAAGAGGCTACAGTTCGCAAGCAAGCCGCTTACAGGGCTTGGACCAAGGCCGTAGCTAATAAGGATCCGAACGTTTCTGATGTGAAACGCGACTTAAACGCTGCCTCGAGGTCCAGTAAAAAAGCCATTGCCAGGGCTAAATACGATTTCGTCGGCAGAATTGGCGACAAGCTAGCGGGCTATCCCTCTGGGAGTCGCGCGTTCTGGTCGCTCGCCAAAGCTGCCGAGGGAAATTTTTGTCAGTCGTCTTTACCACCTCTGCGAATAGCTGATGGTGATCTGGCCCACAGTGCAAAAGAGAAAGCCGATCTTCTTGGTACTCTTTTTGCCTCGAACTCGACCTTGAACGACGACGGTAGCGCCGTGCCGCCCACCATCCCGCGGTGTGCATACTCCATGCCCGAAATCTCATTCACGCAGAGGGATATTCGGCGGGAGTTGCTATCCCTAAACGTTCATAAGTCGAGCGGGCCAGACGGCATTCCAGCACTTGTGCTTAAGCAGTGTGCTCCTGAGTTATGTTCCGTGTTGGCGCGTCTCTTCACACTCTCTAGCAACAAACGGCATGTTCCATCTTCGTGGAAGACGGCCCTTGTGCACCCTGTGCCTAAAAAGGGCGACAGATCGGACCCATCGAATTACAGGCCTATCGCTATTACCTCCCTTCTCTCTAAGGTCATGGAGCGTATAATCAACGCAAAGCTCCTGAGATACCTAGAAGAACACGACCTGATCAGCGACCGTCAGTATGGTTTTCGCCACGGTCGCTCGACTGGTGATCTTCTAGTGTATCTCACTCACCGCTGGGCTTCAGCCATTGAGAGTCAAGGTGAGGCATTGGCAGTTAGCCTAGATATAGCGAAGGCGTTCGATCGGGTCTGGCATCGGGGTCTCCTGTCGAAGTTACCATCTTATGGATTGCCGGAGGGACTATGCAAATGGATCGCTAGCTTTTTGTCTGGCAGACGCATACGAGCCGTAGTAGACGGAAGCTGCTCCAATAGCATGGACATTAACGCTGGCGTTCCGCAAGGCTCTGTGCTATCCCCAACGCTGTTTTTGCTGCACATCAATGACATGTTGTCTATCGACGACATTCATTGCTATGCAGACGACAGTACTGGGGATGCCTATTACGCAGGCCGTGCCAACATCCCTCGTTCCGTGGTGCTAGAGAGTCGTGAAAAGCTTGTGTCGGATATTGAGGGCACTCTATCCAGAGTTTCGGTGTGGGGCCGGGACAATTTAGTGCGATTCAACCCCACCAAGACACAAGTTTGCGCGTTTACCGCTAAGAAAACCCCATTTACTGTGGTCCCACAGTTCGAAGGCACAGCCCTTACCATGTCAGGGAGTATTGGGATCCTCGGTGTCGACATCTCCAGTGACGTCCAATTCCGTAGCCACCTGGAAGGGAAGGCTGATCTGGCATCCAAAAAACTCGGTGTGCTCAATAAAGCACGGCGATACTTTACTCCGGGGCAAAGACTGCTGCTATATAAATCGCAAGTCAGACCCCATATGGAGTACTGCTGTCACCTTTGGGCAGGAGCACCTGGATGCCAGCTTGGACCCTTCGACTCAGTCCAAAGGCGCGCTGTACGAATCGTCGACGATCCCAAACTCACAAGCGGTATCGAACCTTTAAGTCTAAGGAGAGACTTCGCCTCCTTGTGTGTGTTCTACCGCTTGTACAATGGGCTGTGCTCTGAAGAATTGTTTGACATGATGCCAACGGCCGCTTTCTATCACCGCACCGCTCGCCATCGGCAGGGTGTTCATCCTCACACCCTAGCACCTAAATGGTCGCGTACTGTGCGGTTTAAGAGGAATTTCCTCCCGCGTACGCTTCGGCTGTGGAATGAGCTCCCTGCCGAGGTTTTCCCGAGGGGCTACAGTATGGGGTTCTTCAAAAAAGGAGTGTACAGGTTTTTAAAGGGTCGGCAACGCGCGTGTAATATCTCTGGTGTTGCAGGCGTTCATAGGCTACGGTAACTGCTTACCATCAGGCGGGCCGTATGCTTGATTGCCACCGACGTGGTATAAAAAAAAAAAAAAAAAAAAGTAAAACTTACGAGTGTAATCCTGGCCCCATGTTAGTAACTAAATTCTGGAGGATATATAATGAGCTCAGCTCATAATGAGCCAAACAGAAACCGCTTCAATTACAAGGCAATAACGTTGACAATACTGTAGAACCTAGTGGCCAATTACTGATTATTTATTGAGAAACAATGGGTGGCTTACCTACTTGTACATAAGTAGGTGCAGTTAACATCAATTATTGTTTAGAATTTTGCACCTAAATCCATTGCAATTTGATATAAATTATATTTGACGTAAATTAATTTTTAACAAGCAGAAACGTCTGCGATCGATCCAGAGGCCGTGAGTTCAAGTCTCACCCAAGGCAGTAATTTTTCCACTTTAAAAAAAAAAATTTGACGTAGTTTGTAATATTGTGTTGAACCCGTAGGAAGTCTGCATCAAAAATATTTGTATGAATCAGAATGCTTAAAATTATATGAATGTGCACTCTAACGCTTTGGCAAGTTGGCAATAAAGTATTTTTCAAATATTTAGGAGCACCATATTCAATACCTATTCGATGGCGATTGTCTTAACAGCAACAGTCAACACTCCAAACAAAACTATATAAATGCCTGCTTGTGAATCAATTAGACTGTGATAAATACTTTAGAACGCGAACTGTGAACATATATGTGGTATTTCCTATAAAAAGGGACCTTATTGTCGATGGCGCTTACGCCATTATAAACGATGCTCCGATATAAATACAATGCCACGCGACGCTGTGCGCCGTAAGCGCCATCGACAATAGGGTCCCTTTTCATAGAAAATGCCTCATATCTTTATTTGGAAATGAATTCCACGGCAGATACTTTTGGTGCGTTGTTTCATTCGTATGTGTACTATTTAAATAAATCTGATGACGAGAAAACACTTCTAAAGACGCAACCTGCATCAGCTAGAGGAAGCTAATTAACATATAATACGAGAAGTATAATTAATGACAGCCATCTCGTTTTAGTTCTTATCTTGCTGAAGATAGAGTTCATCTTTGCTTGTCTTAGTTTATTATTGTTGTTAAAGATTCAATGTTCCTTTGGATATGTGAATGGAGACCTGATGGTGCGCGAACTGAAGTTAAATAAATGAGTTAATATCAAAGAACACTCATACTCTAATCATCCCAGTTCTCAATTAGGTATGGTAAATAGACTTAAATTTTACTAATACTAATAATGATCAATATACAAATTTGCAACAACCTATGATCAATTCATCAAATAACTAAACTGAGAACTTCAGAAAAACGGAAAGAAATAGCTTAATTATAATTAAGTAAGACGCGATACATAAAAGGCAAAAGCACAATTGTTGCCATTTTTTAATTCAAAAATAATAACCTAACAGAAGACTCTGCCTAATATTTAGATTTAATTATTTCACTATTCTTCCTCATACCTACTTAATTACCGCAAAAGTTAAATAGAACAGCTAAACCGATATTGTATGACCTTCCTCTGTATACCGCCGGATACCGCTTAGGGTCACACATATATCGGTCATTTACAGGCCAGGCAACTTTGGCCTATAGTTTGTTAGGAATCCAATAGAATGAGAGTTACTTGTATATTGGTCAGCATATCCACTGATGCATTAAGACAGGTTGAATACACTTGCTGCCGTGGTCGTATAAATAGTCGTATCTCCATACTAATTTAGTAGTGACATGGGATCGTTTAGCATTGGTAGGTAGTTGGACGGTTTGTAAGTTACACGCTGTAGCGTTAAACCAATTAATCGTTGCTTATATATTTATGAATGCGAGGGCATGAGATGTACAATTTAGACGTAGGTGAAAAATGGGGCATTTTATAGCTTCAGTTTTCTCCAACCTTTCTTGTTTTATATCCGAACATCATAAAATCTAGTGTATTATTTAAGTTCTTTAAGTTTTCCTGTTTTGGAACTGATTCATAAGGTCTATTGGTTTAGAACAATGCTTTGAAACACAATATTTTTAACTTTTTTCTGTACTATAAGAAAAACCCTACCCTACGGGACTATTTTTGGAAGTGAGGATAATCAAGGTAAAAGTCTAGGTGCCTGTGAATCCGTATTCCTAGTCGATTTATAAAGCAAGTTCTAGTAGGATTCGTTCGGGTCTCGGAAGACCCTTGCCTTGCACATTACGCAGGCCTATACCACAGAATAAGTAATAGTATTATAACTAACAATGCTATGGACCTATGAGTTGTCTGAAAATAAACGAATTTTATTTATTATTATTTATTATCATACAGAACGGCCACGCACCGCCCCGCCCCGATTCGAATTACCTCTCCCCACGACACCCAGATTGACGACCTTTTGCCGACCGCTCAGTACTTTTTTTAAGCAACTTACTCACACAATGACGCATGATGCGTGTACACTGTACATACGTGCCGTTCACACATAGAAACGCAAGTGATTTTTGATGTATAGCTTGTCCGCCCTGTGCCTACACTTAAAGATCAATGGTTATTTCTCTCTTCACTTGCGCCCACGTTGCAAGTCACCTACTCCCGTGCCATGGTCATGGGTACAATGTGAGTCGTAATTAAATAACACATCTGTACACGCTACACTCGGTGTGGGTGATCGCTTTAGTACCATGTCGCACTAGCGTTAAAACACACAGACCGGCAACACGTTTTATTGTTGGCGATGCGACGATGCGCTAGAATCAATTTATTGGCATTTAAAACGGGTCACCTTTTAATAGATACTCCTTTTATATATATTCGTTTTCACTGCTTTTGTGTGTATTCGTTCTGCGCTCATGGCTGTCTGGAAAATATAGCTTTTTAGCGATAAGACCGCCTGATGTTTGCCTCTGCTTGAGTTGTATTATTTTCCTTATTATTTTCTTGTATCGAGGTGTGCAATAAAGAGTTATTGTATTGTACTACAGAACACTTAACTGTACATAACAAGGATAATAGCCTCAATCTCAGTTGTCCCCATAAGGGGAATAATTTTTTACATTGGTTCTTGCCTCCTGCAAATGATACACCAATAAACTATGAAGAAGAAATACGAAGAACATAATTTTTGAACACCAAAAAATAGTACATAAAGAAAAGAAGATATGCAGACATAAAAAAACATTGGACGCTAAAATCGGATCTACACTAAGCATAATGCCATGACAATCCCTGGCGGTTTTCAGTGGCATCCTGACTTAAAACTGAGTTAGTGGCGACACGTACGCCAAATCTTTAAACTATACATTTATATGTTAAAATCTCTTAAGCTGTGTAGGCTATAAAAAGTGCCAAAAATATTCATAAATAAAGTAATTGAGTATAGTTCTGACCTGGCGCATAGATCAACACCTTGGCCTGCTATGAAGTCCTCGGCCTCGTTATAAAAAAATGCAGAAGTTCTAAATAAGGCTCGACCTCTCCTTATTTCATCGAAGTAAAGTGCGAAGTCCTATGCATATTTACGACCTCTATATTAACAATGCAGATACTGCAGTCTTTACAAGGAGTGCATAATAACTGTTGGACACGAAGCTCAATGAGTTTAGATTACATTCGTAGCCAAACTGTCGGCAACAGATCCATTGTTACGTACCGGAAGTGCTTTTTCCCATCGTATTTTGACATGTTTCGTTAGTTACATTCCATTATGTGTCATGAAACGTAACACTAAGCGCGTTCGCATGAGAGTGGCATGAGCACAATAATGCCAAGAATTAACACGTTAGGTAGTTATCAAGCCACATTTTTCCGTATTAAACCTCATTTACACGGCGCGACAACTTACGTGCAGTATTCAATACATCGTCCGACCAAATATCGCAATGTAACGAAAATCGCATGCCGTCTAAATGGCGCCTAAGTCGCCCCTTTCGGAAACTTAATTGAATGCAACATGTTTCAAACTATGACTAAGGTATACCAACTGAGGTGCCTGACTACATGTTTTAATGACTAAAGCATTGTGTAAGAAACAAATAGAACAATATGTATGATCAAATAGCTGTTCTATAAACGTGATGTTGGTATACAATAGAAGAAGTTCGTCATTTGGGTGTGATAACTCTTTGTTGATTGTCCATTCAATGTATGGAACGCTCACCGAAATCGACGTTATGTAGTGTATCTGTAACAAATACCTATATAATTATTTTACCCACGACCAAACGGTGCGCAGTAAGAGGTTGTTTGTGTGTTTGTACGCACATTAATGTTTCCAACGACACAACTTTAAATCCAATCAAAATTTAAAAAAAATATTCTACAAGTAGGCCTCTTCCTCCTCTACCTCTTCTTTTCTGTATTCCTTGTATTGTGATCTATAACGAAGTGTGCAATAAAGAGTATTTGTATTCTATTGTAGGTCTCAAGGGCTCGTTTCCCGATAAAGTATATTTTAAGCGATTTAGAAGCGGTTTTTCTGTAAAGGATTTGTGATAATAAATTAGCGATAATTCTGAGATTTCAACTTGCAAGATGGTTACTCGTTTCTTTAATTTTGTCGGGGTTTTTAAGTTTTAAATTAAAAGTAAATATGCTGGTATGTTTGTGTCATGTGTCATGTATTCCACATTCCACAGCACAGTAGTATCAAAACTAACTGAGTCGATTTTGTTAAATAAGGTATCGAGTGATTCGGTTTTATGACGCGGGAGGCATATGCTACATTTTTAACTAATTGAAAAAATCTGGAGGCTTTTTACAAAAATAACCATAGTTGGTTTAACGATTTTTAAACTTTAATCTTAAATTTCAAACTGAGAATTATGTATCTTGCAGGTGATAGCCTTGAAGAGCTGAATGGGTACGGCACGATGCGGCACCGAAACTTCATCTCGTCCATACTGAGCGGCACGCCCGCCAAGAACAAGGGGCTGGCCATCTCCAACCCTCACGACTTCAGAATGGTAGGTCATCGTGATCTGAGTTACTAGTTGTAGTTACCTATACTAGTAGCTCGCACCTTTACTTGCTCCAGTTATTAGTATCTTGTACATAAAGATACAAGCACACGCGAGTAACTACCGCACCGAGCTTGAGCATAACTACTGGTCGCGCCTTTACTTGCTCCAGTTACATGCACCGCACCGTGCGCACGCGAGTAAAGTCTATAGGATAAGAAGCTCAGTCTCATAAATAAAACTAATATTGATGAGCTGAGGTTAAAGGAACTAGAAAGGTCTCAAAGAATACCTGACAGACAAAGGAGAGGAAAATATTTAGCAATGAAAGCGTGTTTCGGAAAAATAGTTTTTGACAACTTGTATAGCGCCATTTATTGCTAACTGAAACCTAGTTCTTCCTAATTAGCTATAAATAAGCATTTTTAGGATTTTCGTAAGGTTATCCTATAGATAGGTTAGGTTAGGTTTGTTTTATGGCAATCCTGAAAAGTTACGCGTTTCTGAGAAAAACCGAATTATGACTAACGAAAATGTGGACAAACAATACATTATGACTTAAAACTTTATGGGAAACAACAGAGACCCGTTTATAAAGCTTGTTCTGTGTTACAGGTGTCGGCCATCATCGACGTGGACATCGTCCCAGAAACGTGTCGGAGGGTCAAACTGCTCAAGCACGGCTCGGATCGGCCGCTAGGGTTCTTCATAAGGTTATCGCTTTTCATTTACAATTGAATCTATAAAGTCTGGCAATTGTAAAAAGAAAAAGTGACCCAAACAGGCGTCATCCATTTTCGCGGCTAACCCATTACCTCTTCGCCTTTCGGTCACGCCTCCCCTAGTACATTTTGACTGCTTTTCAATAACCATTATTCATGGTTACGAAAATGTTTAATAAAAATGGAAACTATAGGTCTAGACTAAGAGAAGAAACTGTAAAGGGCCTAGTTCGCTAATCAGCGAAATTGACTCCACACTCGCGTTCGCGGCTTCGCGCCGCGTAGTCTGGAGCGGGCTTTACAATATTTTTTGTATGACCGTTTGTTTCATATTTCAATAAATAAATAAAAACGGCCAAGTGCGAGTCGGACTCGCGCACCGACTATTACCTATAACTATATTTGTAATTGTTTTTTGTAATTTTTTGGTTAATTTTATTGCTTGTAAAAAGTGCCCCTGTGGCCTACTTGCTAAATAAATGTTTGATGTTTGGAGCCATAACATGAAGTCTGGTTGCAGAGACGGCACGTCGGTGCGCGTGACGCCGGGCGGCGTGGAGCGAGCGCCCGGCATCTTCATCTCGCGCCTCGTGCCCGGCGGCCTGGCCGAGTCCACCGGCCTGCTCGGCGTCAACGACGAGGTGCTCGAGGTCAACGGGATCGACGTCTGCAACAAGACGCTGGACCAGGTCGGTATAGGGGCAGGCGTGACTCACTCCGCGATTTCGTCGCGCCGCTACAAGTACATGCGGCCGCCCCCAGTTCTTAGGTCTAGCCATAGTAGCTGCGCACTGCTACGGAACGGACGCCTGTTCGCGCATGCGCCACCTAGCGGTCATATCTGTCGTGATAGACGCGTTCTGTTAGAGAGTGAATGTTCTCTGCCTGGTACTATTATTTACTCTGTGATACGGGTGATTTGACACCAGCGACATCTTAAATATTAGAGTTCCGTGATATCCGTTTGGACTTTTTCTAATTTGGAGCTCGTTGAGGTACTGTCTAGATGGGGTTTTGCGTATACAGGTATCGAGACGACTTTGGAAACTAATTTTAAAAGTTGTTATCCATCTTGTCTTAGTTCGGAGCCCATTTAAGTAGTGTCTAGGTAAAATTTGATCTTACTGAAGTGTGTTTTTAGACTTATTTCCAACCCTGAAACCAAAGATAGATATAACTCCGTAATAGATGGATACAGTCTAAGGAAAAAACGTTCCTCGAAAATCACGAAAATTTGATTCTCGATCAGAGGGCGCCACTAGTTTTGGCCTACTCTCGTATAGAGGGCGTTGACGGTTTCGTTTGTTATTTATAATTTTAACGCATATCAGTGAAAGAACATGGGTCAAAATCATGTAAAAATAATTAATGCAAATAAAAAAATAATTTATCCATATTTAAATACATTTTAACGTATTTTTATAAATCTTCATTTTTAGTTTTAAAGTATGTCGATAGATGGCAGTGAATTTACAGCGGTTACAAAATTTACTATGACAGTACCGCTCTATCTTATTGTATCCTCTTTGCTGAAACACATTTAATGGACGGTGATCTCATTTAACGTTTCAGAAAACCCTTATTGACATAAATCTAAATGAATCCTTTACTTAGGTGACGGACATGATGGTGGCGAACTCGTCGAACCTGATCATCACGGTGCGGCCCGCCAACCAGCGCGCCGGCCCGCCGCCGCCCCCCTCGGCCTCGCAGCCCAGCTCCGAGCCCGACGACGACAGGTATGTCTCCTACACACACACTCACACAACCAGCGCGCCGGCCCCCCGCCGCCCCCCTCCGCCTCGCAGCCCAGCTCCGAGCCCGACGACGACAGGTATGTCTCCTACACACACACTCACACAACCAGCGCGCCGGCCCCCCGCCGCCCCCCTCCGCCTCGCAGCCCAGCTCCGAGCCCGACGACGACAGGTATGTCTCCTACACACACACTCACACAACCAGCGCGCCGGCCCCCCGCCGCCCCCCTCCGCCTCGCAGCCCAGCTCCGAGCCCGACGACGACAGGTATGTCTCCTACACACACACTCACACAACCAGCGCGCCGGCCCCCCGCCGCCCCCCTCCGCCTCGCAGCCCAGCTCCGAGCCCGACGACGACAGGTATGTCTCCTACACACACACTCACACAACCAGCGCGCCGGCCCCCCGCCGCCCCCCTCGGCCTCGCAGCCCAGCTCCGAGCCCGACGACGACAGGTATGTCTCCTACACACACACTCACACAACCAGCGCGCCGGCCCCCCGCCGCCCCCCTCGGCCTCGCAACCCAGCTCCGAGCCCGACGACGACAGGTATGTCTCCTACACACACACTCACACAACCAGCGCGCCGGCCCCCCGCCGCCCCCCTCGGCCTCGCAACCCAGCTCCGAGCCCGACGACGACAGGTATGTCTCCTACACACACACTCACACAACCAGCGCGCCGGCCCCCCGCCGCCCCCCTCCGCCTCGCAGCCCAGCTCCGAGCCCGACGACGACAGGTATGTCTCCTACACACATACTCACACAACCAGCGCGCCGGCCCCCCGCCGCCCCCCTCGGCCTCGCAACCCAGCTCCGAGCCCGACGACGACAGGTATGTCTCCTACACACATACTCACACAACCAGCGCGCCGGCCCCCCGCCGCCCCCCTCGGCCTCGCAACCCAGCTCCGAGCCCGACGACGACAGGTATGTCTCCTACACACACACAACCAGCGCGCCGGCCCCCCGCCGCCCCCCTCGGCCTCGCAGCCCAGCTCCGAGCCCGACGACGACAGGTATGTCTCCTACACACACACAACCAGCGCGCCGGCCCCCCGCCGCCCCCCTCCGCCTCGCAGCCCAGCTCCGAGCCCGACGACGACAGGTATGTCTCCTACACACATACTCACACAACCAGCGCGCCGGCCCCCCGCCGCCCCCCTCGGCCTCGCAACCCAGCTCCGAGCCCGACGACGACAGGTATGTCTCCTACACACACACAACCAGCGCGCCGGCCCCCCGCCGCCCCCCTCGGCCTCGCAGCCCAGCTCCGAGCCCGGCGACGACAGGTATGTCTCCTACACACACACACACACACAACCAGCGCGGCGGCACCCCGCCGCCCCCCTCGGCCTCGCAGCCCAGCTCCGAGCCCGGCGACGACAGGTATGTCTCCTACACACACACACACACACACACACACACACACACACACACACAACCAGCGCGCCGGCCCCCCGCCACCCCCCTCGGCCTCGCAACCCAGCTCCGAGCCCGACGACGACAGGTATGTCTCCTACACACACACACACACACACAACCAGCGCGCCGGCCCCCCGCCGCCCCCCTCGGCCTCGCAGCCCAGCTCCGAGCCCGACGACGACAGGTATGTCTCCTACACACACACACACACACACACACAACCAGCGCGCCGGCCCCCCGCCGCCCCCCTCGGCCTCGCAGCCCAGCTCCGAGCCCGACGACGACAGGTATGTCTCCTACACACACATACACACACACACACACACACACACACACACACACACACACAACCAGCGCGCCGGCCCCCCCGCCGCCCCCCTCGGCCTCGCAGCCCAGCTCCGAGCCCGACGACGACAGGTAGGCCTCACACTAAGGCCTACTTGCACCATCCCACTAATCCGGGGTTAAGCGGTTAAACCGTTAACCCAGTGTCAAATTGTACTGGTAACCATGGTAACTCCAGGTTTAACCAATTAACCCCGGGTTGATGGAAAGGTGCAAGTACATAAACTAATTACAGACATATATATATATACCTTTATCCTATTGTAAGTACAAAGTTTCAGATCAATCTAGCTAGTCGTTTTAAAATGAGAGCGGAACTACGTTTGTATGGAGAACCGAGCTTGCCGGAGACCCTTAATCCGCACATTTAGCCACAAAATCCTGGTTACTTTACAATCTTTTCATACCCTGATCCCGTCTGCAAATTTTAAAAATACTACCCCAAAACGCAGTTTGCCATAAATAAACTTACGTACAGTATTTAATTGTATTTCTAATTGCAGGTTCGACCAAGACGAGCAGGACGAGATAGTCGACCTGACGGCCGTGACCCTCGAGGAACCGGAACCCTTCCCCCTGCCCCTGCCCCTCCCCCTGCCGAGCAAGGACGACGGCCAGGTGCTACATCTGTAGTGCGTGCAGTACAGTGCAGTGATTACAGTGCAGTGCAGTGATTACAGTTCAGACATACCCTACCCATCCTTATAGATAGCAGAAATACCGGTTGATTCACTTTGAACCTTGTCAAAATGCACGTAGGTTATATCGGGCTGTAGACGCGCGTCAATCGAATAAAGAAGGGTCTACAGAGACAGTTAATCGCGGTCACCACACTTAGGAGCTTGAGTATTAACTTAATAATTACGTTTATTACCAGCGGCCTTAGCATGGTCGCATTTTTATCACCTGTCACCATGCATGTCACGTTCTAACAAGTATGTAAGTGCGATGACAGGCATAGTGACAAGGCGATAAAAATGCTTGTAGTACAAGTGGAAGTACTTCTAACAAAAGCTGTCAAAAAGTGACATCCGCATGTATTACAAGTTACAAGCTTTTAAAAAACAGGCCCCTGTACTCATTACATTCAAAATATAGTGTGGCAAACCAATTAGTCAAAAAAGGCGCGCAATTTAAATTTTGTCTAGATAGGAGATCGAACCTTTACTGACGAAACTAGTTTAACAGACTATATCTACAAAAATTGAGTTCTAGAGATGAACATGAGCTGTTTTATCATCAAATTGTCGCGGTATAATATTTTACAAGAAAAAATTCACCTATGTGTGGCATTGTGTGGTGACTTCACGCTCTTTCTAAACGGTAAACGCTTCATAATGCGGTATCATTTAGTCTGTGGAAAAATCACATGCGTGTCAAAAGTGAAATCTACATACAGAGGCTTTCAAGGGCTCTGTCATGTTGCACCATAAGGAACTTTAATTCATAGGCTGAAGTGAGGCACCCCGTAAGTACTTACATTCTACTACATTCCAAATTTGGAAGCCAAATAGTCCACGTTCTGAATCTTTTGGAATGGTTGTTTATGCCATATTCCAATCAGAAGAACTAAGTTTACTCAGGAAAATGTGCTATTTTAATATTTAACACCTTCCAGAAATAATAGGGGATATTACTGCAATGTTCTGCCACCAGAGTGCAGGACTAGCCTTTTTAGTAAACCACAGAGTAACTTATACATACTGTACCTTTAACAGGTTTTTGACAAGTTTTTAAAGATAATAAAATATGACATTGATGCATCAAGGCGGTTTGTTTACAGAGGTCCTACCGGGAAACGCAAATCCGAAATTTCGCTATCTGCCTCTTTATCGCTCGAATATGCAAGAGTGACAGAGATGTTAGATAACGAAGTTTCGATTTTCTTGTTTCGCAATAGACCCTCAGATTGTGGTAGTGGCGCCACCTACGCAGTTTCGCGTAATATTCCCTATTCATAATGATTGGACTAACAGGCTGTGCTTGCCCTTTTTAGGGGTGTAAATTGGTTTGATAATAACCAGTTGATACCGGTTCAAATAGTAAATACCGGTTCTATAATTACTACCCGTGATGTGGGAACCAGCATCACAATACTCTGTAGCAATAATTAATTTGGTCAATTTAGGAACTTTAACATTCCAGAAGGCTTGAAATAATTATTTTTAAGATTTCCTTTTTTATAGAAAATCATTTTATACTATCGACAATAACAATAGTTTTAAAAATTATTATATTTAGCGTCAAAAGTCCATCCGTTTTAAATAAAAAAATCATATCATTTAATGTATTATATTTCATAGTGTCAACTTGCAAGAATGATAATCGAAAATACTGTGGGTCCAGAACTCAATTTTTTTTTGTCTCACTCAAATTGTCTTTCAAACTAATTCTTGTCATACTTACCTACAACATAATATTTTGAAATTTTGACGCAGTAGATAGGCACAAAAGTTTTAGTAGTTTAAACCCCCTCGACCCTCTATAGTCCTTAATGGCTCTGGTTAAAAATACATAAAAAAGGGTTATGTTCGTCAGGACGAACATAACCAATGTTGTTATCTGAATAAGTGCCAGTTGCAACATCCGTACTTGACAGACAGACCCGACGCGCCGCGCCGCGGCGGTTTACTATGAAACTTTCCATACAATCAAATTTAGCACTCTTTAACGGTGACAAACAGTTTGGTGCAACCGACCCTAAGTATTTCTAGCAAGTTGTCTCTTATATTAAATATACCTTTACTAAAGCTAGCTCACCTTATCCGTCTTTGTTTATAAAACTAGTGTTAACTTTATACTCTTCCCATGGAAGGTGCTATTATGAAATCGAAATTCATCAAATGAAATTATGTGAAATGTTTGATTACAATAAGCACATTTGATATCAATTTTCATCAATATTGTATAGGCTTATCGTAACCGAGTACTTAATACACGAAATCAGTATTTAGTTCCTATGTTGTGAAGTTGTTATTAAAATTATGTTATACCAACTAGTAAAAGAAAATTTAGTAATATCTAAAGGTACTGATAGGAAAAGAAAGTGCGTCAAATTTATAGATACGATATAATTTCATACCTAACACAAAGAAATTACTTGGCTTACTTAAAATTATGTGGCGAAGACAGGGCAAGTACTCTCGTATTTGTGTACGTACTTCGCTCAGACACAGTCAGAAAGTAATAGCTTCGCTCCTACCGACCTTGTTTAAGTGTAGTATGTGTACAAGCACAGAATAAAATAATAGTACTAGGTACAGAAACTCACTCTCTGACAAAACGCGTACATTACGACAGATATGACCGCTAGGTGGCGCAAGCGCGAACAGGCGTCCGTTCCGTAGCGGTGCGCGGCAACTACTATGGCTAGACACCAAAATTGGTGTGGGCCGCATGTACTTGTAGCGACGCGACGAAATAGCGGTCTTCTCCACATTGAACTTAAACCGCTCTGATTACATTTTGTGTTCCAAAACCTATGTCAGTACCTCTAATTGACGAAATACGTCACCAACGAAAACATACATTCCAGTAAAAGACACATCAGTGCCTTGAATCTCTATACCTTGTTTTATATGCATTTAGCTTGTATGTACATGTACACAATTATCATTTATAAGTTATTTGCTACAATATTAGCTTAGCCATCAAGCAAAAAGTATTCACGGCCTTATGAAAACTATTTAATTCTTAATTTAAGGATCAATTTTAAAATATGAAAATACCTACAACTACATGTATTGAAATTTATATGTAATCCAGGCCTTATGGTATAGTAACAGTCTAATATCGTGCCTTGTATTACGACCACGATAATTTGCAAGCGTTTTTGACCAGTTTTTACACATTATTATTAAGTGTAACACCGACTACTATTAACTTGTATATACATCGTCTTTTACATAATGTCAGTAAGTATGTTAGAATATTGTGCAACTGTATATTCCACCGTCCAAATCATTTTGTTATTCGTGGCGTCATTTATGCTAACATTCATAACATAATTTATAAAGTTTATCTTTCTTTGCATTCATATTTATATCCCACAAGTCACATTTATCATATACAATGAAAATATTTAAGTAACTCAATCATGTATGGTATTAAAAATATGAATTATGTTATTAGAGTTCTCTATGAAAATACCTAAGTAAGAATGTGACAAATTAAAAGCTATAAACATTAATATCAGCCGCATTTCAACTGAGCGATAAAATCATGTTTTAATGAAATGTTTAGATTTTATAACACATTTATCGTATCAAATGCTTTAGTTATTGATTTCTAGATCAAAATAATGTTAGTTTCGAGCTTAAATTAATTATTTAGGTTTATTTGTATTTAATTTACTTAATGCATGTATTGTTAGCATAGTTATACATATCATGTATGGCTCTGAGGAGTCGGCGGATCAAATGTTGGTAGGTATTGGTACATTGGTTGTTGCGAAATTATTTATGAAATATGTTGTTCACAATAATTGTTAGTGGCATCGGCATTATGGTCAATTAATTGCAATTGTATTCTATTTGCAAATTAATGATGTATTCACATGCTAAATGATTTTTGATTTTCAAGTCTCCATTCAGAGACACGAATAGCCTTCGGCAAATTTATAAGATACTGTTTTGTTCATTGTAGCGTACACGGTTGAGTTTCGAATCTCAGTTCAGCTAATGTCATGATCAGGGTACCAATGATATACAAGTATGGCAAGATTATATTGTGTTAACAACAAAATGTATAGTTACACACCTCGATAAAAACCTATGTCGCCGAGCGTATAGGTCTCGTAAGAAATGAAATCCATAGTATTACTTAGTATTTTTTTTTGTAATTGTCATGTATATTTTAATCAATGAGTGATATTCCATTTGACATCATTTTTGTTTCTGTATACATTTTATGTTTTGTATTAATGTTCAGATTGTACTTAATTGTTTTATATCACATGTTGCCTTTTAAGCGTTTTTGGATGAAATTTACATATTATTTGCTGATTGGCTCAAAATTGGTCCAAAATGATGTTTGTAGTCAAATGATTATACATAGTTTAGGAGATACGTTATATTTACACTCTAAGCTAGTATACATTTGTGTTGTATGTAATAAAATATATTCTTATTTAATTTCTATATTTTTATTCTAATCACTGAACATTCTAATATATGTATTGGCAATCGCACTTCGCTCATATAGCACACAAATAGCCTAGAAAACACATTTAAAAGAAAATTTAGCTAACATTATACCAGAAAGTTTGGACCACTAGTTCACTGGAGCCCTGCATAAGACCGGCGGGTTTCGCATTTCGGGGTGTCCGAAACGGAAGAGGACCCGGAAATGACACACCACAATGACAAACCTGACTCAATGTATTGTTCGTTCTTAGGGTTCCGTACCCAAAGGGTAAAAACGGGACCCTATTACTAAGACTCCACTGTCCGTCTGTCTGTCACCGGGTAGTATCTCATGAACCGTGATAGCTAGACAGTTTAAATTTTCACAGATGATGTATTTCTGTTGCCGCTATAACAACAAATACTAAAAAAGTACGGAACCTTCGGTGGGCGAGTCCGACTCGCACTTGGCCGGTTTTTTAGCATTCGAAAAAAGGTAGGCGATTTTGACGTGTATTTTTATTGAAAAACCCTTTTTGTAAAATAAGTTACTGCAAATACGTAACAATTATAAATCATATCATTTATGATCATTTACATCCTTTTGCTTTCATAAGTAACGGTTACCGATTTTTAAAAAGCGTTTTTCAATAAAAAGACGTCAAGATTGTTTACCTTTTTTCTAATGCTAGAAAAAACGAACTATAGTCGTGTGTCGCCGCTTTTACGATTCTCGCCTCACTGACCCACTCCCAACAATTCGCTCGAAATAATCAGACCTGGATTTTAAAAATAACACGAATACTTTAACTCCAAGACGAAAGTAGGTCAACGACTCCTGCTGTCAAAAACAAACACAAATCAAACAGATCAAGTTCATACAGTTCGATATTTTTGGCAGATGAATTGTGTCAACTCTATGTCAAGGTCAGATGTACAGAAAATAGATCTTATTGTTGAGCATATACAGTCGAAATTACGTTGCATTAGAATCGCCTTCAAAAATCGATCCATATCGATAATATTATTTTTTTCGGCCGGTTAACTATTGTTTTTTGATATTGATCCTTACTATGCTATATTTAAGGTTTATTTTAAGAGTGATCCTACATAGGTAAGATATACATCAGTGACATTCTCACAGGTTGTCTAAGACGGTTTGTTTTCAGCCAGTGCTAGGAGTGATTTCAGCCCACATTCACTGTAGTTACTGTTGGTGTTATTAAATTCATAAGTTAACATGTGTGAGTATTAAAGACATTAATATTGTTGAATGAAGACATACCAAGCACTGTTCATCGCACACACTGCGTTATGCAACCATGTCAAATTAATAGAATTAATGTGATTTGATAAATAACGCGCCTTTGATACCATTTCCTAGTGGCATACAGTTCCAGTTTTTGGTAGCACCAGCAAATTGCTACTATAGTATGACCAACCAAACTCTAGAATATACTTACCTTTCTGGCAAGCTAATTTATAGTTTATACATCGTCAGTAACAACCAAAACTCATTAAATGCATAAAAAAACAACAACTTTGTTTTGTTACAGGTACAGTTTACTATGACTCTAAATAGTAATAATCACTGAGTTTTGTTTGTCACCGGACGATACTATTGTTTATGTCAACTTACAAACCTGTAAGTTACCTATTTTATGAACCGTTGCGTTTCTAATTTCATCTCTTAATTGACGCACATGAATCCGGTAAATGGGGACCGCTTATTTCAAACTGGCAAATCTAATTTAATCCCGTCAATTTCCAGCATAATGTTAATGTGTTTACGAAAATCTCTGGCGTCATTTCCCTCATTCACTAAATTATCAATGGCGTCACATCTCAAGCAAAGCTTATTTACGATTTTGTGCGGCCATTTATTATCCTCAAAAGCGTCTCAAATACCTACTTAAGAGCCAACAGGAGCCGAGACCAAACTCAATTTTGAGATTTGAAAGAGAATATCGTCGTCGCGCTGACGGGGGCGGTACCGCGTACCGAGGGACTATCCCAGTGTGTGTGGTGCACGCACACCGACGTGCACGTTATTTGCGCTCCTCGCCGGCCTCACGCCGCTCGCGTTTTTAGTAACTAAATTCAATATCCTTCTACAACCTGCAATCTAATTAACATTTCGAGTTACAGAATAGTAAAAAAACATAACATAACATGGACATACAAGAAAACATTGTTGTATAAAAACATACAAGATAACGGCTGTTAAATTAATCCAATTAAATATTTTTAAATATGATAAACAAAAATATTAAATTATAGTCGTGAGTATTTTAAAAGTAAAACTCCCTTATACCTTGATTTTAAACAAAGTATTTTACTTATAACTTACTTGGTTCGTATGAATTAGTGACATACCTAATTAAAAAAGAAAGCTATAACTCCCGCGGGAACAATATAGGCCTTTTCCCTTCAGTACACCTGCATGAAATAAGATCTTTTCGAGCAAGCGTCTTGAAAAACAAATTTGCCGCTCTCCGGCTCCGTTGAATAGAAAAAAAGAAAGCCTCAGGTTAGATAAAATTATCATAATAAAGAAACATGTGACATGTGATATTTCTTACTTTGATGTAATTATACAGTTTTATTGATGGTCCGTTTTTTTATTTATGTGTCAGATTTTGATAAAAATAGGTATAAATTGAAGAGCTCCTAATTCTGATCGGAATAAATATGAAACCCAATAAATAAATAAATAATAATAAATATTAAATCAATATTATAGGACATTCTTACACAGATTGACTAAGTCCCACGGTAAGCCCAAGGAGGCTTGTGTTATGGGTACTCAGACAACGATATACATAATATATAGGTATAAATACTTAAATACAAATAGAAAACACCCATGACTCAGGAACAAATATCTGTGCTCATCATATCATATCATCGAACCCAGGACCATCGGCTTCACAGGCAGGGTCACTACCTCCTAGGCCAGACGACCGGTCGTCGCCCAATATTTTGGGACAATAGTCTAGTCTACAAAAGGTTCAAGGTGGTGAAAAAAATAGTGTAAGCTGTTCGCATAAAAAAACCGCAAATCGATGTACAGGTTAGCCGTTTGGTACACGTATATACTAGTCAAAACAAAAATTTTGACCCGCAGTTCCTAAAAAAAATTCCCTTAGGAGGGGAGTGCTGAAACCTTTTTTTGTATAAAAAAAAACTTTTTTTTTAAACCTATCGTATACTTCTCATCTATCATACGAAAGGGCTTTTTGAAGCGATTCTGAAAATATACCACATCATTGCATTTTAGCCATTTTTAGGGTTCCGTAGCCAAATGGCAAAAAACGGAACCCTTATGGATTCGTCATGTCTGTCTGTCTGTCGTCCGTCCGTATGTCACAGCCACTTCTTTCCGAAACTATAAGAACTGTTGAAACTTGGTAAGTAGATGTATTCTGTGAACCGCATTAAGATTTTCACTCAAAAATAGGAAAAAAAAAATTTTAGGGGTTCCCCATAGAACTGAAACCCAAAAATTTTTTTTTTCATCAAACCCATACGTGTGTGGTATCTATGGATAGGTCTTCAAAAATGATATTGAGGTTTCTCATATATTTTTTTTCTAAACTGAATAGTTTGCGCGAGACCGAGAGACACTTCCAAAGTGGTAAAATGTGTAACCCCCCCTCTAACTTCTAAAATAAGAGAATGATAAAACTGAAAAAATATATGATGTACATTACCTTGCCAACTTTTACCGAGAACTGGTTTGAACGAGATCTAGTTAGTAGTTTTTTTTTAATACGTTATAAATCGTAAACCGCAATTTACCTTTCACTCACGTTTCACATAAAAATACATTGTTTAAATTGTGTAATGTACGGAACCCTCGGCGCCCGATTCCGATTCGCACTTGGCCGGTTTTTTCTTAAATTGAAAGAAAAAGTATTTTCAAAACATACCAAGTTTGGGCTCCTCCAGATACGATATGGCTGATTTTTTTTGTACAAATGATACGTGATATCCTCATATGTAACCCCAAAAAAGCAATTAAAAATTTATTTAGTTTTTTTTTCAATACAAAGTGACACAGTTCTACTTAACCCTTTAACTTGACCCCAAACTTGGTGTGTTTTGAAAATTCTATTTGTTTTAATTTACAAAAAAATGGCTAAAATGTAATGATGTGGTATAATTTTAGAATCGCCTCAAAAAGCCCTTTCGTATGATACCACACACGATAGGTTTTTGGAAAAAAAATATGTTTTTTTTTTCATACAAAAAAAATGTTTCAGCATATCCCTCCTAAGGGATTTTTTTTAGAAACTGCGGGTCAAAAATTTTGTTTTGACCTCTTAGTATGCGTGTGCCAAACGGCTAACCTGTACATCGATTTGCGGTTTTTCTTTGAAATTGGGCTTGTACGGCTGCCACTAATAGAGATACTAATTCCTAAAAATACGTATGATACCTCATTGGATTCAGAATGATGTCTAGAAAAATGTATTCGAAGCGTTTATTCCCACATAAAAAAAGTTCAAAGCTATTAACAAAAAACGGCCAAGTGCGAGTCGGTTCCGTACCATTACGCAAAAAACGGCAAAAAATCCCGTTTGTTGTTTGGGAGCCCCACTTAAAAAAATATTTTATTCTGTTTTTAGTATTTGTTGTTATAGCGGCAACAGAAATACATCATCCGTAAATATTGCAACTTTTTAGCTATCACGGTTCACGAGATACAGCCTGGTGACAGACGGACAGGCAGATTGACAGACAGACAGACAGATATTATTTTAAAGGTATTAAATATTCTTTTAAAAATTAGGAAATAATATGGTGTATTTAAAACATATCATGGAATATACTACGGTTATAAATTGATATTATGTAAAGTAATTTTTTCAACAAGTTAGGCAATTATTAAGTAACCACATTTTTTTCGAACTTTCGTCTTTGTTGTAAATTAAAAAAAAAAGAAAATAATTGGCGTAAAAAGTATTTCGCCTCGTGGAGCCCCTTTCATGAGATCACGTCACAAAAGTTTTAATAAAATTAATACTTTGTTTAAAATAAATTTTTGAATAATAGTGAAAATTGTAAAATATAAAGCAATATAATAATACGTACTTAGAACTGATACTTTTCTAAATAAAGAATGAATAAACTAAATTGTGTAATTAATTTTTAGTGCAAATCACCACAATTTGCTTCTAAAGAGCAAATCTGTGACCAAAAATTATATATAGTTTTAATTTTTCGTTCGTATATTCAGATTTGTGTATGAAAATGTGAAACTATTATTTCTAAAATAAATTATTCGTCCCTAATTTACACAAAATTTATACCAAATTTGATCTCATATCAAGAGATAGGTAGAAATAGAGGCAAACTGGACCGCAGAAGCCGACTTTTCCCCTCCCTTTTTGGGGGGTAGCCAGGACTTAATCTCGTAGCTAGTGCGTCAGCTCAGCTTTGTATGAACCAAGGAATAATAAATACCTATAGTGTTAAACGATATCCCCTGAGGCCAAAGTGCATACTCACTTTACTTACTTCGCCTACTAAGAGGCAAATCGCGACTTTGTTATGGTTTATCGATAACTTATCACATCACTAGATTATCGACTTTCAATGTCGACTATTGCCCATCACTTTTCTGTCCGTGTACGTATTTAGAAACTTGACCCCGCCCCTAAAATTAGTGCGATAAGGACAACTGCAGCTTAGGCGAAAAATCCTGCGTAAAAATCTCAAAAATCGAGGTTTCGTACTCGACTGTTTCCTCCTCCAAAACTTAAGCAATCGTAACCAAATTTGGAAATCTAAATTATTATGAAATTGTCTGTGTCGGACTGTTTTGATTTTTTGGCTAATTGATACCAGTTTTGAATACCACGCCTCTCATTGCGGCATAGTCAGTGAGGCCATTTTTGGCCATGTTTGAAGGGCTCTAGCGCCTTAAAAAACAAAAATATCAAAAAAAGCAAAACACACCGACACAGATATTGACAATATTAATCTGTGTTGAAAAAATCATTCCTCTAGCTTCAAAAACCAGGGAGGAAACAGTCGAGTACGTTTGTATGGAGAAATGACCACTCCTGTTGGCTCTTAATAACGACATGTTGATTTTTTCTCAATGCTTTATTTACCGTCACAACAATCTTACGTTGTAACCTGAAATATATATAAATACGTCGTATAACAACGCCAGAAAGCTGAAAATTAGATAAATGCTTCTTTCCAAAGTGTAATTTTCCTATGGCCAAGGTTAGGGTCTCCAGAAATAAATGTTACATCCTCCAGAGTTTGGAGTCAGTGCCAAGTTTTCTCCGTCCGTTGTCTCGGCAGTCCAACGTAAAAAAGCGAGCTCGATGGTCAACAGTGCTACCTGCCAGTGTGAAAAGTGCCAGTGTTTGTAAACCCAATTTAAAAAAGTTAGATTAATCCAGTCGTCCCAACTACAGTAGGTAAATTAACCTTTAACTTTTGTTAACTACAGTGAAATCCAAAATGGGTGACGAAGAATATCAAGTTTTTACGAGAATGGAAGATATCACGGAGCAAGACGACAAGCAACTAGCAGGAGCTAGAAAGGAAATAAGGAACGAGTTGACTGTTATAATCCCTGAAAATCCGTTCCCAGAAATAGAAGTCGACGCTTATCCACCTCTAAAATTCTCCTGGGTTATACCGAAAAAACTGGCCGCCATGGCCTTCCCGAGAAACACAGAAAACATAAAGTATTTGACCAATCAAGGTATAACGCACCTGGTAACACTGACGGCGGGGAAGAAACCCCCGGTGGAAGGGGTTTCGCGCATACGATGGACGGAAATACCGGTCGAGGAGTTTGAGGTGCCCTCACTGGACCAGATTAAGAAGTTCATCGACGTTTGCAAAAGGGCTGATAAAAATGACGAGGTATTGTATTCTATTTTCTTACAACACTAGCTATTTACATAATACTTACATAATACAAACCACACTTCTAAAATCACATAAAATATGATGGGGGCAGTGGGTATTATATTATAGTTTGTCTGCCTTCAGTAGAGAAAGAAGTATGGTTTAATTTGATCACAGCTGCTTTTCTTGATGCAAATATTCTTGATTGAATGGTCCAAGTTGTAAAACCAATATTCTGCTACCTGTCCCTTAAGGAACAACTAATTGCACTTAAAAATTATGTTGAGGTTATTACAAACCCACGTGGTTTTTATTTATACACAAATTCACCAAGTTTTAAAGAAAATTGGCAAGCTTCATAATCGCTGCAAAGCGGGCGAAGAGTTCAAGGGAGTTCTTTTGGCTAAAAGTCATTATTATTAAATATGAGATGCCTACTTCAGAGTTGAGACGTTGACATTTGATATTTATTTATCTACTAGGTACCCACCTACAGTACCAACTACTGTACTACAGTAAATTATCTTATCTACTTTTACTTTCCGAGCAACTTTCCTTTAACCATCAGTCACGCTTTGTATACGGAGACAAGCACCTTGAGTTAGTTTACTTAATCTGGGTTGTTAAAAAATGTCCAAGACAAGGTTTAATTAATATCAATAAGCAAAAGCCTGAATTTAAATAGGCTAAACTTCTTGCAGGCGGACGTCAGAGAGATCGTTTAATTTGATACCATTAACACCGAGTTTTGTGCAAGTGATTATGATTAATAATTACAAGCTATTTTTGACGACTGTTACCTATTATTAGAATTAATTTTATTGAAATCCCGTGTTCAGGTGATGGGCGTGCACTGCCGGCAAGGCCGCAGCCGCTCGGGCATCATGCTGGCCGCCTACCTGGTGCACTTCCACCGGTACCTGCCCGACCAGGCGCTAAACACCATCCGAATGATTCGCTCAGGTAGCTACAATCAGTCACAAACCCATAGTAGTCAGCGGCAGAATCGGACATGTAAAATGACCTGCTGGCTGTACATGTGTACTGTAAGGGAAACGACCTATCAGGGAGGATGTATTAGATATTTAAAACTAGTTACTGAAACTGACAGTTTGAAGACGCTCAAAAACACGTTCAAGACACGTTAATTGGGTTAGTTAACATGTCAAGATGAATACATGTTGGATTCGTAACAGTACATCATGAACCTATAGCAAAGTGCAAAGCTTTATGTTCGAATAAGTAGGTTCGGTCATTAACTTGTAGTTTATTTATTTGTATTTAAATTCCCTTTCTTTGTTCGTGTTCCAGGCTCGTGCGACTCCGCGGAGCACGAGGAGGCGGTGGGTCAGTACTTCATGTACCTGACAGAGGACAACCCGCTCAAGTTCGGCGTGTCGGGCGACGTCATGGAGGACTTCATACAAGCCGCTAAAGAATGCAACAAGAATAACATCCAATAAATAGTTTTGTTGCAAAAGAAATGAACTCAATTGTGGTTGCAAAGCCGTCAAAATTCGAGGCCTACATCTAAACAACCAAGTTTCTTTACTCTTTGGGTTGGCTGAAATCGCCAGAAAATGAGTACCATTCAATAACAAGTATAGGAAGGCACATAGGAGCTAATGTTTTTGGCGTTGTATTTTAAGAGAAATGTGAAATTATACACCTATAAAGCTTACACACCACGCTTGATTCGGAACCATTGGACGTATGAATTTCTTATTGAGCGTGGTGTATAAGTACCTATTACGTGCTTTGCTCTGATTAATTAAATGTAAGTGTAAGCCAGTGATCTAAGATATTGACTGATTTGATTGTTTGTTGTGAATGTTATTTGTTGTACCTGAAACTTAACATTAAATGGTTATAACCAACTTGTGTTTAGTTTAAATTGGTCCTTCGAACCGGATTTTGTCCTCGTTTAGTTACGTTAATGTAAGATTTACTACATCTATGACCATAAAAAAGGAGGGATTCAAATTAAATTAAAGTAATTACTTAATTACTTTCTATTTTAAGATACTACAATCTTACTGAATATTTTTATCCGAAGGTGTAATAATTAATGCACATTTAAGTGTTCTTGAGGAGTATGAGGAGTAAACATGTAGGTTTTGTCATTTTATGACGGATAGATGACTGTCGAATGTGCTGTGCCAACGGCAGTTAAGTGGCAACTCAAATCGATACTCTCACGAAGTGCTCTCATTGCTTAAAATAACCAATTAATTAACACGTACAAGCCAGACTTGCCAACGGACGAGCCCTGGCACCCGCCCAACCGCGATGCCAACTCGTCTGCCGGCTGAAATAGCTGCAATGTCGTGTAGCACCGCAATTGTTTTATGGACTTGTATTACTTCACTGTAGGAAGTTGGATTCTTGTTTATTTCATTTGTGAATGGAGTTGTGAACGTAAGGTAAGTTGGGGGAACGTTTAAATGTTTCGTGTGACGTGTTTGATAAATATAAACGAGTACTAAGCTGTTAGTGCAGGACATGCGCAATTCGATGCATAAGCATTCTGATGTTTGCTGCTGTATTCGATTTGTCTCGATCATATAGTTAGATTAAAAGTTCACTTTAAAATTAATAAATGACGATTTGCTATTAAAATGCAATCCTTTTTATTATGATTTGACTTCTTGATTGTTCAATTGAAACCTACTGATTTCACCAGCGACCTGCAATCCTATTATATGTAGCTTAGATTTGAGGTTAAAAATTTTAGGTTACACCTAGTAGAGATAACAGGTACCTATACATTTTAAAGATACTATCTTAACAAAAGTTCATATGAAGCTCCGTAAAACATGATATATACATGAGTATAGGTAGGTATATATGTACCATCGCCCACACTGTTAACTGTCAGTTCGTAAACCTTATTACAAAAGGCATAAGGTCCACCGAGTACTTAGGCAAGTACCTACCGTTACAAAGCTTTTAACGTGACTTCTTACATTCTTACTTCAGGTGCTATTAAACAACCTATAAAAATGAGTTCTCAAAAAATGCGAACCAACCTCAAGCTCTCCAGGCTCCTGTATAAATACACTGAAGAGAAAAAAGAGGAAAAACCTATCGAGGAGAGTCCAAAGCCCGTGGAAGAGGAGTACGAAACATATCCGCCTTACAACTTCTCGTGGTTCGTCGAAGGCAAGGTCGCCGCCATGGGCTGGCCGCAAACCGTGGCCAATCTGAACTACTTGGCGGACGCTGGCATCAACCACTTGATCACGCTGTCGCCCGAGAGGAGACCGCCGATCCTGGACTGCAAGAAGAAGCTTAAATGGACTGAGATAAGGATAAAAGAGTTCGGGACGCCGACGTTGCGGCAGATCATCAAGTTTATTGAAATTTGTGAGAGAGCAGAGATCAGGGGAGAGGTATGTAGGTACTTTTACTCATTTTATATTTACGTAAAGTTACAATAAACCACCAAACAAGCCACCTACGTACTTCATCAAGATCTTTAACGCTTGGCCTAGTAATCAATCTTCGAAAGAGAGCTTTGTGCTATTTTATTTTATCAGGCACCTTTTTTCTAACGCATTTAGATATGGTATGGTATGGATGGCCCTAGGAGCGACCAAAACCAACCCAAATAAAAATCCACGACCCTCATGAAAATACCCTAGCCTCGCCTCACTGATCTAAAAACTAATGCTAGCGTGGTGTCGCAGGTGATCGGCGTGCACTGCCGGCACGGGCGCGGGCGCACGGGTACGATGCTGGCGTGCTACCTCGTGCACTTCAGCGACATGGCGCCCGAGCGCGCCGTGCTCACCGTGCGCGTGCAACGCCCAGGTAAGGAGCGTTGGCTCTCCGTCATGTTATGTATTTATTAGGGCCACTTGCACCATCCCACTAACCAGGGGTTAACCGGTTAAACCTGGAGTTACCATGGTTACCAGTACAATTTGTCACTGGATTAACGGTTTAACCGGTTAACCCCGGGTTAGTAAGATGGTGCAAGTGGTGCTTAGTAATGTACAGTCACCATCCGATATATCGGATCTCTGAACACGCCTCTATTGTCAAGGCACTAGAGTGCGTGTTCAGATATTTTTGAGCACCTTGGCCGCCTTGATATATCTGATGGCGACTGTACTAACTATTGATTTGGCCGTCTAGCCAACTAATCGGCGCTCAGATGGCCGATCAATCGGCGGACTAGTCAGCTGGTCGGCCAGTTTACCAGGTTAATATTTCTAAGTTCGTATGCACTTATAGACCTGCACGTGAAGTTGATATTACAAAAATCTCCTATAGTTAATTAAATTAATAAACAGCACAAATATGTAAGAGCGCCTGTATGTAAGAGCGCGCGAAGCGTGCTGAATGTCGGGTTTCGCCCGACCTTTAAGTGTGACAGGCGCTCTGTATGTAAGAGCTGAATGTCGGGCTTCGCCCGACCTTTAAGTGTGAAGGGCGCCACAGGCGCCCTGTACGCAAGAGCGCGCGAAGCGCGCTGAATGTCGGGCTTCGCCCGACCTTTAAGTGTGAAGGGCGGTATGTAAGAGCGCACGAAGCGCCCTGAATGCCGGGCTTCGCCGCCCGACCCTTTAGTGAAGAATGTCATAAACCTCTATAATTATCCTAAGGGGTTTTTACTTTTCATATTTTTTGTTAGAAAACGCATGTGCAGGTAGGTAGGTGTGTAGGTAGGGTGGGTATAGGTAGGTGTGTGTAGGTATCGCGTCCGTGAGGCTTAGAGGTAATTATAACGCGATATCCATCCAAGGGTTATATTCATTGCATGTTGGTTGTTCAGCGGTACCTAAGACGTGTTGCTTCTAAACCCCGGAATGTATAGAATATCACTTGATATTTACCAATTGATATTGTGTATAAGATACTAATTTATATTTTATTATAAAAACTAAAAGAGACTTATTATGCATTTAACATTCTCAGGGTCCTGTGAAACCTACGAGCAAGAAAAGATCGTGTGCCACTACCATGACTGCGTGCGCGGGACCATAGAGAAACCAGACTACCGCCTCGTCGAAGACAAACTCTACTTCGACTGCTCCATAAAACACATGTTTGAAGACACCGACAATGAAGATGAAGACCAACAAATAACCAAGAAAAAGGACAAAAATGTCAAGAAAGAAACGGTCGTCAAGTTTGAAGAAGACTTCGTTGACAGAAGAGAGCTAATCAAAAAGTTGTGCGAAAAAAAAACGAACACAATGATCATCAATCATAGAATTTATTTCTAATTTTAGTATGTACAATATAACTTGAACAACTTTTAGTACTTTTGTACGGAAATAAATACATTTCACACGGTGAACAGTTTAACAAATGCACACCTCACATATCTGGTATTTAAATTGCGACAAATATTTTTATCCACGTCTATTCATCAAAAATATTTTTAAATGATTTTTGAGACAACTGGGGCAAACACAAAAGCCACAATATTTCAGGCAGTGTGGAACACGATGCTTCACCTCCGTAGGGCTCCTACTCGTATATAGGCCTAGGCGATCCTGTTGATCTGGCAGCCGAGCAGGCCGGGCTGCGCCCACGGCCGCGGCAGCACGGACAGGTTCAGCACCAGGCGCGAGCGACGCACGCGTACCTTAAATACAAATCAATCACTTAGTTTTTTATAAGTCCAGTTAATAAGTTAACATTTATGAAATTAGCACTATCAGCAGTCGCCTATAAGCTACAAAACGTGATATTGACCTTGAATATGACATATTATACTAGCTTTTGCCCACGACTTCGTCTGCGTGGAATCAGTAACAGCAGCTAGAGTAAGTTTAGCGCCTGGAGAAAGTCTTATAGCAATCATTCAATTTGGGCATAATTTATGGACACAAATTATCAGGCAGCTCATTAATTATCTCAATTCCACCATGATTCCACCCCGCTTTTCACCCTCTTAAGGGATGATTTATTTTCGGGGTAAAAACGATCCTATGTCCTTCCCCGGAACTCAAACTATGCTAAATTTCAACTAAATCGGTTCAGCGGTTTAAGCGTGAAGAAGTAACACACAGACAGACAGACTTTCGCATTTATAATATTAGTATGAATTATAGCCTCATAACAATATAGTCTGTCATGACTAACGACAAGTATATCCGTTCTCTCTTTTCTTGAGTCAGCTGTAAGGCCATAAAGTATAGGGTGTTTCTCAATCATTTTTAGCCACACTTTGTAAGATAAACATAGTAGTATGTACGAACCAAACAACTATATTTTAATAAATTTCGGCAGATAACGAAGTTTTTTATGAGAAAAAAAAATTTTTTTGCTTCATATTCTGAGTTGGTTGTCTCTTCTTCCTTGCGTTTTCCCGGCATTTTGCCACGGCTCATGGCAGCCTGGGGTCCGCTTGGCAACTAATCCCAAGAATTGGCGCTGGCGTAGGTACGAGTTTTTACGAGAGCAATTGCCATTTGACCTTTCAACCCAGAGGGGGAACTAGGCCTTATTGGGATTAGTACGGTTTCCTCACGATGTTTTCCTTCATCGAAAAGCGACTAGTAAATATCAAATGGTATTTCCTACAAAAGTTCCGAAAAACTCATTGGTACGAGCCGGGGTTTGAACCCGCGACCTCCGGATTGAAAGCCGCACGCCCTTACCGCTAGGCCATCAGCGCTTAGTAAAAGCTTTTCAGTATGACCAACTTCGCAAATATGATTAACACTCGAAGATTACCTGTACACGCTGGCCCACGGAGTGCGACACGACGTCATGCACCTGCGACATGTCGTTGAAGTTCTGTGCCGTGATGGACCCGAACTGGATCACCTCGTCGCCGACACACAACCCCTGCAAGTAAAATAATATGGACCGTTGGGTACTCATTAACACAATCATGCTGTCCTAGTATGCAAACAATTCCACAATATTTAATCTTAAACTAACTAAAGATCATAATCTCACACTGAAAACAGCTATGTAAACAGGTTACTTAGTATTTAAAATACTACACAAAATTATCAGTTTTCATGGTTATTAAGTGTATATTATCATAGAGTAACTTATACTAGAGCGGTACTGTCATAGTAAATTTTGTAACCCCAGTAAATTCACTGCCATCTGTCGACACACTTTAAAACTAAAAATGAAGATTTATAAAAATACGATAAAATGTATTCAAATATAGATAAATGATTGCATATTCGAGCGAGCGATAAAGATAGCGAAATTTCGGATTCGCGTTTCCCGGTAGGTCCTCTGTAAACAAACCGCCTTGATGCATCAATGTCATATTTCATTATCTCTGAAAACTTGACAAAAACCTGTTAAAGGTACAGTATGTACCTACAGTTACTCTATGGTTTACTAAAAAGGGCAGTGCTGCACTCTGGTGGCAGAACATTGCAGTAACATCCCCTATTCTAAAACAAAAATTGCTTGTATGAATGACTAGATTGCGTTGGAATAGCAACTTTTATAATAAGTGTGCCACTGTCAGATGTACTACTTAATTTTTAGGGTTCCGTACCCAAAGAGTCAAAACGGGACCCTATTACTAAGACTCCACTGTCCGTCTGTCTGCCTGTCATCAGGCTGTATCTCATGAACCGTGATAGCTAGACAGTTGAAATTTATTTTCACAGATGATGCATTTCATAACATAACAACAAGTACTAAAATGTACGGAACCCTCGGTGGGCGAGTCCGACTCGCACTTGTCTGGTTTTGTTAAACAAGTTTAACATTTCATTATTACTAGTTACTATGTGAATACTCACTGCATCATCGGCTGGAGACCCATTGTGGACAAAAGAAACCCTTGCAAACACCTGACGGTCATCGTCCACCTCCATAGGGCTATCTGCTTGATGATGTGTCCCATTTCCGTTCATGTGTAGGGATTCAAGAGCTTGGGCAGCAGAACCTTCCCCAGTGGACCCCATGAGGTCTGCATGTACCTCAGCCAACCCCTTCTCTATTCTTCTCATTAGGGCTTTGTGGTCATTCTGGAGACCTAGAATATTTTCTTATAATTATTTTATTTTTATTTTATTCATTTAAGGATCACCAACAGATAATACATATAGACTAGTACATTAGAACAAGGATAATTAACATTACTGATGTTTAGCCACTTACAGGTGACCACAGCTCACACATGTATATTTCAAAGAGAGTATATAAACAACTAATATAACTTATTGAATAAATTAACTTAAATATTAGATTTACTTAAGGTAGAGAAGATAAACAAGAAAACATGCAGACATTGACTTTTAGACTGTAAACAGAATCAGAATCTGTGTATATAGAAGCAAATACCTAGAGAATCCATGCATACTGGAGGAGGCAGCTAGCAACCTGAAGACTTTGCTAGGCTTCGTGGAGGAGCTGGGGTGGTTAGAGTAGCGCTACGCTACCCCGTTTCACGCAAAATAGGCACATTTGGATGTCGATTTGCAGAAAATGCCCAGCAAAACTAACTAACTCAAACACTAGTCAGTAGAAAAAGGCGCGAAATTCAAATTTTCTATGGGAGATAACCCTTCATGCCTAAATTTTTTTAATTTACCGCTACTAACCATTCAACATCAAACATCAAACATTTATTCAGCAAATAGGCCACAGGGGCACTTTTACATGTAAATTTTTTTTTTTTTGAAGCTTTCTTTGCCCTTTCATTATTCATAAAACTTAGTAAACACAGACAGTATGGACACACAACTTTTTTTTTCCTATTCATGGCTTTACTCCTCACTAAGTTTAGCAAGGTGGATTCTGCCAATATTGAGGTGTAGACTTGACTTGTGAGACGAGAATGTTTGGTGGATACACAATTATCAACAGCTTGTTAAATCTGATAGGTGTTTGCTTTCTTTAAATTCTGCAACCATTCTTACTAGGAAATTTTAAGTATTCATTTAAAATACACATACCTAGTTGTAGTTGGTCTTTAGCCCAGTCCTACATTTATTTTATAGGTCGCAGGTAAAATCCTCAAAGCCCCATCGGCATCAAACTGCGAGATCGCGTGCTTGGATGAGGCCAGGAGTGCCTGGCTAACTGAACTGCCAGATGTGCCATCTAAACCCAAGAGGCAAAGGGCCTGGGACAACTTAAGCCTCCACTGCCGTTCTAAAATCTCTAATTGACACGTTGTCGGGAAGGGACCGCACAAGGCTCCTAGCTGTGTCTAGACCAGAATCTGGACAATGGCTGCACGCCTATCCTTAACCCAACACCGGCACTTTCATTGACCCGAACACGCTCAGAATCGCTATCGGTCTCCGGGTCGGGGCCGATGTAAGTGTGGACCACAGCTGCACCTCTTGTGGAGCCTCCGTTGATCGCCTCTGCCACCATGGACTCGCCTGTTCCTCGGGCGCCGGCCGCCTATCCCGTCATGCCGCTCTAAACGACATCCTGAGGAGAGCGCTCATCAGCGCCAACGTCCCTGCGGCTCTGGAGCCCAAGATCGCAAGGGATATCGGCAAGTGCCCCGACGGGATGTCGTTGATCCCCTGGCGGATAGGCCGCGCGCTGGTGTGGGACGCCACCTGCGCAAATACGTTGGCGGCGTCCTACATTTCAGCTACCAGCAAACAGGCCGGGGCGGCAGCTGACGTCCGAGAACGCTTCAAGGTAAATAAATATAGTTGTCTCGGCGCACACTACGAGTTTGTAGCATTTGGCGTCGAGACACTAGGCCCGTGGGGTAGGGGGGCACAGGGGCTCCACAAGGCGCTCAGCAAAGGCCTAAGGGAGGCCTCAGGTGACCCACGCGCAGGCGGCTTTCTCGCGCAAAGATTGGCCATAGCAATCCAGCGCGGGAACGCTGCCTGCGTGATGGGCACCCTACCAAGGGCACAAAATTTTGATAGATATTTTTAATTTTTAGCTTAAGTTATTATAATTGTAGTTAGTTTTAGTTTTAATATTCATTTTATAACACTTATTATCAATGTCTAATGAAGTCGACCGAAGCATAAAACTAGCATGGAGTAAGTACTGGTCCTTAAAAACAATATTTAAGTCACAACTCCCCATACACTTAAAAAAGAAAGCCATGGACTCAATAGTACTCCCAACACTACTATATGGTTGCCAAACTTGGACACTTACCAAAGACATCATACAAAAGATAAATGTTTTCCAGAGAGCTACAGAGAGAAGTATGCTTAATATTAAAAAACGTGACAGAAGAAGAAACTGTGATATTAGGAAAATAACAAAAGTAACAGACGCAGCCGAACTTGCATGTAGACTGAAATGGAGATGGGCAGGCCACATAGTAAGAACAACCGACAATAGATGGAGCGAGAAGATTCTACATTGGTATCCACTTGAAGACAAGCGTGCAGCCCACCGGCCAAAGCAAAGATGGGTTAATGATATTACCAAAGTGGCTGAACATGCTTGGACCCGTAAGGCTAAAGACAGGACACACTGGAAGGAGCTGGAGGAGGCCTTTGCCCGACACTGGGTACCTCAATAGAAATAAATATATAAATTAATTCATTAAAATGTAAATTGTAACGTAACTATGTAAATGAGAAATAAAGGCTTTATTATTATTATTATTATTTGTATCTCCTTGGATATCACGGGCCTATAAATCCCGGTCTTTTGATAGGCTTGCGTGGGGATATAGATCCAACACGTAGAGGCCCCTTGGAGAGCTTTAATGTCATGTAGAACGCCTGCTGGAACCCGTTCACAGGCGCAACAATAGACACCCATGAACCGGTCGCAGCAGGCATTGGGACTATTGCAGAAAAAGTGAACAGTATACCGGTCTATGGATTGAAGTTTGGGTGGGCAATGAGACTGGGCTATTGTAAAGAACTCCGGACACCTGCCATAACAATGTTAATACACGTTATCGCGGCAGGTGGTGACTTGCCGCTGACTAGATGGGCCCCTGAAACTGCCGTCGTGAAGACGACCAGGAGCAACACCGGTGTGAGCGGCTCAGGGGTGTCGAGAGGTGTGCGCCGCTTTCTACCCAGTGACTGTTAACAGCCACTGTGCCAACTCGCGTCTTATGCATCTTTCACTTCCACCCCTGGAGCATATAGCTCTTACGACTCCCCTCTGGACGGCCAATGAAGGCAAGCCAGAGCTGAGAGTCCTGCGGGTCCCCTTGGGGTCCACTCCGACCGACGAAGACACGCCGGAGACGGAGACCCTGACCGACTCTCTGGAGCACTCGGGTCCGTGGGGTCGTCACTCCCCAACAGCTCGCCACAAGCTGCCCTGCTTAATATATAAATATATAATATATAATATAAATATTATTATTATTATTATCAATGTATTATTGGTCATTTGTAAATACTATTATGTACGATACTCACAGATGATCTGATGCCGAGCATGTCGCACTTTGTACACATCTATATCATTCCGCGGAAACCCATCAGCGTCAACCAGCGAGTCGTGCATACCAACATTGTTGGTTTCCAACACCGCCGTCTGATCGCGAATCTCTCTCTCTAGTCTATTCTTCTCCTCCATGAGTGTCAGTACTCGGTCTCTCGCCGGCCCGTCCATATTAAATCCAACCATATTTCTCCAAAAAGTGTGAAATAATCGGAATTCTATTATGAAATTTATGATTGTTGATGAACTTGACTTGCGTTTTTTTTGTTATGACAGTTCAAATCTGACGTCATTTTGACGTTTCAGTGTGTTTGAGGTGAATTAAGAACCGCTTATTCGATTAGGGGATTTACATTTTTATTTTAAATGTTCTTAATCAGTGTTTTGGCGGCTTTCTCTGAAAATGGTAGAGGTCAAGATCCTCGGAAAATTTCATTCCCAACATATTCCCAATCCAATAAGTAAAACAAAAAAAAACTAGGTTGAATATTGCCAGCTTAACAAAAAACGGTATATAACTGGTTAAAAAGCAGCAAAAGTAGCACCTATAGAAGTGGCCTACGGCTACCGCGTGTGCCCGTGAGGGACAGAACATACGCAACGCTTCAATATGATTCAAATATGATTGTTAGAGTAGATTTGTAGCCCACCATAAACCACAGATTATTAACTAGTTACTTGGTGGTTACTTGAAAGGGCTGGCCGTTAATAAAAAAACCGGCCAAGTGCGAGTCGGACTCACGCACCGAGGGTTCCGTACTTTTTAGTATTTGTTGTTATAGCGGCAAGAGAAATACATCATATGTGAAAATTTCAACTGTCTAGCTATCATGGGCGTAGCCACGGTGGGGCAAGGTGGGGCAGTTGCCCCACCCTGATCTCTGACCGCTTCTGGTCTGACCAGAAAATTAAATATTAATTTAGGTAATTTAAAAATTACTCCGCGAATCAAGCGCGCATGCACAGAGATCGTGTCTTTTATAGTTTATAGTTTTTTGTTTATTAGAGTTATTTGCGATTTCCGGACGAAGTTAAGCCAGTCCAGACGGGAGCAATTTTTCGCCAATCTGATTAGATTGTCTGATGAAATCAGGTGGTGCGGACGCAAACGCCAATATGGCTCGCTGATTTCGACCACCGATTATGACCGATATTACTGAAAAAAATTGAGGTGCATACACAAGAATACCAATTTATGACGCTAGTATTTGGGGGCATTTGTTCAATTTAGAACGCTCAAATATTTAAAAATAAAAAATATTTAAACGATTAAAAAATGCCCCCCAAATACTAGCGTCACAAATTGGTATTCCTGCGCCCGCACCCCATTTTATCGGTAATATCGGTCATAATCGGTGAGCCAAATTGGCGTTTGCGTCCGCACGGCCTGATTTGACTGGACAATTTAATCAGATTAGGGAAAAATTGTCTCCGTCTGGACAGGCCTGAAGTTAGATTATTTACAGGCCTTTTTTCTTCCTTGTTAGTACCTATTAATTATTAAATCTACCCTAGTCTTGTGCTATTTTCACAACTACAAGATAGTAAGGACATTTTTTTTTCTGTTACTACTGCACTCAACCCCTGGTTTACCAATAAAAATAAACTTGGGTTCGAAACAAAACAGCCTACGTACACTAAAACTAATAATTGAAATACTCCGTAAAAGTATCGAATCGAAAAAAAAAAAACTGAATCGTAATATGATTTGCCTTATGGGAATATAGTTCAGATCCAGAATCCGCTTTCAACTTTTACTATGTTATTTAGTATTGGGTTTCCAAAACTGCCGGGAGACAGCGGCGCCGGCCATCTACTTCAGCGGAATGACTCCCAAACTGCATTGCACATACACATGTGGGGTATTAAATATTCTATATTTAATTTCTACACTGTAGTAGTTTAAGAGCAATTTACAAAAGAAATCAAAATGTAGTAAAAAAAAAATTCGATTATTTGGGTTTTACAACCAAACCAAAAGTCGGACGTTAAAGCGATGTACTACTACAATATTAAAGATGATGTCTCAAGCCATAAACAGATATCAAAAAATCAAAATCAGACCAAAAATGAAAAAAAAATTGTACCAAAATATAGGTTAAAGTATAAAATATAAAAGTATAAAAAATCCAAATTGGTCATTTTCAAGTTTTGGGGACCCAATACCATGCCCAACAACATACTAAAAGTTGATGGCGGTTTCCGGATCTGAACTATCTCTTCGACCGTTTCCCATAAGGCATAAGTACTATTTATCCGCTCCTCTTTCCCCTAACCCTCACTCTCCTGTAGATCGAAAATATTCGAGCTGTTTCAACCGTACCCTGTATGGTAACAGGGTACGGTTGAAACAGCCTCCCCTACTTCTGCCCCACCCCTTAAAAAATGCTGGCTACGCCCATGCTAGCTATCATGGTTCATGAGATACAGCCTGGTTACAGACAGACAGACGGACAGACGGACGGCGGAGTCTTAGGAATAGGGTCCCGTTTTTACCCTTTGGGTACGGAATCCTAAAAAGTATTATCATTTTTTTATTTATTTCGCAACGCCTTACAATTCGAAGGTTGGAGTAGTAGGTACTAATATTATATTTCACATATGTTCACATCTGTTATACATATACTTTGTACTTTTTTCATTTGTTTTCATAAATTTCCATTGTTAGGGAACCATTGTTAGGGGGGTTGTGACCATGGCCAACTATATTGTGTTTATGTTTACCCCAGGGGCCCGGCCCGGCCCGGCCCTCACCGAACTCGCCCTAAATGTCGACCTGCGTTGGGTCGGCAACCTTTTAGGAGCCAGGGGTTAGGCGGTTAGCAAAATTGCAGCGGGCCGCACACTGTTAATAATTCGTGAATTTATAAAGCCCCTCCACACTCATTCGCGAATCGCGGCGCGAAGCCGCGTAGTCTGGAGTGAACTTTAGACGAAAGGTACTACATTGTCGCTTGTCAAGTGGGCCAGCGGGGGCTTTGAGGGCCCCGGACGCCACAATGTTTTTTTTTTCATTGGAAATTTACGGAAGCATAGGTTACATTCGTCAACACTTTAGAATAAAATAATGGGAAAACATTTCTAAATTTTTTATTTCATGATATTAGTTTGCCCGAGTTTTCGCGGTACTACTAAATGCTCGCTGTGAGTACTAAATTGTAAAGTTATGATGATATAATTGATAATTTATATAATTATCTTCTATATACTTATCTATCTAAAGCAGGGGTCGGCAACAGGCGGCCCGCGAGCCGCCTTGGCTATTTTGTATATAATTTTGACAAACGACAATACCTGATAAAGTCATAAATATAGTTGGTCAAGCAAATCTTGTCAGTTGAAAAAGGCGCGAAATTCAAATTTTCTATGGGACGATATCCCTTCGCGCCTACATTTTTTAAATTTGCCGACTTTTTCTACTTACAAGATTTGCTTGACAAGCTATATTAACAAAGTGCGGCCCGCGTCAATTTCGTTAACTACTATGTGGCCCTTGGCTGCTAAAAGGTTGCTGACCCCTGATCTAAAGTAATGATGCAATTTAATTTTGAAACCAGGGGCTGACGATGCAAATAAATCGATCCATCTAGATTTTATTAGGGTTCCGTACCCAAAGGTTAAAAACGGGACCCTATTACTAAGACTCCGCTGTCTCTCTGTCCGTCTGTGACCAGGCTGTATCTCATGAACCGTGATAGCTAGACAGTTGAAATTTTCACAGATGATGTATTTCTGTTGCCGCTATAACAATAAATACTAAAATCAGAATAAAATTAATATTTAAGGGGGGCTCCCATACAACAAACGTGATTTTTTGCGTAATGGTACGGAACTTTCTAAGCTTAATACCATTTTTACTTTGGCAACCCTGAACTTAAATAATGCGTATCTGCAATATACTGTTTGTGAAAAAGGTCGAAATGTCACTACTCACTGTCATTTTACTGTCACGAACACGATTGATGTGAATGACATGTCAAAAAAGTAAATAGATAACAATAAAAAATGAACGAGTAGGATGTTGTTTAATAGGAAAATACTTATACTTGTTGATTGGAACTGTTGAAAAGTGCAAAACAATGGCTTTGCCGGCTGCCCAACCAGCGGAGGTTCTGAGAGCGTGGCAGAAAGACGACCACTATGAGAAGCAACTTGCGGGATCTATGGCTAGGCTTATGCCTTCAAATCATGCATCTAAAGCCGTTCCCATATCTTCCCTGCTTTATAAATCGTTCACTACGCTAAACGACTTGCAGACTCTCGGCGAAGAATACTCCGGAATCGTTCAAGTGGACGAAACGTACCATAAACTCCCAACATTCGGCAATAGACTTCTCAGTATCTTATTATCAGCCTTTGGTGAAAATTTGACAAGAAAGGTACTTCGTTACGCTGAAACTGCCGTTGAACAAAATGCTACGTTAAAGCCTGCGGTCCAAAACTCGTTAGTAGTGTTGTTTAAGGCTGTGGCTAATATGTTGCCGCAGTTTGAAAGCATACACAGAGCTCTGTGTTATATTAGCGGTGGGCCTATACAGCTTGGGAAGACCGCTTCAGGGATTGATTACGTGCAAGTTAGGCCAGCCGCTGCAGCATACTATGCTCATTTAAGGTTATTAGGTATGGTAACACTGCTGCATGCTTTCGTTTCTTGTGGTCAGAGCATTTATCAGGCTAAGAGACACATGGACCAAATGAGAGAGTTTCCTAATGAAGTTGATAGTAACAAATCCTGTGTAGCATGCTTGGAAGAGATAGTTCAGCCTTGTGTGCTGCCTTGCGGACATATCTTTTGTATGGAGTGCAGTTATGGAGCGTTGGAAACATGCGCATTATGTCGCACACCATTTTTGAAGAATAGTGTTGTGCCTCTTATGAACTATTCTCCATGACGTAAATGTTTTTAGAACTTGTATAGAGTATGTGTGGAAAGAGAAGTTGTGAAACGTATGTGATCCAATACATTCTATGAACCTTTCTGCACATACTCTAACCAAAGGTAAAGCAAGGGCAAATGTGACAATAGTACATTGTGATACAAGTGTGCTACATTGGTCATTACATTCGAGGCGATATAGCGAGCGCGCAATAAGAAAGCCGATGTGTGTAATGACCAATGCACATGCGTTTCATATGATGTTTTTCAACACACTTGCGAGGAAAAAAAGGAAACTTACATATTATTCGAATATTTATTGTTAAAACAGTAAAAGTCTTGCATCTGTCATACTGCCTGCAGACTCCTCTCGCCTGCCGCAGGTGGGCCGGCCGGGCTCCGGCAGGCGGTCGGCCAGGCACCGGCGCCCGCCAGTCCGTGTTGTAAAATCTACTCGAGAAATTTAAGAAGGCTCTGTTTCCATACAAATTATTTGTGATCTTCTTAAGTCAGTCGGATTTCATTAATTACCTAACAATATAATCTATAAAATAATGAAAAAGCACGCGTGTTAATATCTAGTATTATGAGCCTAAAAGCAGTTCAATAACTTGCATGTTACGAGCAAGTGTGTTGAAAGATAAGTTATAGTTAAGTAGTTAATATTGTATATTGTAAATAAAAGGGTTTATTTTTATACAATAAGTGGTTGGGTACTTTGTAAATAAAGAGTATATTTCTTACAAGTATTATATAGTTTCATTCTAATAAGTATGATCAAACAACAATCCATACTAATATTATAAATGCGAAAGTCTGTCTGTCTGTGTGTTCCCTCTTCACGCTTAAACCGCCGAATCGATTTAGATGAAATTTGGCATAGAGATAGGTTGAGTCCCTGAGAAGGACATAGGATAGTTTTTATCCCGAAAATCATCCCTTAAGAAAGTAAAAAGCGGGGTGGAATTGAGATAATTAATGAAGTGTCTGCTAATTTGTGTGCATAATATGCTCAAATTGAATAATTGCTATAAGACTTTCTCCAGGCGCTATTCTTACTCTTGCTGGGGTTACTAAGTCCACGCAGAGGAAGTCGCGGGCAAAAGCTAGTTTACTATATTTTTGATTTAATTCAGTTCAAGCGGATATTTTCTAAAACAAACCAAAAGGAGAAAAGCGAAATCTTTACAATAATACGATGGCGGATAAACGAGTGGTCAGTCACAACTTTAATTTAATGCTTAATACATTATAAATGTCCAAACGTGACTTATATAATTCATCAAGCGGATTAATGAAGTCAAGCGTAATTTCTATTATTCAGCCCATGGCTGAATTAACGGGCACGAGTGTACAGATTTACAGCAGTGCGCTGCTGTGTAACTGCATAAAAGGTCACAGTCACACTTGGTACAACTGTGGCCTGTATTAATGCTGATATAGGTACGAGTATACTCTGTAAGCTGAGTAATTGGCGTAGAAAAGTGCACCTTTAAGCAGCACAAAGCTTTATATATTTGTTAATAAACTTCACATCGTGACTGTTTGTGTTATATCGGTCCGTATGTTCTCTCTTAAAATGAAGTGCTTTAAAGGTACACCTGTGAACCATTCTTCAGAAAACTGCACCATTTGTGTCCACCAAAATGCGCTTATGCAGCTGATAGGGCACACGTTACTACTTAATATGCAGCTGATAGGGTACAACATTACTAAAGGCTGAATAACAGTGAACCTGTGGTGTCTTTGTAGCGCGTAATAGGATCGCAGTACAGAATAATGCATTATATTGTATCACGTTATTTCTTATGCAGCTATTGCAGTCCGAGTGAACACTAATAACTCGTTACAACCGATGTGGCCTAGTGTGGAATTATACATATAATTCCACACTAGGCCACATGTGTGCTACTTGGGTGGGTCCCCACGGCCCTAGCCCCTAACGTTTCGTTTCGACCCCAAAAGAATCAAATATGTAGCCACTGCCGAGCGTGGTGTACTTGCGCCGTTTGCTATCCTCGGCTGTTGAGGCCGCATGACCAGCCCCAGTGCTGCGGGCGCAGCACGGTCGCATTTTTATCGCTTGTCACCATGCCTGTCACGTTCTAACAAGTATGTAAGTGCGAAAGCCACGGGCATAGTGACAGGCGATAGAAATGGAACCATGCTGCGCTCGCTGGTGCCCGGTAAGTGGGACGTGGCATAAGTGTCTACTATCTATTTGATGCGATCTGTACAAAAAGCATTGGCTAAAGCCCTTATTACATTTACACAATCGCTAAAAAGTTAGAGTTTGTCGTATCGGCTCGTTTTGAGAGCACTCCCCTGACTGCCGCAGCCAGTATCGGAATCCTCGGCGTCGACATTTCGAGTGAAGTCCAGTTCCGCGGCCATTTAGAGGGTAAGGCCAAATTAGCCTCAAAAAAGCTCGGTGTGCTCAACAGATCGAGACAGTATTTCACGCCGGCCCACCGCCTACAGCTGTATAAAGCGCAGGTTCGCCCACACATGGAATACTGTTCTCATCTATGGGCAGGGGCACCCCAATACCAGCTTCTCCCTCTGGACCGCATCCAGCGAAGAGCGACTCGAATTGTCGACTGCCAGCGTACTTCGGAGCGGCTTGACTCCTTGGCGCTGCGTAGAGATGTGGCCTCGCTCTGCATTTTCTATCGCGTGTATAACGGGGAGTGCTCCGAGGAATTGTTCGGATTAATCCCTGCAGCTTCTTTTCGCCATCGCCCTACGCGACAACATTACCATCCCCACCACTTAGATGGTTGGCAGTCCTCAACTGTGCGTTTCTCTAGAAACTTCCTGCCTCGCACAGCTAAACTGTGGAATGAACTGTCGCCTGCGGTATTTCCGGACCGATATGACCTTCAAACCTTCAAGAAAAGAGCGTATTCCCATCTTAAAGGCCGGCAACGCACTTACAACCCCTCTGGTGTTGCGGGTGTCCATGGGCGGCGGTAATCGCTTTCCATCAGGTGATCCGTCTGCTCGTTTGCCTCCTATTTCATAAAATAAAACAAATAAATAAATAAGCACTTTTTGTAGGGAGCCCGACTGGCTTTCCTACAAAAAGTGCCCAGACAACTTGTTGATGTAATAAGCACTTTACCTGGATGTTTACCCTATTGTAATTCAGAGTAATTTTAAGATATCTTAATATTTAAGTTGTTTTACCGCCATTGAAGTATACTGGCGTAAACAACTCCACTGGCAGTTAACTTAATATTATAAACTTTCTTAGGTAGGCTTGCTTAAAAAATATGTCATAGTTAATTCTATTTATACAGGTGTTTTTAGGGTTCCGTACCCAAAGGGAAAAACGGGACCCTATTACTAAGACTCCACTGTTCGTCTGTCTGTCTGTCACCAGGCTGTATAATCATGAAGCGTGATAGCGAGACAGTTGAATTTTTCACAGATGATGTATTCTGTTGCCGCTATAACAACAAATACTAAAAAGTACGGAATCCTCGTTGGGCGAGTCCGACTCGCACTTGTCCGGTTTTTTTATTGTACCTATAGTAATGATTCAATTCTGATTTTACTGTAATTTTATGTAATATGGGCAAATGAGTCTGAAATAAACGATATTTTATTAATTATTATTTTGAGGGAATTCATAATAAAACTGCTATATTATTTGTTATTATTTTATATTTTGAAATCAAAAATGAGATTTTAAACACTGTAGCTCTTCAGAATCATTATTTATTTTATACAAAAAATATTGCAAACTTTTTAGTTGCTTTGATTTTACATTTAACAAATATAACAATGATTTAAATAAAAATGACCAGATTAATAGTTTAATAACTAATAATAAAGACTTAACTGTAGAGTCAGATTTAAGATAAAAATTAACAAATATAAGTGTGAGTGTTGGTTAACATTTTTTTTATAAAATGAAGGAAGGTTACATTTTAAAGCATTACATTTCATACATCAAAGTTATTCTTAGCATTTAGAAGTAATGTCTTTTTGCGACAACGTGTACTTTTGTTAAATCTCTTAAACATAAAAGTCCGTTTGGAATTATTTTCATGAGCAGATATTTTACACATAAAAGGCACACCGCTTTGGCGATAGCAGTGTGCACTTCATGATCTTTGTTAACCAAATAACACTTTATTCCCGTTATAACAAGTAATTGTGCAATATCACCGTATAAATATAATAACATGTACATAATGTGTACATCATATGATATCAAATGATAACCATGAAATCATTCATACCAATAAAAGTGAACACAAAAGAATTAAAAGTGAAATAATAAAGACATGATTGTGCATACAAAATTAATCACTCAACGACTATTTATCACCTTAACAAATGACTGGCCAACATTTGTTATTGGGCTATCAACACACGAAGTCTGGCGTTAACGACGCGCGTGAATTTGACCAATACAAACGCTGGCCCGGCATTACATACTCAATAGTTCGTTTACAAAATGGTCCCTAAAAGAAAAACAATATTACAAAAAGGTTACAAAATCACACTTTTCCGTCCAGCCAGTCTCAATAGAGAGACCGTAATACGTATTTTACATACAAAACATACACTAACATATGGCAACGTTGACAATAAATAAGAGAAAGGGGGGAATATTCACATTGATAAAGAAATAATATCTTGCTAAGACACAGCAAGAGTTAACTGGAGAATACTGACATCACAAAATAAATAAAGTAATCCAATGTGCACAAAACTGCACAGATTGTAGAAAAAAATAAGTATACAAGGCAACAAGTGCAGACTTTACGTTTTACTACTACCATCTATTAACTTTTACTTAACTAAAAAGCCACATTCGCAAATTCGTTCTTTTATAAAATTAAGCTTTGCTTAATTCGCGAATCGGTTAATTCTCGGTTAGTATTAATTATAACATTCTCTATGCTCATGACAGTCGCAACGACTCAAATAGATTTTTTAAAAGATGGAATAAATTTACATATATTTGGCCTAGACATCAAATACAATCAAGCGAAGAAAGAAAAATCGTGAATACGTAATATCACAAGTCAAAGCGACTCTCACCACACAGGTAACTATTATCCGCAAACTTCACTATAAGGAAAAAAATATCTTCGGAAGATATTTTTTCTTTAGCAGTGTAATTAGAGCGGTAAGTATTATTTTAATATCGTCCTTAAATCGTCTACAACCTGAAAGGCTCGCGCTTCTCGATCGTTCTCGAAGATGCGTGCGTGCCGCGGCGAGAGCCCGGCGCGGGCGCGGGCGCGGCACTGGCACTACTGGCAGGCGCTCCGCTGTCGGACGCGTCCGACGCCTTCCGCAACAACCGCGACACCGCCGTCTGCTGCCCCGGCCGCACTGGCGTCGTGCTGCCGGATGGTGTCCTTTGCCTGTCACATGTCACATTACAATCTGATTACACTTCGTTCTAACTCTGATCTCGCATCATGCACCACTGCTACGAACAAAACCAAACTAAATGAAAATAACCAAAACCACAACATTCTATGCTAAACTTTTGAAATAAATTCTAACCTACATAACAAAATGAAATAAGAAATTCAAATAAAACAACACATCCCAAGAAAGGCGGAATGGAAAGAAACACAAGCAACAATCATAAAGTGGCATTACCTATTGGAATTACTGTTAGTATTGTGATCCTTAAGCACTGGTATACGGCTGCGGCCGGGAGTGTGGGTGTGGCCATCGGTCGAGGCAAAGGACCCGCTCCTAAGAGTTAGCGCGCGAAAGAACAAGTAGATTAGTCACAGACAGAAGAAATAAGTATAAATGAGAATCAATGCATGTACTAGAAAACATTAGTAGTTTGGGTTGCCTTTAATAAATCACAAACATTATTCTCTAAAAATTAGTGATAGAAAAGAAGTAAACTATACGACTTATAAAAGTAGGTATTATTAATAAATTCGGATCAGATGATTAAAGAGGTAAAGAGTACGTGCATTAACGTAGGTAATAGTAATACATAATATAACATGATGTATGAACAGTATAAACAAATAATGTGTTCAATAAATGTAACAGCATGAATATGAATATAAAAAGTGTAAGCCAAACATCAGGAAAGCAAACATGAAGTGTACACTTTGTGGAATTTGTGCAGTTAGTTTGGAAGCATGGGTATGAGCTGATGAGTTAATACTTAATACGTGTAAGTATGATTTACCAAATATAATTTATACAGGAGGAAATGACAAAGGTACTAAGCGCAAAATGACCCAGGTTGTGTATAGAATGAGAGAAGTGATATGAATTTTCATTGCGGCGACCGGGCATCAAGCATGTTTTATTCCATAATGAATGATTAATGAATATCGAAACATGATGATCAACTGAAAATCCAAAATTCAACGGGCAACAATCAAATGTTCGGGCCAATAACGAAACTAGCATTCTACAAGCTTGTACCCTTTGATGTCTCGCTGGGTCGGCTTTGATGCATCGCCACTCGACTCGCTTATGTTACTCTCATATTCATTGTCGCTCGTCATTCCCGATATGCTGAATAACGAGGAGTCATCCTCCGGACTTCTCTGCTCGGATTTCCTCGAAGGGTCTTGAGAGGTAGGACTGGGTTCCTGGGACATTTCTCGGGATTGGGATTTTCGAGATACTTTTAGTCGTCTCTCGACTGACGGGGACCTCTGTGATCGGGTGCCCACGTACACTGGGATTTTTGTAGAGCCCTGGGTATGGAATGCGGGATGAGTGTGAGACGTAGATTTGGGAAGTTCGGAAACCATTGAGGATGGTTGGGAATGTGTCGAGCTGTTATTTCGTATCCATTTTCAGATTCGATGCATGCGGAAGGAACAAAAAATACAAATTTAATTATCACCTTCAAAATTGTCTACCTACAAATTTATTAGTTCTATCGAAAACGTGAAAACGTAAGCTGTGTTAATATTATACTAAATACGGTCATGCCGCCATTTTAAGTTTTAAATTTCCTTAACGAAAGGCCTCGTTGAACATACCACACAATACGTAGGTACAAAAATCCACCACCACCAGAAAATGTAGAATGTTCTCGTAAGCATATGCATGATGACGAATCAAAATACAATGTGTGCTGTCCAGATTTCAAATACTGCCAGTTGCTGCTTCACTACTATCCCTAATCCCTTTCAAGCGACGTGCTTCCACAATCGTGAACACCCAAACAAACTGCACGGACACAACCTGTTCCAAAATGTATAAATTCTTTATCCTTTATTTCTACTATCCTGAAAATACCAACTCTCAATAGCTTGGCCGTATAAGGCCGTTGTAATTTGTTGGACAACAAATTTAATTACCGAACTTTTATTATTTGAAACAGATTACGTTCGTCTGGCTGGTCGTGACGTGACACGTGAACAAACTCTCAATCATTGGCTGATGGCTGTACCTCACGAGCGCCGACACCGGCGACAGTGTTGGTATACTGGACGTGCGGTACATCGCTCCGCTAGGGTACCTGTTCGTGCGCACAGCACTGTTTAATAACACTTAACAATATCGCTTCTAAAACATTTAAACGATAGCTTCCTGCAAGATTATCTCTATGGAGGTAATTTACTATTATTGGATTGCATGGATGTAGGTAATCACGGTTAAAATTAAATAATTTCATGGTTTTAACTCACTTGCCTAAACCGTGAAAACAACACAAGTGAGCACAACAGTTTAAATTCGAATACAACAGTTAAATATAATATTAAATGTCATACCGATGACAATTTAAAAACAACAAATTTTCTAGATTATCTGCACCCGTGCATGTGCATGTGCATGTTTTAATTATGTAATAAATAGTTGGTACCTTCCACTAGCTGGCGTGAGGAGGCCGGTGGGAGTGCGGGGCCGGGAGCCGCCGTTGGGCGTGAGCGTGGCCGCGCCGGCGCCGAGCTTGGCCGCGTTGGCCGCCGCGCGCGCCGTCGATGTGCGCGTGTTCGTCACTTTGCGCATCGGTATGCGGGAAGGCGTTAATACTTCATCTGCAAAGATAGCAACAAAATTAACATAAATCAACGGCAAAAAACATATATTTATTAATTTTTATTGTGAGTTCTACGAACCTGTACTATCTAATGAGAGATTAGAGCCATGTCTCGAAGGAGGCTTGGAACCTGTCCTCGATCCTGGTCTAGAACCTGGCCGTGAACCTCCAGGAGTCAATGTTGATCTATAAAGAAATAGTTTGAGTGATTAGTATGAAGTCGTACATATTTCAACCAAAGCTCTCTATGCATTTAATATGTTGTATTATAACATTATAGGACTTACCTTGGCACACTGGGCTTCCTATATCTTGCGCCGAGTCCACTGGCGACTTCGTTATCGCTGAGGGAGTCGGGCGTTCCAGCGCTAAGTGATGAACGCGAGGCACGTCCTTGCACTCCGCCCGACATGGGCACCGAGCGCGCCGTACGTTCGCGCACCTAAACGTTACATCGACTTGAAAATACTGTTCTTCGCTATGCGGATTAAAGATGATGTGCAAAGTGTATTTTTTACGGATGCCTTTGCACTTCTTCTCTCATCCGCAACATTTTCGACATGCCATTAGTAATCACAATCAAATTTAAGTGAATAAGTTAATGTAGATCATATGAATGTAATTATAATTTGACAACGTATATTTTATGTATTTTTACATTGTATTTGAAAATTACATATCACTGTTTCATATTGTCATGCCAATTGCTAAGCTATAATGACTATCACATTGAAGGTCGCCAATCTCATTACTAGTAAACATTGACAATGGACTTACACAAAAGACAAATAAACAAAAATACAGAGCTGCAAAACGGAATGATGTCAAAAGTGCAAAATGAACCGCGGCACTATCACGAGGCCTATACTTATATTACCCAGTGGTATCCTGGAGAGGGTTGGTAGCCGTGGTAATGCGTGTAGTGATGCGCACCCGGCGTCGTCGAGCCCTGAGATCTTGAGTGGCCGTATATGAAGGCCTGCTTTGTGCCGTGCGTGGAACCGACGTGCAGCGGGTATGAACACGGAAGCTCTTCTCGCTGCCTTAATGCCTCAAATATAGGCTTCAGCTGCTCCAAAAACTCCTCAGCTAAACGCACCAATGCAAAACCGGGGCAAAACATTACCAAGAGAAAGAGATCCGTTACAAAACAAAACAATTTTTGCCTTCATAGTGCCAATCGCTTCGACGAATAGCGGTACGCTTACGATTTTTTAGAAAACTTTGTTACGATTAGTCCACACGCTTAATAGACGACGCGCGATTTCACGAAATGCGGGTGTGATGGGAACGAGCAGGAAGGGGGACGAAATACGTTACCATAACATCCAAATGCGCTGACGTGCCACCTCTCCAATGCAGTGGATCCAATGAATATGCTAACAAAACAACACCAAAAACTATACGAGCCTGTGCTTCAAATGCATAGCATGATCACACTAATGCAATACGACCAAACACTACGAGCTCAACACATGCGGTAGGTACTCACGGGCCCCTTGCAAACGGATGTCTCCAACTTCATCCATGTGCAAGGTGCAGCAAACAAAGCGAAAAATTGAACATCCCAAACCGATTGCTCCCTTCAGTAACTACAGTGCGTTTTATGTAGTATGTGTGCAAATTATAACTAAAATGAACTCCTGTTGAAAATAAGAAATAATTTGTAATGTGTAGCCGTTTGTAGCCGCTTACCTTAGTGATGGGTCCGGTGGACGGAGGGGTGTTTGTGTTAGAGCGGGGCGTACGCGGTCGGAACGCGGCCATGCTCTGCGAGACTCCATCAGCCAGAATGAACTGTTCCCTCAGTTCGATGTTGGTACGTCCCTTGGCTGCATGCGGCGTCCGGTGCGTCCGGTGCGCGGGATTACAAAGGTAGGGAAAGGACAAGGTCAAAGAAAACCGTTCGGTTAAAGGGTAGGTGAAAAATAACACCAACAAGTGTTAAGAAAAGAGGACCGTGCAATGGAAGTGAGGAAAAAAACAACAAAAATCAGAACACGTCAAAACAAAACAAAATTAATCGTAAAAAATTGGGATATTTTAAACAGTGTGCAATTAGGGAAAGGAATTTCAAAATACCATTAGTCATCACTTTCACCAAGTTAGGCATCGAATATAAATCAAGCGCAAGATTTCAACTTTTATCGTTATTTTTTTTTTATAAAAAGAGGATTACCAAAATACAGCAATGTTTACTACATACAACTGCAATAAAATTGGCAAGGTGCATAATATCTAGTGTATTATGTACATTTCAGTGACATATGTATGTAACATTTTATCTTGCACTTGTCTTATATGTACATTTACTACAAATAAAAATAAAACCTTAGGCAAATAAAGATCATAACATGCTGTTAGTGAATCTAAGCAATTCATGTTGTTTATATAATACAATTTATACATCAATACCAAAGCAATGAGTAAATTCGGATGTTGATACATGATTACAAAAGCATACTACACGATTAATTAAAATAATGATTTTCTAACTACTAAAAGCATTATTAATGAAACATTGATAATTTACACAATACTGCTAAATTTAACGCGACACTAAATTTAAATAAATAAAGCATTTAGAACGGTCAACGTCCTGCAATGGAGTTTTTATTTATTTCATTGAAAATAAAGCTGAGTGAACAAGTTTTTAATGAATGAACTCCGAAAGCAGGCCGCGATGCCCGCGATTCTTACCGAGCGGGCAACAAGCTTCATGCTGCTCCGGCTTGCTCGGGTCAGGCAGCGGTAGAACTAACGACACTACTTATGTAAGGGGTTTCGAAAGGATTTTTAACGCAATACAAACAATATAAACAAAATGTATAATTTTTTAAGGATAATGGGAATAGGAAGGGTGAAAGCGAGAACGCATTAGTAAATTAGTAGCAAGTCAACAACAATGTTTATTGCTTACGTATTTTCGTTTTAGCAAGAACTTAGTTGTGGTACTAGCTTACGCTGCTATGTGTAACGTGTGCTAACGATCGATATGAAGGTGGTTTGGTTTGCATTCCCGATACTATTTCATTTCAACGCAATACAAAAGTTGTGTTACTTTTTACAAACATTGTTTTTCAACTATTTTGTTTTTAAGGCATTATTAACGTTAACGAGATAACGTTATAACGGTCGTTATTTTATAGGCTGGTATCCCCGCCCATTGCGCATGTCAAACGCGAAGCTTCGGTCGGACGGTTGTGTCGCTTCACTCGCTTCATCACAAAGACAATGGAACGCGTTGCCGGTCGATTTTGCTGTGACTCAGTGTTTTAATTTAATGTGTTTCGCGATTCAACCGCCCACAACATGACGGGTACTATAATTGAGAACCTGAGCGGTCGAAAACTCGCCATCCTAGTAACATTTCTATTGTTGTGCCAATTAACATGTTTCCTAATCGGTGGATTGGTCGCACCCCTGCCCGCAAACGCCCAAACTATTCTCGGAACGGTGTGCAAGGATACTCTAACGGTTAAAAATGACACGACGAAATGGTTTTACAACAGGGGAAAGGGCGCCTGTACCAAGATCGACATAACCGAGACGCAACCAGACTACACGGGTAACGAAATCGTGTTCGCGTTTCAAATGCCGATGCCGCGCGAGGATAGGATTCTAGACTTCTCTAGATGGCAACAGAACTTAATTGGAGTACTGCAGGTGGATATACAATATCATGATGAGATGGAGGTGCAGCCGCGGAGTTTGATCACGATCGATGCCCGACTGGCGTACAGGAACAAAGGGGATCCCGAGGACGAGTGGAAATTGTACACACAATCTGTCGAAAAACGCCACTTGGACTGTGATATTGCGGTGAAATCAAAGGAATATTTGTACAACTGTTCCGCTTTGCCTTTATTTGAATTAGGCTCTTTGTTCCATGACTTCTATCTACTTAACATCAGGCTACCGGTGGACACTCCAGAAATGAATGCACACATTGGCCATGTGCAGGACATGTGGCTGACAGTTATAAATCAAAATGGGGGCTTCACAAAAGTCTGGGTGTCTCTGAAAACAGTGTTTTTCCCCTGCATCATAGCTATTATTGCCTGGTTTTGGAGGAGGGTTCACATCTTACAACGGAAGCCTGTACTTTTGGAGAAGATGCTGCTGAGTTTGGGTATATCCCTGTGCCTATTGAACATGCCTCTTGAATACTTTACATTACACTTTGACTTGCCATTTATGCTGTTACTAGGGGACATAAGACAAGGAGTCTTTTATGCAATGCTATTTTCGTTTTGGCTCGTCTTTGCCGGTGAACACATGTTAATTCAGGATGCATCTACCCAAAGCTCTCTTAAGCAGTACTGGCGTCATTTAAGTGCTGTTGCAATGGGTTGCATATCTCTATTCATTTTTGACATGTGCGAGCGGGGAGTGCAACTGAGAAATCCATTTTACTCCATTTGGGTTACAGATTTGGGGACAAATCTCGCTTTGACCTTCATAATACTGGCTGGGATATCTACGGGGATGTATTTTCTTTTCCTGTGCTATATGATTTGGCAGGTTTTTGTAAACATCTCCCACAAGCGACAATCTTTACCCACAATGAGCTCAGTTAGACGGCTGCACTATGAGGGAATCATCTACCGGTTCAAGTTTCTGATGTTGGCCACGTTGCTCTGCGCTGCTCTCACTGTCATTGGGTTTATACTCGGACAGGTGGCAGAGGGGCAGTGGAAGTGGGATGAGAATATCGAGTTAGAATATACTTCTGCATTCTTTACCGGTGTGTATGGAATGTGGAACATATACATCTTTTCTCTGCTCGTTTTGTATGCTCCGAGCCACAAGCGTTGGCCAGCCACTGAAAATACATCTGACACCCAGAACTTAAGCGAGGAGATAGAATTCAGCCGTTTGCCAAACGAGGGTGTGACCAGCGAGATATCTTCTCTCACCTCTTTTATTAGAAAGCCTAATGTTGACTAAAGTTTTGTCATGCATTTATTTTTTAAAGAACAATATTAACTGAACAAATTTTGTACTCTAATATTTAGAAGGAAGTGTAGACCATATTTAGATATGTTTATCTTGCCTGTAGGAAATAGCTGCTATCTTTGTATTCAATAGTTTGTGGTACAATATTTAAATGCCATATAGCATTAAGGTTCATGTCTGTATTATTTTTTCTATGAGTTTGTCGTGTAATTAGTTATAGCCACTGAAATACAATAATACAAACAATACAATCTCTTAGTTGTTAGTATACATGTATTTTGGTATCTAGCCTGTGTATTAGTCATAAAGAGTGTTGGTCTAAACAAAATCGTCTTGTTTGAGATAAACAGGTTCTGTGACCTTGGTTCACGCTGTGCTTCCAAATTAATCCAATTTCGTCTGCCTCGAAAACTAATATTGTTACTTAAATTTTTCTGTGATAGTTTTTTTATGAACATTTTTCTAATATTAATTTTAAGTGACTTAACAGTATTAAAAACACTTTGTTTTCTATTTTCTAGATTGTATTGCATGTTCTAGACGGATTTTGCGTTAATAATGCCAATATTTTGAATTTTGAAGAGATAATAAGATATGTTTATTATTATTAGTAATCTGTCTGGATAATTTAGAGGACGTAGGTGTACTAAGTCTAATGAAACGTGTTTTTTATGTGTAGTCGTAATCGTAACTCCGATTTTGTAAGCGGTTAGAAGTTATAACAATAAAAATTAATCAATTATTGTAGTTATTTTGTTATTTCTGCAAATCGGGCAAGTATTTTCGTTGAACGAAAATATTAGCCCGCGCCCTATTATATTAGACGTCACAGTTAGTGCCCTTGTTAGGGGTTAAACACAAGTATTAGATTCCCGATATTTGGATTGACACTTTGAATATCACCATAAATCATAAATATTTCAATACCAGCTATTCTCGTAGTTGATACATTTGGAATTATTTATACATAATACCTCCAGTTAAATATAGGTACATACGGAAGAGCCAGTATAATCATAATATATTCTTAGATTCCATCATTGTAACATGTACACACTGCAAGTAGAAAAGTGGAGTACTGTATATGTTACAAAGTATAAAAAAGTTAGGCTGACCAGTTAGGCAAATGTATAGTCTGGCCAACCATTTCCATTTCTAAATACCCCTATGTATGTGGGTAAAATACGCGAATTTCAAAAAATATTCAAATTTTTAATAACGCACCCTTTTCTAATGACGAAAATGGTTTACCAGATCATATTTATGAATTTACTCTTCTTTTAATTTAAAGCCTAACTAACTAGCCCATTAAATAAATGAAAATTAAGACATTTCATTTGAAATAAAGGATTTCTGAATAAATATTTTATTTTAAATATTCCAATATCATTTTCTCAAATACATTTCCTTGACTTGATATTGAAATTATAATTTAAGAGATCAAAAAAAATCTTCAATAAATTATTCGAGCGATACCTGATTAGTCAAACCTTCGATTACTGTAAAACTCGAAATAAACTTATCATTCATGTCTTGAATAATATAATATCACTTGAGACCTTCACTTCTACTTATCGTTGGTATTGGTACCGTTCAATTTTCCATTATTCGTATATCATTAATACCTATTTGTTTTTAAATATGGCGACGGCAAGTAGAAGTGAACTGCATAATTATTTTCGTATCTATTACGAGGTGGCTAGTGGTTTACCATTGCTAATTGCAAATTAACATTAACGGACATTTTATAAATTTAATAGTTTCCGTTGTCTTAACGTTATTCTCAATGGGTGTAAATTCTGGAAAAAACTATTTTATATTTAAAAACAAACAAGACCATAGTGATCCCATGTTTTTTTTACCGAGCACTAAAAATCAAAAAAGTGCAACAATTCACAACATCAACCTGCAATTAGCAGTGTGGAGACAATAGTCCTCTCTTATACTGTCCAACAAATGGGTTGGCACCTGTCAACGGCTTTTGTAGATGGCGTCTTATGAAATTTGGCTTTAGGAACCAGGCCAAAAAACAGAAGTTGACACTTCGTAAGATAGGTAAACCTATGCTGGCGCCATCTGTAAAATACATCGACCAGCCCACCCATGGGACGCATATGTTGGCACGGTAACCACTCGCCACCTCTCCCCCCGGCCCCCGAGGGTGGACACGCACGTACCTCGGCACGGGTCGTTCTTGACGAGGAACTCGTCGAGCGCCACCCAGCCGCCGCCCACGCGCACCATCACGGTGGAGCGCAGGATGCGCACCAGCCGCAGCTTTTGGGAGTCGCCGAACTGCAACAAAAAATTGAAATTAGTTTTTCTACATCAACCAATGTTTGTACCTATTCTATTTGCATTTTTCACCTCAAAAAACTATGGGAGTAATTGGGTCAAAATTCTTTTCGTTGTCTTGTTTTATCAAATAAATAAAAAAGTGAGTGCTATTGCATGTCTTTCTAGCTGTAGATTATAATTCTCTTGAGAAAAATTAATAACTAAATTTCACCCCATGCAAAATGCTCCACTCTGACGACGACCATGATAAGAAGATAAGCATAATTTTGACATTGATGCAAATTTACAGTGTAATTTTTATCCTGAAATAAATAAATCTAAATCTAAAATCCGTCACCTTTTTTGGGGACAAAAAACAAGACAACAAAAATAATTTTGACCCAATTATACTTTTTGCAGTTTTTAGCTTAACAAAAGTAAGACTGAAGCTTTTGACTGAACAGGTTAGCAAACAGTAGTTGATGGTAGTAGATATGTTGTCTTAGAAAACATTCGTACCTCCAAGACAGCTGAAGTAGATGGAGTATCTCGAATTTGTCTGACTTTATACATCTTATACAAGAAAACATAATGTTGCTACCAAATTATTTTCCTTGCCAATCAGAACAATCGCAATGGCAATGAGGGGCAGACGAACTGCGTATATTGTCTGTATATGTATTATGTAAAGTTTAGAAGACACTTACCCGGTATTTGCCCTCGCCGACCTGGAAGACGCGGAACTTCTGCCGGCACGTGCACAGCATCACCAGCCGCTTCACCTCGTCGTGTATCTTGTCGGCGTCCGTCGGCGGCCCGCGTCGCTCCACCTGCCAACAACACCGAACTTAGCTTCGTAATTAATACACAGGGTCAACTAGTACACTAGTGGCCTAGCCAATACCAATTGAGATTGAAAGTTGAAGTCAAATTAACATTTAACCTTTTCGACGTCGTTTCAAACACAAAAGCAGTCATCCAGACGCCATGTCACCGAAGTGTCAAAACTGAAATTAAACTTTACGCATATGCACGTGGGTCTATGTTGCTCTGTGGTCTGTGACGGATAAATCCGTCTTTGGCGTTGGCGTCGAAAAAGTAAAAAGTTTGCGCGAGCTCGTAAGTCGATTTTTTTTAAATAATTTTATTGCCAAAATTACGCACGGTTTTGTTGTACTCATGAGGGTACTTAGCTACTTACATGAAAATTAAACACTCATAACTTTTATAAGGAGCACTCGGTATCCATCCTTAGCTAATGTCGGATGTCATGGGACACTACAAGCTGTAACCGCGCTGTGACGTCGAACTGAGATCGATTCGCGCACTTCGAGAGATTAGATAGCACGGGCCCGATTGATAATCTAGATTTTGGATGTAAAGCTAACAAAATCCTACGTCATTAGGTGTTGTGTGTTAGATTTTTTATAAAATACTATTGTTTTTATCATAGTTATCATTTATAGGCTAACGTAGGGTACATTTGATTATTTTAAAATCATGGACTAATAAATACCCACTAGACTTATATTGACCGGGATATAGACCGTGATTACCTTTTGTATTATTAGTGAGCTCCCGATATTAAAACTAATAAATACCCACTTTAAATATAATTGGAAGGCTTTACTATTTCGTGGGTGCTTGACAGGTATTTATTTAATAAGCTCAAGCTTAAGACGATTATGTGGAAATAGTTTCTTATGCTATAATAGAGTGAATAGGCTGTTACTGAATCGGTGAGCTCCATCTTAGGTTCTGTCTTCACTTTCCATCAGGTGTGACTAGGGCCAATCGCCGATCAGTTTATAATTTAAAAAAAAAACCGGCCAAGTGCTATAGACCGCGGGCCAGGAACAGATTTCATGACCAATCGCCTACCGGGCGAAAACTCGTATAGTGGTTAACGGCTATGTATAATGAACCCTCGTGAACGTCAGCTGCCGCTCCGTTGGTGGGTTGAGGAATGGCAGCAAATAAAGTCTATAAATTTTTTTTGTCATCGCCTCCCGCTTGATAGGTACTTTGTCAGATGATAGTTCAGATGCTATTGTAAATAAACAAAATCGTCAGCCGATTGTATCGCTGTGGAAAGACCGTCAGCTGGTCACATGAACATGTAAAAAAGAAAATTCTTTTCAGTCATCGGCGTCATCGCCTCCCGTTTGATACTTTGTTAGATGATAGTTTAGATGCTATTGTTAATAAAACAAATCGTCAGCCGGTTGTATCGCGGTGGAAAGACCGTGTTACGCGCTTCGGTGGCTGCCATTCCTCAACCCACCAACGGAGCGGCAGCTGACGTTCACGAGGGTTCATCATACATAGCCGTTAACCGCTATACGAGTTTTCGCCCGGGAGGCGATGACTGACGAAATTTGCGCCTGGCTCGCGGTCCACTAGTCGGGCTCGCGCACGAAGGGTTCCGTGCCATTAGGGGTACGGAACCCTAAAAAAACAGAAATAGTTGTGAGAGAAAAAGTGACTAAGCCCTCCTGGGCTCGGGTCGGAATTGTTTCTTTTATTTCCTCAACTTCCCGTAGTTACTCGTATTTGTGCAATGTGTAAATGTGTATCTTACCCAGTCGGGCCGGAGCGCCGCGATGAACTCCTCCCAGTCGATGAGTCCGCTGCCGTTCCTGTCGAACAGGTCGGCCACGGCGCCCATCTCCAGGCGGGACGTGTCGAATTCTGTACAACAAACAAACAACATGAGATTTACGAGTCAGTCAGAACGAGCTATTACTTTACAGTTCGCAGAAGAGTTAGCTTTACTGATGTAATGTTGGAAGTAGTTACTGGGTCAAGAGAATATTTGTGGCGCGGGATAAATAGATAGATAGATAAGACATTTATTTGTTTGCTGCAAACACACACAATTTTCGAAATAAGGCGCAAGCTTTCTGAGTGTTAAATAGTGTCTGTTACTCTACTCCCGTATCTAAGGATAACTTTGGCCCAAGGGGGTAGTTTAACATTGAAATTTCGCTAAGATTCAACAGATTAAGTAGTAAAACTAGGGAACGAATCAAATTATTCTATGAGATATTTTTTGATTTGTGTTTTTAAGTAGTCACACAACTATATATAAATTATAAACTGAAATAGATAACATACACTAAAGAAAAAGTGACCAAGTCCACCGGTGGCCGAAGCGGGAATCGAACCCGCGTCTTCAGCGTACGCGGCTAACGTCCTGACCACTAGACCACCCGGTCACGGCGGTACCCGTCCCAAATTTCCTTTAGCGTATGTTATCTATTTTAGATTAAGTAGTAGTTTTTGTCTCAAGTACTACAAAAAAATAAAGTGTAAAATTTAGCCTGGATATACAATAGTCGCAATAAAGACAGATCCCTGGGCATCTAATTCTAGCGCGGGTATGAAATCATTCCCTCTCGGAAATAAGCCCAAGTTTAAGCATAATAACTATAATAAGCTGAGCTGCTAAAGACGAGAATGAAGGTAATGACAATAGGTACTGACTGGTGTTGATGATGCCGTCGATGAACTCGTTGCGCGGGATGAAGCCGTTGTTGTCCTTGTCCATCTTGCGGAACAGGTCCGTCAGACGGGACTTCTTGTGGTTCATGAACTTCAGGAACTAAGGGAAAACGATTCACGTTAATATTACACGTTTAAATGTACAATTTTGTAAACTGGTAGCTGAATACTTTTTGATATTCAGTTCGTTATTACCTATACTCGCATTTACAAGAAACCCGTTAATCATTAACCAAAATAGTGTGACATTTAAAACTTTCGCGGTTTAAACACATATTAAATCACATTTAGAAACGGGTCTATCGCGAATTTATTTTGTTACCTTTATTTACCGACGTTTCGACACAGGTTTCACTGGTCGTGGTCGCGGCTAACTGACGTCCCAGCAAAATGTCAAAACAGAGATTTATGTGACTACCCCACACATAAATTCGCGATAGACCCGTTTCTAAATGTGATTTAATATGGGGCAAAATAGTGTGCACTAGAATACCTACTTTTAAATATGAACCTAGCTTTCTAGTGCAAAAAATTCAATGTGTTGTAAATGACGTACACTTTACACATTGGGGACCTATGCGAACCGTCTACCTTAACCCCTCAATCCCTGGGAATCTAATCTAAATCTAATATGCCAGAAAAACGACCAGGAAGTCTCAAATTTAGAATTTAGCGTTGCTTCTTTTTGCCAACCCGATATTGACACAAGTGATTGCTTCTCCGCGAGGTTGAGTTCCAATGGGATTTTTTCAGACCTAGTTCCCGTTGAGTATAAATTGACTGTCTTACCCTCTTCCTCCAGTCGTCCCAACTGAAGTTGGAGACGCGCTGCAGCTCCTTGAGGTGCGCGAGGCGCTCGTGCAGACGGCGCTGGCGCTCCCACGCCAGCAGCCACACGGTGCGCCACTTGTCCCACAGCTGACGCACGCGCGGCGAACGGAACTCCGGCTCGGCGCCCTTGCTGCATGACCATTACGGGGGTTTTACTTTCAAAACTAGATGGGATAAGTGCCTTTTGGAACCTAATCGAACTTTTTGCAAACATGAATGTAAATTGACTATAATACTTTAATGTTATCAGCATCATTTTATATGGTTTGAATATTTAATAGACAATGCTAGAGAGGTTTTCCATAACATTACAAACCCTAGTTAGAAACGTTTAGGCTTAACTTATACAGCTTGTACAAAACTGATTAGTAAACAAGTTACCTACCTGGACATGGTGGGCTTCGAAAATAAAATTAGCTTTGAATTTTTACGTGCACTATATTTAAACAATAATTAGCAAAAAAAATGCTAAAATTAAAAATGCATAGCAGCGAGGGCTGTCACACACATGATTACATGATAAAATCCAAACAAGTATTTTTCAAATGGCATGGTCAAACATCTCCAAAAGTAAAAAAAAAGTACTTTAGCCATGTTATCGTCGTAGCCGTCATAAAGTACTCTATCGAATTTTATGTTTGTAACAGTGGTTTTTATTTTTTTAACGAGCATTTTGAAAGTGTACGGAATGTTAAGACATGTACTGATATTTATATATGTAAGGATATTTCGTTAACCATTGTCGACATATTGAATTTAAGCTTTTGAAACCAGTCTTTTTGTGAAGTAAGGAACTTGGATAGGCAAATTAATTTTAGTGCATCATATCAATATCAGTTGAAATATTGTGCTGTCACAATGTTATCGTATATCGGAGTTAATATTTCAGTATAAAGTTTCATCCCGGTGTTTCTCTTCGTGTGTGTACGCCTCACCTGTACGTAGTATTGTTGTCGACGTGTATGTGTGTGTGTATGTGATGCCTTACCTGCCCCTCGGCGGGAACCGCGGCCCGTAGTGCGGCAGGTTGCGGTCGGGCGTCTCGCGGCCCGGGCTCACGCGACTGCTGCACACGCACATTTGTACAAACTTATACCACACTGACACAATCCTGACAGTGTACCTTATTGTATCCTTTATCGAATATAACGCGCGTACTACCGCTTTGCACACGCCATGTTGCGATACGGTATTATGCAGTGGGGAAACAGCCTATATATCGACTAATTTGACTTGTGTATGATCCAATCTTGAGACAATTGGGAACGAGTTTTGGTAAAAAACTAGGTTCTTTTAAACGTTCTTAATGAGTAAACGACAGCGTACAATATACTTGTGGTTTATACTCAGTGAGTAAAACTTTTCAATATAGTTTCATCACCTCTTTACTAACTCGACAACCGTTCTACGTTTTCCAGGCGTTTCATACTTGAAAATGTGAAAGAAAAAGTAATGAAATTTAAATATAATATAAAATTCGGTTAAAGGGCTCCAATAAGGTACGCATGTAACAGGTAAGGGCGGATGCGTGTTATGTAGACAACATCGTCGGTTATGGTTAGTCGTGACACTTGTGAGTGGCGTGGGCGCGTGGCGGGTTAGTTTAGTGTTATTGAAGGAAGGAGTTTCGCGGATTCCTTTACCATGTGAAAAGTAGTCGTATTAAAGTGTGTTTATTTTAAAGTTAGATTTAATAGATAGTATTTTGTGCTATAAAGATACTTTAGTTTAGTAGTAATCACTTTATTGTACAACAATAGGTTGACATGAAATTGACATAAATTTCACAATAACAACATTTTAACAATATTTTTTGGGTTTATAAAGTATATTATTTTTATGGTGTTTTTTCCTATTGATTGACAGCCCCTATTTGTTTTAAAAGCATGCAATAAGCCCCAACCAATGAAAATAAGCATTATGTCTACAAGCAAGAACTCTACCCAAAATGCTTTAAGTGGACTAAATAGGTAAGCTTGAAAATCTAAATTTAAGTGTCTAGGAATACATATATATCAGTATCACCCAATGTAGATGAGAGGTAGTTTATATTCACTTAAAGGAATCTCAAAAAATCAAATAAATACAATAAAAACATGACTGAAATAATTACCTAACATACTTATTCAAATCGACTGCATAACGCAAGCCATACAAAAAACATATTAAATAAATTAAATTATCATCAAATAATCAAAATATTAAATTTTATGAAATGAAAATCAAACTACAAAAGCCATTCAAAGACAAAATACACACAAAAAGTCTACAAAAAATAATAAAAGAAATCAAACCTTCCTCTCCTACTTCGAGGGTGAATCCTGGACCTGCCCCCAGCGTGACGAGATGAGACAAAAAGCGACATTTATGTGTGTTAAAGCGAGACGACGTTAGGTGGTTATTCCACGTCAGATAATGACAAGACATTATATTTAACTTAACTTGGTGGACTACTTGGAAATATAATACAGATGTAGTAAACAATCCTTTGCCATAGTATTTTCTAGGAAACATTCGTATTTGTAATGCTACTTCAGTCAACCTCAGTACTTTTTGTATTGAGATATAGACTGAAATGGCATAACACGATCGTGGGTTTCCCTGAAAATACGGTGGTAAAGGATTATTCACTGCATTTGTACCTACAGTGATCGATATCATGTCATTTTCTGATGTGGAAATAATGACATGAGGCATATGATTGTTATTTGCACCATGAAAAATCACAACAACACATTTACAAATAAGCTCATATAAAAAAATTGTGAATCATAAAACAAGAAAAAAAAATCAAAGTGTGTAGTTTCCTAATAGTAGGTGATTGTCTTTAATAGAATATGGCTTTGGATAGGAATCACACAATTAAGATTAAAAAGGAAAATTTTAATCACAAAAAAAGTAAGGAAACAAATAAAAAACACACCTGTACCGCCTAGAGCCATAATAGTCGGGAGACACCGATCGTTCCCTGTTCAGGTCGTGCTGCGATCCGCGTCTGTGTGCGTGTGTGGGTACACCGAGACAACACGAGTGAAGAGTCACACCATGCAATGACGTCACAATGGCAGCGTGCGTGAACGTGAAAGAGACGTAACGACAAATGAAATAATGGAACATAAAATTGACAATACAGGAGGAACATATACGGATTTGATCAAAGCACCAGTGGACATTGAAAAATGAAAATTATTGCGATTTCGCCTGTATTTAACAGAAACAGTTGAATATAACTTTTGGCCTATTAAACTATTAAAATTCAAAACACTTCCAAAGGTGATGAGAAATAATCTGGATTTGAATAAAAACCTACAAAGGCAGTCCACTGGTGAATTGGTCTTGGACAGATTTTGTTGTATACGAACCCAGGTGCACCCTTGACAGCGGACTTCGCCGAAACTTTGCGTGGTGTCGACTCCCTTCCTTGGCTTTGACTCTTGACCTGCAAAATGTCATGCATCTCATCATCTGCATTAAATTCTGTTAAAAAACACCCTGTCTGTGTGTGCATTCAGACCTTAATCTTAAGTTCTTATCAAATAATCCTCGTTTATCCTTGATATTGAAACCTCTTTTAGGTCGACAGAAATGAACCTTTGGTCACCGTTAGGTAACGTTTTCACTGTCATGTCAGAGTGTGTTATGTCGTTATGGTAGTAAAAAGTAGTATTGAGATTTTAAAGTCAAGTTTGCTTATTATGTCCATGGTTCCCAGATTCACATTGACATGTGACCTGAACATCAATACAAGGAAGTGTGCGTTATCCTGTAGGCCCTCATTATCCAACGTACCTGGTAGGCCTTGCAGACGCGATCAACCTCGTTCTGTCTCTTCTGCGTGTGCTCCATGAGTTCCTTGTGGTCCTCGATGAGGCCCTCCAGCAGCTCGATGGATTCCGGTAGGGGCTCCGCTTCCAGTGCTACGGGACGTGATTACATTTGATAACAATTTCTGGGTGTTAGTGAGTGTCTTAGGGTGGTATTCCTATTGTCCAATTTCTTTGTCCAATGTGTATTTTGCGTCTCACATTTTGCTCATTGGACCAAGATATTGGTACAGATAGACCTTACTCATGACACACAACATGTCTGCCTAGATGTTTTTGAAAGATGAGAACACTGGACATGGAAACAGGAAATACAATAAAATGCATAAGACAGTCCGTTGTTGTAAATTAGTTAGCATCAAAAAGATGAGCAAAATCGAATTTGGCTATTCTAAAATGGCCTCTTAAGGTGTTTACAAATTATGAGATGACGAACGATAGAAAGATATGAAAGAAAAAACCGGCCAAGTGCGAGTCGGGACTCGCGCACGTTTGTTATATGGGAGCCCCACTTAAATATTATTTTATTCCGTTTTTAGTATTTGTTGTTATAGCGGAAACAGAAATACAGAATCTGTGAAAGATTTCAACTGTCTAGCTATCACGGTTTATGAGATACAGCCTGGTGACAGACAGACGGACGGACAGCGGAGTCTTAGTAATAGGGTCCCGTTTTACCCTTTGGTTACGGAACCCTAAAAACATATTGACCCAACGCGAATGGTAAAAGGGCAATCGAATGATTCCGCGCTAAAAACACTGCAGTCTTGGCAGCCTCGAACCATGTTATCCAGCCTAGTGTGATTGTAGACACACCGGGCCGTCATTAATATCTACCCGATCCAGTTCCAGTTACCCTTCAAGAGTTGCAGAATACTCACAAAGCAGGGTGTTCTCGAGTCCCATGAGCCACTGCAGCAGCTCCTCCAGCACGGAGTCCAGGTCCTTGAGGCCCTGCATGTGCGCCTCCAGCTTGCCGCCACGCTGCATCGCCCATTGCCACACCTACACACACACACACACACATATCATGAGCTGACGGTTTGACACGGAATGTAGTTTGGAGACCGGTTTTCCAGTGGCCACTTTTCTTACCAATGTCTTATAATTATCAGCCCCAACCGCCCAAGAGTTATTTAAAAGCATGAAAGCCTTTTATTTTCATTCTAATTAATAACGACTCGGAAGTTTTGATCGAAAAACGCTCAAATCTCGAGGTTTTTATACGCAAAATAAGCATGTACTAGTTACATCCAGGTTTTACCTGCCCCGGAGTTACCCTGCTAAAAATCCGTATTACAGGCATAATTGATACCATAGTTTTGTGGGTTTTCACTTTATCACTCATCTTTCACAATATAAAAACAAACTTGCCCATTAGATAACTATTACGTTAGTGAGAAAATTGCGACTCAAAAACAGTAAGTTATATCGCGAGATAATTTGTATCTCGTGATAAGAATTGATTTGATAATAAAGGAAATTACAAGATTAGCAGCAAAATGTATTGAATGCTGATTTGTAACAAGGTGAAAGGAATATGTATTTATTTTAGACAACAGTCGTCCCTTTTGCTAGAAACTACATAGCAGACTTTGCCGGTAACCGTGTGATGCAGAATTTACAACTATTTTACCATTAGCATATGATATGATATGAATGATATGATCGGTGGTAATTTACCCCATACATTTTGTTTATAATCCTTACGATTTGCATTGCATTTGTATGAACTGAACTGACCTCATCCCACCGGCTCTGTATGATGGTGATCCAGTGTTTGATGACCGTCACCGCGTCAGGATGCGCCTTGCCCAAGATAGACTGAGCCAGCTTTATGGTGTCGTCCTTGTCGCGCTGCTTCTCCTTGAGTTCACGGATGAACTTCTCGTGGTCTCGTATTTGTTGTTGGGTCTCCTGGTCGCCTTCCGGCAGTTGTCCGGAGAAGCGCAGTTTGGTCTCCGCGTCGGAGAGCCATTCGAGAAGCATGTTCACGGATTTGTGGAGTTTTTCAGCCTGAGAAACAAATGCCATTATATTACTTATAATTATTACTAATAAACTTAGCAAATAATGCAATTAAAATGTTGAGTCCGACCATGCTAAGTTTTCATGTCAGGTAATATGTTACGGAGTTATATTTATCTTTGGTATAGTGCTCCTGGGTATGCCTGGATTGTCACTAACAAGTCGGTGCAAACTTAGCGTGGCCGACCACAGTCTAAATATACTTTTCATTTCTCATGCTCTGAAAAAGGATCATTGTTGTTCTAAAAGGTGTGCAGAAAATGATACGTGTCTGCACTAGAGCTTTTTACGTTCGAAGTACGATTTTTTTATCTTGTTTACGATAAGCAACTGAAATTTGAGTTTAAAAGGTTTTGTTATACAATTTCCATTCTTATATTTGACTCTCCATTCCATAAATAACGACACTTGTGCCTAAATTGTTAATTGAAAGTACCCTAAAGAAATACTATAAAAATGTCGTATACTTAGTCATGTCTTAAAAAAACACATTTATTTTTACTTTCCTCGTATTCGAAATGAAAAATAGTGTTTAACTCGGGTGAAAGGCATCATTTCTGCCTCGGACTATTGGCGCACTCACAAAATACCTCGGCAGAAATGAGTGCCTTTCATTCCTTGGTTAACAATCTACTATTAGGTTTTAGAAAAAAAAATAGTTTTCAATAACGTCCGGGCGTTAAGCGAGATTACAAAATGTAAGACTTGTTGTGCATAACATAAGCTGTGAGTTTGTGACATACCTCCTTGAGTGCAGATTCTAGTCTGTGTGCTTTCTTCTCGCTTAAGCTCTGGACGGAGTCCCAAGCCTGCTTCAGTTCGCTGCACTGTTGACGGATGCTGCTCGCGTCCTCGCGCGGCACCTGACAATAACAAGACAATTCATATTCTGCTAAGGTTTTGTTAACTTGCGTTAACAGCGCCATCTATGGGACACCCTCTATTCTGTATCGAACCCTCGATGACTTATCTACTTTACGCACCCACCAGGGTACATTGTTCAAGAAAAGGCCCATAGGTGGCGCTTTAATCAATAGGTTTAGGATAGTATATTTTTTTTTATTTGTTATAAACTGATCGGCGATTGGCTCTAGTCACACCTGATGGAAAGTGAAGACAGGGCCTAAGATGGAGCTCACCGGTTCAGTAACAGCCTATTCACTCTTGTTTTAAAGAGACCGAGGTCATATTGATCAGGGAATACGGATGGCGGGAGCGCATTCCATTCCTCAGCCGTCCGTACCAAAAAGGAGGAGGCAAAACGTTTCGTCCGAACGAATGGAATGTGGAATGTGGAGTGGTAATAAGAAAGATGTACTCGTCCACTTTACCATTAGACGCCATAAAATACACACGCTGGTTTTCTCTTCGACTCCTGACTCCTTCGATCTCCACCCACGTGCCATCAGGTTTATTTTAATGTGATGTAAATAAATATTCTTGGATTGGTCTTCATGTCTCGCCCATAAGTATTTTGTAGGCTATGATTATTGAATGTACATTACAGTACCTAGATATGGATGTATGAGCTTACCGTGGCTTCTAGATCTTTGCCGGTCTTCAGAACAGACTGCATTTGTTGTTCGCGAGAGTGGAAGTCTTCCTCGAATTGCTGGAAAAGAAACAAAATTTTATTATTTGCTCTAATATTCTTGTTTCGTTCGGATTTGATAGTGAGACAAACCTTGTTGAAACTATAATTTATAAGCAATCATTATTTTATTAGTTATTTTTTAGCCACCGTCAAAGATAGATATAACTCCGTAATAGATGGATACAGTCCAAGGAAAAAACGTGCCTCGAAAATCACGAAAATTTGATTCTCGATCAGAGGGAGCCACTAGTTTTGGCCTACACTCGTATAGAGGGCGTTGACGGTTTCGTTTGTTATTTATAATTTTAACGCATATCAGTGAAAGAACATGGGTCAAAATCATAAAAATAATTAATGCAAATAAAAAAAACTATTATCCATATTTAAATACATTTTATCGTATTTTTATAAATATTTATTTTTAGTTTTAAAGTGTGTCGACAGATGGCAGTGAATTTACTGGGGTTACAAAATTTACTATGACAGTACCGCTCTAGTATAAGTTACTCTATGCCACCGTGTAGATTGTGAAAGATTACCTTGTGCTGTTCAATGAGCGCCATGACGGTGTCGAGGTCTCCGTGCACGGGCGAGTCGCCGGCCAGCTTGGACTGCTGCTTCTTGAGCCACTCCAGCAGCGCAGACATCGCGTCCTTGAACTGTCCGGAGTACAGCAGCGCCTCTTCCAGCTTGCGTTGTCTGTTGGGGTATATCACAGTTAAAAGGGCGCCAAGTGGCAATGGTGAAATAGTGAAGACATGATTTCTTCTACATGTGGATTAAAATAATTTCATTGAGAAATTCCTAATATCTCACAATCTCAGCCTGAGGAGTACCTACGCTGAGATATAAAAAAAAAAATAAAAAAAAAAAAAAATAAAAAAAAAAAAAAAAAAAAAAAAAAAAAATGTTGATAAAAAAGAATTTAGACTATACAAAGGAAAAGCAAATATATTATAATAAGTAGCTGTATAAAATATTTTTTCCACTAAATCTCTTATTACCAAATTAGCGTTTGAAACAAATGTTTCAGTTGTAAGCGAAATGACTTCAAAATAAAAGAAACTGAAACAAACGTGCGATATACGTTTACGTTGAACACAGACGCATTCTTTCGGAGCGGTGGGGTTGTCCTACCAAATAGTGACTACGAAATCTTGGTTGTTCAAACTGACCGGTCGACGGCCTTCGAGCAGACGGTGGTCCACTTGGTCTTGAGGTCCTGCAGCATGGTGCGTAATGTCGGCTCGTCGGTCTTGGGCGCCTTGTCCTTGAGCGTCTTGCCGACCTTCTGCGTCTGGTCGTACACGGGCTGCTTGGCCGCCAGCGCCTTTTGGAAGTCGCGGTGCTTCGACAGTCTGAGGGGTAAGGTACATCAGACATGCGTGGCGGGAACGTACAAAACTAGCAATTTTATAATTTATCTGAAGGTATTTAGGTACATTTTGCCATGAATTATGTGTAACAATGAGGCATTCGATAAATCTAGTTTGACATATACAAGAAAAGGTACCTAGGCGTTGCAATAATAAATGGTAATTGTTACCTTTGTTTGATCTTCTCCGGGTCGTTGACGGTGGTCTCGGAGTTGAGCTCGTCTAGCTGTTTGTCGGTATCGTTGAGCCAGTTCATCAGGTTGTTCCTACGATAACACAATACCAATAAACATACACGTCTCCGATAGCTATTTAAGGAACATTATAATAAACTTAGAAAACAGATAAAGATAAATCATTCACAACATACAACGAGGGTTATTGCCCACAATTACACTGGACTGTGGGGTCAGCATTTATTCTAGGATGCTTTTCAGTGTTTCACGAATGTCATTAGTAAATTAGTTTTTAGAATGGCTGGTGTTATAAGAGGTACTTCAGGTGTTATAAGAGGTAGTTCAGGTGTAATAAGAGGTACTTCAGGTGTTATAAGAGGTAGTTCAGGTGTAATAAGTGGTAGTTCAGGTGTTATAAGAGGTAGTTCAGGTGTTATAAGAGGCTACAGTAGTGTACTGACCACATGTCGCTGAACTCCTTGGCCTCCTTGACGCCGTGGTCGAGCGCGCGGGTGCGCTCGGCGCACTTGGCCACGACGCGCTCCCAGCGGTGCTGCACGGACACCAGCAGGTTCTTGATCAGGATCACGTCCTGCTTCTGGCTGAAGTACTTCAGGTGTTATAAGAGGCTACAGTAGTGTACTGACCACATGTCGCTGAACTCCTTGGCCTCCTTGACGCCGTGGTCGAGCGCGCGGGTGCGCTCGGCGCACTTGGCCACGACGCGCTCCCAGCGGTGCTGCACGGACACCAGCAGGTTCTTGATCAGGATCACGTCCTGCTTCTGGCTGAAGTACTTCAGGTGTTATAAGAGGCTACAGTAGTGTACTGACCACATGTCGCTGAACTCCTTGGCCTCCTTGACGCCGTGGTCGAGCGCGCGGGTGCGCTCGGCGCACTTGGCCACGACGCGCTCCCAGCGGTGCTGCACGGACACCAGCAGGTTCTTGATCAGGATCACGTCCTGCTTCTGGCTGAAGTACTTCAGGTGTTATAAGAGGCTACAGTAGTGTACTGACCACATGTCGCTGAACTCCTTGGCCTCCTTGACGCCGTGGTCGAGCGCGCGGGTGCGCTCGGCGCACTTGGCCACGACGCGCTCCCAGCGGTGCTGCACGGACACCAGCAGGTTCTTGATCAGGATCACGTCCTGCTTCTGGCTGAAGTACTTCAGGTGTTATAAGAGGCTACAGTAGTGTACTGACCACATGTCGCTGAACTCCTTGGCCTCCTTGACGCCGTGGTCGAGCGCGCGGGTGCGCTCGGCGCACTTGGCCACGACGCGCTCCCAGCGGTGCTGCACGGACACCAGCAGGTTCTTGATCAGGATCACGTCCTGCTTCTGGCTGAAGTACTTCAGGTGTTATAAGAGGCTACAGTAGTGTACTGACCACATGTCGCTGAACTCCTTGGCCTCCTTGACGCCGTGGTCGAGCGCGCGGGTGCGCTCGGCGCACTTGGCCACGACGCGCTCCCAGCGGTGCTGCACGGACACCAGCAGGTTCTTGATCAGGATCACGTCCTGCTTCTGGCTGAAGTACTTCAGGTGTTATAAGAGGCTACAGTAGTGTACTGACCACATGTCGCTGAACTCCTTGGCCTCCTTGACGCCGTGGTCGAGCGCGCGGGTGCGCTCGGCGCACTTGGCCACGACGCGCTCCCAGCGGTGCTGCACGGACACCAGCAGGTTCTTGATCAGGATCACGTCCTGCTTCTGGCTGAAGTACTTCAGGTGTTATAAGAGGCTACAGTAGTGTACTGACCACATGTCGCTGAACTCCTTGGCCTCCTTGACGCCGTGGTCGAGCGCGCGGGTGCGCTCGGCGCACTTGGCCACGACGCGCTCCCAGCGGTGCTGCACGGACACCAGCAGGTTCTTGATCAGGATCACGTCCTGCTTCTGGCTGAAGTACTTCAGGTGTTATAAGAGGCTACAGTAGTGTACTGACCACATGTCGCTGAACTCCTTGGCCTCCTTGACGCCGTGGTCGAGCGCGCGGGTGCGCTCGGCGCACTTGGCCACGACGCGCTCCCAGCGGTGCTGCACGGACACCAGCAGGTTCTTGATCAGGATCACGTCCTGCTTCTGGCTGAAGTACTTCAGGTGTTATAAGAGGCTACAGTAGTGTACTGACCACATGTCGCTGAACTCCTTGGCCTCCTTGACGCCGTGGTCGAGCGCGCGGGTGCGCTCGGCGCACTTGGCCACGACGCGCTCCCAGCGGTGCTGCACGGACACCAGCAGGTTCTTGATCAGGATCACGTCCTGCTTCTGGCTGAAGTACTTCAGGTGTTATAAGAGGCTACAGTAGTGTACTGACCACATGTCGCTGAACTCCTTGGCCTCCTTGACGCCGTGGTCGAGCGCGCGGGTGCGCTCGGCGCACTTGGCCACGACGCGCTCCCAGCGGTGCTGCACGGACACCAGCAGGTTCTTGATCAGGATCACGTCCTGCTTCTGGCTGAAGTACTTCAGGTGTTATAAGAGGCTACAGTAGTGTACTGACCACATGTCGCTGAACTCCTTGGCCTCCTTGACGCCGTGGTCGAGCGCGCGGGTGCGCTCGGCGCACTTGGCCACGACGCGCTCCCAGCGGTGCTGCACGGACACCAGCAGGTTCTTGATCAGGATCACGTCCTGCTTCTGGCTGAAGTACTTCAGGTGTTATAAGAGGCTACAGTAGTGTACTGACCACATGTCGCTGAACTCCTTGGCCTCCTTGACGCCGTGGTCGAGCGCGCGGGTGCGCTCGGCGCACTTGGCCACGACGCGCTCCCAGCGGTGCTGCACGGACACCAGCAGGTTCTTGATCAGGATCACGTCCTGCTTCTGGCTGAAGTACTTCAGGTGTTATAAGAGGCTACAGTAGTGTACTGACCACATGTCGCTGAACTCCTTGGCCTCCTTGACGCCGTGGTCGAGCGCGCGGGTGCGCTCGGCGCACTTGGCCACGACGCGCTCCCAGCGGTGCTGCACGGACACCAGCAGGTTCTTGATCAGGATCACGTCCTGCTTCTGGCTGAAGTACTTCAGGTGTTATAAGAGGCTACAGTAGTGTACTGACCACATGTCGCTGAACTCCTTGGCCTCCTTGACGCCGTGGTCGAGCGCGCGGGTGCGCTCGGCGCACTTGGCCACGACGCGCTCCCAGCGGTGCTGCACGGACACCAGCAGGTTCTTGATCAGGATCACGTCCTGCTTCTGGCTGAAGTACTTCAGGTGTTATAAGAGGCTACAGTAGTGTACTGACCACATGTCGCTGAACTCCTTGGCCTCCTTGACGCCGTGGTCGAGCGCGCGGGTGCGCTCGGCGCACTTGGCCACGACGCGCTCCCAGCGGTGCTGCACGGACACCAGCAGGTTCTTGATCAGGATCACGTCCTGCTTCTGGCTGAAGTACTTCAGGTGTTATAAGAGGCTACAGTAGTGTACTGACCACATGTCGCTGAACTCCTTGGCCTCCTTGACGCCGTGGTCGAGCGCGCGGGTGCGCTCGGCGCACTTGGCCACGACGCGCTCCCAGCGGTGCTGCACGGACACCAGCAGGTTCTTGATCAGGATCACGTCCTGCTTCTGGCTGAAGTACTTCAGGTGTTATAAGAGGCTACAGTAGTGTACTGACCACATGTCGCTGAACTCCTTGGCCTCCTTGACGCCGTGGTCGAGCGCGCGGGTGCGCTCGGCGCACTTGGCCACGACGCGCTCCCAGCGGTGCTGCACGGACACCAGCAGGTTCTTGATCAGGATCACGTCCTGCTTCTGGCTGAAGTACTTCAGGTGTTATAAGAGGCTACAGTAGTGTACTGACCACATGTCGCTGAACTCCTTGGCCTCCTTGACGCCGTGGTCGAGCGCGCGGGTGCGCTCGGCGCACTTGGCCACGACGCGCTCCCAGCGGTGCTGCACGGACACCAGCAGGTTCTTGATCAGGATCACGTCCTGCTTCTGGCTGAAGTACTTCAGGTGTTATAAGAGGCTACAGTAGTGTACTGACCACATGTCGCTGAACTCCTTGGCCTCCTTGACGCCGTGGTCGAGCGCGCGGGTGCGCTCGGCGCACTTGGCCACGACGCGCTCCCAGCGGTGCTGCACGGACACCAGCAGGTTCTTGATCAGGATCACGTCCTGCTTCTGGCTGAAGTACTTCAGGTGTTATAAGAGGCTACAGTAGTGTACTGACCACATGTCGCTGAACTCCTTGGCCTCCTTGACGCCGTGGTCGAGCGCGCGGGTGCGCTCGGCGCACTTGGCCACGACGCGCTCCCAGCGGTGCTGCACGGACACCAGCAGGTTCTTGATCAGGATCACGTCCTGCTTCTGGCTGAAGTACTTCAGGTGTTATAAGAGGCTACAGTAGTGTACTGACCACATGTCGCTGAACTCCTTGGCCTCCTTGACGCCGTGGTCGAGCGCGCGGGTGCGCTCGGCGCACTTGGCCACGACGCGCTCCCAGCGGTGCTGCACGGACACCAGCAGGTTCTTGATCAGGATCACGTCCTGCTTCTGGCTGAAGTACTTCAGGTGCGTGCCCTTCTTGTCCAGGTGCAGCATGGTCTCGCGGTGCGTCGCTACTTCCTTTTGGAACGATTTGTGCTCCTCGATTTGAACTGTTGGAAAGAAAAGATATCAAATAACTATTTCACATTGATTTAACGTAAAAAAATAGTTTAATTATGTTTGTACTAAATTCCATGGAGAATTATATTGAACGAGTCGGAACGTTAGCGGGAAACAGGTTAACGCGGCGTCTCTTTATGATCTCTCTGTCTAAGTAGTGCTGAAAATTACTAATTTTTCATTTGCGTGTCACCTTAACTACCTATGTATAGCTTGCTAGGGTAAACCAGCAGCAAAGATAGATATAACTCCGTAATAGATGGATACAGTCTAAGGAAAAAACGTGCCTCAAAAATCAAGAAAATTTGATTCTCGTTCAGAGGGCGCTACTAGCTTTGGCCTAAGGTCGTATAGATGGCGTTGACGGGTTCGTTTGTTATTTAACAATTTAAACGCATATAAGTGAAAGAACATGGGTCAAAATCATAAAAATAATTAATGCAAATAAAAAAAAACATTTATCCATATTTAAATACATTTTATCGTATTTTTATAAATCTTCATTTTTAGTTTTAAAGTGTGTCGACAGATGGCAGTGAATTTACTGGGGTTACAAAATTTACTATGACAGTACCGCTCTAGTATAAGTTACTCTATGCCAGCAGTATCTCTACCCGCACCGAGCTAATGAAGAACATATCCGACGGGATACAATAAAGTCTAATACCTAGCAAGGTCTCCATGACCCTGGACACGGGCTTGGCGGAGGTGAGGGTCTTCTCGGCGCCGGTGAGCCAGTCGACGAACGCCTGCAGCGCGTCGTGGAACTCCGTCGCCTCCTTCAGCGCGATCTCCAGCTTGATCTTCTTGTCCGATGCTCTATACATATAATACTAAGAATTAGATTCTGTTCTAATGCTTGTTCAGTACCTCGAACATAAATCAACATTCAGTGTTTCTTAACCTGTCGGGGACCTTTTGACAAAATTTGTTTTTGCCAAGGACCACCATGCTTGGAAGCCCCGATAGTTTTGTTTATAAATTCGCGGACTACTTATGGTGCTTCCAGGGACCAGCAGTTAAAGACCACTGCACGAGGTGATGGGAATTGATGGTTCATGCAGGTTTCATTGTTTGTGATATTGCAGCCTGTTACATTTCCTTGTGGCAGCACGGCTCCTATACTTAATCCGTTGGCGTCGGTATTTACCTGGCAGTGATATTGTCCCATCGCGACTTGAGGTTCTTGAGGTTTTGATGCAGTTGGCTGGAGGGGTTGGGCTTCTCCTGCCGACGCAGGTACTCCTGGCCCTGTTGCAGTACCGCCTCCACCTTCGGACGGTTGGCTTCGATCTCGTTGTACACCTCCTGTTGAGGTGATACGGTGATATGTACAAATGTACTGTAGTAGGTAATACGTCTATAATTTTGCATGCAATACCTTTAAGTAGGGTTCCGTACCCAAAGGGTAAAAACGGGACCCTATTACTAAGACTCCGCTGTCCGTCTGTCACCAGGCTGTATCTCATGAACCGTGATAGCTAGACAGTTGAAATTTTCACAGATGATGTATTTCCGTTGCCGCTATAACAACAAATACTAAAAACAGAATAATATAAATATTTAAGTGGGGCTCCCATACAACAAACGTGATTTTTTTGCTATTTTTTTCCGTAATGGTACGGAACCCTTCGTGCGCGAGTCCGACTCGCACTTGGCCGGCTTGGCCCCTTTTTTATAAGTAAACTCCTTGACATTATCCTTAACATAACCCCATAAAGAAAAAAACGGTTAAGAAGTAAATTACAATACAACATAGAATTACTGATATAAAAAGCATTGACTCGAAAACTCGTGCAGTATATTAGCCACAATGTTAGTGGAGATCTTACCATGAACCTCTCGAGCTGTTCCGAGGCGGTCTCGGGCAGACCGCCGACGGGCTTGGAGGCGGCGATGACACCGTCCACCTCCGACAGCCAGGACAGCAGGTCGCCGATCTCCGCGTTGAAGCTGAAACATTTAGCGAATTAGTACGACTGTAATAGTCACTGATGATATATCTAATAAAAAAATCATTGACCAATGACTGACAGCCCGGCATCTAGGTATGTAGATTATTCCTTCGTGCAGAGAAACTGCAATGTCCGTATAGTATTCTTAAGATATCAACAATAGACTTCAAATTTACTGAAATTTACTTATAGTCTGCATCTTCTAGAATGATTTTTACGCTTAAGACGGTAATCTGTTAAACAAAAGCCATTGTCTCTTTTGTGCGAGCTGTCGGCCTTTGGGTGCCATTGTGTGTTGGCGCGTACGCAATAGTTTTTTTTTTAAACCACGTGGGTGGCAATCAAGCATACGGCCCTCCTGATGGTAAGCAGTCACCGTAGCCTATGGACGCCTGCAACACCGGAGATATTACACGCGCGTTGCCGACCATTTAAAAACCTGTACACTCCTTTTTTGAAGAACCCCATACTGTAGCCCCTCGGGAAAACCTCGGCAGGGAGCTCATTCCACAGCCGAAGCGTCCGCGGGATGAAATTCCTCTTAAACCGCACAGTACGCGACCATTTAGGTTCCCCTCTGTAAGTCTCTTTGCTCACTAAAATATACAATGGTGATAATGAAATGTTGTGTTTAGTTAGTGAACTAACCTCTGCGCTTCCCTGAGCGCGTCCTCGAGCTCGGCCTGGCGGTCGCGCGCCTTCTTCTGCAGCTCGCGCCACTTGCGGTTCAGCGTGTTCAGCTTCTCCGCCGTCTCGCTCGCCTCGTCCGTGCCTGCACATAACGCTTTTATAATAAAGCTACTTGTTACCAACGGCGGAGTGCCATTATACATGCGTTCTCCAAAATTCAATCATGAACGGAAAGTAATTCACGTCTAATATAAAAAAACCGGACCGCTTTGATTAAATTACAAATGAGTTCTACATCGCGCTGTCGACTTTGTGAGTCGATGAACGAAACACAACTTTTGTTATTCGTTACAGTTTAAATATATTTACTTTACTTAAGACTTAAGAAAAGACATGGTAATAATGTCAAATACAATGCACATGGGTCACTTTCAATATGTATAGTTATAGTGACAACAAATATCAAAGGATATTTCTTTCCTTTACTCTGTTACTGTAACGAGATTTATAGTGGATCCTATAATACTCGTCCACACTACGGAGTGTTTTAATTATAAATTTAAGCAGATAGACTTAAAGTGATACATCATTTAATTCAATCACACAAGCGTTAAAAGGTTTGACAAATTACAGCATTACAACACACACACACACACACACACACGGACAAACACGAAAGCTGAAGCATTAGAGCCAATAGCATGTTTGAAGTTGAATTTGTTTTTGAATTTTGAAAATGACGTGATCGATTGATTGTTGTGATTGTAATTGTAATATTTATGTAGGATATCATATTTACACAGAAAATAAAAATAATATTGCTGATAATTAAGAACTCTGTAGAAGATATCTTTACCACGCTCTATCAGGTTCAAAAAAGATAAAATGGAATGTGAAGATGTGTAAGAAGCAAATGACGACCCCTTAACACCTTAACCTCTCGATACCTACGACGCGATAACAGATCAGTAATGACAATAATATAAATTAAATTCTTTAATTAAAACCTCAAGGGCGGTTTTTGGTCATCAAATTTAGACTCAAGAGGATAAAATGGCGGAAAAATGTATATAAGTATAATTTTGATAGCTATCAGTTTTATATCATAGTGGACAGTATAATCGTTACATGATATTTCTATAGTTTCATATCACTCAACCCCCGATATACATTTTGTAGTTAGTTCCTTGCATTCGGCGAGGTATATGAAACCATAGATTCGATTGAGTAACAAGTGATAGCTGCCGCGACAGTAGTGTAGTGTAGTGTAGTATGAATGATGGCGCAAGCGCGTGGCACATACCCGTACCCTGCTGCACGATCTGCGCGCCCGCCTCGTTGAGCGTGTCCACGGACGCCTGGTGCGCCGCGATGTCGTTCACCAGCACCTTCAGCTTCGCCAGCTCCACTTCCAGGATCTGAGGGTCTCCGGCCACCTGTCCAATATCGAGTTTATTCACATATTCTAAACAGAACTAATAAAGGTTTCCCTTTCAGACTTCACAATAACCGGTACGACTACCGTTATGTTAGTTTCGATTAACTATTTCAAGCTAAAAACGTCAACAAGCGGCAGAATTCAAGTATTTAAATCGACAGCTTACAAGTTTACGCGCACTTCACCAAAAGCTTGTGGTGTTTTGGTGCTTTATACTTGTAAAGTTGTAAAAGTTCTCCCCTGTTATTGTAATAGGAAGCGTGCATGAACTGTAGACGGTAGTATACAAGCCCCGTATTCATTAGATAGATAGATAGATCATTTATTGATAAAAATATAAAAAGATTTACATGTCAATTTTGCTTATTCCTATTCTATATTATACATTGGCCGGAAGCATCATGTAAAGTTTCCATTTTTAGATTTAAGCCACTTGATGGCACACCCTACGTGTGTAGGGAGCAGCACTTGCTTAGAAGCCTGAGTGGAATTCGGGTCATGAGATGGCATACGCTCCAACGCACGGTCTCTATCCTGGTGGACGGCTTTTTCATCACAAAATTAATTGGTTGATGTCGGTTAACCTCTCTCACCTTGAGCACAGAATAAATAATAGTATTAGGTACAGAAGGTAAGATACGACCGCTAGGTGGCGCAAGCGCGAGCAGTGCGCGGCAACTACTACTGCTAGACACCGAAATTGGTGTGGGCCGCATGTACTTGTAGCGACGCGACGAAATCGCGGAGTGAGTCACGCCAACCTCGAGCCAACTAGAGGTAAAGTAGAACTGACCGGCTTGAGCGTGTCGAGCGTGTCGCTGGTGTGGTTGATCCAGGCGAGCAGCTCCCTGAGCGCGTGCTGCAGCTGGCCGAGGCGCAGCAGCGCGCGCTCCAGCTGCTGCTGGCGCTCCACCATGCCGCGCAGCAGCGCAGACCAGCGCGTGTTCACTTCCGTCAGCGGCTGCTTGATGGCGGCGGCTTGCTCGGATGATGTGCGCTCCGTCAGCTCTTGAGCTTGCCTGTTACATTTATGTTACTTAATAAATGCGTCCAGATTCCTTTTAAAGCTAAGTTTTATGTCGATAACATTGAAAGGTCGTTTAAATTCCATCGAAAAAAAAAACGAAACTAGATATTACTTTGATAATAACGGACGCGCTGAACATAGTTTTGTGGTAGTAACGTGGTAAAACTATACATACATACATTCATTTCAATTATCGACATAAAATCTAGTAAGCCTAAAAGCTAGACAGTTGTGAAGAAACGAAGACAATATCAGAAAGTAAAAGCTAAGCGACGATCACACGTTTCGAAAAAATTAAAATAGTAAAAAGATACATACAACAACTAAAACTAAGAATATTTTAGTATCATTAAAAATACTAATTTAAAATTACAAGACAAATCAATAGAAATAAATGATCTTGCAACACACAAAAAGTTTGTCCGGTAACTACTGTTAGTCTATTGTCTACAAAACAGGCACACACAAAACTTTTTTTATTCTTGCCTCATCAAACTCCTTTTTTTCGGTGTCAATCCGTAGGAAAGGGTCGCATAGAAAAATACACAATTAAGTATTAACATTTGGAGGAGGATCGGTTATGTCACACAATTTAATAACATCTGTAAGTATCAAGGATCAGTTATTGGGGGCTATAATGTAACGCTATTTGAATAAAACATTAGCAAACAGGGGAAATCAATAAACATTTAACAATTATAACAGTGTTATAAACGCAGTCTTGGAAACTAAAGGGAGAAAAAGTTGAGCTTCGATTAATGTAACCCTTCACCAGAATGAAAAAATCCTTCGAATCCGGCACGGTTTTTCCTTGAAAAACTATTTTTGAATACCTTTGTGTAACAAAACAAATAGCATGATTTTTTAGGATGTTTCTAAAAGTCCTGACAAACCTTTAAATTTAGTAGTTAATTACTTGAACCATTATGATTATGTTTTATTGGCTATGAGCGAAGTTGATTGTGGGGGAAATGGTCCGAATGACGTGATGAAAATGTGAACTTTGGTGGACATCTTCAAATCTTGATACTATTTGGCAGCTGCCAAATAAGCAATATGTCCCAAACCCACTAGGGCGGCGCCTCAGTCGTGCACGGAGCGAATACCATTGACATATGTTTATACAAAACGTCATTATAAACATGCTATAAATTAAGTTTCATAATTCAGATGAAGAATGTGTAGTACTGGCGCAGTCGGTAGGATCTCACCTGTTGAGGGCCTCGACCTTCACCATGTGCGGGTCGACCTCCTGCTTGAACGAGGCCAGCTGTGAGATCTGCCGCTTCACGGCGTCGATGTCGGAGCCGAGCGCCCCCATGCGGGAGAACTTGTCTTCTGCCTTGTCCAGGAATTCTTGCAGATTCTGAGGAAATATATATTGATGAGTAAATGATATGTATTAGGTTTAGTAGACCGAAGCCTCATAATGAAAAGAGTAACAGAGTACATTGAGACTATTATAAAACTATCAGATGAACAAACTGATCGACTTATTGATTGACCAATTGCGGAAGATTAAGCTCCACGATTTAGAAGTTTTAGATAAAATACGTCCTCGGTAAAACATGGACGACAAATGATGACATAAAAATATTTTCTAAATGTTCCTATCAGTAAGAGTCCTTTGACTCTCCTTTGGACTCTTTTTTGTTTCTGAGGTAGTTTAATTCAGACTGCATATATCCTGCATACAGCACAAGGCACAGGCGTCACCAGGCTGGCAGCCTGGTCTCAAATCCAGAGGCTCAACAAATCCATACATGCGACTTATGCGGCAAGAAGTGCCGTGCAGCGATAGGCTTGTATAGCCATAAGCGTAAATGCATTGGCCGTCTCAACCGCTCCTGACACAACGTTGCAACAATCATCCGTCAGGGATGTAGTGGCCATTGATGATGATGATGATGATGATGATGATATCCTGCAAGGATAACTTTGAAATATGTAATACACACCTGCAGCGTGTCGTGGAACTCCATGGCCTTCTCCATGGCGTCGATGAGGTTCTCCTCGCGGCGCGCGTAGAGCGCGGTGACGTTGTCCCACGCGCTGTCCAGGTCCTCCATGTGCTTCTTCACCTCGGGCTTGTCCGGCTCGCCGCACAGCGACATCAGGTGTGAGCCAGTCTTGCGGACTTTCTCCACCTACAATGTCATGGGTGTTAAAGCGGCTATACGGTATTATTTATACGGTATCAATCTATAACCAAAATAAATAAATGATTTATGATTTATAATGCTATAAAAATGCCCCCCCTAAGATAAAAACTCTTAAAATTTTATCTCACTTCTTCCGTTCAAGGTTGATTTAGGCTAGGACGTACCGTTCGGCAAATTATCTCCCTTATTAACCCTTAAAATTTAGGAAACTTCTTTCAAATTTTGCCTCCTGACAAGCACAAATATCAAAATTATGAATATGGGCAATTTATTATCAGCTGCTTTGCAACCAGTGATTAGTACCCTACGGGTAAAAAGTGTTTAGTGAGTGACCTCTGGCTTGGTGTGGTCGATCTCGTGTCGGATCTCCTGCAGCGCGACCTGCTGCGCCTGGATGGCGCGCGGCTGCGCGGCGGGCGGCGGCTGCGCCGTGAGCGTGTCCTCCAGCTCGGCCAGCGTGGCCATCAGCGCGTCCAGCTGCTGCCAGAACTTGCGCGCCACCTCCAGCGCGCTGTCCAGCGAGTGCCCGCGGTCCGACGTCGCCTTTTGTACTTCGTCCCATAGTCTGGAAGAGAGGGGATTTTGGCGTTGGTTGTATTTAAACCCAGTAAAGTGTGAGTTGAAATTCTACTCAATTTTGTAAGTCCAGTGCACGAAAATGCGATGTCAAATGCCTATACGACCATGACCACCCAATAATCATTTTGGTTTTTTTATTATGCAGAATTTTTGGGACTTTAGAGGCGATGAGGCTTGAACCGTGTATTTCTTTGAATCTGATCTAGACCGTTAACTGGTTACAATGTTTGTTGAAGGCAATTTGGCATTATCGATATGGTGTTTAGAGGCAGACGAGTGTTAAATGAGAACGTTCTAGGCTCAGAGTATTTGAAAAGGTGGCACTCACTTGTGCAGCTTGTCGAGCTTGTTGCGGATGTCGCGCACGGCGGGGTCGCTCTTGTTGGCTTTGCTGATCACGTCGGAGGCGGCGCGCTGCACCGCGTTGTATGCCTCGGTACGCTTCTCGAGGTCTTCGATCAAGGCGTTGTTCTCCTCGATTTGGTCTCTGTGGAGGTGCACTAGCATTAGTCACTGTAATGGAATACTCTAAATGGTCCGCAAGTATTCGTTGCTGTTGCTGTAAAAAAGCTGCCTTCATTTTAGACGTGATATGTCGCCGATCGGGCTTAGATAGCGATTGTATCTGGTTAAAATAATAGCCACATCGGACATATTAGATTATTTTAAACCGGGTCACTCACGTATTATTAAGTCGAATAGCTCGACATGTTTCGGTCCAATTTACGAGGACCGTCTTTACGGAGACACGACACGTCTTCACTGGTCGAAACATGTCGAGCTATTCGACTTAATAATACGTGAGTGACCCGGTTTAAAATAATCTAATCTGTTCGAGTCTCACGGGAGTTTTATAGCCACATCGGAAGTAAGAAATGAGCAGGTTTAAACCTAATTGATGTTCTAGACTATTCTAGAGTGTGGAGGTAGAAAGTGAATACTGACTCTATCTTGGGCGGGTGCGCAGAAACGGGCTCGGCGCGTTGCAGTTGGTCTTGAGTACCGGCCAACGCGCGCAGCATACCCTCCAGTTTATCTGAGAACTGCGATGACTCTTGCAGTGCCTGCCAAAATAAATGTAGTAGTTAATACAAGGTGAAACGGTTTTATTCTTTTATTGAAAGTAGCAGGGAATGTTTTCAGCTTGGCAGAAAAACCTATGCTGGCGCCATCTGTACCGGCCGACCCCATTTAGTGATGTTTTACTGTGCAGTATTGGATCATCTAGCCGTCACTGAAACACTACGAATTGGCATGACTCACGCTGCAGAACATCCGGCTCAAAGGACCACTTTGTTTATATAAGATACAAGTTGCTACGTTACCAATCGTTTATTTATTTTAATATTTGACAGTTCTATATAAATATTCTACGATGGCAAGGAAGCGCAGGATGGCCGTATGGCCACGCGTTGGGCGGACAGAATAACATCAGTGACAAACGCCACACTGCAGGCTAGCATGCACTGGGCCCAAGACAGAGCGGCCTGGAGAGCACTGGTGAAGAGTGTCCACACTCCACACTCGTCACGTCCCTCAGCCATGAGGTTACGACAAGGAAGAGAGGAGAGATTCTAGGATGAACTAGCGTTACCTAGTTTGCGTTTGTAACAGCGCCACCTTTCATGAAATTTGGACATCAAACTAAACACAGAGAAATAAGTAATCTCGTAAAGTGTATCTCTCGTATGATGTATTGTACCTGCTCGAGCGCCTGCTGGCGGGTGCGCAGCTCGGCGCGCAACGCGTTGTAGCGCTCGCAGTCGGCCTCCACCACGTCCTGCACCTTGATGGCGTCCTCCTCGCCCACCAGCCGCGCCAGCGCCTCGCCAGTCTTCAGCAGCTTGTCCACTAGCACCTATGATGTACCTGCTCGAGCGCCTGCTGGCGGGTGCGCAGCTCGGCGCGCAGCGCGTTGTAGCGCTCGCAGTCGGCCTCCACCACGTCCTGCACCTTGATGGCGTCCTCCTCGCCCACCAGCCGCGCCAGCGCCTCGCCGGTCTTCAGCAGCTTGTCCACTAGCACCTATGATGTACCTGCTCGAGCGCCTGCTGGCGGGTGCGCAGCTCGGCGCGCAGCGCGTTGTAGCGCTCGCAGTCGGCCTCCACCACGTCCTGCACCTTGATGGCGTCCTCCTCGCCCACCAGCCGCGCCAGCGCCTCGCCGGTCTGCACCAGCTTGTCCACTAGCACCTATGATGTACCTGCTCGAGCGCCTGCTGGCGGGTGCGCAGCTCGGCGCGCAGCGCGTTGTAGCGCTCGCAGTCGGCCTCCACCACGTCCTGCACCTTGATGGCGTCCTCCTCGCCCACCAGCCGCGCCAGCGCCTCGCCGGTCTTCAGCAGCTTGTCCACTAGCACCTATGATGTACCTGCTCGAGCGCCTGCTGGCGGGTGCGCAGCTCGGCGCGCAGCGCGTTGTAGCGCTCGCAGTCGGCCTCCACCACGTCCTGCACCTTGATGGCGTCCTCCTCGCCCACCAGCCGCGCCAGCGCCTCGCCGGTCTGCACCAGCTTGTCCACTAGCACCTATGATGTACCTGCTCGAGCGCCTGCTGGCGGGTGCGCAGCTCGGCGCGCAGCGCGTTGTAGCGCTCGCAGTCGGCCTCCACCACGTCCTGCACCTTGATGGCGTCCTCCTCGCCCACCAGCCGCGCCAGCGCCTCGCCGGTCTTCAGCAGCTTGTCCACTAGCACCTATGATGTACCTGCTCGAGCGCCTGCTGGCGGGTGCGCAGCTCGGCGCGCAGCGCGTTGTAGCGCTCGCAGTCGGCCTCCACCACGTCTTGCACCTTGATGGCGTCCTCCTCGCCCACCAGCCGCGCCAGCGCCTCGCCGGTCTGCACCAGCTTGTCCACTAGCACCTATGATGTACCTGCTCGAGCGCCTGCTGGCGGGTGCGCAGCTCGGCGCGCAGCGCGTTGTAGCGCTCGCAGTCGGCCTCCACCACGTCCTGCACCTTGATGGCGTCCTCCTCGCCCACCAGCCGCGCCAGCGCCTCGCCGGTCTGCACCAGCTTGTCCACTAGCACCTATGATGTACCTGCTCGAGCGCCTGCTGGCGGGTGCGCAGCTCGGCGCGCAGCGCGTTGTAGCGCTCGCAGTCGGCCTCCACCACGTCCTGCACCTTGATGGCGTCCTCCTCGCCCACCAGCCGCGCCAGCGCCTCGCCGGTCTGCACCAGCTTGTCCACTAGCACCTATGATGTACCTGCTCGAGCGCCTGCTGGCGGGTGCGCAGCTCGGCGCGCAACGCGTTGTAGCGCTCGCAGTCGGCCTCCACCACGTCCTGCACCTTGATGGCGTCCTCCTCGCCCACCAGCCGCGCCAGCGCCTCGCCGGTCTGCACCAGCTTGTCCACTAGCACCTATGATGTACCTGCTCGAGCGCCTGCTGGCGGGTGCGCAGCTCGGCGCGCAGCGCGTTGTAGCGCTCGCAGTCGGCCTCCACCACGTCCTGCACCTTGATGGCGTCCTCCTCGCCCACCAGCCGCGCCAGCGCCTCGCCGGTCTGCACCAGCTTGTCCACTAGCACCTATGATGTACCTGCTCGAGCGCCTGCTGGCGGGTGCGCAGCTCGGCGCGCAGCGCGTTGTAGCGCTCGCAGTCGGCCTCCACCACGTCCTGCACCTTGATGGCGTCCTCCTCGCCCACCAGCCGCGCCAGCGCCTCGCCGGTCTGCACCAGCTTGTCCACTAGCACCTATGATGTACCTGCTCGAGCGCCTGCTGGCGGGTGCGCAGCTCGGCGCGCAGCGCGTTGTAGCGCTCGCAGTCGGCCTCCACCACGTCCTGCACCTTGATGGCGTCCTCCTCGCCCACCAGCCGCGCCAGCGCCTCGCCGGTCTGCACCAGCTTGTCCACTAGCACCTATGATGTACCTGCTCGAGCGCCTGCTGGCGGGTGCGCAGCTCGGCGCGCAGCGCGTTGTAGCGCTCGCAGTCGGCCTCCACCACGTCCTGCACCTTGATGGCGTCCTCCTCGCCCACCAGCCGCGCCAGCGCCTCGCCGGTCTGCACCAGCTTGTCCACTAGCACCTATGATGTACCTGCTCGAGCGCCTGCTGGCGGGTGCGCAGCTCGGCGCGCAGCGCGTTGTAGCGCTCGCAGTCGGCCTCCACCACGTCCTGCACCTTGATGGCGTCCTCCTCGCCCACCAGCCGCGCCAGCGCCTCGCCGGTCTGCACCAGCTTGTCCACTAGCACCTATGATGTACCTGCTCGAGCGCCTGCTGGCGGGTGCGCAGCTCGGCGCGCAGCGCGTTGTAGCGCTCGCAGTCGGCCTCCACCACGTCCTGCACCTTGATGGCGTCCTCCTCGCCCACCAGCCGCGCCAGCGCCTCGCCGGTCTGCACCAGCTTGTCCACTAGCACCTATGATGTACCTGCTCGAGCGCCTGCTGGCGGGTGCGCAGCTCGGCGCGCAGCGCGTTGTAGCGCTCGCAGTCGGCCTCCACCACGTCCTGCACCTTGATGGCGTCCTCCTCGCCCACCAGCCGCGCCAGCGCCTCGCCGGTCTGCACCAGCTTGTCCACTAGCACCTATGATGTACCTGCTCGAGCGCCTGCTGGCGGGTGCGCAGCTCGGCGCGCAGCGCGTTGTAGCGCTCGCAGTCGGCCTCCACCACGTCCTGCACCTTGATGGCGTCCTCCTCGCCCACCAGCCGCGCCAGCGCCTCGCCGGTCTGCACCAGCTTGTCCACTAGCACCTATGATGTACCTGCTCGAGCGCCTGCTGGCGGGTGCGCAGCTCGGCGCGCAGCGCGTTGTAGCGCTCGCAGTCGGCCTCCACCACGTCCTGCACCTTGATGGCGTCCTCCTCGCCCACCAGCCGCGCCAGCGCCTCGCCGGTCTTCACCAGCTTGTCCACGAGCGGCTTGTGCCCCAGGATCGACTGTTGCAGCATCTGTAATACAATATTGAATTATCCACTGTTTGTAAGTTCGTCTGTCAATATATAAACATTTTACCAAGTTTACCTTCTTTGCTACAGCGAATAGTGACTACTTTAATTATTATTTATTTATAAAACGATTACTACCAAAAAAATTGGACAGGACAACTTTACTGTCAGTTTCAATGCCTATAAAGATTCCATGTTATAGGCAAGAAAGAGTCATTACATGTAATCACATCACCTTGGTTAAAGCGCTAAATTTAGCTTATAACTAAACGTCTGTCGAGTTAAAATCCGCGAATAAGATAGCGAACATAGTTACCTCGTTCTTGTCTTGCTGCTGCGCGATCTGCTCGGGGCGCAGCGCCGGCATGGCCAGCATCTGGATTTGTTTCTCCATGTCGTCCAGCCAAATCGACAGTCTGCACATAACATAACACACGTATTACTTATAACTGAAGGAAACACAAGAAAATAATGTTCTAAAGATACTACTTTTTGTCATCGAACAGGGATCACAGACGGAAAAACTCAAAGGTTATATTGTGGAACTTGTAGCCCTGTCATAATGAACGAAATTCCAATATCTTCGCATACATTCAGATGTGTATGATACTGTGATGTGTATGATACGGAATGGTAACCGCTTTCAGGCGAAAGGAGTGCCTGGCGTCCGTTAGCTCGTTGGGTGGACGACATTCGGAAGGCTGCGGGTCACTTCTGGATGAGATTGGCTCAGGACCGCGACAAGTGGCGTATTCGAAGAGGCCTATGCTCAGCAGTGGGCGATAAAAGGCTGATATGATGATGACATTGGTGAAGGACGGTTTGAAAACGTTCTGTTACCCGTGGTGCGTGTCGGCGAAGTGCTCGGCCAGAGGCAAGGCCTGCTCGAGCGCGGCGAGGCGCTCGGCGCTGAGCTGCCCCACCTCCTCCATCATCTCCTTCAGCTCCTCGCTGCGGTCGCGGATCACGGCCGTCTCCTCTGATGATTGACACTCGCGGAGCACCTGATAACATACCAAAAGTTTCTAGAGATGTCTAGTCTCTCTCTCATTAAAAATTGTAAAAAAAATGTTTTTTTTTTTGACGCCATTTAATTGACATTCTGCTTACACTGCCTATAAATATCAGTTCACTGAGATGGTCACTTATATCTTATGTCCTAAGAAAAGTTGCAATTATTGAGTGTGTAACAGACATTAGATCTACCCTTGAACTGTGACGGTCGTACAGAAGTTATTATATTATGGTCAGCTGCGGACTGTTACTACCTCGGGAATAAGGGTGGGCGTTAGTAACTGCAGCGACCACAAGTGTACAGTCATAGAGAAATAAGTAAGCATAGTGCTTAATCCATGCATTAGTTTTGTTAACAAAACGACTATTATTTTAGTAGTCGACATCCACGCTGGATCATGGATTATGGATGGTCAAGTAGCGGATATATCAGTACTGCTACTCGACAATAGATGTCGCGAGGAACGGAAAGTCTAATGCTCAACAACTTTAGCTAGTTAATATTATAACCGGATTAACCGGAACTCTATTTTCAACTCCTTCTGCCTGTAATATAAGTTGTAAATTGTTGAGCAATAATTTTCGTCAGTTGCGACACACGTGACATCTAGTGTGAAGTATTAGTAGTAATAATTCCGCTAGTTGACGCTAGATGTGGAGTACTGATGTACGGCAGACGGCAGACGAGTGAGGCACGCAGGAGTAGAGTTACCTTCTTGGCCTGCGAGAGCAGGTCGCGCACTCGCACCCGCTGCGCGGCCACGTCGTCGTTGAGCGGGCGCTGCGCCTTGAGCTGCGCGCGCACCAGCGCCGGCTGGCTGGACGGCGGCTCCGCGTCCCGCAGCTGCGCGAACACGGTGCGCAGCCACTCCAGCAGCTCCTCCATGTCGCCCACCACTTCCAGGGAGCGCGAGTGAGGCACGCAGGAGTAGAGTTACCTTCTTGGCCTGCGAGAGCAGGTCGCGCACTCGCACCCGCTGCGCGGCCACGTCGTCGTTGAGCGGGCGCTGCGCCTTGAGCTGCGCGCGCACCAGCGCCGGCTGGCTGGACGGCGGCTCCGCGTCCCGCAGCTGCGCGAACACGGTGCGCAGCCACTCCAGCAGCTCCTCCATGTCGCCCACCACTTCCAGGGAGCGCGAGTGAGGCACGCAGGAGTAGAGTTACCTTCTTGGCCTGCGAGAGCAGGTCGCGCACTCGCACCCGCTGCGCGGCCACGTCGTCGTTGAGCGGGCGCTGCGCCTTGAGCTGCGCGCGCACCAGCGCCGGCTGGCTGGACGGCGGCTCCGCGTCCCGCAGCTGCGCGAACACGGTGCGCAGCCACTCCAGCAGCTCCTCCATGTCGCCCACCACTTCCAGGGAGCGCGAGTGAGGCACGCAGGAGTAGAGTTACCTTCTTGGCCTGCGAGAGCAGGTCGCGCACTCGCACCCGCTGCGCGGCCACGTCGTCGTTGAGCGGGCGCTGCGCCTTGAGCTGCGCGCGCACCAGCGCCGGCTGGCTGGACGGCGGCTCCGCGTCCCGCAGCTGCGCGAACACGGTGCGCAGCCACTCCAGCAGCTCCTCCATGTCGCCCACCACTTCCAGGGAGCGCGAGTGAGGCACGCAGGAGTAGAGTTACCTTCTTGGCCTGCGAGAGCAGGTCGCGCACTCGCACCCGCTGCGCGGCCACGTCGTCGTTGAGCGGGCGCTGCGCCTTGAGCTGCGCGCGCACCAGCGCCGGCTGGCTGGACGGCGGCTCCGCGTCCCGCAGCTGCGCGAACACGGTGCGCAGCCACTCCAGCAGCTCCTCCATGTCGCCCACCACTTCCAGGGAGCGCGAGTGAGGCACGCAGGAGTAGAGTTACCTTCTTGGCCTGCGAGAGCAGGTCGCGCACTCGCACCCGCTGCGCGGCCACGTCGTCGTTGAGCGGGCGCTGCGCCTTGAGCTGCGCGCGCACCAGCGCCGGCTGGCTGGACGGCGGCTCCGCGTCCCGCAGCTGCGCGAACACGGTGCGCAGCCACTCCAGCAGCTCCTCCATGTCGCCCACCACTTCCAGGGAGCGCGAGTGAGGCACGCAGGAGTAGAGTTACCTTCTTGGCCTGCGAGAGCAGGTCGCGCACTCGCACCCGCTGCGCGGCCACGTCGTCGTTGAGCGGGCGCTGCGCCTTGAGCTGCGCGCGCACCAGCGCCGGCTGGCTGGACGGCGGCTCCGCGTCCCGCAGCTGCGCGAACACGGTGCGCAGCCACTCCAGCAGCTCCTCCATGTCGCCCACCACTTCCAGGGAGCGCGAGTGAGGCACGCAGGAGTAGAGTTACCTTCTTGGCCTGCGAGAGCAGGTCGCGCACTCGCACCCGCTGCGCGGCCACGTCGTCGTTGAGCGGGCGCTGCGCCTTGAGCTGCGCGCGCACCAGCGCCGGCTGGCTGGACGGCGGCTCCGCGTCCCGCAGCTGCGCGAACACGGTGCGCAGCCACTCCAGCAGCTCCTCCATGTCGCCCACCACTTCCAGGGAGCGCGAGTGAGGCACGCAGGAGTAGAGTTACCTTCTTGGCCTGCGAGAGCAGGTCGCGCACTCGCACCCGCTGCGCGGCCACGTCGTCGTTGAGCGGGCGCTGCGCCTTGAGCTGCGCGCGCACCAGCGCCGGCTGGCTGGACGGCGGCTCCGCGTCCCGCAGCTGCGCGAACACGGTGCGCAGCCACTCCAGCAGCTCCTCCATGTCGCCCACCACTTCCAGGGAGCGCGAGTGAGGCACGCAGGAGTAGAGTTACCTTCTTGGCCTGCGAGAGCAGGTCGCGCACTCGCACCCGCTGCGCGGCCACGTCGTCGTTGAGCGGGCGCTGCGCCTTGAGCTGCGCGCGCACCAGCGCCGGCTGGCTGGACGGCGGCTCCGCGTCCCGCAGCTGCGCGAACACGGTGCGCAGCCACTCCAGCAGCTCCTCCATGTCGCCCACCACTTCCAGGGAGCGCGAGTGAGGCACGCAGGAGTAGAGTTACCTTCTTGGCCTGCGAGAGCAGGTCGCGCACTCGCACCCGCTGCGCGGCCACGTCGTCGTTGAGCGGGCGCTGCGCCTTGAGCTGCGCGCGCACCAGCGCCGGCTGGCTGGACGGCGGCTCCGCGTCCCGCAGCTGCGCGAACACGGTGCGCAGCCACTCCAGCAGCTCCTCCATGTCGCCCACCACTTCCAGGGAGCGCGAGTGAGGCACGCAGGAGTAGAGTTACCTTCTTGGCCTGCGAGAGCAGGTCGCGCACTCGCACCCGCTGCGCGGCCACGTCGTCGTTGAGCGGGCGCTGCGCCTTGAGCTGCGCGCGCACCAGCGCCGGCTGGCTGGACGGCGGCTCCGCGTCCCGCAGCTGCGCGAACACGGTGCGCAGCCACTCCAGCAGCTCCTCCATGTCGCCCACCACTTCCAGGGAGCGCGAGTGAGGCACGCAGGAGTAGAGTTACCTTCTTGGCCTGCGAGAGCAGGTCGCGCACTCGCACCCGCTGCGCGGCCACGTCGTCGTTGAGCGGGCGCTGCGCCTTGAGCTGCGCGCGCACCAGCGCCGGCTGGCTGGACGGCGGCTCCGCGTCCCGCAGCTGCGCGAACACGGTGCGCAGCCACTCCAGCAGCTCCTCCATGTCGCCCACCACTTCCAGGGAGCGCGAGTGAGGCACGCAGGAGTAGAGTTACCTTCTTGGCCTGCGAGAGCAGGTCGCGCACTCGCACCCGCTGCGCGGCCACGTCGTCGTTGAGCGGGCGCTGCGCCTTGAGCTGCGCGCGCACCAGCGCCGGCTGGCTGGACGGCGGCTCCGCGTCCCGCAGCTGCGCGAACACGGTGCGCAGCCACTCCAGCAGCTCCTCCATGTCGCCCACCACTTCCAGGGAGCGCGAGTGAGGCACGCAGGAGTAGAGTTACCTTCTTGGCCTGCGAGAGCAGGTCGCGCACTCGCACCCGCTGCGCGGCCACGTCGTCGTTGAGCGGGCGCTGCGCCTTGAGCTGCGCGCGCACCAGCGCCGGCTGGCTGGACGGCGGCTCCGCGTCCCGCAGCTGCGCGAACACGGTGCGCAGCCACTCCAGCAGCTCCTCCATGTCGCCCACCACTTCCAGGGAGCGCGAGTGAGGCACGCAGGAGTAGAGTTACCTTCTTGGCCTGCGAGAGCAGGTCGCGCACTCGCACCCGCTGCGCGGCCACGTCGTCGTTGAGCGGGCGCTGCGCCTTGAGCTGCGCGCGCACCAGCGCCGGCTGGCTGGACGGCGGCTCCGCGTCCCGCAGCTGCGCGAACACGGTGCGCAGCCACTCCAGCAGCTCCTCCATGTCGCCCACCACTTCCAGGGAGCGCGAGTGAGGCACGCAGGAGTAGAGTTACCTTCTTGGCCTGCGAGAGCAGGTCGCGCACTCGCACCCGCTGCGCGGCCACGTCGTCGTTGAGCGGGCGCTGCGCCTTGAGCTGCGCGCGCACCAGCGCCGGCTGGCTGGACGGCGGCTCCGCGTCCCGCAGCTGCGCGAACACGGTGCGCAGCCACTCCAGCAGCTCCTCCATGTCGCCCACCACTTCCAGGGAGCGCGAGTGAGGCACGCAGGAGTAGAGTTACCTTCTTGGCCTGCGAGAGCAGGTCGCGCACTCGCACCCGCTGCGCGGCCACGTCGTCGTTGAGCGGGCGCTGCGCCTTGAGCTGCGCGCGCACCAGCGCCGGCTGGCTGGACGGCGGCTCCGCGTCCCGCAGCTGCGCGAACACGGTGCGCAGCCACTCCAGCAGCTCCTCCATGTCGCCCACCACTTCCAGGGAGCGCGAGTGAGGCACGCAGGAGTAGAGTTACCTTCTTGGCCTGCGAGAGCAGGTCGCGCACTCGCACCCGCTGCGCGGCCACGTCGTCGTTGAGCGGGCGCTGCGCCTTGAGCTGCGCGCGCACCAGCGCCGGCTGGCTGGACGGCGGCTCCGCGTCCCGCAGCTGCGCGAACACGGTGCGCAGCCACTCCAGCAGCTCCTCCATGTCGCCCACCACTTCCAGGGAGCGCGAGTGAGGCACGCAGGAGTAGAGTTACCTTCTTGGCCTGCGAGAGCAGGTCGCGCACTCGCACCCGCTGCGCGGCCACGTCGTCGTTGAGCGGGCGCTGCGCCTTGAGCTGCGCGCGCACCAGCGCCGGCTGGCTGGACGGCGGCTCCGCGTCCCGCAGCTGCGCGAACACGGTGCGCAGCCACTCCAGCAGCTCCTCCATGTCGCCCACCACTTCCAGGGAGCGCGAGTGAGGCACGCAGGAGTAGAGTTACCTTCTTGGCCTGCGAGAGCAGGTCGCGCACTCGCACCCGCTGCGCGGCCACGTCGTCGTTGAGCGGGCGCTGCGCCTTGAGCTGCGCGCGCACCAGCGCCGGCTGGCTGGACGGCGGCTCCGCGTCCCGCAGCTGCGCGAACACGGTGCGCAGCCACTCCAGCAGCTCCTCCATGTCGCCCACCACTTCCAGGGAGCGCGAGTGAGGCACGCAGGAGTAGAGTTACCTTCTTGGCCTGCGAGAGCAGGTCGCGCACTCGCACCCGCTGCGCGGCCACGTCGTCGTTGAGCGGGCGCTGCGCCTTGAGCTGCGCGCGCACCAGCGCCGGCTGGCTGGACGGCGGCTCCGCGTCCCGCAGCTGCGCGAACACGGTGCGCAGCCACTCCAGCAGCTCCTCCATGTCGCCCACCACTTCCAGGGAGCGCGAGTGAGGCACGCAGGAGTAGAGTTACCTTCTTGGCCTGCGAGAGCAGGTCGCGCACTCGCACCCGCTGCGCGGCCACGTCGTCGTTGAGCGGGCGCTGCGCCTTGAGCTGCGCGCGCACCAGCGCCGGCTGGCTGGACGGCGGCTCCGCGTCCCGCAGCTGCGCGAACACGGTGCGCAGCCACTCCAGCAGCTCCTCCATGTCGCCCACCACTTCCAGGGAGCGCTGGGGAAAGAGACTATGTTTAATACCGGCGAAAGCTGATCAATATTCTAATTCTCATACCCTACACACATAATAGTACTTTATACAACTGATACATAATGAGAGGCCTCAAAACATAAGTGTGGTTTTATGAAACGAGCGTTAGCGAGTTTCATAATAGAATCACACGAGTTGTGGTAATAGGTAAAAATTACCCTAAGCGTTCTTATCTTTGTCATTCGTGGTTTTTATAAAACTTATTTTTTTCCAGCGATGCAGTCGCAAACAGGGCGCGATACAATAATGATGCTGTCGCTGGTCAAATTTGTATTTATAAATCATAACTAATGCATGGTTGATAAACCCAACTAGAGGACATATTCCTTACCTTCTTGCTGAGCAGTAGCCGTTCGGCCTTGCGCTGCACCTGCTCGGCAATAGCATCGAAGCGGCGGTTGTCGCGGGTGACGATGCCCTCCACATGCGTGGCGCCCTCTCCCGGTGAGATCTGGCACAGCTGCGGCCCCAGCAAGTTGATGTTGTCGAGCAGCGGACGGAACTCTTGTAAGTCGCCTTCGAGGCGTAAGATGTCTTCCTCGCGCGGCTCCACGGACTGCAGACACGATTCCGCGCCAGACATCCATTCCGTCAAGCTGCGAGCAAAATGATTTTTTTTTTATTATGACGTCGGTGGCAAACAAGCATACGGCGCGCCTGATGGTAGGCGGTCAATGCATGTAACTCCAGGGGTGTTTACTAATGACTTCAGCAACAAAAAATGCTTAACCGAACTGTTTATGGCGTGATATAATCATTACTACTAAATAAAATCCAATTTGCAAACTGAAAATGTTCTAAATGCACACACACTTTTATTTTAAATAGGTATAACTACAGAAACTTCTTTTAACATTACATTCACACTTCTGTGTGGTCGAACTCAAAACTTTTCATGTGAGGCTTTAATTAAACATGGTTCCAGAGAATAAGGAACAAATCAAATTATCTTATTAAATATTTTTTGGTTTGTGAAGTCCGGTTTTAGTGACCGGGTGGTCTTGTGGTCAAGACATTAGCCGCGTAAGCTGAAGACCGCCGGTTCGTTTCCAGCCTCGGCCTTCGAAGGGCTTAATCACTTTTTCTTTAGTATATGACATCAGTTTTAGTTTATGGTACCATTGACTAACCTGTTATGGGCATTGAAGAACTGCTGCACAAGCGGCAGCGTCTCCGAGGCTATGCGCAGCAGGTCGGCGCCCTTGCTGGTGAGGTCGTTGTATCGTCGCTGCAGCGCGTCCAGCTTGTCCTTGAGCTGCAGCGCCTCGTCGCCGGAGATGTGCTTCATCAGCTCGAGGCCGGAGTCCACGGTGCTGTCTACGGCCTCTTGCTTGGAGGCTATCTCTTCGGTTTTTTCCTGGAGAACACAGTATCGATCAGATTTCGAAGCCTACAGTATTTGCAGTAATTTAAAATAAAGGAGTACAGATTGCACACTGATGACATCTGTCACACGTACAATGCTTAAGTGTATATAAAAGTTATTCAACAATTTGCTGTAAAGTTGTAAATCAAAGAATTATCTCACGTCCTGAAAGATTTCCTATGACACTGCTTTTAACCACTAATACTGCTCCATGCCGTCCATCCAGGCGGACAGGTCCTGGCACTGTTCCACCAGGGCTCGGTGTCTGGAGACAGGAAACTCACGGGTAACTCGTCCATAGGCCGAAGCAGCTTCTCCATGTGTACTGGTAACACTTTCCTCTTGGCGAGGTACTGCTCCATGTCGTCCACCCAGGCGGACAGGTCCTGGCACTGTTCCACCAGGGCTTGGTGTCTAGAGACAGGATACTCACGGCTAACTCGTCCATCTGCCGAAGTAGCTTCTCCATGTGTACTGGTAACACTTTCCTCTTGGCGAGGTACTGCTCCATGTCGTCCACCCAGGCGGACAGGTCCTGGCACTGTTCCACCAGGGCTCGGTGTCTGGAGACAGGATACTCACGGCTAACTCGTCCATCTGCTGCAGCAGCTTCACCATGTGTACTGGTAACACTTTCCTCTTGGCGAGGTACTGCTCCATGTCGTCCATCCAGGCCGACAGGTCCTGGCACTGTTCCACCAGGGCTCGGTGTATAGAGACAGGATACTCGCGGCTAACTCGTCCATCTGCCGCAGCAGCTTCTCCATGTGTACTGGTAACGCTTTCCTCTTGGCGAGGTACTGCTCCATGTCGTCCATCCAGGCCGACTGGTCCTGGCACTGTTCCACCAGGGCTCGGTGTCTAGAGACAGGATACTCACGGCTAACTCGTCCATCTGCCGCAGCAGCTTCTCCATGTGTACTGGTAACACCTTCCTCTTGGCGAGGTACTGCTCCATGCCGTCCATCCAGGCCGACAGGTCCTGGTACGTGAGCACCAGGTGCCGGAGCCCCTTGCGCGAGTTGTCCAGCAGCTCGCCGATGTTCAGGCTGTGCTCCACCAGGGCTTGGTATCTGAGGAAAGGGTAAACATTGTAAATGGCTATATCATAAAATATTAACGATTAATGTGTTTTGTTTCGATGGTCTACAACTAACTACATGGAAGAATTTAAAAGCCAACCCAGTCAGTTTAGGCCAAATAAACGATAGTCATCATTACTAGATAATCTGTGAGTTAAATTCTTCAATTGATCTGTCTGGTCATCTGATTTATAGTTCTTCTCAACCGCTAGTTTTTTCATACTTTCTTATCAGTACTATGAGACCGAAACAAACAAGAATTTGTTAGATGGGTATTGTGGACAAATGGGTTTTAACCTTTTGGACGCCAATGATGGATATATTGGCACCGCAGGTCCAACGCCAAAGACGGATTAATTGCTCAAAAACCACAGAGCAACATAGACCTACTTGCATGTGTATAAAGTTCAATTTCAGTTTTGACACTTCGGTGACGTGGCGTCCGAGTGACAACTTTTGTGTTTGACACGGCGTCGAAAAGGTTAACATTCATGTGCTAGAGACTTGATTTTGACTTGAATTTTTGGTGGGCCAAGCGTCAGGCGACCCATGACAGGATGTCCATGTCTCAACTCCGATCAGACTGAACTTCAGTGAGGGTATACCCGTACTGTTATCAGTGTTGTTACTAGCTTGTTAGAGGGTATATGTACCTGTCAGTGGCAGCTTGCAGGCGGTCAGCCAGCGCGGCCGCCTCGTCGTCGCCGACGAGCGCCATCAGCGCCGATGCTGTCTCCGTGAGTTGTTGGAAGGCGCCCTGCTTCGATAGCACGTCGTCGTGCAACGCCTGAAACCAGGTACACTGTGAGTTTAGGGTAAACAAGGTAAGGTCAATTTATTACGGTACGCATAAATCAGGGAAAAATATTGTAGCTGCATATTTGTCAGCCGACTTAAATGAAGCTATAATACGGCGCTATACGTTTTGACCGTGTGTATTTCCGTTTTATTTAGTTGGACTGTTTTATGCTCACAAAGGTCTGCTACCGTACCTTGTGCTCTCTGATCTTGACTTGGATCTTCTCCTCATCGGTGGGCACGAGCTCCAACGCCTTGACCTTGCGCTCGGTGCTGGTCAGCCACTCCACTAGGGGCTGCAGTTCTTCTTGGAATTGTTTTGCAACCTACAATATTACACTCATGATTATATGTATACTAAAAAATTGTTTACAGTAGGAAAAAATCCAATTGCTCTGAGTTTTGTTAACGATTTTTAAGCCTTTAATCATCATATCAACCCAACCTGTTTTCTCCCACAGCCACTAGTATATCACATTCTGAGATATATGAACCAGAAATGAGCCCACAATTATGTATGTACCTTCATAGCCTGCTCGAGGTCGAGCATGCGCTGCTGCGCGCCGTCGGTGAGCGCGTCGAAGCGCTGCATGAGCCCCTTGAGCTGCTTCTCGATGGCCTTGCGCTCGCCGCTGTCGCAGCCGGCCGCCACCTCGTTGCCCATCGCGAACAGCGACGACATGCTGTTCTGACGGTCCATCAGCATCTTCTTCAGGAACTGCCAATAAAATAGACAACATATGATTGATGCGCTTGAAAGGAGCCTCCCCGCACTTAGCTTTCTACGATATTATCACAGCGTCTCGCGTTTAGTGGTGTTTGAGCGGCTAATCCTTTTACCACGATTTTACCATGATTATTGGAACAAGAAACCGAGATACGAAAAAAAGAAGAACATACAATTTGGTCGTACATTGTTGTTATCTAACTGGCGCAGTCGGTAGGATACATACTTAAATCAATATTAAGGATCGCGTTAGTATTGTATGAAGAAGACAATGTTACAGGACATGTACACTTTGTTAGCGTAGTTTAGAACAGCCAGGGCAAACAACTAGAAGGAAACAGGAGGTAAATTTCTAATAAACGTCATGTGTTCCCTACGTCAGTAAGCACAGCTCATAACAAGTCTAGACCGTGTTGTGGTGCATTACTTCACATTTGTTTCAGGCTGTAATTTTGACATCTGCATTCACAAAATGTACATTCTAAATGTTTAAATGAGCTAACACAACATACCTTCTGCTCCTGCAGCTGCGCCTTGACGACCTTGTAGTCGGCGGAGGGCGGTTTCTGGTTGCGCACCATGTCCTCGGTGTCGGACAGCCACTTGTCGAGGCCGGCCAGCGCCTCGGCGAACTTGCCCGACTGCAGCAGACCCACGTCCAGGCGGCGCTCGCGCTCGTTCATCTGTTTAACAAACATTCAAATTTGTAAAGCCTGCATTGACGATTAAAGTACAAGGGCTGGGAAGTACGTTCTATAAAGCGGAATGCAATGTATAAATAACAACTACATATTTTCCTTTGGGTTTTCTTCTCACAACGTGTCGTTGTTACCAAAGCTGTGAAAGGATCCATTGGAAAGTTTCCTTACCTATTAAGAAACCCACCCTTTCCATAGTACGACTAGTGATTACTCAATTCAATTTCGATTGGAACAGAGTTGCATTTCTTTTATTTTGTTTGAATACTCGTACAAGATAAATTCAACCATATTGCTTACACTACTGATTTAAAATTCAACACATTTTTTTTTCTTGTATAATGGGGCTTAGGCTGTTAATACTCGGTAGCAGATCGTTAGAGATAAATGTTTAAATATCAAGTGTTTGTCACTCAATTGTACGATGAATGGTGTGCTCTTCCCTGCATACTCGTATTTAAGGTTACCTTCTCCTTGAGCGCGTTCCACTTGTCGTTCATCTTCTCGAGGTCCTGCTCGAGCTGGTGCGTGGAGACGGCGGCGAGCGCGGAGCGCACCAGGCCCTGGCCGATCTTGTTGCAGTGCGCCACGTTCTGCCCGAGCGGCTCCAGCGTGCGGCGCCGCAGCTCCGCGAAGTCCTTCTGCTGCGCGCGGATCTGCTCCACTTCGGAGGACACGGGCTTGAGGCTGCGGACTTGCTCGGAGGCCTGGGGGTATTGATGGTATTTTAATAGAAAATCTCAGCTTCAAAATTAAGACTGGTCCGATAAAAAGATAGCTGCGTTGCGTTTCATGAGTCGGTATTAAAAGTTTTGTTCGCCGTTTGACATCACACAAGGCATCAGTCCCTACATAGCGCTGTGCGTGCAGAACAACTTCAAGACACTTTTAAGTTTGCCCCTGTTTCTGAATATCTGAGTGCAATCATTCAGTCTAATAGCCAGCTTATGCGAGTCCTTCATCTAACATTCATTTCAATGTCGCAGTCGGTAGGATACGAACCTACGCTTAGTTATTTAGGCACATTCATTACATTGCACACGTATGTCTAGCACGATCTCTGATATGATTAGAGTGCCAAACTATCTAAGATAAGTAATGTTGTGCTTACTTCCTGAACGTCGTCCATGACGGAGTCGTAGGCCTTGTAAAAGGCCTCCAGCTTGCTAAGTGTGTCGTCGAGGTCCTGCTCGCGGGCGCGGGCACGCTCGTCCAACTTGCCCAGTTGTTTACGGAGACCTTCAACCTGGGAACGGACATTTGCTTTGAATATTTTTGGATCTTTATTGTCTAACTCGTTGTAGTATCACAATACATTTACTTGTGAGTGTTGCCCTCCTCAGACAGAGAACGTATTTCAGTAATTCATAGTTACAATGAACATTCATATCTAAATCAATCTTATTGTTAATAGGTTCAATTGTCCTAGTTATGAGATGATTAGGGAAATATTGGCTAAAATAAGCCTCTAAGGATTATCTACTCAATCTGGCCCATCTTTTCGAAGGAATATAACCAAGCTCTAAGTTGAATTAACGTCCAGATAATCATTCTTATAGTTAGTGTAGTTTCTCACCTGGTCTCTAGTCTTGGCGGCGTCACCCGCGTACCCACTGTCGACCAATCCTTCAGCCGCACGTTCAACGTCGGCCACCACGTCGTCCGCTCGCTCCAGTCGCTTGTAGAAGCGCGTGATGTCGTCCAGCTGCTGGCGGACGGTCTTGATGTCGCGGCCGGGCGGTTTCATCGTGTCGAGTTCCTTTTCTAAGTCTGAGAGGTCAGCCGATAGGCTCTTGACTTTCTCCTGAAAGTGAAGTTAGAATTAATTTTCTGGTGGTTTTATATAAATATTTTCTGCCCAGCGTAATCAAAACTAAAGTTAGCATCTCAAGCATATCTTTTTGCATAAACCCTTAGCCAATCGAAATTGGACTTCGTAGAGATTCTAACACAAAAACACGTTAATACAACCCCTCTTATAACAATTATTTGATGTTACATTCTTTAGTAAAACTCCCGATTCTATTACGCTTATTTTTTAATGAGAATAAGGGCCAGTTGCACCAACCACAATTAAATGACTCATTAACCTCAAGCAGCAGAGAACTATGAAACTTTCCATACAATAAAATTAGGCGAACGGTAAAACGGTGTCAGACGGTTTGGTGCAACCGACCCTAATACTCGTGTACGTTCCGTACCTGGAAGTGCGTCATAGCGCTAGCAGCGCCAGCGAGCCTGTCTCGGGCGTCTCCAGCCCTCGCGTCCAGCTCGTCCAGCCGCTCGGCCAGCGCGCCCGCCGTCGCGTCCAGCACCTGCCGCGCGCGCCCGGCCGCGTCCGGCCCGGCCATCTCGTGCGCCATCGTCACGATGTCGTCTACTGCCGAGTTTACGCTCTGTAGAGAAAGAGGTCAGTTAAAAAAAAGATACAGTCGCTATTATATTTTATCAAAATCAAATGCACAAATGGATCATTACTAACACTTTTATGGGCTTTGCCTGAAATAAATGGTATTATTTGTATCTCCTCGGATTTCACGGGCCTATAAATCCCGGTCTTTTGATAGGCTTGCGTGGGGATATAGATCCAACACGTAGAGGCCCCTTGGAGAGCTTTAATGTCATGTAGAACGCCTGCTGGAACCCGTTATTATTATTATTATTTTAATTTTGTTTGTTGTGTGTGCGTGTTTGAACCATCGCCCGTGTCCCGTGTCCGACACACAGTCGAGATCTCGTAATAGTTAGGGGGTACAGGTACAGGTACAGTTACCTGCAGCGGCGCGCGCAGCGCCTGCACGGTGTCGGCGACGCGCGCGACGGCCTCGGCGGCGTGCGCGGGCGGCGCGGCCAGCGCGTCCTGCAGCCGCTCCTCGCAGCGCTGCAGGGGCGTCTCCACCGCTCGCACGCGCTCCTGGAAGTCGCCGAGCTTGCGCGCGGTCGACTCCAGGAATTCCACTTGTTGAAGGACCTCTGTTACGAACAAAAACAAATATATGATTACTTGATGTATTTTCTCGAACTGACGATTTTCTTCAACCCGCAGTATATTACTTATTCTATGTCACATATTAAATAATCTAAGCTATGACTAGAAAGTAGTGACTAGTACAAAAGCAGAATAAACAAGTCAATTATTTTTTGAGTCGCTACACTTCTGCTTTCTACAGTTACCACGGTCTGACTAGTCGAAAAATTCAGCTTTCTATAAACCTGTGTTAGAAATATTTATTTTTTAGTAAAAAGATCTCACCGTTGTTGAGGTGGTCCCACCGCTGCTTCATGCTGTCGAGCTGAGATCGCACGATGTCCTGGTCCACATCGCAGGCTGAGATGAATGTCTCGCCGAGGGTCTTATTGTTCTCGTATTCACCAGACCTGACCACATATTACATTAGTTTGATATAAGGCCAAATATAGTACGTTCATATTTACTAAATTGGGAGCTAGTAACCACACCTGTTGGAAACAACATAACAAGATCAATCTTATTATTTGAAAACCAACTTAGCTGATGATACTCAAACGCACCTTTTCCAAATGTCGTTCCTAATGCTCTGGAGCTCCCGCAGCTGCTTCTCCACGTCCCGCTTGTTGAACACGGCGGGCGGCAGCTTGCTCACTCGCTCCTCCGCCTCCGAGATCCAGGGGAGGAAGTTCTCTTGCGCCTTTGAGAATTTGCGGCAGTGCTCCTGCAAGGGGACGACAAGAGTTTAATAAGTAACTTTTTTGAATACTATAATGTCTAATAGAAGTGTCCCAGACCATGTTTACATAATCCTCGGTTTACCCTTACTATTTCATGTTGTAACCACCTTACATTGTTTGCCATGCATAAAGACGAAGCAACTTGTCTAGTATATCTAGTAGAACGACATACAGTTGGTCGACAATGCTAACATAGATAGGGTTTTGTTATATTATCTGCTGGCTGCTGATTTGCTTATTATATCTTGTATATCATCACAATGTGGGTAGACTAAGTTGAATATGAATGAATAGTCTATGCACTGTAATGGTCGTTTATATCTCCTGACATGGCGCAGTCGGTAGGATATCTAGGCAATATTGTACCACCACAAGTTCATAGCCATAGTGAACCATATTGATAACTAAATAAAGTTGATTTTCCTTTAATTATTTTGTAGTTATTAGTAAGTTTTGGTTGTCACCTGACGATATATTAATCAATGTAAAATATCAAGCGAGAATATGGTTAGAGATTTTCTTACCATAGCGGCCTGTAGACGTGTGTGTCGGTCGTGGGTCTCCCGCTTGAGTTTCTCCCACTGTGCCTGCACGCGGTCCAGGTCCTTGCGTAGGCCTTGGTGAGCGGGCTTCTTCTCCATCTCACGACCTGAACAAAGAGAGTGTTAGGTACATTAATATTTTTATTTTATGGATAGGTGTTATACCAAATTACTCTAGTTTTAGGGGATTTCAACGTATACTACTTTGCGTTATATTGAAACTACTGTAAAATTACATAATAACCTTTGATTAAAGGCTTTTAGAATGCAATACAACATGTAAATTGTTGAGGAGTCTTGTAGATTTTGCTGCTTGCATACTTTTGACCATTTTTCGAAGGATATTTTGTTTTTATGCAAAAGCACGCAAGCAAGTAGCACTTCGTTATGCGGAAACAAAACAGCACATTTTGAACGGGTCATGGAAGTAAAAGTTAAGTGAAAGTTACCTTTGTCGAGCAGCATGATGAGCTCGTGCTCGCGCTGCGTGACCTCGCGGTACAGCGGCTCGTGGCGCTCCAGCTGCTGCTGCAGCTTGTGCTTGTCGGCGGAGACCTGCAGCTTGCCGGGGAGCGAGCCCAGCTCGGACTGCAGCCAGCCCAGCGTGCGGGACACGTTCTCCTCCAAGTTGCGCCCGTCCCTAAACACGAGATATTCATTACATATAACCGTTATCAAGGAACCGTTCTTCTAAGAATTAGACGTGATGTTACAGAAAATTTCTCCCCTCATTATATGCTTTCTTGTTTGCCTGATAAACTAGTAATTGAGTAGTTAGAGTTTTGAATGATTCACGGTAAAGGTAATCACGGTCTATATCCCGGTAAATATAAGTCAATTGAATAGTTGTCTACTAATTTAGTAGTCAACCCAAAAACTGACTCTTTATTATTTCTTTCGAGCCTCTCGTGTCGTCAATAAACATTATGTTTCTAAAGGCAATAAAATTAAGAGCCGGTTGCACCAAACCATTTGAAATTGTACTATGTTGTATATCTATATTTCTATATCAAATGAACTTTTTCGGCTTGGGTTGGTGGAGTAAAGTATTTGTCATTCATAATTTTCAACATCACAACTTTAATAATATAATGTGTACTACAATACTCACTTGAGCGCCGCCTCTATCTCCGCCTTCCTGTGGTCCAGCTTCCTTTGCAGGTTGTCGTACTGACGGCCGACGGCGGCCAGCTTGCTCTGTATGTCCTGGCGCGAGGCCGGGTCGGACAGCACGTCGGCCAGCGCCTCGCCCGCCGCCTCCAGGTCGGCCAGCAGCGGGCGTTGGCCTTCCAGTTGGCGCTCGAGGTTCTAACGAATGGAGGGGGAAATTAGTATAGTGTTTCTTTGGATAGTAGCAGCCAGTTTTAAGATGGATCTCTTTTAACGACATGTCATTAAATTTTGATGATATTTTTTGTTGTCTGGTAGTAGGACCTCCGCATGCCAAATAAAAATATCATCAAATTCCGCAACGCTTCGTCATAGATCTGTCTAAAGAATTTAAGAGACAAAATATACGGGGGATGGTGACCTAACACTTACTTTTATTGGTGAAATCATCTTTCGTTCTATTAATATAACAAAGAAATACTCGTTTTAGAAATTCAGGTATATTTTAGGACTTGGCTCTACAAATATCTTCACTGCGAAGTCAAAAATATAGACACAGTCAACAAAATCTACAAAAGCTCATATATGAACAAGTATCAAGCTCAGGTATCCTGGTCACGGCACCAAAGTGTCGACAAACGCACCTCGATCTTCCTAAGCTGGTCCTCGGGCTCCTTCTCCATGGCGAGGTCGTCGAGCTTGTCGCCGATGGTCTGCAGCGCGTCGCGCAGGCGCGTCAGCCCGGCGTCGAACTCGCGCGACGTGTCCGCTGCCGCACCCAGGCTTGACGCACGCTGCTCCAGTCTGTACCACAGAATATAAATTAGTACTAAGTACAATAATTCGCCTTAAACCTAACTAGTTCAGTTCGTACATAAATAGGGTAAAATCGGGAACACTCAATACATCATCATTACATATACACATCAATATATATATCATTCATTTGAAGCGTGTCTAAGTTTGAGACCGATTGTCCTGAATTATGACGCAATTAGTGTAGCATGACTGATACGAGTATTCTTAGTATTCAATTGCAGTATACTGCAAGAACTTTGTAATCGAAAACTTTTCCATTTGAGGACAAAGTATTTTATTACAAAGTCATAATCAGGCTTTCTTTAATAACGTATACTGGATTCCATTTTATAAATCTACAAGTTACATGTTTAAAACGGCGATTGTCAAGCGCTTGACCAGTGGCGAGAGTTTTGGTTAGTATTGCCGCTTTAGAGTTGTGAAGTAGTAACTTGCAGGTTTATAAAACGCGCTCCATGCCATGCAACTCACTTGTTGAGCAGATCGTTCCAGCGGTCCTGCAGGTCCTTGAGCTTGGTGCGCAGCTTCTCCGCGTCGGGCGAGCGCGGCTCGAGGCGCTCCAGCACGCCGGCCGCCACCTGCTCCAGGTGGGACAGCTGCGGCTGCTGCGTGCGGAACTCTTCGCGGAGCACTTGCACCTGGAAATTACGGGTTTAGTATACTATACGATACACAATGGCAGGTATTCGCTTCGAGCATGACTGTGACCGCCCTAGCAGGTGTGGAACATATTGCCTATTTGACAGTTGGCAGTTGCCAAATAGTATGAAGATGTCGTCCCACAAAAGTTTATACTTTCACCACGACGTGCGTTGGCGTCGCTTGTATTTCCCCCACCATCAACTTCGCATATAGCCAATATGTAAATTATCAATTTATAGAACTCGTTTTTACCATGATTTAAATCACTTATAAGAACAGAGTGAGTTATCTGCTGCCGTATATTTCTTACTTAGTTTTTTTTTTCTTCACCGTTTTCAGATTGGCTAAGAGATGAGAGAGGTGTATTAATATCTGTCAGTCCATACCTGCTGCACTTGCGTCTGCACCATGCGTGAGTCTGAGGAGATGGGTCCCAGTGCCGTCATCATGCGATCCTTGGACAGCAGCCACGACGACAGGTTGCTGTGCGTGTCTTGGAAGTCCTTCACTTCCTCCATTAGGCGGATCCTGGTAAAATAATAGTTTATATATCGTGTGATTTAATTTAAGAATATTATAAATAATATTTTCTTAAACAGGGGATTATAGCATAATATCGCAGAAGAGTTGTAAAGCCTAAGAAATATCCACAAGTTCAATTACCAATATTACCATAAAACGGCAAGAGCATATCTAAAAAATTCTATTTTAATATTATGTTTGTACTAACCCCAGATTTAAGTATTAGTATGTATGTTACTAACACATTATGGACTTATTTGTTCGAAATAAATTATTATTGATTGATTGATTGATTGATTGATATCTACTTCAGATGACAATTTTTTCTCGTGCCCTAAAACTCTTCTTAGCCTTTACAACTACAACCAGTACCTAACTGTTTGATACATGTAGACGCCTCTTCCCATTAATTTTATTATTTAGGTAGATATTTTCACTGGTAATAATACAAGTTACAAATTGTCATACAGCGTCTAGTAAAAGGCTAGTAAATATATTGGGATAGGTACTTGTCCTTGCAGGCGTCGTGCAGGCTCTTCCAGCGCGACACGACGTCCTCCATGGCGTCGTGCAGCCGGTCGGCGCCCGCCACGCCTTGCTTGCGCTTCAGCAGCTCGCGGACCTATACGAAACATAACTAATTTATCATCAACAATCAAAAACTTCTCTAAGTAACTAAAAGACTAGGTAGGTGCCAATTATATTATAAGATGCGTTCTCTACCTTCTCAACCAGTTCCAGAATATATTGCTTGCTTATTATAAATATCTGATAGCCTTAAATCTTGGTATTTCTGTAGATCCAATGACGGTGCAATGACATAAAGTTTAATTAAAAGTCAGACATCCTTAACTTTCCTGCTAAGTCGGGCCATAAAAATGAACCGATTGTAACCCCACCCATCAAACCCGCCGACTACGTAGTTTTGACGTTACAGTAGATTTATATTATTTTTATTTTTATTAAGAACCTAGCTTAGTGTTCCACTGCTGGCCTCCTCTGGGCAAAGACACACACACAATACAGTAGAATACAACACAAACGCAACCTTCCTTTCTGATCGTTTTGACGTTTCCGTAGTCGGGTAAAAATAATCCAACACACCTGAGTCTTGGCGGAATCCAGCGCGCTCTGTTTCTCGTACATCTCTTCGAGCACGGCGCGGGCTTGCTTGATGGTCTTATCGGCTTCTTCCTTGGTGTTGGGGACGCAATCCTTTGGCAGTTGCCGCTGGACCTGAACAACAACACAGGAATGTCAACTAAATTCTTGTATTTTATTCAGTTACTGTTAGTTTTCTCGTAAGACTAACTGTAATGTCCTGGTCACGGCATCATATTGTGTTTTTAACTCCCGACGCAAAAGAGGGGTGCTACATGTTTGACGACAATATCTGTCTGTCTGTGGCATCGTAGCTCTCCAATGGATGGACAGATTTCGAAGCAGTTTTTTACGTGAAAGCGAGTTTCCTTGCGGTGTTTCCTGGCTATGTTTCATAGAAATCGATCCAGCAGTTTAAAGAGTTTCAGCTCTTTTTCATAATGATGTTAACTAGGCAGTTTTAGAATAAAATGGATTATGTTGACATATTGCGTAGGGGGTTTAAATTTTTTTTATTAAGTAGTTATTGCTGGTTGCACTTACCTTGTCTAGGAAGTGATGCGTGTTGCGGATAGTGTCCTCGTGGCGTCTCAGCTCTTCACGGACTGCGTCGAGCTCGCCCTGGCGGTCGGCCAGCTTAGTTCCGAGCAGGCTGTAGCGGTTGTTGATCTCTGACAGCTGTTGTTGTACCGGCGACAGTTCTGTAATAAAATACAACAGTCAACACTTCTTCTTAACCCTTACACGGGGGAACGAGTTCAAACCTCCTCAGCGCTCGATAGTTGTAATGATTCTGGTTTGGAAAAAATGCATAAAGAGGAGCACGGTGGTTAACAATATAATAGTTAATACCTCTTAAATGAATTTCTGTTCGTGTTCTCGGGAATGAGTATGTTACCTTCAAGATGTAGCTGGTCGCTGGACGAGCGGCGAGATGAGAAGCCGCTCGACGTGGAGTGCGTGGAGCCCGGGCTCACCAGCCCGTGGCCCTTGGTCGGAGAGGGCGAGCGACCGTCCAGTGTGCGTACTGCAAGAGATAATCATTCACTTTTTATAAATTAGGAATGATCAATGATGATGATTGATTTTATCATCAATATTATAAGATTTTAATAAATGATAATTCCAAACGTTGGATATTGGACATTGATCCACCCTACACTTTACTCAAGTATAGAAAAGTCGTCATCAACAGAGGTGAGAATACTGACCTGGCGTCTGTCGCTTGGTGGGGCTGTAGAGCTGCCTCTTGCGGTGCGGGCTGTCCACGCGGTCGCCACGTGTCAGGGCTTCATACACCGCACCGGCCTCGTTCACCTAATTCATGAATTTTTCGTTATTTCAGTACACTATTAAGCTCCAACTATCATCGCTTTCAAAATAGCAGTCAGAAAACACAACATTTTGATTTTGATCCCATTATGTTTTAATTTAAAGTGTCAAAATTTCACAAAACTTGGCTTATGTGGGACCAATGTAATCAACAAATTAGTGTTTAGGCACTCATGGGACAGGGATGATGTAAAAGAGTGACAGATGGTAATATTGACGGAATCTTGAAATGTTACCTTATCGATAGTGATGGAGTAGTCGCGGTACTCCTTAGCCAGCGGTCGCAGCTCGTCGGCCTGCTGCTTGAGCACCTCCAGGTCGAGCGCCACGGGCTGCAGGCGCCCGACTCTGTTCTCGAACGACTGGAGCCACTCCAACACCTGGAGAACATGGTTCATGTTATTCAAACGTACCACTAACTTAGCTTAGGCGACTATCTGAAAAAGTTTACTTTTTGCTTTTCCATATCTCTACACTGGCTAAACTACTTATACGAAATGAGAAACTCGCACAGCGAGGCCCATTAAATGATTTTGGACTGCGAGTTTTTATTTATGACCAATATCAGTAAAAATTTAATAAATAATGTAATGTGGGCTTACCTGCGCGCGAAGGGTCTCATACTGGCTGAGCTGGTCGGCGCGCTGTTTGGACAGCTTCTGTTTCTCTTCCAGCGACGTGTTAAAGTCGCGCCACGCGTTCTCCAGCAGCTGCCACATACAAGTCATCAATTTCACCATAATACTCTCACGTCTACATGCGTGAACTCATTGAAGATGAGTGGTTTTGGATTTACGTTACAATGTAAAACTTTCAATTGCGTTACCATACAGTTGGAGCGCAATTGATCCTAGCTATCAAAGAAAACAAGGTTGTTTACCTTCATCCTGTCACGGACGACGTGCGTGTCGGTGACGTCCTTCTTGGAGATGAGCTGCTTGCCTTGTTGCAGGCACTCGTCCAGCAGCGGCATTTGTACATCCCTGGAAAATCAATGACCATTAACATTTTTGAATTAACGTATCAACACGAATGGTATAGAGATATAAGTAGGAATCCTGAGTGCTTTAAACCTGGTCTAAGAAATATCAAGATTGCTACCAAAACCGTCAGTTTATGTGACCCAGAGGCTGACGCGCGCGCACCATAATTTGAATTCGAGTTCGTTCAATTCAAGCGTCTAAACATCTTGTGTGAAATCGCTGACATTCAGTCATTTTCATCATATGCTGTATTCACGATCGTTTCGTTTTATGAATGCGCTTTTTTGTAGCCGAATGTAGTCGATAATTGCCGAAGCGCATAGCTTTAAGCGTATGGCGTATGTAATATGGTAGTGATAACTAACCTGAAGTGCGCCAGGTCGCTCAGCCTGGCGCGCAGCTCGACGGCGTTCATCCTCGACAGCTCCCTGGAGTCGGCCTGCTCCAGCAGCTGCGCGTGCGCGGCGTCCAGCTTGCCGGCGAGCTGCGTGAAGTGAGACAGCTCGCTCCATACGGTTTCAAGGAACTCGTTGCGCTTCGTAGAGCGCTCGAGTAGCTTCTCGTATCTGTGGGAGGCGTTATGAATCAATCTTAAAATTCAAAAGTCAAGTTCTGAAAAATTTAGAAAGACGAAAAACTTGTAGAAATAATTAATACGTTGTCTTTCATTTAATCGTAACTTAAGAAGTTATTTGAGATGAGATATTATTCATAATTTTTTTCGTGAATTAGAAATACCCTTTTAAGTCTTACGGGCTCATGGGTTCTATGGACGTATGGGTGTGAACTATATATTACCCACCACCTTTATATTAAGTTTTTTCTTTCAACTTGGGTCAGAAAGATCAACTGTTATCGCATAAAATGCATTTGGCTTTAATTTTTAGTTTTTGGCCATTTGCTAGGGTTGAAAAATAACAAGACTGACCGAAGTTTAAGTGCACACATACCTGTTGTAAATATCCTCCGCCCTCTGCTCCAGCTTCTTGGCGATCCTGGCGTTGCTGGGGTTGGCGGCGGCGTCGCGCACCTGGCCGAGCAGCTTGGCGAGCGTGGCGCGCCGCGCCTCCAGCGACGCGTGCGCGATGCGCTGCTCGCGGACTTGCTCGTCGAGCCGCTCGCGGATGAGGGACGCCGGTTTTGATTGCGTACTGTAATGATGGTGTTATTAGTACGAGAGAAGAGCTAGTGAGTAAATCGAAAGCCGTTTAGAAAATAAAGTATTTGCAATGAGTCAGACTAGTGATTGTTATATTTTTACATAGGGTTCGCATGCATCAAAAACAAGGAACTCTTGTGCTGTACCCTACAATTTACGTATTAATATTATACCATACATAATTGTCGGCCGAGGCGAACTCGAGGAGCCCGAGGCTTTCTTATTTACTGGCCGAGGTGTGTATACTATTTTTCCGTTCAACGGAGCCAGAAAGCGGCAACTTCCTTCAGCGCAGCGGGCCGAAAGCTAACGCTTTCTGGCTTGAGGGCAGAATAAGATTATTATTGTGCATTTCCCAGTTGGATTCCGTCGTTCAGTTAACTTCTCTCATTCACAAAGACTATTTAAAACGCGACTCACTTGAACAGGGTCTCGGCCTGCTGCAGCCACTGCGCCTGCGTCTCGGCGGCGTCCTGCAGCCCCTGGCACTGCAGCAGCGCCGACTCCAGCTCCTGACATCTGGAACCGACGGCGCCCGTCAGCTCCGCGTAGCGCGCCGTCAGGTCTAGTACCGGAACTTCCAGTTGGCGAATCTCTGATGGTGTCAGGTTGCCTTCCAGGGATTTTACTAGCTGGTCACATGCCTGTTGGACGATAGAGTATTATTAAACAGATACTCCCATAAGTATCTGACGCGTGTAGTTTTAGAAGCCGAAGCCTTGACGAGGCCTTTTATAACAAGAGTCAGGAAACCAATGTTCTCGTCAAAAATTAGTGTTTCTTTCAAACAAAATTCAATATTAATACAAATTTAAAATAATTCGGTATAATACTATTAGTACAAACAAAAATGTCATAATCTGCCTGACGTGCGGCACGGAAAGATCGGTTAAGTTCGCGCATTTGGCAAATGTGCATGTAACATAACCCTTATGCGAGCGTAATTTTTTTTCAGATTAACCTTTTCGACGCCATGTCAAACACAAAAGCTGTCATCCAGACGCCACGTCACCGAAGTGTCAAAACTGAAATTGAACTTTATGCATATGCATGTAGGTCTATGTTGCTCTGTGGTCTATGGCCGATTAATCGGTCTTTGGCGTTGAACCTACGGTGCGTATATATCGGTCATTGGCGTCCAAAAGGTTAAAAACAAGTGTATCAACAATGAAAAGTAGGAAACTTACGTCTTTAGCATTGTCGACGAGGCGGCCTTGCGCTAAGATCTCAGAGTGCAGCGCCTTAGCGCGTGCGAGCTGCGTCTCTACCGCGCGAGGCTCGCCGCCCACGGGCTCTGACAGCACCGAGCGCGCTTGAGGTTCCACCTACAAACGAAATATAAGGTTAAATCTGATAAAAAGCACTTAATTCCAGCACTTCTTTGTGAATTATTTACGTGTCGTTAGCGATATATCCACGAGTCAATACATCTGCGGCTCTGTTTGCGTTAAATATTCATATTCATATTCATATTTTTTATTTGTAATAATCATACATTGTCATGGATGCGTAATTTACATTATTAATATTATTATTTACAGTAGATATGTCAGAAATATGTGCAATTAAAATTGGGTTTCATTAAACATTAGAATAACAATATTAACAAAAAATAATAATAATAATTCAATTGTCAATAAAATAATCATACCCCACGATAATTATATACGTCGATGTGAGGAAAGCCAAGAATCAGTTATATAATTTTTACGATTCCGTACCCAAAGGGTAAAAACGGGACCCTATTACTGAGACTCCGCTGTCCGTCTGTCCGTCCGTCTGTCTGTCTGTCACCAGGCTGTATCTCATGAACCGTGATAGCTAGAAAGTTGAAATTTTCACAGGTGATGTATTTCTGTTGCCGCTATAACAACAAATACTAAAAAGTACGGAACCCTCGGTGCGTGAGTCCGACTCGCACTTGGCAGGTTTTCATTTTCATTTTTTATTTTTTCAAATTGCTACGGCTTGTGGACCTCGAATTTCCAGATGTTTTTGATTATCATACATTTTGTATGAACATGTGCGACGCGATATAGCGATAGTCCGACAGTGATAGGCAGAGCTAAGTTTCTGCCGACGGGATATCGTAAAGGTAGGTTGATAATATTAATGAAACTTAGTACCTCCTTCATCCACCGCTGCGCGCGGTCCAGCGCGTCGTGGTACTGCTTGGTGACGTCAGCGGCACCTCTCAGCCTCTCCTGCAGGCGCTGCGCGCGCGCCGCCAGCTCCGAGTGTCTTCTTCTGGCTAGAGCCGCAGCTTCTCGCAGCGCGCTGTCGCCCGACGGGTGGATGTGCGATAGGCGAGAGGGCAGCGATGTGCGGTAGTCATTCAGAATTGTAAGGAATTCCTGGAATTTCAAAGAGATTAATACCCAGATGATAATGATTATTCGAAACTAGATATATGCAACCTGGACAAAATGGGGTAATTTTTATACCCCATACTAGACTGCTCTGGATTTGAAGTACCATTTACGATTTAGTACTAGGTACATAAAAAACAAACTTTTGTGTTACAAATACTAAGCCATATCGTAAGTACAGTCAAGGGCATAAATATATATACATTCCCAAAGTTTCAAAAATATGTCTACGCTTTTACACCTTAGATAATAAAGTCGTGTTTACATATTTTTGACCCATTTGTCTGGATCGATATTTTTGCCTTCGACTGTACATCAAAGTTAAGAATTCGTCAGGTGTTTAATGTTTCGACACATAAGAAACCATTAACTTATGTAAATGGTTTATTTATTATGTAAATGATTTTTTCTACTCGTCGAGTATAATCTGTGTATTACAACTTCACATGCAACACTACAACCTTACTCTTTTCAACGTTGGATAGTCTATGGCACTTCCGACTCAAGCATTTTATCGATACGGTTTAGTCAATTATAAAAATTTTGAAAATGGAACTTTATACATTTCGATAAAATATTTCTTGTTTAAGGAGACTTGATTCAATGCAAAGTGATTGGTTGGCCAACAAAAATATTTTATTTAATGTTGTAGTAGAAACAATTGCTTCATAAGTCAGAAACGCGCATGTGACACCCTTCATATAGCAACATCCATACCCTACGAAAACCGCTTAGCGTTGCTTGTTAGTCTCCATAGGCTACGGTGGCCAAAATCGAGAAAAAAACTGTCTTAAAATTGAATTTAGCGCGGAGCAGGTACCAGGGCCTCATGAGTTACGAGGAGGTGTCGTTTGTAACACTCTCCCACCACTCTCCCTAACTAACCCTAATTTACCCTACCTAGCTATCCCTAGATTTGTCTAAAATACTAAAAATTCCAATAAGAAAATCTAAAATCCTAAAAAACTTTAAAATACCGCAATCCGTAATTACCTTTACTAATTAATATAAAATAATGTAAATAACCTAACGCAAATCTAATTATATAAGTTAATATCTTGAATTGGATCAGTAGGTTGGCCAAATGATCGTCTAATGTTTATGTAGAACCCTTCGTCATAACCGTTAATAGTAACCAAAATCCTTTTCGCATAATAGGAAAGAGTTATGAATAATGCGTCTAAAAAATCCTAATAATGTTAAATAATTAATAAAACGTCAATTATGCCAATGTAAAGTATGTCAGAGTATTTAGAAAGATCATTGTAAGTTTAAATACAGTTTGTAAAACAAATGTAAAGTACATCTTAATCAAATAAAGTCTTATTTAAATTGCAATCAATAAATAGTAAATAAAACATAATTTTATAAGTCTGTAGAATGTCAAAGTTAATCGTCAGTAATGTATGTCAAAATAAGTAAAGTCTGTCGAATGTAATAGTCAGATAGTCAAATTACGATCACTAATAAATGTCACATTACAAATATTTTTGTTTTTGGGGTATAGATGTCGCCCGCTCCGCCGCGACTATCCGTGGTCATCATCCAGTTGCCAGGGCAGACCCCCGCCCCAGTTCTGAAGGAACTATCATGTGGTCCTGAAGGGACATCTTTTCATAATGACAGGGCTACTTCGTCATTTGCCCTGAACATTATTTTATGACATTTTTCTTCATAAATGAGAGGACATCAAAGGGACAATTTAACATAACAAAATACTGGTAGTTAGAGCAGCTGTATTTGATCCACTCCAATTTCCCAGAATACTGTAATTTTGTAATATATCTTAGTAGGTATTCAATGAAATAATATTAACCAAACTAGTTGTAGTTGTAGTCATTTTGAATCACCTTTCGGACCAAAATAAACCACGATCTTGCTCTGCATCGATCTAGCTTGGGTAAATCACTCATTGATATATATTTCCAATAATAAAGTTTTATGATAATATGACCTTGTATTTTTAAGGTCGAATGTGAAAATTACAGATATCTAGAAAACAGAATGAAGTCGTCATACAGACTGCCAAGGGACAGGTAAAACAAATATTTCTTTTACAAACAAATTGATTCTACAATACTAATTTATATTGTGGTTATTTGTTATGTTTTTCCCACAATATATTTTTCTACCAGTAGTGTTGCAAAGGACCAAATTATATTCAAAGTCATAAATATGTCAAGTTTGTCAATAAGTCATAAATAAGTGGATGTAATACAATTCTAACAATCCCTAAACCCACACTACAACCTAGCTACCTCTATTTAAATTTAACCCATAAACCCATAATTATACTCGTACTATGTAGTTTAAATAGCCATAAATATATCGGAAGCGAACCTAGCTAACTACTGTAAAGATCTAATGGCTTTGTTATATAAAAATTATAAACCTTGATCAATTCTACAATTCCCTAAACCATACAAATATAAACCCTAGCCCTAACAGTTAAACTAACCAACTAATCTATCGATATAATTGCAAACTAACATCCCGGGATGTACATTTAATTTACTCGCGTAATTTCTCGAAGTGCAATAAGAAATTCCTAGGCTACAGCTAACTAAGACGAGTGGAGACACCTCGATTTAGAACTGACCCCCTATTTCTCCACGTGGACCAGCATCAGCGATAGGGTTTGGGACAGCCGATGTAGGTCGGGAAAAAGGTAATGGGATAGTTGGTCTAGAATCTGGCTTTTTTAAGAAGTCTAGGTGACAACCCAAATTGTCCAGACCCCAGGGGTTAGAACCTGTCCTTGTAAACCCAGGAACTGTCAGGGACCCACCTGATATTATCAAGATGCACAGTAGGAGAATTAAGACTGTCGTTGTCACCGTAAGGTACCCGCCCTATCTCTCCATCTGCCCAGCACTGTACTGGATCGGAATTAGTTCTCTCTACCCCATAAGTTATTTAAGAAAGCTGTGAGATAAATTGCAAAACTAACTTTAAAATAATATATAAAGTACTCCAACCAAAATCATTCCAGTGCTAAATATCACTAAAATAATCCAGGTCAAAACACTATATATATTAAGCACAATTGAAACATAAATTAATAAATTGCACTATGAACCAAACATGACTTTACAACCTTTAATAATATATTGATTTGTAAGTAAAATTTCACCAATATATTTACTTACATTAGCACTTGTCTGGGCACAAATCAACAAACAACTAATAATTACAATTCACTAAATAGTTTATAAATGACACTATGAACAAAACAAACTTTACAATCTTATTAAATCTATTGATTTATAATTTAGACCTCACTAGTATTATATCAAACACTAGCGCTTGTTTAAACCGCAAACCAATAAAACAATTAAACCCACTAAATAAACACAATCTAAAATGCACTTCTCTAAAAATATTCAAGTTAAACCCCACAATAGATTACACCATATTATGCTCCAATCCGAACTCTACCAGCATCATAAGATACTAGTAAAATCTAGACCAGGACACAATATAGGTAACCTAAATAGACCTAACCTATACTAGAGAACTTCCTCCAACGCTTCGCGAATGGCCACCAGAATTCCCCGCAAAGGGGTTTTATGAAATCCCTTCCCAGATCCCGATTTCCCCGCTCTAGCAAACTCCTTGCACCCCATTGGTAACACCTAAACCAATCCTGAATTTCATGATTCCGTACTATCCTATACAAATTACTCTTTATTTCCTAATTAACATAAGGTCCAAATTGACCTACTTAATGGGTGTAGCCAAAACTATTCCTTCTCGTCGGTGGGATGTCTTTAAAATTTTTATTCTAAACGTCTTTGTTTTTCTATATAGACACATATTGTAGGGATACGCCCTTTTTTAATTCTTAATAATATGGTTCAATTTTGCATAGAATAATTTACAGTCATAACTTAACTTTTATCGTTACCGTGAAATCCGAGTTGGTATTTTAAACAAACACTTGAATTTAATAACCAAACTAACTTTGCACAAAAATTTATAACGCAAAAAGCTTTATGACATTGAAATAAAGTTCAAATTATTTTAAAAATAAGTTTCTTAATATATTGGTTTACTATATCAGCTAAACTCTCCAAGTGGTGTATCTAGAATTTCAAATAGCAAGGTCCACTTAAGATATGAAAAGAAATATAGCTGTTTGAATTACCGTGAGACACAAGAATGGAATTTAACCGACTTAAAATAAAACAATATTATGTTTACATATAATGCTAACATGGAAAGGGAGCCTCTGACATGTTACAATCGCCTCCCAAAATTTGCTGTAGCTTAAATATATTAATGATATATTTGCGAAAGTAAATTTTCGAAACAAACCAAGATAAGAAAAATAATTGTATTGAAAATAATGCATTTAGACTCTAATAAGAACCTTTTTTAACATTCTTCCCTTCTGTGTGTGCCTTTTTTTTTTGTTGCGGCTGTGTGTAGTGTGTGTTTAAACCAAACAAAAGAATGAACATTTCTGAAAGTATAAGTTTACAAGTTCAGTCATGTTAAAAATAAACAATCAAAAACGTAACCAGTTAATCTTGCCTCACAAGAAAGTAGAAGTTGTGCTTGTAGTACATTTGTCCTACTCTTCTACCGATCCGAATGATACATACGCACGCTTCCGACTTTAGTCTACATTTTAACGACCAAGAAAGGAATAGAACGTATCTCTCTTTAAAACAAGATTGAACCTTTTACCAAGGAGCATTCTATGCCACTCGAGGGGTCACTATCTTTAAAAGATTTAATTCCAACACCGAAACTCATGACTTATATCCTCAAAACGCCTTTCCTAGTCTGGAGCATGTACATCATTAACGGGACGTTAAAATAAAAGATTAAGCTCTGCTTAACCCTTAGCTTCTATAATGAAGCGCCAAATAAATTGATGTATTATAAACATTTTATTGTAATATTTTAAGAATAATGTAAAAAAAAAAATATCAATAAATGAGTATGAGTATTGTATAAAACAAAAATCCTAAATAGTACTGACCAATAAAAAAGCACAAATAATCATTAAATTGATTCGAAATGAGCACAACTAATCATTAAATTGATAATACATGTCATATTTAAACATTTTCAAAACTCACTTCGCATTATGCTTTTCCATATGAAGAAAGCACTATGACGTCACATTAATGATGGGTGTGTGAGTTTCTAGATCTGATGTTGTGTGTAGTATAGAGATAACACGGCGGCAGTCGATAAATCTGCAAATATGCTCTTTTTTTTTGCGAGCCTAACCTAACACCAAACTACCGTTTTATCTCTCTTTTGTAAAGTGTAATGTCTCAGTTAGAATGTCAAAAAGGTATTTTGATTTTAGTCTTGCTATTTTCTCAGGGCCCTGCATACATTTTTTTTTGTTTCAACAAACAAAACATCATATTTATGCATCTACATTCTCACTTTCACACGCCCCTGAAACTCTAACAAAACTTCCGCTAATAAAATAATTGAAATATAAAAATTATTAATAATGCGTCAACTTTTATGAAAATCTACCGTTAGCAAACATATAATCAATATATCTCTAAAAAATTACTATATTCTTTTACGACTATTACCCAAAAAAAAAATTACCAAAGCAATATACTACAGTCAAAGTTTAATTATGAAAGGAAAACTACACTACTAATGCATTTACTTTCCATTAAAATAAAATAACTATGGAGAGCCAGCAAACTAAATAAACCATGAAATTATTTGAAATCAACAAAATTAAATTAAAGTGTTTGTCATAAAAGAACAATTTGATGTGATAATAAGTTACAATTACCAGCTATAAAAAGTAAAATTGAAAATTTAATTGGATACTACTGAAATAAAATCTAATGTTTGTAATTTTAATTGAAATTCAATATTTATTTTTAAACCTAACCTAAATATTAAATTCCCGCTTAATTAGATCTAAATGCAAACACGGATTACCTAAGTCAAACCTGTCACTCAAAAACACTAAAAGTTACAACAATTACCTGATCGTTTGAAAGTTATGTATCTGAAACTAATTAAATCAAACGCAAAAATGAAGAATGTTTTTACTGGATTTAAGATACTCATAAGTATCGGCAGTACCTATATCAGTTAATATGTAACTGTATACGTTGAAAATGTATTTAGGTACATTTGAAAAGGTAAAGTCTCAGAGTAACTAAACGCGTAATTGAACGTATAATTGTGTATTCAACCTGCAGATGTACCTAACCTAATTCTAACATACCACAAAAATGTTGAACTTTAAAATATTTATTATTATTTTATATTTAAAGGTTTTTAATATTTCAGTTTCTAGCTCGAAAAAAAAAATGTATTACGTTTAACAACCTTTGTTTACGCGCAAGAATATTAATAACAAAAGTTATAAGCTACTTCAATTAACTCTAAATAAAATAAAACAATAGCTCAATCGTGACCGGAAAACTTACGCATGGCTAAACCTACTTAAAGAATATCAAAAGTAAAAATAGACCCATTCATATAACGCCAAGTGAACATGTGCAACAACTAAATATGTAGGCACCAAATCCATTTGCGCACTAATTTTCTGGCCCACTTCGTTATGTTCGTAAAGCCCGTCTATACAAAGTAATCTATAAGTCAATGTCTTCCGAAATTTGTTATAAAAAAGTTTGTTTAATAAGACAGTGTTAACAAGATTAAATATGAATAACCTACAGTATTTGTAAAGGAAATAATTGATGTTAATGCTCAATCAAGGTAATATACAATTAATTACTATACCTTGATGAATTAAAAAAACTATTTACGTAACCAAATTTTGTAAATCTATTAAAATAATGTTATCCTAAAGCACTAAGCATAATAATAACACCAACAACCCATAAATATGTAAGCAAGTAATCTCAAAAATCTATTTGACTTCACACTAAAAGTTATTCCCTACATGATAAAAAATAAAAACATTCAAACTTCTTTGACCGATAACATTTTACAAAAGCACACTATTATCATATTGCACTCAAGTCTTTGGCTGGCGCGTCGGGTTTTTTTTTTCTACTTCTACGAAGAACGAACTTAACACGATAACTAACTCAAATTTCAGTCAAGTGGCCGGCGCAACATGTTTTTCTAACCATTCTAACTATTTTCGATAACTTTTAAGAATGTCTCGAGTGACGTCGTTAACAAAATGAACCATTATCATTCAGAGTTGTAACGTAATTTATTTTAACTGATTTCAACATGTTTATTTTACATACCCTGCTGTACTTAGGTATAATCAGTTTCGTAACACACTATCCAATTTTTTTTTGTCTTCTAATAATTTCTATTAACTATTTGATAGGTAAATTAGAAATACCTGAGTGACTAACCCTAGTATAATTTTAGGACTTTATAATATTACACTTTATTCATGTATCCCAAACAACGTATTAATAAAAGTATACTAAATAATTTATGTTATGTACTCGTATATATATGATTTATTGTATGTACATAGAAACAAAACACGAGATAGAAAGTTACAAAATAAAACAATACAACAAAGGCGAATTTATCCCTGAATAATATTCTATCCTAGATATATGTATAATTTCAATCATTTAATTATATTATGTGTAGTATAAAACCAAATTTTAACAAAAATAACTTTTAATTATGAAAACAAATAAAATTATAGAATGATGCCGTCTTAAATTTGCTATAACATCAGTTAATGCAGATTACCTAAATACGTTTAATTGCAATACTATATAATAAAATTGCCAGTATTTTTAATTTTACTTTTAGTAACTGACAGAAACTACAAAGATGTCGGTATTGTTCTAATGAAACCGTAATATTGAACGCATATTCCGAAATTCACAAAACACAAACATAATCAATGCCGAGTAGATATACTAAAATATACGTAGTTTCATGTGTCCTAACTATCCCTATTTTAGCTGTTGCACCTAGGAATCGAACCCAGATTTTATTGATCATAATTACGCAACTGACTTCAATATAAATTCAATACAAACTAAGGCATATTAATATATACTTACTAACGTAAAAACGTAACGTAAAAAATATTTTGATCACAGTTTGATACACAAATTAATGGCAAAACTTAACTTGATATCATTTTACGCTAAATGAGACTGATGTTTAATTTAGCTAGGCGAAATAAAATATAAATATATCAGACTTGTGTCTCTAATTTATAAAATCTACACCATACTGATAACTTCAGATCAAAAGATAAAAACAACAAAATCGCAATTTTAGACTATTTTAAGTATTAATACGTACGCCTCCCCATATATACAACTTTAATAATTTTAGCTAATTACTTTTAAATAACAACTTTAAATATTACAAAATATATTGAAATTTAAATATTAAAAACAACTAGAAATTCTAAAAATCACGTAAAAAATATGAAAAGCTATGACTAACTTGGCATTGAATACATACGCATAATTTTGTTATTAGAATGATCATAAAACCGTTATCAAATTAACGCAACAACTCTATTCCTTAATATGCTATCCGTTTTCACAGCAACAATTGTGTTGTTATAATATAACCGTTTACACAAATCAACTATAACAACAGTTTTGATCCAAAACAAGATATGTAACGACATGAAATTTATAACGTTAATCGAAATAATAAAACCCAAATTAAATAAAACTCCGAGCTTAATGTAATCAGATGAAACAATACAATGATGGTTCAAATAATATCAAGATATGAATTGATGTATTAAATACAAATAACGAATTATAAAAATATACATTATATAATCGAAATATATTATCCCGGTCTCTTTTATCCTGGTCACGGCACCAATTGTAACACTCTCCCACCACTCTCCCTAACTAACCCTAATTTACCCTACCTAGCTATCCCTAGATTTGTCTAAAATACTAAAAATTCCAATAAGAAAATCTAAAATCCTAAAAAACTTTAAAATACCGCAATCCGTAATTACCTTTACTAATTAATATAAAATAATGTAAATAACCTAACGCAAATCTAATTATATAAGTTAATATCTTGAATTGGATCAGTAGGTTGGCCAAATGATCGTCTAATGTTTATGTAGAACCCTTCGTCATAACCGTTAATAGTAACCAAAATCCTTTTCGCATAATAGGAAAGAGTTATGAATAATGCGTCTAAAAAATCCTAATAATGTTAAATAATTAATAAAACGTCAATTATGCCAATGTAAAGTATGTCAGAGTATTTAGAAAGATCATTGTAAGTTTAAATACAGTTTGTAAAACAAATGTAAAGTACATCTTAATCAAATAAAGTCTTATTTAAATTGCAATCAATAAATAGTAAATAAAACATAATTTTATAAGTCTGTAGAATGTCAAAGTTAATCGTCAGTAATGTATGTCAAAATAAGTAAAGTCTGTCGAATGTAATAGTCAGATAGTCAAATTACGATCACTAATAAATGTCACATTACAAATATTTTTGTTTTTGGGGTATAGATGTCGCCCGCTCCGCCGCGACTATCCGTGGTCATCATCCAGTTGCCAGGGCAGACCCCCGCCCCAGTTCTGAAGGAACTATCATGTGGTCCTGAAGGGACATCTTTTCATAATGACAGGGCTACTTCGTCATTTGCCCTGAACATTATTTTATGACATTTTTCTTCATAAATGAGAGGACATCAAAGGGACAATTTAACATAACAAAATACTGGTAGTTAGAGCAGCTGTATTTGATCCACTCCAATTTCCCAGAATACTGTAATTTTGTAATATATCTTAGTAGGTATTCAATGAAATAATATTAACCAAACTAGTTGTAGTTGTAGTCATTTTGAATCACCTTTCGGACCAAAATAAACCACGATCTTGCTCTGCATCGATCTAGCTTGGGTAAATCACTCATTGATATATATTTCCAATAATAAAGTTTTATGATAATATGACCTTGTATTTTTAAGGTCGAATGTGAAAATTACAGATATCTAGAAAACAGAATGAAGTCGTCATACAGACTGCCAAGGGACAGGTAAAACAAATATTTCTTTTACAAACAAATTGATTCTACAATACTAATTTATATTGTGGTTATTTGTTATGTTTTTCCCACAATATATTTTTCTACCAGTAGTGTTGCAAAGGACCAAATTATATTCAAAGTCATAAATATGTCAAGTTTGTCAATAAGTCATAAATAAGTGGATGTAATACAATTCTAACAATCCCTAAACCCACACTACAACCTAGCTACCTCTATTTAAATTTAACCCATAAACCCATAATTATACTCGTACTATGTAGTTTAAATAGCCATAAATATATCGGAAGCGAACCTAGCTAACTACTGTAAAGATCTAATGGCTTTGTTATATAAAAATTATAAACCTTGATCAATTCTACAATTCCCTAAACCATACAAATATAAACCCTAGCCCTAACAGTTAAACTAACCAACTAATCTATCGATATAATTGCAAACTAACATCCCGGGATGTACATTTAATTTACTCGCGTAATTTCTCGAAGTGCAATAAGAAATTCCTAGGCTACAGCTAACTAAGACGAGTGGAGACACCTCGATTTAGAACTGACCCCCTATTTCTCCACGTGGACCAGCATCAGCGATAGGGTTTGGGACAGCCGATGTAGGTCGGGAAAAAGGTAATGGGATAGTTGGTCTAGAATCTGGCTTTTTTAAGAAGTCTAGGTGACAACCCAAATTGTCCAGACCCCAGGGGTTAGAACCTGTCCTTGTAAACCCAGGAACTGTCAGGGACCCACCTGATATTATCAAGATGCACAGTAGGAGAATTAAGACTGTCGTTGTCACCGTAAGGTACCCGCCCTATCTCTCCATCTGCCCAGCACTGTACTGGATCGGAATTAGTTCTCTCTACCCCATAAGTTATTTAAGAAAGCTGTGAGATAAATTGCAAAACTAACTTTAAAATAATATATAAAGTACTCCAACCAAAATCATTCCAGTGCTAAATATCACTAAAATAATCCAGGTCAAAACACTATATATATTAAGCACAATTGAAACATAAATTAATAAATTGCACTATGAACCAAACATGACTTTACAACCTTTAATAATATATTGATTTGTAAGTAAAATTTCACCAATATATTTACTTACATTAGCACTTGTCTGGGCACAAATCAACAAACAACTAATAATTACAATTCACTAAATAGTTTATAAATGACACTATGAACAAAACAAACTTTACAATCTTATTAAATCTATTGATTTATAATTTAGACCTCACTAGTATTATATCAAACACTAGCGCTTGTTTAAACCGCAAACCAATAAAACAATTAAACCCACTAAATAAACACAATCTAAAATGCACTTCTCTAAAAATATTCAAGTTAAACCCCACAATAGATTACACCATATTATGCTCCAATCCGAACTCTACCAGCATCATAAGATACTAGTAAAATCTAGACCAGGACACAATATAGGTAACCTAAATAGACCTAACCTATACTAGAGAACTTCCTCCAACGCTTCGCGAATGGCCACCAGAATTCCCCGCAAAGGGGTTTTATGAAATCCCTTCCCAGATCCCGATTTCCCCGCTCTAGCAAACTCCTTGCACCCCATTGGTAACACCTAAACCAATCCTGAATTTCATGATTCCGTACTATCCTATACAAATTACTCTTTATTTCCTAATTAACATAAGGTCCAAATTGACCTACTTAATGGGTGTAGCCAAAACTATTCCTTCTCGTCGGTGGGATGTCTTTAAAATTTTTATTCTAAACGTCTTTGTTTTTCTATATAGACACATATTGTAGGGATACGCCCTTTTTTAATTCTTAATAATATGGTTCAATTTTGCATAGAATAATTTACAGTCATAACTTAACTTTTATCGTTACCGTGAAATCCGAGTTGGTATTTTAAACAAACACTTGAATTTAATAACCAAACTAACTTTGCACAAAAATTTATAACGCAAAAAGCTTTATGACATTGAAATAAAGTTCAAATTATTTTAAAAATAAGTTTCTTAATATATTGGTTTACTATATCAGCTAAACTCTCCAAGTGGTGTATCTAGAATTTCAAATAGCAAGGTCCACTTAAGATATGAAAAGAAATATAGCTGTTTGAATTACCGTGAGACACAAGAATGGAATTTAACCGACTTAAAATAAAACAATATTATGTTTACATATAATGCTAACATGGAAAGGGAGCCTCTGACATGTTACACGTTGACCAACCCGCCGGGGGTGCCGGGCCCGGCGGCCGGCGCGCGTACGAGTATGAAGGTATTGCGGGCTGCGGCAGCTCGCGTATCTTAGCTGTATACTTTTGGTTTCGGTTTGGTTTGGTGGTATGATTCTACTAGTTGAAAGTATTATTTTTCTCAAAAATGGAAGGCAAAGTCGACGTTGCCGGTTATAAAGCAGGTCGCGAAGTGCGTAGTTTATGGTCAGTCAAAAAATTAAAAAGTTAAAAACATTGCAGTCTTGATTTCGGGACTGCAATGTTGCATACAAATTCCATTATTTGTCGAGTTCCAAACTTTTTAAAAGTTGAAGTGGCCATATCAAATGAAGGCATAGGTCCATTAAACAGCCAAACAGATGATCAGTACTTATTATTATAATGTTGGTACCGCGACTATTTAGGTGTCTCAAATAGGTTGGCGTATTTTCAGCAGAAAAATACACTTCCATTTTTAATATATAAAAAAACGGCGGCAAAGCAAATCTTTTTACTTTTTTCTGTGAAAATTTATACATAAGAATGTTGCTTCTGTAATATATTTCTATTATATTTGCATTTATTGCGCCATTTTTGAGAAAAGCACTATATATGACTCGGCTGGAAGGCTACTTGCTGGCTTCGGATTCAATTAAACGGACTCCCAAGGTCGTCCGTTTAAAACGAATCCTCAGCCAGCAAGTAGCTACTTCCGAACCTCGACAATAATGTACTATTTTTGTCTCGTAGAAAAAGTATTTTATACAATAGTGATATAATCGAGCTTTTCAATCTCGTACCTTAGTTAAGCAACTCAGCAAGCTTCGTTGCTTAAACACGGTACTCGACTGAAAAGCTCTCTATTATATCACGATTGCATAAAATACTATATTACGTGTGGTGTGTTGTTGTACTTATGTATGGACACATAATTCATGTATTTTTAGAACTTTTTTCTTGGACTCTTCTTTTTCTTTTCGTATCTAGGTTCCTTGCTTCATACGCGGAATACATAAAAAGGCAGCGATTTCGATAGCCCTGTCCGTCGCATCCATCCACTTGGACTCTCACAAATAATGGTCAATTCATGATTGAAGATTAAACTTGGTCAACACACCTTGCTCTCGTCCACGAACTTCTGCGCGGCCATGGTGATGAAGCGCAGGTCGGCCTGGTGCGCGATCACGTCGGACACGAACTCGCGCACGTCCTCGCTCTGCCCGGGCAGGTTCTTCAGCTTGGACAGCGCGGCCTCCTTGTCCTCCAGCGTGCGGTACGCGCCCTCCATCCAAGTGTTGAAGGTGTTCAGCTCGTTACTGGAATAGGTGCAGTCTTACATTGTTTTCCTCTGATTATGCAAACTCAAATCATAGGTCGTTACCTGTGATTTGAGTTTCGGTCGTTGAGGGATCGAGTACAATCTTATAAGATAAGCAAGTCATCATTATCAGTTTCTAAAAAGATTTCGAGTAGTTGGTATACTTGGTATTGGTACCAGTCTTAACGTATCCTGAATCCCATGGTACCAAATGGTTAATGCACGCATTAAACGGCATGTTAAGGATGTTGATCCCGGTTTGTTATCTTAAGCAGTACTACGACAGTAGCACTTAAATGTTGCTATTCTATGACAACAAGAGTTAAATCGACTAAGATATATTAAAGTACCTAGCTTGTAATTCAACCACTCACTTATTACAGCTGCAAAGTTTCTTCAGGGTTGATATACATGTCTGTTTTGTATAAACTAGTCCATCTTTAGAGTCCAAAAGTCAAGATGTTAAGTTAAGGCACAAACAGCACTCACTTGAATTTGCCGAGCTCGTCGCGCGCCGCGGCGAGTCGCCGCAGCATCTTGTCGCACTTGTCGGAGCACTTGTCGCACCGCTGCTTCAGCTGGCGCACGCCGCGCTCCAGTGCCGCCACCTGTATCACGAGTTTATACTTATAGAATATCACACATTTGTTATTTTTGCAATGTATAAGTCTTATTGAGGGATATTGTTATATATACCAACATAGAGAAATGGTTTTTAGGGTTCCGTACCAAAAGGGTAAAAACGGGACCCTATTACTAAGACTCCGCTATCCGTCTGTCCATCTGTCTGTCTGTCACCAGGCTGTATCTCGTTAACCGTGACAGCTATACAGTTGAGATTTTGCACAGATGATGTATTTCTGTTGCCGCTGCAACAACAAATACTAAAAAGTACGGAACCCTCGGTGGGCGAGTCCGACTCGCACTTGTCCGGTTTTTTAGTTTTCCTGCACTCTGAAGAACGACATTACAGAAATTGTCTAGTCAAGACGAATTATAATGATATGATTAATGTTTTAGTATCTGACTGTGACAGTGCGTTGCGTTCAGTATGCGTTCAGGGAAGAATTGCGGCATCAACTGGAGACCAATGGTATGATTCATAATTATTGTGTGTTAATCTAAAATGACGTTGATAATCGTTTGTATCTTCGTCATTTTGCCATTTCAATCTGTTATAAAGTTCTGGTATAAAGTCTAAGTTTTATAAATAAGAAGGTTAAGGCTCAAGTGGTAAAACTGGAGTGAATCCTGACCTCATGCGGTGCCAGCACGTCGCCTCCGGACACGAGAAGTTGCTTGGCCTGATCCGCGCACGCCGATACTTGGCGCTGGTGACTCTCCAGGTCGTCCTTGATCAGCTGTGGAATAATGACTCGGTTAATATAGATGCACAACGAATCCAGCCGAATATGGAATGGATTCAGTTACTTTAGTTGAGAAAAAAATACTGATGCACTACTTAAGAAACATTCGAAATGCCAAATATGCAGGAGCAGTAAAATTGCAACTTTTATGGCATAACGTTTTATTGTTTTCCGAAAATATCCTGCAGCGAGTGGGCGCCCTATGGAGCCGTCGGAGCTTTTCCTTATCCGGTTTAGAGTTAAAACAAGGATAAATACTTATATTGTTCTGAGTTGCCTAGTAAAATAACGTATTTGAATTTTGACATTATATGATTTTGATTTACTAGTACAACAAAGAGAAACGGCTCGATTTTGTAGACCATTTAACTTTAAGATTAACTGGGTTATACACAAAATTAGGTTCTTATTAGGTTTTGTTAGGCTCCAAAATAAGATCGTAACCGATTATAGTAATACTCAGAAATAAGACCTAGACCACTACAGTTAACTTTCCGAAACACGAAAGACACGAGTTTTCTGTGTGTGTGTGTGACCCAAGTAAAAGTCATTATAATTATGAATTCATAGACGTACCTTGAGAATATTGATCTGGTTGCGCAGCTCGTCCAGATCCTCCTTGACGGCCTCCTGGTTGGCGAGCCGCTCCTCCACCACCGCGATCCATTCCAACAGCTTCGACAGCGTCTCGTCGCATAGTCTGTACTTCTCCTCTACTGCTTGCTATATTAACAACACACGCATTACTATTTGCACACCGTGTAGCTACGCGTATGTACAAAGCCCGCTGGCTTCGCAGTGCCTCTAACTACTGAGCAAATTTTACAATGCATCTATCTACACAAGTGCAGTCAATCACTTTATACAGGATGACTTCATTTTGGAAAATCATACAGTGCTTTGAATTTAATAACGATGCAATATTGTACCAAGACGATAAAAATCATTCAAATATTTACAAAATTTTATAGTTCGATTATTTCATGCAAATTGTAAATTTAACAATTAAAATCGTATGTTGAGTACCTGAAAAGGAAGCTTATAATTACAGACAACACTACGCACAGACAAAAGCAAAGACACGAGTCCTAGGAAATACCAATAGACAACAGGCGAGACCACAGACAGCCAATACAAGATAGCGTGGAGATGACAACACAACCAGTCAGAACGTTGCGTACACCGTAACATAACATGCAAAGCGTGACATGCAAGCAGTGATCAATGCCACAAACGTCAAAAGTTTACAAATTTAACAATAATAACCGCTTTTGACATTTGTGTTATGGTATTAACATCTTCCTTAGACTTAAATTACGTTTTGATTAGAGTTAATTGGGTTTAAATTTTAAAATTAAAAGTACCTGTTGAAATCTGAAACTTTGAAATGTTTTGAAGTAAAGTAAAAGTAAGGTACAAGAAAATTTTGGTAAATAAGTAACTTAAAGATTTACACGTAAATTCAAAATGAACGAGAAACATTGAATTTAAGTGAGATTTTATTTCATTACTATTAGGTGTAAAGAAATTTTGATCTATTGTTGCTTGTGATTTAGACATTTCTGTAACAACATAAATTCTGATTCAGAATCAAACATGCTTATAATCTCATAATGAAATAAACTCCCAAAACAAACGAGCATTTAAACTAAGACGAAAATATAAATACTACCTTCCGTGTTTGTGTTTGTCGAAAATGTTTTACCATTTGATGATATTGTGAGTGTTTGTCGCGAGAGGCCGCAGGAAACATCACAATAGCATAGCGCTGTCATGCATTCCAAAACGTGAGCGGGTCCAAGGAATGAGTACATCGACTTATTCAGGGTATAAACCGAAAAAACCAGTCAGTCATAAATCACTGGTTTTTGTATGAAAAAAGCAAACAAAAGAAAGCTTCGAAAGGTGGATCGTACTGAACGAACACCCATTCGATCTCTTTCGTAAATTCTTAGCACATAGTGATCATGGGATGTTAGGTATTGGCGAGACGGTGATGGTTCGTTTATCGTCGTTAATATGATCCCTCACAGGCAAGCATTCACGATTTAGCTCAAAAGGGTTCTTTAGCATCGCAGGCAACGGCTGGAAATAAAAACAACATACATCGAGCCTTAGTACACTGTGAATAAGCATCGTCGCTTCTAGCGCGGGTAAAAAAGCAACACTTTCTCAGCAATATGTAACTGTCAACCAAGGGTGCCGCGCGAGATGCCCGTAAATAGTTCCAGCACATATTTCCGTGAAAAGGCAGCCCGTTTACGCGCACTTTCACGCAATTGCTAGTTCGCTCAAACAGAACACTGTTTAGTAGAAAACTCACAATTGAAAGCGATACAACCTAAACTTAAGCTTCTAATGATCTAAAGAACGTAAGAGTAAAAATTTTGCTATTTAAATTTTGATAAACTACTAGATTTATTTATAAAATTTTTGCTCTATCCCTAAGTGTAAAGCCAACTATGCGGCAATTTAAAATATACAATGAACTTGTGATTAAGCATTTAACTACTTCTTACGGTGACAACTAACGGATGATTTCAATCGATTTTTAACGTATCACTGTTTAATACCCTTGATTGTTTAAATTTATATCTTTGAATTGAGTAACTTATGTTCAGATTTTATTGAAGCTTAGTTAAAAATCGATGGAAAATCGACCTTCAAAATATTTCCAAAATTCTAATCCATGAATTGATAAAAACATTGTAATATAGTGTATGCCACAACAGTGACTCCCCCATTGCATGTAACCCATTACATATCGACACTGTAAGTCTTGTGGGTGTCGTGCCATGCCAATGTTCAAGCCAAACGCTTTAGAGATCACCTTAAGAGTAGAGTAGGAAATAAAGCAACACCTTCGCTTGATAGAAGCACAAATAACAAGATAATATAGTGAAACTTACCCTAGTTTCTGCGGGCAGTAGGTATCCCTTCTTTAGAGCTTTGACTAAGTCCAATGTGATAGCTTTGGCTGGATCAATAACTAGTCTGCCTTCAACGGGATCGACCAATTTCTGTTCAATGGCTTGCACTAACGGACAGATCTTGCCTGTGTTAGGTTCTTTGACGACAGTGCTTGAAGCATCGACGATGCCTTGTTGGATGGCCTCACCTAAGTTCAATCTCTTTCTATCTATTACACTGGTCGTTATGAATGGGTCATTCAACGCTCCTGTGGTCGGGTTGTAAATGCCAAAGTTTAGTGTTTCGATCAAACTGAAGCTTTTCTTCGGGGTCATAAGGAGACCACTCTCGATAGCCGATGGGAGCGTGTTTAGCTTAGAGGTCTCTGTATCTAAAATATTGCCTTTTTCTGCGTCCATGAGGCCTTTACGGAATGCCTCAGGGAGTTTTACTAACCTCTTCTTGAGATTATCTTTTATTAGCGCTGTGTCCGGATCGATATAGCCCAACGTGGCCGCATCTTTGATGGTGAGTACTTCTTTGGAATGTGGATCAGTAAAGCGAGCTGCCGTGATGTTCAGGTGACCGTTTTCTATCGCTTGCTCAAACGTTAAAGGTTCGCGGACGTACACGATCAGACCGTTTTCAAATACGAAGCAAAGCGTACGCGACCTTCCGGTTTGAGGATCAAAGGATCCCTTAGCATTCTTATCAATTATACCTTCAGTAATACCTAATTTTAATGGAATGTATTTGTTTTTATGAGGATCCTTAATGACAGCCGTTTCGGGGTCGATGAATTCGTACTTAATAGCTTCGTCTAACGTGAATTCTCTAAGCATGGCTTCTTTAGGAGCCGACGAGTCAGTTACATGGCGTTTTGTGACCGTTTGAGAAGTAATTGGTTGAACAATGGTTATAAGTAGACCCTTATCGAACGCTATGTCCAAGCTATATGTCTTCTTGGCTTTAGTGTCAAGAACCCTACCTTTCGTAACGTCTACGTCACCCTGTTGAATTGCAAGGGGCAGCGATTTGAATTTGTTAGTGTAGCTGTCCTTGACCACAGTTAGATCTGGGTTCATCAGACCTGTTTCAATAGCCTTCGTAATATCCATGAATTCATTGGTGCCAGGATCAACAATCTTACCATTATCTGCCCTGAACAGACCGTTCCTAATGATTTCCTCTAGGCTCAGGTTCCTCTTAGCCGTGACTACCAAACCGCGGTGTTTAGCGTCAAGTAAATTGATTTGATTTCCGTTTGGTAGAACGTAAACGCTATTATTATCATCAACAATGCCTGATTTAATGGCTTCATCTAATTTGATGTATTTGCTCGTAGGAATATTTTTGACCAATGAAGTTTCGGGGTGTATTAATTCTTCACCTATCGCGTTTTTGAGGGAGATTTTTCTTTCGGTAACGGGGTGCACAAAGACGTGATCGGTAATGTCGTATAAGTTCATAGCCAGCGTGTCATATAAAGTGAAGCCTGCACTTTCGATATCGACGATGAGACCCAAGCTCATGGCCTCGGAAAGAGTGATTTGAACGTCAGAACAAGGCTCGTGGAACTTGCCGGTCCTCCTATCAATGATTTCACTACGACAACATTCCGCCAAAGTCAGAGGCTTCTCAGATTTTTTATCGAAATAGCAAAGATATTTGGGACTGATAATTGACCTCCTAAGTGCCTCATGCAAGGTAATTTTGCGACTAGTAACGGGATCGATGAATTTGCCGGTGCTTTCATCATAGAGTCCTTGGTGCAATGCTCTTTGTAGACTAATTGAAGCTTTGCTATCAACGAGCAATCCTACCTCGAAAGCTTGGCGAAGACTAATCTCCTCGTTATCTGCATTAATGTTTATTATTTTGCCCGTCTTATCATCAATTACACCTGTTTTTAGTGACTCGGGAATTGTGATTTTGTCCCATTTGCCCAATCTGTTATCTTGTATATGAACTGAATGCGGATCGATTAGATTCAATTTAATAGCCTCGGTTAGGGTATATTTCTTACCGCTTTGAGGGTCCATGAAAAGACCGGTTATTTCATTGTAAACACCTTTTTCGATGGCTTCGATAAGAGAAAGCGGTTTTCTAACTTCAACCAAGATGCCCCGTTCAAATGCTTCGCGGAAATCTATCCTTTCGTCACCTAATATGATTGTACCTGTCCTACTGTCTACAATACCTTTGTCTACTGCAAATTCAAACGGAATTACCTTACCACCAGCGTGAACTAAGGTGGACTGAGGATCTAACATGCGTTTCTTAATAGCTCTATCGGTTGGAATCTTTTCTTTGCTCTGAGGATGTGAGAACTTGCCAGTTTTAGGGTCATAATAACCCTTAAAAACTGCCTCAGGCAAGCTTAATTTGCGTTTGGCTGGAACTATTAGACCACGTTCGGAAGCGTCTGTTAAAGAAATCTTATCTCCTTGAATTGGATCCATAACCTTACCCTCTTTAGAATCAATGATGCCTACCTTAATAGCATCTGATAGTGAGATCATGTCACCAGTTACAGAGTTTCTGACAGTCATGGCCTCTGGGTTAATATTTCCGATTTTGATAGCGTCTTCGAGAGTCATAGTAGCATTATTAATGGTTAATAAGCCAGTATCTGGATCGTAACAGCCTTGTACCAGTCCTTCCTGCAACGTCCACGGCTTTTTATCACTTAACAGGTAGCCCTTTTCATTAGCGTCTTTAAGGTTTAGAACTGGCGCTGTAATTATTCCTTTTTCTAAGTCAATCAGTCCGGATTTAACTGCCTGGTCAAAAGGCACAACTGCCTCAGATTTGTCTTCTTTAATTTTAACATCAGAAGGATCAACTAGTCCTTGAGTAATCGCTTTGCTAAGAGGAATGGTATGACCAGTTTTGGGGTCTAAAATTTGGCACGAATCGGGGGAATAATAACCTAACTCGATGACATCGAATAAGGAGTAAGTAACCGCTTTGGTGGCGACTAAACCCTTTTTTAATGCATCATCTAATGGAATGTGTTTTCCAGTCTTTTTGTCTACAAGTTTACCTGTTTCAGGATTGATAAGTTTATTGTCAAGAGCTTCAGATAACGGTACAAACTTATCTAACTGCGTGTCTTTGATTTCAGAAATTGTAGGATGAACTATGTTTCTATCCACAGCATCTTTAACAGTAACGAGTTGTTCCGTTGCGATGTCTCTAATTTTTCCAGATTTGGGTTCATACATGTCATTTTCAATAACTGCTTCGATTGAAATCGGTCTTCTTGAGATGATGATTAAACCTCGCTGTATGGCGACAGTTATATCTATAATTTCTTGAGTTTCAATAATCGTTACAACGCCATGTCGAACTTCAACGATGCCGCGTTCAATGGCATCGGACAAGGTTATGCTTTCGTTTGAATGAGGAACTCTAATAAGTAGTGATTCATTATCAACAAGACCGCTTTCAATCGCTGAACCAATGGGTACCAAAGCACCAGTGTTGATGTCCTTAATTTCACCGGTCGTAGGATTATACAATCCTTGCTCTAAAGCAGATTCGATAGTAAGTTGTTCAGGTACCGACACATCTTCAGGTTTCTCAACAATCCAGCCTACTTGTACGCACTCTAAGAACGAAACGCGTTTCCCAGTTTTTGGATTAACCATATGACCAGCCGTTTTATCGATAATTGGTCGTGCGATTGCTTCATCGAATGGAACATAGTTATCTGATTTGGAAGTTAAATCTTTGACTAAAATAGTTTCAGGGTCGAAAATTTGCAATCCATAAACTAATTCTTCGAAAGATATTTTGGCACCTGTCTTGGGATTCAAAAATATTTGTTTTTCTATGTCGTAGACACCCATTTCTGAAAGCTCTTCCGGAGTGAGCTTCTGTGAAATAGCCACGTTATATTTTGGCTTGGACTCTCTGACTATAACTACGTTTTTCGAAACTACATCTACAGGGGTGAATCTACTAATTTGTTCCTGCTCTAATGAGTCTTGTACCGTTAAAGGTGACTCAATGCCGTTAATAATAATTCTACACACTTTAGGCTCAATCTTGCCTTGCATGATTGCGTCTATTAATGGAATGTTTTCGTAAAGTATCTGCACTGGCTCTGATTTAACTTTTGTGACATTTTGTTCCGTTATTTCGTCAATGACTCGCAGAGGTTGCCTTTCAGCGTCAATAAGCATTGCCGATACTGTCTTAGGGTCATGTTCAATAGATGTATGTTTGGTGACCAGGACTTCCAAAGTTTTGTGTTCTACTGATGACGATGTTGTTGTCACTGACTCTACCGGTTTATATTGTGTAGTTGTTGTGATAGATACTTCACCTGGACGCGTTGATGTTTTAGTAGAAATTTGTTCTATTTCATCCTTCATTGTAAGTCCCTTAGAGGAGTTCTCAATAGCCAATGCCTCAGCTGGAGTAATTTCACTTATTTCAACTCCATGTGCAGGTGATGTATGAACCTTTACAACTTCAATGGTGCGTTTGTATGTGTCTGGGTCAATTAAGCCTCGTCGATGGGCTTCTTCTACGGTAACTTTATCACCCGTTTTAGGATCTAATATAGAAGTATTTTTCACAACCTCTACTATTTTTGAAACTGCTAATATTGGAGCTCCAACAACAGCCACTAGGCCAAGTTTTGCAGCGTCTGCAAAACTTATTTTCTTTCCCGATTTATCTTTGATTTCTCCAGTTTTCTTATTAACTACACCTTTGGCAATGGCGTCCTTCAATGTAATTTGATTACCTGTTTTGGGATCAACAATTTTAACAGCATCTTTGGATACCGTTCCTTTATCCACAGCTTTCAATAAATCATCTGGTAAGCCCGTTTCAGTGGAAATCACGGCTGCTGTTTTAGGATCATATACTATGCCCGGAGCCACCTCCACTGGTGTAGCTGACTGTACTTCTTGTACTACTTTTGTGATTTCTTTAGAGGAGATTTGGTCTTTTTGGATTATCTTTTTTGGAGCAATATCATCTTTAGACGGTGATTCCTCCTTGTGGGACGGGTTTTTGGATTCTTCAACAGGTTTCGATTTTGTTGGTGTTACTCTGTCTACAACTACGTTGTCTAATATTGTTTTATCTGTCTGATCGGGAGCTTCCGAGTATTCTGTCTCGTAGCTCTCAAGAGTAGTTTCAGAATAACTAGGAGGAACAGAAACTTCTTCACTAATTACGTGATAAGAAGATGATTCACTCTGTGTTATTTCAACTGTTGTTACTTTAGAAGATTTTGTAACTACTGTACTAGTGGCGTGTTCCGTAACGTATTCAGTAGGTTCAGATGTAGTCACAACAGTTTTAACAATAGTCGTTATCTCATCGCCTTCGGGGGTCGTCTTTCGGAATTCTTGTATAACCGGCCCTTCTTCGACAGTTGGAATCAACTGCCCGGGTGTTTGCGTTGGTCTTACATCTGTAACAGGCGTTTCGTGAATAGCAGAATCAACGTGTGAATGTTCTGGCATTTGTCTATGTGCTATGACAGTCTTTTCTGTCACACGATTTTTACCATTCTCTTTGGGTAACTTTTGCTGTTTTATTTCTTCTAAAATGGCATGTTGTTGTTCAAGCGTTTCTTGTGGACTAACGTCTTGAATAGGAGTAGTTTCTTTTGATTTCTTTTCCTTTGACTTTTTCTGAGCGGGTTCAGTATCAGCAGTCTTAGTTACTGTTAGTATTTCTTCTAACTTTTTAGTTTCTACAATACTGGATTCTTTTTGGAACTGTGTCATAGGCTCGTCTTTCTTGCTTAAAGGAGCTTTGGTAGTCTTGGGTTCTACTTCAGTTTTCTTTTCTATTACAATTGTTTGACTTGTTACCGGCTTAATATCTACAGTGACTTCCCTTGATTGAGAAAGTTTGGCTGGTACAGCTGCTGGCTTAGGAGCCACTTCGTGTTGTTCGACAACAGATTTCTTTGGCTCTTCTATTTTACGTATGTCTACTGTTTTGAGGGACTTCTCAGTGATAACACGGTCTTGCCTTTCTGTCGCGTGGGCGGTTTCTTGTTTTGGTTTCATAAATTTACTTGTTAACAACTTTGCTCCTTGAACCACGGCCATACCAGCAAGTACTGGAGCGGCAACTACGGCAACTAAGCCCATTTTGGCCGCGTTTTTAACGTCGATTGACTTTCCGGTTTTCGGTTCCTTTAATTTACCTGTCTTCTTGTCGATCAGACCAGAGTCTACGGCATCTCTTAAAGTAACTGGCTGCCCAGCTTCAATGTTGTAAATTACGGAGTCAGGGTTAATAATTTTCTTGTCCAAAGCCTCCTTAAACGTGATAGTTTTGTTTGGAGATTTGGGATCTCTAAACTTCTGTGATCTTTCGTCGTACAGAAGATCGAATGCTTCATTTAAGTCAAGCATTTCCATTTCGCTTTTCTGTTTGGGTTCAGTTACTTCTTTAGGTACCTCAGTATTTAATAACCCAGTGCTTACAGCTTCAGCAATAGGTATGGTTTCTCCAGTATTTGGATGAGTGAACGTACCTTGCTCAATGTTAATGTACCCGTGAGTGAGCGCATCTTCGAAGCTAATGTTCGTGTCACTGGTTGTAAATTGTTCTTTGCTAACCTGTTCGTCTCTGACTATGCCTTTATCTCGTGCCTCTTCAATTGCGATGACTTCTCCAGTCTTAGTATTCTGTACTTCGTTGGCATTAACCAGCACGTAATCGGCTAAAAGTTCAATCATTTTTGTTGTTATTGTATGTTGAGACGTAAAGGTTTCAGTAATTGTTGTAACTACGCCTCCCATTATTTCTGTATTCGGCTTGACTGCCAGAAGACCTTGTTCCATTGCCTTATCTAACGGAATAATTTCCTTTGTTTTTGGATCTGTGAAAGTGGCGTCTTTCAAATTGACTGTCCCTATATTTAAAGCTTCTTCCAGTGTTATAGTTTCCTCCGATTGGGGGTACGGTATAGCCATTATGAGGTCCCTCTTAACAGCTTCCTGAACAGGTATTATTTTTCCTGTTAGAGGATGCTTGATCTCACCCGTTTTAGGATTAATAAAGTTTTGTTTAATAGCAACCGAGAGCGTCATGGCAGCAGGTGGAATATTTTCGGATGACTTCACAGTCTTAGGCTCTGGAAATACACCTGCATTGACGGCCGTGACTAAATCTAGTGAACCTTCGTTAGTTTTAAGGATGTTTTTGTCGTTATCAATGATGTTCCTTTCAATAGCTTCGGCTAATGTTATTTTTCTGCCTGGAGAAATGGTCAACATTGAAAGAGGATCAACTATTTCGCAAATAATTGCTTCTCGTAGTGTCAATTGGCTACCGGTTTCTGGGTGGATTATTTTTCCAGTAGCAGGATTTAATAATCCTTGGTCTAAGACTTCAGGGATAGATAAACTCTTGGCCAGGGGAATCAGAATCTCGTCTTGACCATCTCCGTCTAACAAACCTCTTTTCAGGGCTTCTTTAATAGTGACAGCATCACCATGTAGGGGATCTATGATTTTACCGGTGTTTTCATTTACTAAGCCCTTTTGGATGGCTTTATCAAGGGTTATAGGTGACCCACTTTCATCCTTGTAAACTTTGATAGCTTCCAAAATGGTAGCTGTTTCTTTGTCAATAAGACCTTTATCAACCGCTTCTAAAGGCGTAACTACTTGTTTTCTAAGCTTTTGTAATACAATTGGCTTTGTTTCAAACTGTTCAACTATGTTTTCCTTAGCTACATTGACGCAGTACTTTGGTTTTTGTGTAACTTTACCTACTTGAATTACATCCGCGGGATGAAGTGATTTATGCTTGTCGGCAGGTAGCTCAGTAACACGTCTAGTATCGGCTGAGAGACTGTTCTGAATAGTTTCTACTGTAATAAAGCCTTCCGACACGGCAGCTCCTACAGAAATTTGTTTACCTGTAGTTTGAGAAACTTTTGTTGTGCTAGAGCTTGGCACCCTATGGGCATTATCAGTAGAGTCACTGTCAGGTGTCTTATCTCTTAATGATTCCTCGTATTTCTTAAAAGTAGCCGCATCGACCAAACCTCTTTCGTATGCTACTTCCATTGGCACTTTCTGTCCAGTACGCGGATCTACAACCATAGTGCTTGTAACGACTTGAATAATTTTAGACGCGCCTACCAATGGTGCTCCGACCACAGCAATCAATCCTATCTGAGCGGCTTTCGTAAGGCTCATTTTCTTACCAGATTTATCTTTATATTCCCCTGTTTTCTTATCAATAATACCTCGTTCTATCGCTTGGTTAAGCGTTATAGGGATGCCTGTTTGAGGCTCAATGACCTTAACTGTATTTGCTGGTACTACACCTCTATCGACGGCTTCTAAAACGTTTTCTGAAATACCTGACGAGGTTGATATGGCTAAAGCAGTAGCTGGGTCAAAGATAACACCAGAGGTTACTTGAACAGGTTCAAGCGCAGACTGATCTTCTTTGGTTACGTCATAAGGTGAAGCAGAGTCGCGTGCTTCTGAAATTTCCATTTTGTCAGGCATACCGGCTACTGACGTGATAGTTATAATTTTCTGCGAGGACATAGATATAGAAGATTGCAAAAAGATTATTAGTTTCCTTTCAATTGCTAGTTTCATACTAAGTGTTCCCGAAATTTGCTTGTATCGTCCGGTGTTATCGAGTACACGGAATTCGAGAGCTTTATCTAGAGGGATTTGTTTCTTTGTTTTAGGGTCGATTGCCATGGCAGAATCAGGGTTGATAATGTTTAGTTTTAATGCCTCTTCAAAGTCGAGGACTCTGTCAGTTCCTGGAATAGTAAACGTTCCCGATTCAGGGTCAAACAAACGCTGATCTATCGCGTCTTTGAGGGACCAGCCACCACGAGGTAGCTCAATCGTATTTTTCTTGATAGTCATAGAAGTTACTGTCGGCTCTGTCACAATTGACTTTGATGATCTAATTTCGTGCATTGTGATGTTCGATGGATGAACGGTTTCACGGACTATGTGGTCGGGACTCTTGACGGTTTCAGGTTGAGAGTCACCTTGAACTTTGCTCTCAGGACTAACCGGCAAGTCTTGGATATAAGATTTTTTCGTAATTTTAAATTCAACTACTTGCCCCGGCGCTAGGTCTTTCTTATTAATACGATCCTGTAATTGGATGACGCGGGGCTCGTTCTTCTCTACGCCTAATAAACCTTCATCCAAAGCTTGTTGTATGGGGAGGACGGTACCGGTAAGCGGGTCTGTGAACGTCTGGGTGGTTTCGTCAATGAGACCTCGTCTTACGGCCTCCGCGAAAGTAATAATTGTTTCAGATCTTTGTGAGGTGTTGGTATTGGTAACCGTGACGTATCTTTTGACGGTTTTTGTAACAGTTTGCAACGTAAGAGTAATGTTAAGGAGAGAATTCAACAATGCCGCTCCTTCGGGAGTAATCATGTTAATTTCGACGGCTTGATTGAAAGGAATGGGTCTTTTGGTAGTGGCATCGAGCAAATAACCTGTTTTAGGGTCTAGAATATTTTTAAACACTGCGTCTAGAACACTGAGCTCTTTTCCGTTCTCGTAAATACCTATCTTGCGATTAAACATTTCTAATACTTCAGGCCTAACAATGGATACTTTCGAGCAGTCCTCTAGGTAAACGAAATCGCCGCTTTCCGATTTAACGAATGTTTCGCCGTTGACATACTTAAGGTTGCCACGGCTCATGGCAGTATTGAATGAGACAAATTCGCCTGTTTTTGGGTCTCTGAAACCGTCGATGTCGAAGATAGACCTTTGGGACACAGACGTGATCAAACCGCGGTCGACTGCATCAGGAATGGAGCAGATCTCTCCTGTCAGATTGTCTCGGAACTTGCTATCGGGTTGAATGATGAACGCGCCTAGGGCTTCCGACAAGGTCAGTAACTGAGCAGATTTAGTATCTGTTACACATTTTACGTTATCGCTATCTAATACACCTACTGAAATAGATTCCAAAATGTTTAAAGGTTTCCTTTTGGCCGGCGAAAGAATTTTCCCGTCATTTGTCATTAAATTATGGTCACAAGCGTCTTTAAGTGTCATGGGTTTGCAAATTAAGCGCTTATTTGCCGCGTCTTTGAAAGAGAGCTTTTCTTTAGTTACATTGTTTACGTATTTCGAATGTTTCGTGTTTATAATATTTCTCTCTATCGCTTCAGCAAGCGTTATTTTTACGTCATTTTTAGGATCAACGATTTCCCTAACGTTGGGGTTGATTAATTCATTTTTGATGGCGACATCTAACTGGAACTTGTCGCCCGAATTTCTGTCCAAAATCCAACCGTTGTTGTCAACCAGGTCTTGGTTAATCGCGTCAGATAAAGACAGAACGCTAGGCTTTATTTTGATAATCTCATTGTAGATGAGGTAACCCCTCTGGTACGCTTCGGCGATGGTAATGTAGCTGCCATTGGGCAGTCTGTAGAGACCGTTCTGTAGATCGACTTGTCCCCTGTTGAGGGCGTCGGAGATACTCATTCCTTGTGTGCTCGGTGTATCCCCTTGAACTGTTACCTTTATTCTCTTTTCCGCTGGGTCCGCCAGTCCTTGTTCGGCGTCGTACAGTTCGCTCTGGATAGCTTCCAGTAAGGTAACTTCGTTTCCGTCTTCTGTTACTCCACAAGGTCCTGTTAACCTCGCAGCGAGTTTGGGATCTATGAGCCCTTGCTTCGCTGCTTGCTCTATTGTCATAGTTTGTCTCGTTTCGGGCGATGATAGTAATCTGCCCGTCCGAACATCGAGTATCCTCATGTTTATAGCTTGTCCGACTGTGAGTATTTCTTTCGTCTCTGGGTGGACGATACCTCTGGACTCTATTATGTTAGGCCCTTCGTACATTTTGTGTACTCGTTTGAGATTCCTTATGTCAGGTCTGTCGTCTTCGATGATAGTTTTGGTTGTGTAGTTGGGCGAGACTAGTTTGCCGTTAGATATGGGCGTGTGCCCGTCTAGCTCTGTCGAATGCGACGTCCTGACGTATCTGTCATCAAAGTAATTTTGCTTAAAAACTGACACGCAAATCGATAAATTAACTGACCTCTAATATTAACCAACAAGTGAAATGTACTTTCACTGTTTTTGATTATTGAAAAACGTATTAAGTCTTAATTCTTCTTAAAGGAAATACTTGTAACTGAAGTCTCTAAAGTTACTATGTAGTCTGGTTCAGGTTTAGCTAAAGCCTAAATCTATGAAGCACTTACTGTTCGGAAGTGTATGTGGAGGTGTAGGTGTGCTCGGTGGAGGTGGCCAGGTCCTGCATATTGAACTCCTGGCGGAAGGAGCGCGCGGAGCGCGGCGCCATCGCCTCCACGAGACGCTATAAAAAATGTTCAAGTTCAAAACCGGCTTGCAACTAAAACTATACTAGCAATTATTATAATAGTTTATTATTTTCCAATAAAGTAACATTGAATTTCCTTATAATTATAAGGCTCTATAACAAGATTACTGTGGGAAGTCTCGAGCCGGCACCCCAGCAACCAAGAATCTGAAACATTTTCAGTCTGTAGACTTCTAGGCCTTAGAAATTTATATGAAAACATCTAACTTTTAATTATATATAATAATATACTGTTTTGCTTGCGTGTTAATGGGGCAGGCCAGGTCGAGATCGCATGTGCTATAATAGTTATAATAGGCTAGGCACCCTAAATCTAGAATTATAGCTTTAACTTTAACAGTTATTAGGTCATATCACCAATCCTAAAGGGTGCGACCTCGGCATTCAAGGGAAAATAATATAAGGCTAATTTATATATTTTTTCATAATAAATGCAAATTTTATTATAATACCAACCCGGCACTCGTACGCGAAATCATACTCGTACTCCTCCATTGTCAGTTTATAACACAAACACTAAGTCCGTCTCAAACAACACTGACACATTTCACACAACGTCTACTAATCATCACTTTGAAATGCTTAATATCTAAAATGTAACCTGTACCTAAATAAATACCGGTTAAACTTAAGCTACTACAAGATGAAAAGGTAAATGAAATACAGAGATATAAAACTAAAATTTTAAAAGAAACGATAGTGACGAGTTAAGAATACAGCTAACAAACGTACTGTCTGAAAACTGAATGGAAGCCAGAAAACCGTAAATCGAAAAAACTACAGATTCTAATTTTAAATCATTCCGAACTGGCGACCGGCGCGTCTAGTCCGCACATGTAATTACTCGGTCGTTAATTACCATCATTTTAATTGTGTATAGACCTAGCTTTATTACAAGTAAGGTTTAGGTAAAACAGCTGTTCGACAGCTTTTGAGGTTAGGATGGTGACTGGCTGATTCGATTGGGGAAATGCGTGAAAATCGTGCGCGCGCACCTCGCTGCGCCGGTGCGGTGACCGCTTAATCTTGACACTCTGACACCGTTTTGAAAACAAAATCGCATTATGTAAAGGTGGGTGGATTGTATAACATACCGCATTAACTTTATTGTACGGTTAAATTGGGTCCAGTTAAAATATCCCAAGTTGATCTTGACATTTGTTTGTGATTGTCGAATGGTCAGAACAGAACAGATGTAGTTTGAAACTTGGTAGGTCGCGACAATTGCAGCAACCCTTCAAGTCTCAAAACAACATGCCAGTTGAGTCAGTTGAATGACGTTAACGGGTCTTTTGACAGCTGCAAGACCCGACATTATTAAAAAACATACAACCGAATTGAGAACCTCCTCCTTTGAAATCTTGAAGTCGGTTAAAAAGTTGACGTCTTTCACAAACTCTCTCGTACCACTAACGCTTCGCTGTCAGAGACGTACCTCCATCCTCGTATCAGTCGTATCTATCGAAAGTTTATCGAAAAATAATTTAAGCTACTTCTACATCCTAGGACTTTAAACTTAATGAGTTTGGTTATATTCGCATTGGGTCATTACGGCAAAAGTAAAATTGGCAAAAATACGAAACATGTATGGCTTTTTAAAATTAACGATGGGTAATTTGAATAAAAAGTAGCGGTCATTTTACTATCACTTCAAAAGCATTATAGTATAAACAGAGACTAGACGTATATGTAGTAACGCGAGAGGGTTATTATGAGTTATGACATATAGTAATCGCTATATTTAGATCAATGATCCAACGGCGGCATTCTTCCAAAATGTGGATATGATGAAATGGCTGGTACATCTGAATATCTACTCATTTGCACTATAATTCCAATTTTTTACTTTAAATAGAGTACATAAGTGACATTTTTAAATGTTTAACATAAACATACAACAGAAATAACATAAACATAAAGTAGAAAACATGCTACGGATTAACAGACATGTAAATATAGGCATACTTCCTAATTGTTGTTGAACATTAGTAAACATTGAGGCGTGAGTTGTTAACTTAACTACAACTATTTACCCACTTCCAACTTTAGTCTAGTCAACAACACTACACTTAACTAAACTAAACATTTAGTCTAGTACTTTAGTCTTACATTCAATTCAATGTCGCTCTAAATGTAGGCCTAGGGCCTAGCCATCTAGGGCCATCTATGTAAGATTGTTCCCAAATATATTTTGTTAATTTCAATAGATTGAAATGCTTTTAATTTGATTTGGAATCGCTACAAAATAAAATCTTTGCTAAAAGAGAATAATGAGATAATTACAAAACAACCGTACTTAATTATTCCGCATATTTAAGTTAAAATATTGCAATCGTATGTTTAATTCAGGAAACTGCTAATAAATAACTGCGTTCAAACCAGACAAAAAACATGAGATTAAAATGAAGAATACATCTAGACGGAACAAGCAATGATGTCACCAAATAAATGTACAAAAATATTTAAACAACAAACCAAACTGGAGATATGATAGCAAATTGTTTTTGGCAGTCATTCAAAAAGCCCTAAATGGGGTCAGCGACCCAGATGGGTTCCGCAGTGGGTTGTTAATCAAAAGGGAACGGGTTGCGTATAATATCGGACACTTAAATAATAATGTGACCGACTTCCAAACAGATTTATTTTTATTTCCTACCGTATTATCTATTGATTTACGATTCAATTCCCAATGCATATTTCTGACATCAGCGGCTTAGTGATGTCATCCTAAGAACCACCTTGCGAAAATACGCAGTAGGGTCCAAACGCAACAATAACAATTTCGAAATGTCCTTCTAATCATATTCTCAAGATTTTATGTCAACAATTTAAAAATGCTGCGGATAATTCTAGAGAGCGAGATCACTTCTACAATATCTACAATAGCATGACTAGCATGAGTAAGAACGGTAAATATAAAATGACTTCTTGTTTTAATTAAAGACAAAAACGTATTGCATTATGCGAGTTCTAATCTAACTATTTACGACTTTAAGCAAATTTGTGTGTTAACAATTCATTGTAAAGTTTTAAAAGTCAGGAACGTACTCGTATGTCTAGTATAAGCATTTCTAGGTATATCTAGTGACATTCAAGGAAGAAAAATAAAACCGGTATTCATTATAATACGAAATTCACTTCGCGCGACCGACACCTTGGATAAGATCTGAGCAAATTAACAACCACAAACACACACACACACAACATCAAAGAAATGACTAACTGCAACCTTGATACCTTAATTTAGGCAATAAAATAAAGCAACATTTGTTATTTGCCATTTATGTGATGTTTAACCTTCAAATTAACCGCCCGCAATATATATGTATGAACAAATACACTTAAACCACAAACTCAAGGTTAGGGAAAACGGAAATGTGTTGACTTAGATTTAAATAGACACAGAGGCACTTACAAACATAAATATGACTACATAAATATGTGAATAGGAAATGATGTAGATTAAATTATTAAAAAACTCACAGAACGGCAAAGACATGTAAAGAGGTCCATTACAACATATCGAAACTAGTGAAAAACCAAATGAAAACAAAAGCACGCCGATATTTAAGATGCGTTGCGGGAAAATAAACATAATTCTTATAAACAAGAGCATAAGATCGATTGAACCCCGAAAAGAGTTTTAAGAGCAGCAAATGAAAGCAATGTCATATGGCAGTGAGTAAAAATAGTAACGTGAACGCATTCTGTAGTGCGATCGTTGCCAAATCGTTACCTGGGGCTAGAAAAGTTCCAAATAAAGGTTTGAGAACAATATCAATTCTATTAACGTTATCATAAAATTTAAATCAGAAACACCCATAAATGTTACTTGGTTAGGAATCGGGAGTTCAAAATCGCAGATTGACGTTGAATGAAACGGCTGGATTGCATTTATGACCCAGTGTCTTCTAAATGTAAAATTCCTTATGATAAAATTTTAATCAGAAACACCCATAAATGTTACTTGGTTAGGAATCGGGAGTTCAAAATCGCAGATTGACGTTGAATGAAACGGCTGGATTGCATTTATGACCCAATGTCTTCTAAATGTAAAATTCCTTATGATACAATTTAAATCAGAAACACCCATAAATGTTACTTGGTTAGGAATCGGGAGTTCAAAATCGCAGATTGACGTTGAATGAAACGGCTGGATTGCATTTATGACCCAATGTCTTCTAAATGTAAAATTCCTTATGATACAATTTAAATCAGAAACACCCATAAATGTTACTTGGTTAGGAATCGGGAGTTCAAAATCGCAGATTGACGTTGAATGAAACGGCTGGATTGCATTTATGACCCAATGTCTTCTAAATGTAAAATTCCTTATGATACAATTTAAATCAGAAACACCCATAAATGTTACTTGGTTAGGAATCGGGAGTTCAAAATCGCAGATTGACGTTGAATGAAACGGCTGGATTGCATTTATGACCCAGTGTCTTCTAAATGTAAAATTCCTTATGATAAAATTTTAATCAGAAACACCCATAAATGTTACTTGGTTAGGAATCGGGAGTAGAATCAGGAGTTCAAAATCGCAGATTGACGTTGAATGAAACGGCTGGATTGCATTTATGACCCAGTGCCTTCTAAATGTAAAATTCCTCATATTTAATAACTGGGCGAAAGCGTGAAGTTTTCCAAGATGGCAGTTAATCATGCATTGACTCGTTTTCTCCGGTGGTTTCGCAACAATAAACTCTTGATTTTATCTCTGTATCGTTACTAAGCGTATCCTTTCCTCATCACATCACATGGTGCAGAACGCCCTGACAATAGAGGCGTGTTCAGATATTTGTGGGCACCTTAGCCGCTCCGATATATCTGATGACGACTGTACAGTGTACACGCGGTATTGATTAGCCATGTTTTTCTTGTACCGAGTTTTCTATTACAGATGGTATACTGTAGCAAATTAAAATGGCATAGTACATTGCTCAAAAGTACTTAAGGCGTATAGAAAAAACCGGCCAAGTGCGAGTCGGACTCGCACACGAAGGGTTCCGTACCATTACGCAAAAAACGGCAATAAAATCACGTTTGTTGTATGGGAGCCCTATTTTATTCTGTTTTTAGTATTTGTTGTTATAGCGGCAACAGAAATACATCATCTGTGAAAATTTCAACTGTCTAGCTATCACGGTTTATGAGATACAGCCTGGTGACAGACGGACAGACAGACAGACAGACGGACAGCGGAGTCTTAGTAATAGGGTCCCGTTGTTACCCTTTGGGTACGGAACCCTAAAAAAAAAATTACAAGCAGGATAAAAAGGGGGTGTTAAATTTTCCGAACGCACATTGCACGTCGCGTCTCGGCCCCCGGCCATGATTAATTCAGCACTGCGGCAATTTGTTTTGGTCCACTTTTGTATATGCAGCTACGACGTAATTGGTTAGACGTGCCGATGCTACTTAGGTATGTATTTAAATGAACACAAACAGGTAGCAAATGTTGACAAAGACATGAATAAATGAAACATTTTAAAAGGCTACAGATGTTACCAAATATCTGTTTAGTTTTAAATTGATCGATTAAGTGCCAGTTGCACCATACACAGTTGCCAGACTGATTAACGTCACCCGACGCGCCACGGCGGTTTACTATGAAACTTTCCATACAATACAATTTAGCGAACTCTTTAACGATGACAAACAATTTGGTGCAACCGACCCTAAGTCTAATTTTATGTCTATATTGTCCTTAAACTTAAAGCAAGACTTATTTATCAGGCAGCATGGTTTTAGTTTTGATACAACCTCAGAGTAAAAAAATGTTTTCCATTTTTTTTTAGATAAACGATCCAAGGATCTGTCAACGGCCAGACGAAGCAAAAAAAAAAACAATGAACAACAGACACGTTTCCGGCGCGTATTTGGTTTCGTTTTGCTGAAACTAGCTGGGATGTCACGGTCCGCTATGATCTAATATTACTATAGTATTAATATAGTATTTATAGGTAATAATGCTACTTAAGATTATTTATCTAGTTATTTTACACTCTCAATGTCAACATATGGAGTTTTTATTTACGATATACTTTATAATCAGAAAAAGAGTATTCTACAGTAGCCTGTTGTATTAATACCATAATTGTTTTCTAAGAAATCGATAAAGCTATCATTTGGTATTGTGTTATCTCGTAATAATAACAAAAAGCTATCGCAATAATTTCAGCTATCGAATTATATTGAGCATAAACCTTATCAGACACTCGTATCCGAACAAGACGGCATATTGCAGCCCGCATTGTCTTACCGCAAACCAGTAAATATGTTAATTCCAAACGCAAAGTTTTACAGTGGGAATTATAAAAACAAGATTTGGTGTTTAAAAAAGAAGTTTTTCCAATTAAACCTTGTTTCGACAATCTGCATAATTGCGTGACAGCAACAAGTGGTTTGACTTTAAACGATGTTTAAACGTATACTTTTCCTCGTATCTGAAACGCCGGTCGATAATGTTTAACTTTCGTAACAATCGTACCCATAAATGCTAAATTCCCTGATATCCATTACTCAATTCGAAAAGTTTTTATCCAATAATTATTCGCTTGTATGCCAATTAGGCCTGTAGATCTATCTTCAAGTGTTATCTGACAGATAGCACATGTATGTTATGTTTATTTATATACAATGCCGGATAATCAGCGTGTCTTATCAAATGCAATAAATAGATGCAATATTTAAGCCGGTCTCCAAATTGCAGAAATACTAAACTCGTATGTCAATGTTTCTGATAAAAACCTTTGACAGCGAAACGTAAACTTTTCATAAACACATTTTTATTTAAACTTGGCTATTCCATAGACAACCTTTCAACACAACACCAAAAATACTGGCACTCAAACATTCATTAACACTTCGAAATTCGGAAACGTAAAATTCGTTCGTCGCTCGTGAAGCGGTTTAGTTTGCGCCGAGCGTCGGTCGCCGGCCGTCGTTCGTGCACTACTAAAACTCTAGCACGCGTCATCGTATCGAATTTGCTATCAGTTCGACTGAGTGATTCGATGCAATATCCTTTGACACGTCATTGTAAGATTAGCTGCTGAATTTCAAAGTCAGTTCTTGAAGGATATTGAAGCGTTCTTTTGGTACAGCCTACAGTTACATTAATAGTTATTTGTTATACAAGGGTGCAAAGTTGTATTTTACCCGCGAGTGTTTCAACACACGAGAAGTAAAATACATTTGCACCCGTGTGTAACACAAAACTTTTCCCCTCACTATAGCGAGGAAAGTGCAACATCCACAGGCGTTAGATCATCTTCATCACTGGATCACTAATTTTTTTTACGATATTATAACAGAAAACACTAGAAATTCTGATTTTTACGTGAGTCGGTGAGAAGAACAGTAAAATTTTTGTTGACAATGTTGACATTTCTGTTCTGACGTATGAAATGTCAACGATGCGTTTTGAAATTGCATCGACCCAACTTGTGCGTTCAGAATTATATTTAACATCATTATAAAAAATCTAACGTTTCTTATGGAATTTTAAGGTTTATGACTTAAAATTATTAAATAAAGCAAAATTTGGTATTTTTTATTAGATTCTCAAACCATTTATTTAATGATAATTAATATCGAACGAACCATTATTATGAGCGTTTTACGTTTTGTTATCTGTCAAGCTACTTAAACACGCTCCATCCAAGGTCAAATTACTTTCCCCACTAGTGGATAAAATGCGTTTTTCCCCGCTTGTTTTAAAGGATAATAGACGGCTTTCCGAGCTAGTGAGGGGAAAAATAATTTGATCGTTATTTATCATGTGATAGCGAAACCCTGACATTTGAACTAATCTTACAAACGAACTAAATTGTAATAAATTATTTAAAGCCATAACTGGTTATCCCCGATTACTGTTTAGTATTCGATTCGAACAAGTAATCTGCAAACCTTGACACAATGACCATGCCGATTGATGTCGCCTTACGTCACCCAAGTAATAACTAACTCTTATAAATTCCACACGTACTTGATACATGGCCGTTTTTGGCGAGAGGTGGAACGATTCTGTATGCGGATGGGATATCGAGGAAAAACCTTAAAGGGTTAACTCATGATTTAGATTATATAGCAAAAATACTGCCGTCACATGAAATGGTTAAATTAACCATTCAAACATAATTTTGTCGGCCTCGGCTAACGGATGCGTTAGGGCACGACACTACATCACAGTTGCAAGTTTGAACGGACCAATCAAAACTCATCAATCTTTCTAAATTCAAATTTAGAAGTCAAAACTATGATGTTTACATTGTTTATTTTCAAGTTTTTTTAGCGTTGGCGCTAAATAGATAAGCTTTTTCCTCGTCTGTGCGCATAAGGACAAAAAGTAGAGCAAAAACCTAATCACAAAAACCCCTTCGCCCATTCATTGAGTTTCGTGACCGACGTCCATCGATACGGTATTTTGGCAGGTTCAATTCAAAGCCCGTTCACGGATAGCAGTTACGCAAATATATTCTGCCGTCAAAAATGCAACAGCACTCTAACCTAACTGCATCGGTTTTGCTGATTTCTTAGCTATCATGATAGTATTCAAGGTGAATTATAAGAGTTCACACAAAGTTAAATTACTAGTAAAGTTTGGTTGTCGTTAAATCGCTGAATTAATTAATCGGGAAGCGGAAATAATTTGCTAAAATTTAGTAAGCTAAAACTTTTTTCGCACTGAAGACTAGTCCTAGGTACCTACCTACTAGCTGACGGAATAACATTTTTAACTCGATGCTTGCTTCCAAGTAAAATGACGTCATGATGAGTAATTATATTAACGAATTCTATAGGAATGTTCGCAGGAATTTAAAATTGGAGTCGGAACTTGGGATTCTCATTTAATTACTTTGAGAAACGATAAAGTTTTAAACAATTTCTTTAATACAAACAACACGCCCGAGACAAACACATGAAAGATGCAAAAAGTCTGTCTGGTTACTTGTCACGCGTGTCCTTTTTAAGTGGGTTCATAGATATAATCTTAATTATATGTACTTAATATGATATCATCGATTTAATATATGTTTGACAAATTGTCATTGAATTATTTTATCGCCGTTTAAATGTGAATTTAAAAGTAAAGAAGTCATTAATGTTTCAGTATGTAAAAAAGTTATTCAAGATCACAACAGGGGGAGGGGGCAATGTGGCGTCATAAAAAAACCGGTTCCATGTTACAGCAATAAAATAAAATTAGCACAAAAGGAATGACAACGATTTAACTATACCAGTCCACGTAACGTCTAAATATAGTTTACCTTATAACAGTTGAGATATGTGTGGGTCACAGCGTGACCTAATACATTCAGTGTAACAATACTACATTTAAATAAAGTCCAAGGCAGGCAAGACGGTACGATCCAAGTTATACCATATAATGAACCAATTAAAGTTTCTAGAGTAATGCTTTAAAACTTGCAACTCACTCAGATGAATGAGAAGTTGTAATAGATATTTCCCGTCTAATTATGATGTAACCCTATTAGCTCTCGTCCGTTAATTCCTTTTGCGGTATCATGCAAAGGTGTTTGAACTATCTACTAATACTCATAGACTTATGGTTGACTTTGCTCAATAATTAGCGCTTACTAAATCACTCTTATCACCAATAAAATCAAGCGTGCTTGTTGAACTTTTAAAGTGTAACGGAACTACATATTTAGCTTCAGCTAAAATAAAGTTTGCGTCAGGTTAAATTTTAATGGCGTTATTCATAAACGTCCGTCAAATCTAACAAGTCTTTGATAGTCGTTTGTCCCAATCTCTGTCATTTAGACATTGTGTTTGTTAGAAAGAGAAAAAGCTTAATAGAGGTTTCCAAATTTTATTAATAAAGAATTCAAGTCGTTGATACCGACCATCAACAATCGGGCAAATATCAAACCAAATTTCTCCTTGATAAAATGTGCATTATCATAAAAATTACATTCGTAAAATATGAATATTATAATTGTTATTTACGATACGAGTAAGTAAGCCACTACTTATCTTAAGACGCCTCTTCAAAGCATTACGATTGCCCTTCAGTATTATAAATTGAAGTTTAAGAGCCGTTATTATCTGTATGAATGTAATCCAGATGTAAAATTGACGTATTTAGGTTTTATTTTATTTGTATCATTCAATTATATCCAGGCGATATGGACAGTGTCAAAACAAAATTACATCTATGTATGAAGACATCGTCGGGAACTACCTAATCTAAATTCAAATGTGACATTGAGTCGTTCCTTTTTACTTAATCTGCTAGTTAGAGACAAATAATATATGTCATACATAAACACGATTATTTTAAAGCTAGACAATCCCTGACTTCAATAACATCATATCACCCATTTAGACAAAACGTGACCGTTTATATGTGCGGATATGTTTTCGGTTTAAAAGCCAAAACCAACTACATTCAACTGCCATATAAAGGTGCTGCCCACGGCGGCCACGGCATGAGCTCAGACAGTGGGTGGACGAGAAATGAAGGTTTTATCGAGACGTTAATTGCATGGCGTAAATAGATAGAAGGCTAGATTTTTACAATTACTTAACGTGTGGGATTTTGCACATTTACCACTTTAAATCTATCTGATTTTGCTTGGGTGCAGACAAAGATAAAATAGTGCGTAAGTTGCTATTTTCCAGTAACTAAGTATCATAGTTACCCTAGTATTCTACCTATATAATGTAGAGGTTTTTTTTAACGAGACAAACAAAAGCAATGCATTATTTAGAACATGTACTAGTACCATCATAACCTGTCGGAACAATTGTCAACCTTACTGCGATTACATAGTGTCGTCACATGGGCACTTCAGAGCGTTTCCATATGTAATTTTCAAGTAGATATATTATGACTAGAGATTCGGCGGGTGAGTAATTTTCAGTGCAGCGAATGCATTATCCGTAATGCGACCTTCACACTGCCACATTTCATAACAATGTGCTCGGAATTGCGTTTAACACCGGCAGGTAATAAACAACTCACTTTTATTGTATAATACGATCGTCGTAAGAGCATAGGTTGGATGTCCAGTTCCTACTATTTATTTATTACCAGTTTAATAGTTTAACATAGTTAATGTTTAGCCATAATGTTAAAAGGTTGGAAATGCAAACACAATCATCTGCTATAGATGTCGTGGCCGTGGCCAATGATGATGATGGAACAACTAAATATGTATGTCTGTTAAAAATGCATGTAACGTGCGAACAAACTGACGAACTTTTTAAATATTGATTTCTACAGGCCTAACAGAAGACGACATTAAAAAAAACCGGTCAAGTGCGAGTCGGACTCGCGCACCGAGGGTTCCGTACTTTTTAGTATTTGTTATTATAGCGGCAACAGAAATACATCATCTGTGAAAATTTCAACTGTCTAGCTATCACGGTTCATGAGATACAGCCTGTTGACAGACGGACAGACGGACAGCGGAGTCTTAGTAATCCCGTTTTTACCCTTTGGGTACGGAACCCTAAAAATTAGTTACACCTGATTATTATAGATACATAGGGTTTCATACGACTAGAATAAGTATGACAAATCTCTTAAAGGAAGTATGAAAAGCACGTAAAAACGAAATGTCGTTAAGGCGCCTATCTTGGCATTAGCCGGTCCTCCTCGAGGCCAGCCTAATGACATAATGTGGTGACATCACTGTCGTGAATTATACGTCAACACGCGAACCTGCGAGCATCGCACGTGGAATCGGTTAAATAATATAAAAGGCGTGTCAGACATTTGAGAATATATCGTTCCTTGAAAAAACAGTGTCACTATACAAACTGATTTGTACTTGAAAATTCAACTTTTGAATAATGGAACAACGTCACAATTAGTGACACTATATTTCTCAAGTAGCGATATCGCGTATAAGCAAATTTAAACTTCGTTTGGATAGATAACTTCTAAATCTATGTGTCAAATCGTAACTTGACTATCTTTTCTTCTTTTTGAGAATCTAACGAACTTTCATAAGTTTTATAACTGTTTAATGTCAAAGTCAATATTAAACAGAAAGACGTGAAATGGGCTTGTTTATCACAGTTGAAATGTAATCTTTTTTATATTTCAGGTTGGATCGCATGCTCATAATATTTCCGGTTCCTATTTATTTAAACGACCTTGGAAGTGGACATTATACGTGAAACACAACTGCGATGCCAGGGTGGTCATATTTATAAAACAATAACCCGATAAATTGCAATTGGCCTTGCAATAAAATGATGTGCTTATAAATCATTTAATGCCGACGTTGTGTAAAATATGTCAAGAGTATCCCTAAATCTAGTTAAAGTCCTAAAAATTTAATAGTTTTCGATAATTCTGAAATAGCTTAAATATTGTATTTAAAAGAATCTATTGCGAAACATATACAAGTTTCAAACAGTATACAGGATTTTCGAAAACAAAGATAATGCATTCACAACTGTTTGACACATTGACGAGTAGCATTTTCCATTTAGAAGCCGAAGATATGGCATCACATACTCGTCGATGCCTCATCCAAGCAAAAAAAAAACGCTTACCAATGTGACAATGTCTCCAGGGTTGGCGGCGGCGATCCTCCTTAATCTTTCATATAGCATGTCCAACAGTCTTTGGTGCTTCGCGTTCAGGTCATCCAGTTCCCTGGCCACGTTCTCCGCTCCGCTCTGCTCGGGTGCGGGCTTGTTCCTGCTGCGGTGTCTCTCGGCCTGGTCGAGCTCGGCCTGCCGCTTGACTTGCTTCATGTCGAGCGAGGGGTGCACCTCGTCGCAGAGCCATTCGGCGTAACGCTGGCATCTCGATGAGTGGATCTAATTCGAGTTAGGATCGAAGCAGGTTATAGGTTAGTTAGTTGATTGCTCTTTTTTGTGAGACTAAAGCTCACAGACTCCGTTGGTTGGGTCATCTTGAGAGAATGGATGAAGATCCGATCTTCATCTATGAGAAGAGCATACCTGGGCCGTCCAGCAGGAAGACGCTCTATCGGACGCCCCAGGTATCGCTGGTGCGACATGGTGGAGGCGGATCTGCACGAAATTCGAGTCACCAATTGGCGACAGGTCGCACAGGACCGAGAAAAGTGGCGTTGTTTTGTGTCGGAGGCCAAGTCTCATTTTAGGTCGCTGAGCCAACGGAGTAAGTAAGTAAGTAAGTCTTTTTTGCATTAATTAGTGTATTTTCTGTTGAAATATTAAGTGAAATTGTAATACCTCTTTTAGAGATTTTAGAAAAAGAGCAATCAGCTGCTTTGTTATAATTAAGCATTAAATATTAGAAAATATATTCTCAAGACATTCGTTTCGCCATTCATACAATACCTAGTTAGGGAAGTTTTGTGATACAAGAGACTTTCATACTTCACGCAAAATTATCATTCCTTGCAAACATCACACTTTCATAATATAGATTTATAGGGATAATTTGTTCAGTTTCAAAATATCCCAGGAGAGAATCATGCTGGGAGACAGTTAAAGCTTTAACACCTTTTTTAAGCGTGCAACACTAAACACTTTACTTTTCATACCCATTTTTCGTGCATTAACACCCTAAGAAATCACCAAAGTACAAAACTAACATTTTTTTTAACTAAATTTATAGCAACACTACACTGGTAGACCCAAACAATGCATGCAAAGGTAGTCATTTGAGGTGAGATCGATGACCTCAATTACAGACGATGAGACAAATATAATTTGAGCTCTTGTTCACATCACTTTTAATATAAAAGAAGATCTTACTAAAATGGGTATGTACAAATTTTGAATCACAAATGTAGAATGCTCAAGATGGTGCGTAACATAATTGTTTGCTAATTCTATTCTGCTTTAGTCACAATGCGATTTCAGATGAGCAGTAATAAATTGCTGGTTCCATCATATTTTCATCCACACATCACACATACATGTTAATGTTAATAAGTTGCACACACTTTAGTCACAAAAGGCGTGGATATTATTTTATAAGCGCAAAAGCACCCACTGGAGTGATCCCATGCGTTACAATTTTAAATGTATGTCTGTTGAGGTAGAATCAAAATTATTAAAATCCCTCCAGGGGTATGTACGGCCAAAGCGGACGTGCGTCTAAAAGTAAAGGTGCGACGATTCATAGACAGAAAACCTAGACGAAGTGACCCAAAAAAGAAGAAGACGAAACGACTAAGCGAAAACGAGGAATGAGGAAAGGTGGTGATGAAATGCTGAACTATTTCATATCTTCCATCCAACGACAATCATAACAACCCTCATACTACAGAGATGAGGGATATTAAACTCCATAAAATAATCAGAAAATTAAAAACAAAATAACTGAAAAAAAGAAGAATTAATAGACATTCTTGTGCATCGATCGTCAGTTATTTTGTTTTTTAAAACACTATGTTGACTCGAAAAACAAGTTTCAAATTGCGAACCAGACCGTAAACAGGTCACAGATTAAGTAAATTATGTGGTGTGTTTTAGTGTTCTGTGATTTACCTTCGCCTCTCTTATGAATCTGCCACCGTCAACGTTAACCTTCTCTATCTTTGGCGTTCTCTCCACAACACTGGTCAGTAGATTCTGTAATATAAACCACAAGACACCCAAAAATGAATATTAATTAGTAAATACGTGCAAAAACAAAAATCGACCTTGTTTTGTGCCGGATAAATTATAGTTTAGCTTTTTATAAATTGAACAACATGCAAAATGGATTATTTTATTTAAAACCATTAATATTTACTTAATACATAATTAGTAGGTATATCTGATTTCTTCGAAGTTAATATATTTGTGCATGCAATGACTTTAAATTAGGATCTGTAAGTGGTAATCCACATTCAGCCCACGTCTCCAGTTTGTCAGTAACCACATGCTTTTTGGTTATAACTGGTTTAATTTAATATTTATGACCAACTTGAAGACGAGAAAGAAAGGACTCGAGACCTAACAAGTCGATATCATCTGAGGCAATTATATCTGAAAATAGGTACATTATACTGCCAGCAACAACTAAAATCTTCCTATAGTGAATGTTATAACGGGGACATAGTATTCGTAATAAATACGCATAGCCCGAGCAAAAAGCGACGGGCAGAAATACTAAAAGCAACACTTAATTGACTATTCATGGAACTAATGGCGTTATAGTAAGGTTCACAATATAGTCAATTAACCGTATTGACAATAGCATGTCACTACACCAATCGTTCGATCACGAAGTTTGTCGACCTCTCAAAATCGACCATCTGTTCGAAAGTCTGACAAAAAACAACAAAAAATTGTTGAGTCGCTCATACTGATGCATATGTCGTGGCCAGATCATAGAGTTTGATCATTCCATGAAATGCCAGTTTAGAATTGATCATGTTATGGTTAAATTGTTCGACTTTTTCATGATGTGGCCAACCGATAATTTCATGAAATGATTGACGCATCTTGAAAATGATCAATTCTAAGATCTTGCCATGATGTCCGCTGCACACTCTCTGCTGCTACATTATACTTGTCGAGAGACCCCGAGACAGGCCGAGAACGAGTGTGCACATACTGCTCCCTCCCTTCTCGTCTCGCTCTTATAGTCTGCATCTTCTCAAATGAGATTTTGTTCCTTTTGTGCGTGCGCGTGCCCATTGCTGGTGAGTGCATGCCACTCGCTGATACACAATGCACAAAAGGAACAAAGGCTTTTGTTTAACAGATTAGGATCTTTGGCGAAAAAATCATTAGAGAAGATGCAGACTATGCTTGTTTCGTCTCATCCTTCTCCGATTGGGTCGGACCGGTGTCGAGACTCTCGGCTCGAGGCTCTGGACGAGTGTATACAGCCGGTGTGATGCACAGATATTCCGAATACCAGTGCAGGTAGTTGTTGGCAGAAGACTCACCCTGGTGGGCTCGAACTGTTCCTTGGGGCGCACCTCGATGGGCGGCTGCGCCTGCAGCTTGCCGAACGAGTCGTCGATCCATTCGGCTTCCTTCTCGAGCCCGGCGTTGTAGTTGCGCAGGAGTTGGTATGCGGCCTCGCAGCTTCGGAGGCTGCAATTAAATTTAATTATTGTATCGCCAAATATTGGAACAAAATCGCACAAATGAAAATAGGTCGATCTTACGCGAACTTAACATCAAAACCAGACTCTCAACCATCTGTCTACGCAGGATATTGGAGTTTTTCGGTCACATAGCCAGGAAAGAAGGTCATAATCTTGAACAACTCTAAGTTACTGGCAAGGTTGATAGCAAACGACCTAGAGGCCGTAGCCCAACAAGGTGGGCAGATCAAGTCCGTTCTACCCTGGACACCCAACTGCACGTCGCGCTTCACGATGCCAACAGGCACAGATGGCGACACCGTCAAAGAGAAGCTGATTCCACGGGGGTTTCACGACCCTCAGCAATGAGGAACACGACGCATGGAGGAGGAAATATTGGATCAAATATCATGCCGTTTATGCTGTTGGTAAGTGTAATTACGTTCGTTGAAATGTAATTGTCCTGCAGAGTTACATTAGTCTGTCCGCTGACCAAACAAAAATTTTCAAATACCTACCCCAAGCTATATTGATAATTTTGATAAACCATGATAGGAAGCCGACTATACGACAAACGATAACCAAGTTTGTGGTATGTTCAACGATTATTAACAATTAAGTGAACAGAGACCAAATGTAAAACATATTTGGCAACAGTCACCAGTTGGAAATGTCATCCTTCCTATCATAGAGTTCAAGTCTATATGGTACAGTCAAGTGTCAGTGACATTTAGTTCCTGCGCATCCTTTTAAAGCAACGTTACTTATAGCAAAGATAGATATAACTCCGTAATAGATGGATACAGTCTAAGGAAAAAACGCGCCTCTTTTGATACTTGATCAGATGGCGCCACTAGCTTTGGCCTACTCTCGTATAGAGGGCGTTGACGGTCTCGTTTCTTATTTATAATTTTAACGCATATCAGTGAAAGAACATGGGTTAAAATCATATAAAAATAATTAATGCAAATAAAAAAATCATTTATCCATATTTAAATACATTTTATCGTATTTTTATAAATCTTCATTTTTAGTTTTAAAGTGTGTCGATAGATGGCAATGAATTTACAGTGGTTACAAAATTTACTACGACAGTACCGCTCTATCTTATTATATCCTCTTTGCTTATAGCCATTTGAGACGTTAATCTCCATGAAATAAGGTGTACAAATGAGTAAGACGTGTCTCACCGCTCAGCGAGCTGCTGGCACACGTTGTTCCACCGGGTGTTGAGCTGCGCGACCTCCTTGTCGAGGCGCTCGAGGTCGGCGTGCTGGCCGGCGCGCGGCAGCGACGCGTGCGGCAGCGCGCCGCGCGAGCTCGCCACCAGCCGGCGGCAGTTCTCCGCGTCCTCGTTCATCTGCTCCACCTGGACCTGCTGCTTGCTCACCGCCACTTGCATGCGGAGCAGATCCTCGTGCATCTGAGGGAAAGGTAATATACTAATAATCAACTTCAAACATTCAAGATATTCACTGACTACGAAATAGGGAATATTACGCGAAACTTCGTAGGGGGCGCCACTACCACAATCCGAGGGTCTATCGTAAAACAAGAAAATAGAAATTTCGTTGTTTAACATCTCTGTCAGTCCTGCATATTAGAGCGAAAATTTCGGATTCGCGTTTCCCGGTAGGTCCTCTGTAAACAAACCGCCTTGATGCATCAATGACATATTTTATTATATCGGAAAACTTGTGAAAAACCTGTTAAAGTATGTACAAGTTACTCTATGATTTACTAAAGAACATTGCAGTAATACCCCCTATTCAAACGTAAACAGACATAGAAAATTGCCGATCTCTAAACTGAAGATAGGCGTTTTTTGAAATGATTGACGGAGGAGGACGAATGGAGAGTAACCAGATAGCTACGTTTTGGTCAATATTTTTTAATCCTGAACGAAAAGTGCGTCTTTAATTCTCAAAAGAAGTTCCTAAAATGAGATGTTCAAAATGATCTGCAAACCCTTTTGATACCTCAACAATAAAAGTGTTTAAATAATTTTGAACACCCGAGTCGCTGCTGAATGGACTCATTTGAATTTAAAAAAATGTTGAACTTGTTTACTTACATCTTTCAGCAGTTCGATGTCGTTGGGTAAGTCGTTGAACTGCGCGAGCTTGATTTCGAATTCGGTGATGCTCTGGTGGTTCTCTTCCATGCTGTTTACCACGATTTCTACGTACTTCAGCCTGCAAACATTACATAAGAATATAGATATAGGTGTATTTAATTATTGTTCGATTTCAAATATATCTTACAGCTTTCGCAGTTATATGGGAATCAACTCACCTTTCGACGAACAATTGGCTCTTGGACTGCATGTCGTTCCATTTCCCCATGACCTTGTCGAGGTTCTTCTTCATGGCCGGTGTCTTTAGGGCAATGCCTGAAAACAATCATAAGAGTGAGAAAATTGCTTGTGAAAGGCGTATTTTACTGTCGGTTCGAGGGTTAAAAAGGTACATATGAAAATCTTGCAACTTTAGCCCGCACACGAGTTCCGTGCATTTTTGTGCGCGGAAGCGAGAAGGGGGTGAGTTGAGTTTAGGAAATCCACATTGCAAGACTTGTTGCTTGGAGCTTGGAAGTGTTAGGACTTTCACACGGCGATGATACTTGGCCGTTAACTGAAATGCCATGATCTCCAAGTTCTAAAGAAATGTGAGTAGACTGGCTATTTACTAAACAAGGTGTGCTGTGACAGGAAAGGTTCACACACACATAACACACTTTGCCCTGTTTATACTATGGTTCAGCAGTGGTTCGTGACTGACCTCTGAAGGTGGCCTGCACCTCCTCGACGTGGCTGGTGAGCGCGTGCACGGAGCTCTCCCAGTCTTTGTGCTGCAGCACGAGGTGCTCGAGCGAGTCGAGGTCGCGCGGGATGTGGCTCGCGATGCGCTCGTGCAGCTGCCGCTCCAGCACCTCCAGCCGCTCCAGCAGCGAGGATGATTGTTCTGTGAAGATGCGCGCGGCATTCTTGCTCTCCTCTGGAAACGTGAAGGATTGTTTAGTGGTTTATTAATATTAAGCGATATTGAAACATAAAATGGTAGTTTAACATGTAGGCATTAAACACCACTATAACTCTAACTATAACCTGATTTAGGCATTATTTATAAATAGCTTTTGCCCGCGACTTCGTCTGCGTGGAGTTAGTAATTTGGGTAGCTTATTTTTTATCCAATCTACATTTTACCGATTCTCCATACAAACATCCACCCCCCTTTTCACCCCCTTAAAACATGATTTCTGGGATGAAAACGACCCTATGTCCTTCCTCGGGACTCAGACCATCTCTATACCAAATTTCAACTAAATCGGTTCAGCGGTTTAAGCGTGAAGAGGTAGACAGAGACAGTATTATCACTATAAATCTACTACTTTTTACTGGTCGACTAATTGATTCTGTGGCACATTATCGTCAATTATAAACTACATTTACCTACGTCACGTTATGGACACATACGATGACACTTTTTACCTCAACTGTTCTGCAACATCATCATGACAAGTTACGTTTAACCATCTCCTTCCTATATTCACCACTGAGAGTGCGGAGTGTTAGGGTCGGCAACGCGCATGTAACTCCTCTGGAGTTGCAGGCGTACGTAGGCTACGGAGACTGCGTGACATCAGGCGGGCCGTATGCTTGATTGACACCGACGTAGTATAAAAAAAACCTATTAGTTACACAACGAATACTTCAAACATAATAAGTCGGGTGAATGACACCACATAATTTCAACCTACACTGTAATATCAAAACAATACACGATGACAACTGGTAAATCACCTGACAGCCTACAGTCAAAACTCCTCGCCCTAAACAGTGTACAGTTTAGTAAACTGTCGTAACGCTCTGAAACATTGAAACCGTGTATCAGCGATCGAGTCTAGTGAGCGGGTGAATTCTGGGCGAGTGATTGAAAATTGCTGCCCAACATCAGGACCATTTTAAACTTGGCCTTAAATATAATATAATAACTATAACTAAAGTTGATACGATAATACTGTTCTCATCCGTGTTTGCAATTTTTAATTGCCAAAAATGTACACATCAAATCAGCCGTTCTCCAAAACTGTCTTGTACACAGGAAATGTTTTGGACAGGCGGTCACGTACGAGCCGATCGACGCCGCCCGACACCTAAAATTGCCCTTGCAATTGAGCAACGACAACCGTGATGTCACTCTCGTGTAGGCGCTCTCTTATTCTCAAGAAGTCGTTATCATTAATAAAGTACGTCTGTACTTTGGTTTGGTTGATTTGACTAGAACGAGGCGCCAAATTAGACTCGAAACACAAGCTATGAGTTGCCATTTTCCCAAGCATTGTTATCACTGTAGCTTTGAAATAAGGTTTTGATGTTTTTACTAATAAATATCACGCATAGATAGACCTTGCCGCATCATATGAAAGCTAGGGATGCATCACAACAATAACAGTTTTTATATGGTGTCAAAATAGCAGTATTTCTTTTTTTTTTATACTACGTCGGTGGCAAACAAGCATACGGCCCGCCTGATGTTAAGCAGTCTCCGTAGTCTATGTAAGCCTGCAACTCCAGAGGAGTTACATGCGCGTTGCCGACCCTAACACTCCTCTCCCTCGAGCTCTGGCAACCTTACTCACCGGCAGGAACACAACACTATGAGTAGGGTCTAGTGTTATTTGGCTGCGGTTTTCTGTAAGGTGGAGGTACCTCCCCAGTTGGGCTCTGCTCTAGATCTGGAATGACATCCGCTGTCCTGTGCCCTACCACACAAAGCGAGATGTCATTCACATTGCCCATACCTCTCTTTTGGACGTAGTTTAAGGACATACCCGGGTCCTAGACATTTCATACATATTTAGCTTTAAAATTAATTATTTTTTGAACAAGTGTGCAAAGTAAGCAATTTAAAGCAAGTGTCGGTATTGAAAACGCGAGGGGCAAGCCATGAGCTATGGTTACAGTGTTTCAGGAGATACTAACTCAACTTCGCTTAGATAATTTAGACACGTTTTTTACAAGTTAGAAGTCTAAATCAACCAGGAGTACGATAAGATAACATCTTCGTAACTATTGTCATTTGTCATGATTGCATTCTTAGATCCATTCGTACGATTGTGTTACTCATTGACTATATATAACGGTGATGGCACTTCACATGAAGCGGGCCACAATAACATGACCTGGGGCAGATGAAAACAAGCTCAAGGTCAATATCAGACGTCGGTGTAATTACATTATTTAAATTGTTGTCAAATTTAAATTGGTGCGTGTGTCCCGTCTCCAAATTGTTCATATATGCAGATTTTTGGCCGGTTACAAACAGTGTAGACAGTACAGGTATTTGTAGTTTGTGTTTACCACGAATATAAACAACATGACAGCTGATCTAATAGGCATTAAGATTCTAATAAGTACTATGTTTATTTTTTTCAGTACTGGATTTACAAGAGTTAGGCGTCGAACATTTAAGAAAATATTGACTAATTAGTATGTATACGGCGCTAGGTCATGAATAAATCTGTATTGATTATATGTAGTGTTCAGGCTAATGATCGGATGCTGATAAGATCGATTTCGTTTTAATTATAATGGACGTAGTCTTATTCACTCATCATAATCATCACTACCGACAAGAGCAAAGCTCTTAAGTTAAAAATTAATTATGAAACAAAGGCGGAATTTTTGCATATAACTTTGTCCCAACCCAAAATGTTGAGTTTGTTGAGTTTAAAAGTAATTATGGAACAAAGGAGGAATTTAAGCATGTAACTTTGTCCCAAAATGTTGAGTTTGTTGAGTTTAAAAGTAATTATTGAATAAAGGAGGAATTTAAGCCTATTACTGTGTCCTAAAATGTTGAGTTTGTTGTGACGCTAATATTCGAATTAGTCTGGAATATTTACCATCTTTTCCCCTCGAGAATATTCGTTTTATCATCTTCATTTTTGATATCCGTTCGTTGCGTTCACAATATGGCACAAAACGTCGTTTTCATCACTTTCGATTGTTGATAGACAAAATTTGAAACTTTGTGAACATTACAAAAACAATGCAGTTTAAATTAACTGCTGTGAAATGTAATATTAACACACATCAAAACAGAACGTGTAGCCTAACTTACACTACTTTTAACCAAAAAAAGAGCGTAATGTAATTTAAAGCAATGAACGGCACTTGTTTAGAAAGGAGAACGCGTCCAGCGTCAATCGGACTCGTCCCCGTAGTACGGACTAATTGCGGCTGGCTCCCGCAGGACGGTAACGCTGCTCTCGTTTGAGAGTTTGTGACCTCAACATTGACGGCCACACGGGCAAAGTTTAATAGTTGTAAGGATTTGTGGTCTTTCAAAATGAGTAAAATATGTCCCTCCTGTTTTCAAATCTGAAATATACAATATTCCTATGTCCTATTGAAATTTGCTTAACATTTATTGCAGTTTTAAAATGGTTATCGTTTCAAATTTCGTACTTTCAAGCACTCGCTCTTTTTACCTATGACAGAGTTCTAGTTTTTCTTCTCATCGACCGAACGAAAGTGAAGGTCTCCATTTTACCTTGTGCAAAAATACTTTCATATATCCGAATGTTCTCTTCTACGGGTCGCATTTGTCTTCAGATTCTCGTGAAATTTTGTGAGCAGGTTCAATAATTACGTACATTTTTTTTTGTTGATTAAGTTTTTTTTTCATAATGGCGGCGCCATGGGGGTTCGCGAGATTTAGAGCTCACAGAGCCTTAGTTTCTGGTAGCATAAATGAGCCCGTGTCTCGCTCATTGTACGAGTATTCAGATAATGAGTTAACTGATACTGTAGTTATGCATCTACATCGCAAGTTACGCAAGTATCAAGACCGACTACTAAAAGTAAAGCGTTAAGGTGCATCCACCCACACTTTAATTACGCTATAAGTCCGTCTCTCGCTATCGCACGCGACAGTACGCCCATACGGACAACTATTCCGGCAAGGCCGGACATTCAAGTTAATACGCTAGAGTTTATTTGACAGATCTATGATAAATTAGTGTGAATGAAAATTTAAGAACCGTTTAAAAACCGATTAGAGTTCAATGAAGGGTGAATTTTAGTTTAGTATTTTTTTTTTCGTGTCGTGTCGTGAATTGTATGTCAAAAATATCATTTTTGATAGTTTACCTATATATAGTTGTTGTGATTTTCTCAAAAGATATCTAATTTTTATTATGTTTAATATTGCCAATAATAAGGTGCATAAAATCGTAAACCTATGCTCTCCGCAATCGTCATAGCAACCCTATATTATTAAAGGATTAGATTAACTAGAGGAAGTTAAAATATTATGAAACACTTTAATTTTTCGGTCATAAAAGCCCAAGGTCTAGCTAGCGACAGTTGTGCCCTAAATACGGTAAGAAAATAAACCAATTATCCCACAGTTATTCAGTTGGTGTGCGTCTTGGTAACAAAAATAAAATTGATTAATTGCTACTCGGTTTCAATTCAATTATCTCCCGACGACACGGGATATTTGATAGCACGGAATATGGCTCTTTTCGTTGGTCAAATTTTTGTTATATAGGAGGCAAACGAGCAGACGGATCACCTGTTGGTAAGCGATTACCGCCGTTACCGTCGCCCATGGACACCCGTAACACCAGGTTGTGCGTTGCCGGCCTTTAAGATGATTACACTCTTTTCTTGAAGGTTTGAAGGTCGTATTGCTCTGGAAATATCGCAGGCGATAGTTCATTCCACAGTTTAGGTGTGCGAGGCAGAATTATTTTGGAGAAATGCGCAGTTGAGAACTGCCAACCATCTAAGTGGTTTGATTGATTTGATTGGCAGCCTCGGTCGCCGGATCCAGCCCCGAGGCCTAAGTTTCTCTGTCCGTGGAGTGGAGTGGAGTGGAGTGTGTGTGACGTACCTTCGGCCCTGGCGCGGCGCTCGAACTCGTCGAACAGGCGGTTGACGTCGTCGATCTCGCGGCGCAGACGGCGCAGCTGCGGGTCGGCGGGGTCGCCCTCGCCCAGCAGCTTCTCCGCGTCCTCGTTCAGCGCGCGACGGATCGCCTGCCGCTGCTCCGCGCCCATGGCCACGAACTGACACAATAACGTGTACATTATTATTTACAAACATTAACTAAACTAACAGAAACATTTCTTAGTAATAAGGTTCACGAATTATCAGCTAACAACTGTTATGACGAACCACCGTACAAGTTCTTGATGATTCGGTGAGATATTAGAAACGGGGCTTTCGTTAAATGTTAAGACACATTTTAAAATTCTAAAGTATCAGCTGAACACTTCAGCTTACGGATATTTCGCGGAAATTACCCGTTTGGAAATATTCTGAAATAAATTTTCGTCTAATTATATAATATAATATTTATATACTATTTATTTATTTAATTTTAAATTGTATTTTAATTTTAAGTTGTTTATTGAATAAAATCATGTCATATCCACATTCTAAGCTAAATATATATTACCAAAAATATATTATTAGTATGTATGTATGTATGTATATGTATTATCTTATTTTTGTAGAAGTAGTACCGCCTACTTGGTTGAATTTAAGTTTCATTTCTCCACTACCCGAAGGTTGTCTGGAAGAGATCGCTCTTTAGCGATAAGGCCGCCTTTTGTTTACCTCTATCTTTATGTATTATGCGTGTTTCCTTCCAAATTTATTTTGAGGTAGAGCAATAAAAAGGATATGTAGTCACATGTCCTAGTCTCAGTTTTGAAGATCTTGAATATTTAATGAATCGTGTTTATGGTGCTAAAAAAACAGCCTCAATGCAACCTTCGCTGCGGCAATTGGCGTAACTCGTAAATAAGCATACTTTGCATGGGGTCTTTCGATTATCCCGTAGTGAACGTGTTGGACTGTAATTTAATAACTGATAATACTACGATACTAATAAACATCTTACCTGCGGGAAGTCCCAGCCCTTGACCACCTTGATGGTGGCGAAGATCATGTTTTGCCGCATGCGCAGTTGTTTCCGCTGCCACAGCTGGATCACCTGCGTCCACAACCACCATATTAACAACACTGAACTGCTGAAGAACATGTATATAGTACACATAACTTTAGTTGATCACGAGCCAAAGGGAACTATGAAATAAAACGGTAAAGTGCATCTCTTGGATGGCTAAAAGCGACTGATGTTATTGTTAAACTTAATTACTTAGTATTACTTATAAAATTGTTGCTGTGCTATTTTAGTTCCTATTGGTAATACTGTAGAGTTAAATATGTAATAAGCATGTATTTGTTTTCGTAGATAATTAACAAAGATTAGCGGTAATGATTTGTAAACATGGGTTATATATAGTTTTTAGGTTATATTAATAGAATTATGATGTAAAATTTGTGTAGGTATATAATTGTAATTGCTGTCTATCTCAATCGTCGATTGCAAATCGTGTGATGAAGACTATTTAAAACATGTAAATATCCGTTTACAATCTTTTACTTTTGTTTTGATTGACTTCGGAATTCCAATTTTTTAAAGAACAGATGTTCTTTGATTTAAATTGTTATATTTGTACTAAATTTGTTAAGTAATACGCTAGTTAAGAGGCCGGTGTCGATTTTAGTCGCAAAAATGAAAAATTGATAGATTTAGTCCGTGAAATTTTACACCTTTTGTTACCTAATTGAAATAACAAGTACTAGTTTCTATTAGCACGTCTTCTTATCTTACCTTTTATCAGATCAATTTTTTGAAAACAGACTCACTAAATTAGTAATGTTTGCTTTTCTGATGGACGTTTAGGTAAACGCGCGTAAAGCACTGATTTTGTCACTCTTATTTGTAAATTTCGTAAAGTTTGGACTGCTAAACATGGTAATTTTGTATTACACATATCCTGTACTTGACGTTTATCAGACTACATTTTTATTATTATGACTTTGAAGTAGTGTAAATGAAAGTTAGACGAAATCAATTTTCTCCAGAAATTACTTCAAAACAAGTGACAATTTCTCTGAAAATCGACTTAATTTCAACGTAATTTTGATACTTAAGCAATCTACAACATTTGCTGAAACTATTCTTATACATCAATTTGTATAATTTACCACCATGATTTTTTGATGAATTTTTAAAAACTGCCCCTTCTCGTCATGCATTACCGGTGACGCACGCTCACGACCTCATTATTAAAAGGCAAGATGAGAAGACGTGCTAATAGAAATCAATACTTGTTATTTAGAGATTACGTAACAAAACGTGTATAATTTCAACGATTAAATCTATCAATTTCACATTTTTGCTCCAAAATCGACTACGGCCTCTTAAATACTTCAGCAACAAATATGGCAGTATTTTGTGATGCACTTTACTATGTGATAAGAAATCATGAATGAACTATTAGCTGATATAAGAGTGTTTTCATAATGCCTGATCCGATATCGGATGACCTTTGGAGAAAAACATCAACTGCTAGGAATGCCCTATGGCATCTAGTTCTTTTATTTTTTTGCATCAATGCTTTATTTTGAACAACTAATAGTAATTAAATGTACAAAACAGTACAAAAAGGCACTTTATGATCTTTGCTTTTTTGTTCTCGTATCCGACATTCAATTTAAAAACGCTCTAAGTTTGAAGGCCACGTGCGTACCCAGTGGGATGTCCGAGGACGGTACCGATCGTACAGTCCTCACACTAATTTTATTCCTTCATTTTCAAGCGCGGGGTACGGGGGGCAGACGAAGTTTCTAAGATCGTCGGTACATCGGGTATGTCTCGGCCTAAACCTTACCCTGTCGTAGGCGTTGCGGAGGTGCTGCGCGGCGTCGGTGGCGCGCGCGCACGGCGGCGGCAGCGCCACCACGGCGCCCGGCAGCTGCGCCTCGCTGCCCGCGCCGCCCAGCCGCACCAGCCAGCGCGACCGCCCCGAGTTGTCCACCACCGTCACGGCCGACCCCTTACCCTGTCGTAGGCGTTGCGGAGGTGCTGCGCGGCGTCGGTGGCGCGCGCGCACGGCGGCGGCAGCGCCACCACGGCGCCCGGCAGCTGCGCCTCGCTGCCCGCGCCGCCCAGCCGCACCAGCCAGCGCGACCGCCCCGAGTTGTCCACCACCGTCACGGCCGACCCCTTACCCTGTCGTAGGCGTTGCGGAGGTGCTGCGCGGCGTCGGTGGCGCGCGCGCACGGCGGCGGCAGCGCCACCACGGCGCCCGGCAGCTGCGCCTCGCTGCCCGCGCCGCCCAGCCGCACCAGCCAGCGCGACCGCCCCGAGTTGTCCACCACCGTCACGGCCGACCCCTTACCCTGTCGTAGGCGTTGCGGAGGTGCTGCGCGGCGTCGGTGGCGCGCGCGCACGGCGGCGGCAGCGCCACCACGGCGCCCGGCAGCTGCGCCTCGCTGCCCGCGCCGCCCAGCCGCACCAGCCAGCGCGACCGCCCCGAGTTGTCCACCACCGTCACGGCCGACCCCTTACCCTGTCGTAGGCGTTGCGGAGGTGCTGCGCGGCGTCGGTGGCGCGCGCGCACGGCGGCGGCAGCGCCACCACGGCGCCCGGCAGCTGCGCCTCGCTGCCCGCGCCGCCCAGCCGCACCAGCCAGCGCGACCGCCCCGAGTTGTCCACCACCGTCACGGCCGACCCCTTACCCTGTCGTAGGCGTTGCGGAGGTGCTGCGCGGCGTCGGTGGCGCGCGCGCACGGCGGCGGCAGCGCCACCACGGCGCCCGGCAGCTGCGCCTCGCTGCCCGCGCCGCCCAGTCGCACCAGCCAGCGCGACCGCCCCGAGTTGTCCACCACCGTCACGGCCGACCCCTTACCCTGTCGTAGGCGTTGCGGAGGTGCTGCGCGGCGTCGGTGGCGCGCGCGCACGGCGGCGGCAGCGCCACCACGGCGCCCGGCAGCTGCGCCTCGCTGCCCGCGCCGCCCAGTCGCACCAGCCAGCGCGACCGCCCCGAGTTGTCCACCACCGTCACGGCCGACCCCTTACCCTGTCGTAGGCGTTGCGGAGGTGCTGCGCGGCGTCGGTGGCGCGCGCGCACGGCGGCGGCAGCGCCACCACGGCGCCCGGCAGCTGCGCCTCGCTGCCCGCGCCGCCCAGCCGCACCAGCCAGCGCGACCGCCCCGAGTTGTCCACCACCGTCACGGCCGACCCCTTACCCTGTCGTAGGCGTTGCGGAGGTGCTGCGCGGCGTCGGTGGCGCGCGCGCACGGCGGCGGCAGCGCCACCACGGCGCCCGGCAGCTGCGCCTCGCTGCCCGCGCCGCCCAGCCGCACCAGCCAGCGCGACCGCCCCGAGTTGTCCACCACCGTCACGGCCGACCCCTTACCCTGTCGTAGGCGTTGCGGAGGTGCTGCGCGGCGTCGGTGGCGCGCGCGCACGGCGGCGGCAGCGCCACCACGGCGCCCGGCAGCTGCGCCTCGCTGCCCGCGCCGCCCAGCCGCACCAGCCAGCGCGACCGCCCCGAGTTGTCCACCACCGTCACGGCCGACCCCTTACCCTGTCGTAGGCGTTGCGGAGGTGCTGCGCGGCGTCGGTGGCGCGCGCGCACGGCGGCGGCAGCGCCACCACGGCGCCCGGCAGCTGCGCCTCGCTGCCCGCGCCGCCCAGCCGCACCAGCCAGCGCGACCGCCCCGAGTTGTCCACCACCGTCACGGCCGACCCCTTACCCTGTCGTAGGCGTTGCGGAGGTGCTGCGCGGCGTCGGTGGCGCGCGCGCACGGCGGCGGCAGCGCCACCACGGCGCCCGGCAGCTGCGCCTCGCTGCCCGCGCCGCCCAGCCGCACCAGCCAGCGCGACCGCCCCGAGTTGTCCACCACCGTCACGGCCGACCCCTTACCCTGTCGTAGGCGTTGCGGAGGTGCTGCGCGGCGTCGGTGGCGCGCGCGCACGGCGGCGGCAGCGCCACCACGGCGCCCGGCAGCTGCGCCTCGCTGCCCGCGCCGCCCAGCCGCACCAGCCAGCGCGACCGCCCCGAGTTGTCCACCACCGTCACGGCCGACCCCTTACCCTGTCGTAGGCGTTGCGGAGGTGCTGCGCGGCGTCGGTGGCGCGCGCGCACGGCGGCGGCAGCGCCACCACGGCGCCCGGCAGCTGCGCCTCGCTGCCCGCGCCGCCCAGCCGCACCAGCCAGCGCGACCGCCCCGAGTTGTCCACCACCGTCACGGCCGACCCCTTACCCTGTCGTAGGCGTTGCGGAGGTGCTGCGCGGCGTCGGTGGCGCGCGCGCACGGCGGCGGCAGCGCCACCACGGCGCCCGGCAGCTGCGCCTCGCTGCCCGCGCCGCCCAGCCGCACCAGCCAGCGCGACCGCCCCGAGTTGTCCACCACCGTCACGGCCGACCCCTTACCCTGTCGTAGGCGTTGCGGAGGTGCTGCGCGGCGTCGGTGGCGCGCGCGCACGGCGGCGGCAGCGCCACCACGGCGCCCGGCAGCTGCGCCTCGCTGCCCGCGCCGCCCAGCCGCACCAGCCAGCGCGACCGCCCCGAGTTGTCCACCACCGTCACGGCCGACCCCTTACCCTGTCGTAGGCGTTGCGGAGGTGCTGCGCGGCGTCGGTGGCGCGCGCGCACGGCGGCGGCAGCGCCACCACGGCGCCCGGCAGCTGCGCCTCGCTGCCCGCGCCGCCCAGCCGCACCAGCCAGCGCGACCGCCCCGAGTTGTCCACCACCGTCACGGCCGACCCCTTACCCTGTCGTAGGCGTTGCGGAGGTGCTGCGCGGCGTCGGTGGCGCGCGCGCACGGCGGCGGCAGCGCCACCACGGCGCCCGGCAGCTGCGCCTCGCTGCCCGCGCCGCCCAGCCGCACCAGCCAGCGCGACCGCCCCGAGTTGTCCACCACCGTCACGGCCGACCCCTTACCCTGTCGTAGGCGTTGCGGAGGTGCTGCGCGGCGTCGGTGGCGCGCGCGCACGGCGGCGGCAGCGCCACCACGGCGCCCGGCAGCTGCGCCTCGCTGCCCGCGCCGCCCAGCCGCACCAGCCAGCGCGACCGCCCCGAGTTGTCCACCACCGTCACGGCCGACCCCTTACCCTGTCGTAGGCGTTGCGGAGGTGCTGCGCGGCGTCGGTGGCGCGCGCGCACGGCGGCGGCAGCGCCACCACGGCGCCCGGCAGCTGCGCCTCGCTGCCCGCGCCGCCCAGCCGCACCAGCCAGCGCGACCGCCCCGAGTTGTCCACCACCGTCACGGCCGACCCCTTACCCTGTCGTAGGCGTTGCGGAGGTGCTGCGCGGCGTCGGTGGCGCGCGCGCACGGCGGCGGCAGCGCCACCACGGCGCCCGGCAGCTGCGCCTCGCTGCCCGCGCCGCCCAGCCGCACCAGCCAGCGCGACCGCCCCGAGTTGTCCACCACCGTCACGGCCGACCCCTTACCCTGTCGTAGGCGTTGCGGAGGTGCTGCGCGGCGTCGGTGGCGCGCGCGCACGGCGGCGGCAGCGCCACCACGGCGCCCGGCAGCTGCGCCTCGCTGCCCGCGCCGCCCAGCCGCACCAGCCAGCGCGACCGCCCCGAGTTGTCCACCACCGTCACGGCCGACCCCTTACCCTGTCGTAGGCGTTGCGGAGGTGCTGCGCGGCGTCGGTGGCGCGCGCGCACGGCGGCGGCAGCGCCACCACGGCGCCCGGCAGCTGCGCCTCGCTGCCCGCGCCGCCCAGCCGCACCAGCCAGCGCGACCGCCCCGAGTTGTCCACCACCGTCACGGCCGACCCCTTACCCTGTCGTAGGCGTTGCGGAGGTGCTGCGCGGCGTCGGTGGCGCGCGCGCACGGCGGCGGCAGCGCCACCACGGCGCCCGGCAGCTGCGCCTCGCTGCCCGCGCCGCCCAGCCGCACCAGCCAGCGCGACCGCCCCGAGTTGTCCACCACCGTCACGGCCGACCCCTTACCCTGTCGTAGGCGTTGCGGAGGTGCTGCGCGGCGTCGGTGGCGCGCGCGCACGGCGGCGGCAGCGCCACCACGGCGCCCGGCAGCTGCGCCTCGCTGCCCGCGCCGCCCAGCCGCACCAGCCAGCGCGACCGCCCCGAGTTGTCCACCACCGTCACGGCCGACCCCTTACCCTGTCGTAGGCGTTGCGGAGGTGCTGCGCGGCGTCGGTGGCGCGCGCGCACGGCGGCGGCAGCGCCACCACGGCGCCCGGCAGCTGCGCCTCGCTGCCCGCGCCGCCCAGCCGCACCAGCCAGCGCGACCGCCCCGAGTTGTCCACCACCGTCACGGCCGACCCCTTACCCTGTCGTAGGCGTTGCGGAGGTGCTGCGCGGCGTCGGTGGCGCGCGCGCACGGCGGCGGCAGCGCCACCACGGCGCCCGGCAGCTGCGCCTCGCTGCCCGCGCCGCCCAGCCGCACCAGCCAGCGCGACCGCCCCGAGTTGTCCACCACCGTCACGGCCGACCCCTTACCCTGTCGTAGGCGTTGCGGAGGTGCTGCGCGGCGTCGGTGGCGCGCGCGCACGGCGGCGGCAGCGCCACCACGGCGCCCGGCAGCTGCGCCTCGCTGCCCGCGCCGCCCAGCCGCACCAGCCAGCGCGACCGCCCCGAGTTGTCCACCACCGTCACGGCCGACCCCTTCTCGATCGCGATCTGACACAACATCGTCATCGTTACCATACACGTAGCTGCAGAGAAAAGGTGCCACCCATGCATGGAAGTTTGTATCAGGGGTCGGAAACCGGTAATTGCTCCATACAAAAATACCGGTATTATTACGTTCTTTTTCGTTCTTTTGTTTATAATTTCATTTTTAATGGGACGTTTTAATAATGCAAAATTGTTTTCTAAATACATGATTCAGTCCTACGTAATGAGCATAAAAAAATTCAAAATATTGGGCTTTTTCGGGGTTTTTAAAAAATACCGGTTCCGAGCCCTGGTTTGTATGCAGCGTGGCACCATTCATCTGCAGCTGACCGTACACGCCATGCGTCCACATATAAATATTGTACACTGTACGTGCTATGTGTACAGTCGAAACGAGCTCCCGCTCTGCATAGCAATTTAATAAGTCAATGTGTGGAATGTTATAACCGTAATCTTTTTTTGAAAATCTACACTTCTACAATTTATTCTGTCAAAGTCGGTACAAAGTTAGCCGATAGGAACTCTATAAATTATACTTAACCTTACATGGCGACCCTGCCGTTACTTGACATCATTGATTCTTAAGATGCGCCAACCACCGACGTCTAGAAAACACGCAACGATTGCGCCTCTTTGAAGTAAACTAGCGCATAGTACACTATCACGAAAACAATTACAATAACTTCACAGTGCTCATATGCGCGAGCGATTCACAAATGATGCAAAATAGTTATCAGGTATAAACGCATCTCTAGATCGTTCATATCTTCTATTATAATTTTGATTTTCAATCTCTAAAGAATACAAACTCATTCTCCTTACATTAGCATGTTTATAAGCGCACACAGTCTCGGCCCTGAGCGGCCTCGTGATAGGCGCCCGCCGTTGTTTCACCGGCCTCACGGCCTGGGCCTCTTCCACCAGCCGAGACACGAGGCCGCCGTGAGAGTTCAGCTCCTCACGGAGCTCCTGCATGCCCTTGAGTAGACGCTCGCCCTGGTCGAGGGTGAACTCTGACTGGGAGAACGTCGAGTTTAGAGCTTCTTCGCGTCTGTGGAGAAAAAACGCAAATCAATAATTGTAGAACATTTATTAAGCTAGATAACAAATTAAAATGCTTCTAGTTCTCTATGAGATGACAGCACCGCCACTGTATTTAACGTTGATCAATTCGTGATTGTACGTGGCGCAACGCAAAAATATTTTGGGACAACAGTTGAAAATCAACTAAAACACATCTTTCTAGTGAGAACTACTTTAAACGTGTGGTGTGTCATGCTTCAAGCACGCGCAGCAAGGGATGGGTTTGTTAAGAACCAATAGAATCACTTCATTTACCTATTCTCGCTCAGCGCAGCGCTAGTCAGCAATTATCTATTGGTTCTTAACACACACGTCCATCGATAACCACATCCCCATACCCTAGCACATCCGCATCCTCGCACATCTCTGGTGGAAACGCAACCTTAATAATAAGGAATACTGTAAGCACTTACTTCTGTATCCATTTCTCGGCCTCCTTGACCTCCTCGAAGAAGTTGTGGTACTGGGTGGTATGCTTCAAATGAGTCTCGAGACACAGCGTCAACTGCAGCACCCACGCCCACTGCGACTGCATCACCTGTTATATCAACCAGGAACGTTAAATACTAGCTCGCTAGCTATTCTAAATTTTGCTTAACCCTTGCGCGGCTACAGCCCAATATTAACCTTCATGCATTGCGACAAGGTTCATGATGACACACCGCGCATGATAGGCGTGGCATTCAAAGGGTTAATTTTGTATCGCCGAACTAGACAGTCGTTAGACTTGAACCCCTTTGGGCTCTGAAGACAGGCGACTTCATAAGATTATAAAATTTAAGTGGTAGTCTAAAATAGACTCTATGTTGCTACAAATAAAGTTTAAATTGTACCTGCAAGTGCGCTTCGATCGTTTTCGTCGCCGGATGGTGTTGAGCGATCAACGCCTCTCCGCGGTCGATCACGTTACTGAACTGGAGCTCTCTCTTCTCCAGCGATGACATCAGTTGCTGCAAAACGAACCTTATTTATATCTGCATAAGACTTCAATTTATTTAAGCGTTAACAAGCGTGAAAATATATAGGCAACTGAGGGGTAAATTAAATTAAAACAAATTAACAAACCTCGCTATCTTCTCCAAAGGAATGCTTGCAAGGATTGAAAACGGAATTTCGTAAACATATTTTAAAATAAATGGTACAACAACATCGTCTTACAAACTTAACTTACAAAAGTCAGGGCAAGCATGTTCAACTCGAAGTTACTCTTTAGTATGAAGAAACGATGAGTAAAAGTAGTTTTTAGCTGATGCAAGTGAGCACTAAAATCTACAAAATAATTGGCCATCTAGTTTATTTAAAAAAAAATACTAAGATAGGTACTTGGTAATTGAAACGGGACTTTATTGACATTCCGAATGGTTGTTAGCAACCATTACTGCTACGTCATTTAGTACGAGAGAAAAAAAACAATATTTATCTAGGCAAGCATGCTTCATCATCTACAATATCGGGTAAGATTATGTTTAATTACATGCCTATTATATTCTGGCGCATCTTATTTGTGGTATTTCAACACACCAACAATATTCATGGCTAAATGTCTGCTCGAAATTAAGGTTTTACAACAACACACTTAACTGATTATTGCTAGGCCTTTCACCATTGCAATAAAGTTCACTAATGGTTAACCGTGTCAACAATGGGGTCTTTTTTCGGGGCAAACTACTAAGTATTTAACTTTTGAATCCCATGGACACGATAACGTATCCGAAATAACAGTCAAATTTCAACTCTAATTGCAAGAGTTTTAAGGTCGTTTTTGTTTGATATGTGTATGTGTCGTGGAAAGAATGAGTGAAAGCAGGCTAACAAAGAGAGTGTATAAGGGAGAAGTAGAAGCGAGAGTTGGAAGGGGTAGACCTCGGCGGACTTTCTTTGATCAGATCGGGGAAATCCAGAAGAAAGGCCAGGTCAAGAGCAGCCTAAACCGGCGAGCGTGTATGAAGAATGTTATGAAAGTGAAGGAAGCGAAAGAGGTATGTCAGGATCGTAGCAAGTGGAAATCCGCGGTCTCTTCGGGCGTGATTGTATGTATGTATGTATGTATGTATGTATGTATGTGTAGTACCTCATAGTAATGCTGCACGGCGGGCAGGTTGATGTGCGGGTCGGCCCAGTCACGGGACAGCTCCACCTGCTCCTTCTCGTTGAGCCAGTTCAGCTCGGCCGTGGCGCTCTGCAGGAACTCCTGCAGCGCGTCCAGGTCCGACATACTGCAAATATACACAATATGGTTCATTTTGGGACACTCCAGCTTTATTTTTTTATTTATATTCAAGCGTTTTTGACCTGAATTACTACTGAAATAGAGAGCGTGTGTGAACCATAGTTGGCAACACAAAAGCCCCGTATTTAATCACATTTACAATCGGGTCTAACGCGAATTTACTTTTCACCTCACTCGCTCGGAAAACCTCAGTTTATAGCGCGAAATCTGCGTACGAAAGTGTATTTTATCCGCTAGCGTGCAAAAGTCATTTGAATTTCGAACACGATGAATATGTATGTTTTTCTCTTGTTTATTTTGTTTGGATTTTATTTTTTTTACCTTATATTCTGACGTTTCAGCTGAGTTGCACCAGCTTGAATGAAATTAAATCGCGGTAGACACGTTCGTATAATTAAACAACAAAATGTTCATAATTACCGCTTGGTGCTGGTAGAGAGCAGCTCAGCGTAGAGCTTCTGCAGCTGGTTGAGATGCTGGTTGTAGAGCGTGAGCTCCTCGCCGGAGAAGTTGGCGCGGTGGTGCACGCACTGCTCCACCTGGACATGAATCATAATTAGAAAGTTTTAGTATTTTCAAGCTTTACATACACTTCCTATCACGAAAGCCGGCACGAAAGGAATGAATGAGGGAATGGAAATATGTATGTGTGTAACAGTCAGTCACAAAATGACAAATATAATTCGTTTCGTTCATTCCATTCGCGCCACCTTACGTGAATCGACCTGTACGTGTAATTCGACAGAATGGAAAGGATCACGATCTTGTCGATCACGTTTCTTAAATAGAATATATGCCTTAGAATAAAACTGGACCTTATTTCCTTGAAATAAGGTTCACAGTTAAGTGTATTGAGGATGGTTCTATTGTAGACAAGTTGGATACATGCCTTGGAATGGAACTGGTCGATGGTCTTGTGCTCGCGCTGGTGCTTGTCGAGCTCGTGCTGCACGCCGGGCAGGTCCGACCCGTACTCTGCTTCGTGGAGTTTCTTCTGCAATAACAATACCAACAGGGATTTATTACCGTTCTTTTGTTTAAACATCTACTTGAGGAATAAGGGGGAGTTTAAAGTCACGAACTGTAAGATATAACTTTTAGATAGTAACTTTCAACGTCTCAACAAATAAAAATATTTTCATAGAAAATAATTTAATTTGTTCTTAGAGTTTCAATGTCTCCTTTATTGTTATTCATTATAAAGTAATCAATACAATCTATCCAATACAACAATTAATTATATGTGTAAGAGCTACTTTAGAAAAGAGGTAATAATTAATGACATAAATAATATCAGAGAAGAAATGTCTAAAAATAAATAAATGGTAAGTGTCGTGGAACACTCGGTTGGAACGAAGTTAGGAAAAGCTGGCGACGTACTGTTCATGCTCATGCTCATGCTCATGTTTTTATCTTGTCTTTTGTCTCTTGTGTTCTCGTGTTCTTGGGTTCTCGTAATTATTTTGTTTTTTTCCGTTCTGTTCTAACCTGGCCTGTACTCTTCTGTTCTGTTCTCTAGAATGGCTTGTGACGCCAATATCAAACTTTTGCATCTATCACAGTAATATGATATGTGAAGCCAATATCAAACATTTGCATATATCGCAGTAATATGGTATGTAACGCCAACATTTGCATCTATCACAGTAATATGATATGTGAAGCCAATATCAAACATTTGTATCAATCACAGTAATATATGTGAAGCCAATATCAAACATTATCTATCGCAGTAATATGGTCTGTGACGGCTAAATCTTACTTCTTTTCGCCTAGCCCCCATACGCAAACTTTCCGATAAGGAACTTCGGTCCAAAAACACCTGATAGGTATCTTAAAAGAAGGTGGCAGAAATGCACAGCTGCGGCTTTTACACGACTTCCATTATGTGGTATAATTTGACTTTATCTTATCGCTGTAAGGTTTAGAATTAGTCTGACACCGCTTTCATACCAGAGTACGGATCATGATACGCAGGACGAAATGAGCTTACGCATATTAGTCGTCAACTGGTCGATCAACCTAAAGTTACTGAACTAGTGAAGTAGGTGAGTACTAACCAGGCGGTCCTTGCACCACTTTGTGGCGTCCTGCAGCTGCTGGAACAGCGGATCTGCGTCGTGGACGCGCGTCTCCAGCACGGTGCGCGTCTCGCGCCGGACGGTGGTCTGCTGGACGGGTAGTCGCACGGACGATAGTCGCGGTAGAAGGCGGCCGGTGAACGCTTGTCGCGCGCTCAGCCAGCGGTCGTGGATTTGTTGGACGCTGAAATAACAAGCATTAAAAGTGAGTTATAGCTATTCATTTCTGTAAGCTTTAATCGCTTTAACATGTCAGCTTTAACGTAACATGCACACTAGGAGGATTCGCGTCTTTCCCCGCGATGGGACCAGAAAATGTAGCTACGGGATTGTTTGGCCTGGCTGCATATGCATTTTGAGATGATATTCTGAGTAGAACACAGTGACAATCTCACCGTCGCTGTAGATCCGAGGCCTGAGGGTACCGTCCCTCCTTGAGCGCCTGCGCGTCCTGGAACATCTCGTGGATGGTGTTCTCCATGGTCCTAAGTTCTTGCTCGATCTGCTCGGCCGCCATCTTGGCCTCGGCGGGGTGCACGCCGCGCTCCACGCGCCGGATCTCGTTCTCGATGTGACGCTCGACGCTGTCGAGGCCGGACTCTGTTTGTTTTATGTCTCTGGAAAAACATATGAGATACGTAAGAAAGGATATTATCGTTCGCACCATCTAAATAAAATCCAAGGCTAAAGGAATGGAATTCGACTTAAAAGAAGTGTCCGGAAGAAGAATATCTTAGCTTAGAAATCTACTCCGAAGGTTTCAAAAAGCTCTTGGTAATTTTTCAGAGATTGGAATTGTTATGATGATTGACGCAAAACTGCGATAACAGACGGCACCCGAACGAGAAGAGGAATGGAATGCAAAACTTAACATTGTAAAAATAATCGAAATTAAAACTATCGTGAGACGTATTAACTTAACTAACATAGCGTTATTGTAAAAATAATTTTAATTTTTCGTCCGTGTAACGTTCTTCAGATTTTTTTAACTTTGGCCTTTCGTCTTCATCCTGTATCCTGTTCTTTTTCTCCATTTCAAAGACAAAACAACAAGTAATTACGGAAGGCAGAAGCGCATGGCGTTTAACCTTCCAAGTTTCCAACTCGAAGGGGAAACTAGATGCAGTTCAAGTTAGTCATTACCTGTGCAGCTTCTCCGCCCGGCGCTGCAGGCGCTCGAGGCGGCGGATCTCGTCGGCGAGGTCGCGCTCGCGCTCCTGCTGCGCCATCAGCAGCCGCGCCCAAGCCTGCTCCAGCGCCTCCGGCCGGAGCGTCGGCTCTATGTCGCATTCTCCCACAGATTCGAAATATTTCTGAAATCACAATTTTAGAAATTCATTATGATATCTAAGATTGAAAATATTTCATTGGAAGTTGACTTTGTAGTGTATCGGATACTCCATTGATACTGTCTGTGCCTTGTGTTTGTATAAAGCGACAGCTGATTACCACATAAGCCGGTCGGATACTTTTTCAAGAGTTGGCCTCAGTCTTTCATAAATGCTATCTGAAATTAAGAATCACTGCAAGAGACGTGTGGATATAAAAGTTACCTCTAACTCCCTATACTGGTGGAACAACTTCTGCTTCTCCCGCTGCCTGATGGGTACCTCTTCGCTGCGGAACCGCGTGCTCTCGCTGAGCAGCTTCTTCATCTCGATCAAAGTTGACGGGAAAGCACGGTCCTGGGGAACACAACAACATTTCAGACATTCCTCACGACAGCTCATTGGGATCTTATTGGTCCTTCCTGGATTAGCCATTCAGATAAGGTAAACAGCCTGTAATCTTGGCACGTTGCCGGTATAATCTGATGTGCAGTGACACATCTTGTGAAGAATCCAGTGAAAATCTTTTACGTTGTGAAGTTTCTGATGTCCCATCGATTATTTTTATGCTGCGAGACAGAGTGCATATCCTATAGTCCTTGTAATATCATATACCTGCAGCAAGGCAATATTTTGGAGCAGACATGCGCTAAATTCGGTCAAGAGCACGATGGTCAAAGTTAATAATTGTATCAGTGAAATATTCCCGAACTGCCTAATTGAAAATCAAGTGGGTCATGAAGGATCCTCAAACAGCGCAGTCTGCTCAAGAGCAAGTAGAGATTACTTACTTAACGTCCTATGTCCTCTAAATGGGGCATAGGGCATCCACAGTGCGCCGCTATCTGGATCGGTCTTGAGCTTCTTGTTTGAGTCGCCAGGTCTGCTTTGGACGGCAACGTTTTCGCTTTCCTCAGCTTGCCTCAGTATGTGGTCAGGATCCCTTCGGAGTGTATGCCTAATCAAAAGCTAGGGGATTTTTGAGACTTGTAGCATACCTGCATGCAGTAGCGGAACTGGAAAGTCTCGTACAGCGACGAGATGTACGTGAGGAGGGACTGTTCGTCCTCGTGGGTGTCCTACCTGCAGTAACGCAATGTTCTCGTGCAGCCAGGCGCGGTGCGAGGCCGCCTGCTCGGTGTAGGCGGCGGCGCGGCGCTGCGACTCCGCGTCGAACAGCGGGTGCACGGCCGCCGGCTCGGGGAACGTCTCGTACAGCGACGAGATGTACGTGATGAGGGACTTCTCGTCCGGCTCGTGGGTGTCCACATCTGGAATACATCCATAGGTTATTTTACGTGGACCAGGGGAAGGTGAAGTCTCTTGAGCGTCTACAACCATCTAATTGTCAGTGGCCAGCAATAGATTAGACCTTATTCCTTGCAACAAGATTTATGATCAAGGAGTTAACAATGTGGACGACAAGGGAACGACAGAGAACGATGACTGAAAATTATATTCAACGTACATTATTCGAAGTCAGGCTTTAGTGGCTTATTGTATGTCAAATGATCTCCATCTTCATAAACTGTGTTTATCAAAACTGTACAGTTTTCTCTCATGTGGACAATAGTTAACAGCCTGTGGGCATGTGGGTAATGATTTTATCATAATCATAATCATTTATTTGCACATAAAAAGGGTTTTAAAAGTTACATACTTATCCAAGTAACCTTTTCATGTGGATAAGGGTTAAATAAGAAAATTAACCATAATCATTAACCTTTATAGCCCTTTACTTTTGGGTATATATACAGGAAAGACACACAGTTTTGTGTTTGACTCATTTACAAGAGCATCTTCATAAACCATTAAATCAGTCATTGTGGGTACCTATGTACCTAACCGCGGTGGTTAATTCCAAACGATTTGTTATTTGCGGGGTCGCCACTCGCCGACAAAGGAAGGCTGCGCGATTATTTACGCCACGCGACAACTCATACGTGCCCAGCCGCGACTTACTACTGTTTTAGCAATTTACTGCAAGTGCGATTCTGATGTAAGGTTCCGTACTGACTCCAATTTAAGATAAGCGATATATGCTCCGTTTTGCCTGTTTCCGTTTTTCACAATTATGTGTTCGCCTTAGATTTATCTTATCTTAAACCAGATTTTTATTTAATTTGCAATGTTTACTTGCTTACTTAACCGACAAGACCTTTCAAGGTTTTATTTGGTTGGAGGTAGTCTGATCTAGAAATCTGAATTAATAGTAGGTAAATTAATTGACGATCAATGTAATAATCATTCAAACGGATTTTTAGCTATCCCTAAGTACCTAGGCACATCCATTCTTTGTTAGAACGGAAAGTATACTTCAATATTCAAATATAAAGTATACTTTACTAACGTCTCAGCACGTAAATATCTGTGACGTTATGTATCATGTCACATTCTCACATAAATCAAGTTCAACGTTGGCTTTATGTTTAAACTCGGAACAAATAAATATGCTTTGCACTGGTAATGGGTGTATTTTTTGCGAGTGACGTCATGCGAGGCGGCCGTAAACAATGCCTCGTAAACTCCTGCGCAGCTCTCATGGGGCAGGGTTGACCCGCAGTGAGCAAATCCCTTCCCATTGGAATATGGAGGAGAGCCTTCATATTTCGAATATGACAAACGTCACGACTGTCACGGGGTCTATTAATGGTTACTAGCTTTCCAAGTTGTGAAAAGATGCTTGATAGAGGTAAACACGCCGGTTTAAAGAACGTCCACTTAGCAGTCAGTAGAGCACTAGCGCCGTAACACCTCGTTATTTTGCAAGGATTTTTATACAGGTAAAATAGCTAGTTTATAAATAAATATAAAATTCACACGTTGCTCGCCGTGAGGACGTGATTAAATCTTATAATTAAATGGATTTCTCTACTCAAAATATAGTATTACAATTTTAATGCACTGAAATAAATTATAATTTGACAACCCTGACCAACTTACCACCACTTAAAAATATCTTGAAATTGTTTGAAATCGTCCGTTCATTGTTTTTGAGCTAGTATATATGTAGGTAATAAAATGTTTATGGCACTGTATGTTTTTGTAGCATTTGCCATAACCGCCGTAAATAGCGCATGAGCCAACAACCTATTTGTTTAGCTTACTTACTAGGAAGGCTTCGCATTTCTAAACAAAATAACATAGAATATTATAAGGCAGCTCTGCTATAAGACGTAAATTGTTTGTAGCCACAACAAAATTACGTAATCCAGAGGTTTATGCACCGACCGGCAAGTGATTTATCATTACATAAATCTAATAAAAACAGATGAATAGTCATTACTACAGAGGCCGGGAAGGAAGGGGCTGCCGGCCGAATAGAATATACGGCCGAACGTAGTGAGGGCAGATAGTTATGAGGCCGACAACCCCTTTTCACGCCGATGTATGTATAGTGCTTTTCTCAAACGTTTAATGTATCATCTTCAATCATACTATCTTTGTCTTACACTAGTACTAACACCCAAAAGAAAAGGAGGAGTATAGTTTTTTTTTGTTCTTATTTACTGACAAGATTTGCTTGACCAACTATATATATAGATCAAATATCGTTTATTGTTTTTTTTATAGGCGTATTGGCAGAATGTCATAAACGAACCAAAAAGCAAATATTGCTTATAGTTTTTTTTTATGGCTGAATGCCATGATGCTGTGTCACAATTATATGTGAAATAGAAATTTTAAAAAAAGAGCCACTTCCCGGCCTAGGCCTGCAACTTTGTATGAAATTTCATTACAGGCCCCTCGTCTAGCCGCGCCGGAGACGTGATACTTCCCAGCCTATTATAAAGAACGTAATATCAATATTACATAGCATGTTTGAAAAAAATTAATTAAAGAGCGCATATCAGTCGTTATTGTCCACTTAAACCTTCACTTCCGAACCGGACGCGGTGGAGCGTCGCATAATCGATTGTTTAGCATAATCGCGATCGATTCATCGATGCACCGGCGCGGGCGCCGGCGCGGAACCGTTACGATACGTGGCTAGGGCGCGTGGACAGGTGGGAAGGACGAGGGAAGCGTATGGTACATATACAATTTTATTGGTTTAGTGCTCCCAAAGAGTAGGAGAAACCTGTGCTTCCATTCATCAGTGCCAAAGCATTCAGTAATATTTTAAAAGCAATATTTTTTCATATTCAATCGAAAAAGCGCGTTTTGTATGGAAATTTCGTTTCTCAAACAGGCCACATTGTACAGTCGGTTCCCTAACATGAGTATCCACTTTTCTGTACAATTAGGGCCGGTTGCACTAACCACAGTTGACGGACTGAGTGGCGTCACTCAACTGTAAACTATGAGACTTCCAATACAATAAAATTTAGCGAACTATTTAACGGTGACAGACGGTTTGGTGCTAACGGACCTTAGTATGGCGACGTGCGTACTAAATCAATCGATCACTTTATTTGCAATAAAACATACTTAAATGCATGCTAATACAATTGTATAGTACACAATAAAATCAACAAAAAATATAATGAAATAATCACAACAATAATAATGAATTACACAATTGAATGTTGGAGTTAAGTTGGGGCACCGACCGTACCTACATTTGGCGGTTGTGACGTCGTGTCGCGATTAGTGAGCTTTTACACTCTTAAAGTCCCGTCATCGCCTCAATGCAGGTCGGTCATGCCCGGCGAGATAATTGTTGACATGTGAGTCGTGAGCCCCGGGGACGTTGCCCGCAACGCTGACATGTCAATAGCTGACCTCAAGCGTGTTAAGCGGAGAGCTGGGACGCTTGAGGATGAGAGCGTTCGATGGTCAAACCAGTCGGCAACGGGGCCCCTACCTTAACTTAGCTTCTTAAAAAGAGCAACGTATAGCAATCCATGGTGTAATTTTATTAAACACCTCCTTAGTACGTTAATTGTCAGATATAGATAAAATAAAATCTCAGAACATCAAAAAACAACAGTTAAAATTTGACTAAAAGTTTTATAGAGCACATGAATTCAGAAGTAACCCAAATTTTGACAATAATTTATTTGCTAAGAACGTTATGTAAGAGTCGCAATTTATAAAGGCTATTTAAAGCTTTTCCAGATTTTTATATTTTACATCCTACATATTTGTACTGAGAGTATTGATTAGTAAGAATTGTGAAATTACCTTCGGGATCAAGTAGCCTGGTGACTCCATACTCCTTTTCGACCACGTGGAATGCTGTCTCCAATCGCTCGCGGACCTGCCTTGACCTGGAGAATAAAATTTATCATTTTAGTCATAGCACCCATTAGGCCTAATCGTATTGTCAACTAAATAGCGTATACCAATATGCCCCACAAAGTTTAAATACGATTGGGGCAAATGTTCCAGAAAGGGTATTAAAACATTTCACACACACATTGAGGTAAATGTACAAGTACGATTACACTAATAATAAAGTTAACAGTAAGTTCATCCCTGCAATAAAATATCAAAGCTGACGTCATAATGTGTTCATCATATCATCATATCAGCCTTTTATCGCCCAATACTGAGCTTAGACCTCTCTACGCCACTTATCCCGGTCCTAAGTCAATCTGATCCAGAAGTGACCCGCAATCTTCCGAATGTCGTCCACCCAACGAGCCAACGGATGTCAGGCACTCTTTTCGTCTGAAAGGGGCCACCATTCCGTTAACATTTTGGCCCACCTGCCAAACATGGGACATGTTGCCATCACTCTGCCTGGCAACATGTCCCGCCCAGCTCCATTTAAGTTTGTTAATGACGTATCTGAGGTCTTGCACCTTGGTGCGGCGTAGGATCTCGATATGCCTCACTCGGTCTTGAAGTTTGATGCCGAGCATGGAGCGCTCCTTTAGCGAGTGTCCATGTCTCAACACCGTAGGTCATGGTGGGCAGGATACATTGGTTAAAAAGGCGAGTTTTCAGGCATTGTGGAATGTTAACGGGCTTGAGGATGTGTGTTAACGATCATTTTCACACGACGCAAATTAGCTTTCATTAGCCCTGAGAAGAAAGCTTGCGAATCTTGTGATACTAACGGGACCGCTTAATAGTGTGCATGTTTACAGCGCGATAAATGTCAGATTCTGGTCCGGTGTCAACTTATTTGGAATGGTGCATACCCAAATTATGGCTTTGTTTTTTAATAATAATAAGCGTATTCATTCGATTAATAGAAGCATCCTTTCTGGTTCTACTTAAAGATGATATGCGTGTCAGGGTGGAAGTCATTTCCGATGTCATCTCCTTGTTTAACACCACTAAATACAGATGAGATTATTCCGAGGAGAAGGGGAGGGGAATTGCAAAAAGATCCCTGCTCAACTTCTATCTCACGAGCATTCTATACAAGAAGCTTCAGCATGAGACATGAATAACATTACAACCAATCAGGAGAATCAAGCCCCTGATGCAGTCAGTCCGTTTCCTCAACATAAACCGGGGTTCGAAGCCATAACTTACAGATTGAAAGTCGTAAGCTTGATTCATTCTGCTGCCGTCGCTTTATTCTTACCTGATATTACGCCAGTCTATCAGATCAGGCCGGTTCCTGTGTATGAGCGCGTTGAAGGCGAGCCCGTCCCGCCAGGAGGACGTGAAGTCCGTGACCCGCACGCCGGGGTACTTGGCCGTCGACCGCCGTGCCCAGCTCAGCAGCGCCTCGCGGGCTGTCACGTTTGGCTCTTGGCCCACCACGATGTCAGAGATCTGAGGGAGAAGAAAATCCATTTAAATTTATTGAACTCACTAAATACCTCTACATTTCATCAAGACAAATCTGGACGTACAATTTGAAGGAGCTTAAGGAGCTTAGTACATTAAAATGTATACCTGTAAATATAACGACGTAAGGACTGACAACACTGAAACGAAACGTCTTGCGTTTTCGACATAAATTTTGTATTGATTTTACGCTTTAACTAGTCGATTTATAAGCAATCTCGTCTCGTCTCGTCTCGTATCGTATCGTATCGTATCGTATCTTATCGTATCGTACATATTATAATACTTTTTTTTCTGTTTATTCTGTGTAATTCGAAATACATTTTAACCTTTAATATGTTCTCACTACTGAGGTGAAAAATTATGTGTGCAACACGAGAGCAAAGTTATTTTACATCTCGTGTTTTTGAGTCCCTCGCTACGCTCAAGATTCTACCTTAGAATCACTCGCTCTTTCGCTTTCTCGGGACTCAAAATAAACACTCGCAAGAAAAACCAACTTTCTTCTCTTGTTGCACAAATAACTAATTTCACGCACAGCAAAAATATCTACATACACAAATAGTAACAGTCCTCGATCTAGTGAGGGATATCAACAATATTTATAATGAAACTTTTAAAGTACATCTTTTGAACTCAGTAAAATGTGCGAGAAAACATAATGCTTTGTTATTATTATTAAATATAGTTTAAAATCATGAAATATACATTTTATTTCGGCGTCAAATAACAAGCCAGAGAGAGTACGAGTATAACATAACTTAATAGAGATCTTAACATGTCTCTGAAGTTTCTACATTAACATACAAATGAACCGAACAAAGCCATCTGCAGCTTATTAAAGATTTAATCTCGATTCGCGTGCTTTGGGAAAAAATAATTATGATGATACGACCAACAATAGACCAATACCGCACTGAATGTTACAAGAAATTGAGCCGTATATTGGAGCTAATAGAGTGTAATTAATACTTGTACCTGTTTGTCGTAATTAGTAGTTCGTACAAGACGCAAACGGGAACAATAAATAACAAGAAGATTACAGATAGGTTTTATTGGTAAGTAGCGATTTTACAACGTAACTTTCTCATGTTAATTACAGCAGTTAAGACAAATGTCCTGATTACGGAGCAAATCTCTTTTACGAATAAGATATTATAAGATATTTATATTTGAGGTGTATCTGATGAGGCGGCAGCTGCGGTGGTGTAGGCACGTGTCTCGGATGTCAGAAGACAGAGTGGCGAAGCGCATCTTCTTTTCAGAACTCCAGAATGGTATATAAGCGTAGAAGTGGTGGCCAGCACTTACGATACAAGGATGTTCTGAAAGGACATATGAAGAGATGCAAACTACAACCCTCGGTCTGGGAGCGGAAGAGCGCCTCATTCACGATTGAGTCATCGATTTCGAGACTGAACGCCGCAGTGAGCTCGACAGGAAACGAGATGAGCTTAAGGCTCGGCCGCCAACCTCGATTCCCTACAACTATGTAGGTGGTGCGCTGACGTGCCCAAAATGCGCTCGAGTATTTAGCAAGAAGATAGGGTACGTGAGCCACCTAAGGGCGCACCATAGAGCGGATCAGCTACATGCTAATAACGCGAATTAAAAATTGCCTACTCCAGAGCACACAATCGCTATGGCCGAAATCGGTCAGGAGAGCATCATCATCATCAAATAAAAACAACATTTAAAACAAAGGAATAGTTCTATTTTACGTGTTTTTGGGTTGCGTAATCAGCCCTAACCCTAAACTAACCCTTGTGACAGTTGAAGTACCTAACTACTAAGCAAGCCGTAACCTAGCCGTAGCCTTAATGATAACAAAATGTCAAACAATTTAATTTCAAGAGTTTAATACTTTATGATCAAGTTATAAAGAATACACGAGTAGGAGACACAAATGAAATCATCGGTTCCACTCAACAGAGTTACGGGAACAGAGCTCTACTAACCCACGATTACTTGGTTTTTGCCCGATTACCTCATATCGCATTCGGAATGGTCGATACATTTCATATAAACAATGACGCCATCTTCCCACGGCTACAAGAATGCGCCAAAAAACTTAGCGTTTCTTTCAATTCTAACATCAGTTTCTTTCAAACATGTAAAAGGTAATTTAGACATTTTGTTGTTGGTAGCTAAGGTTTAAATTCTAATGATAATAAGGTAAGAGTCAAAGTTACCTCGGAAACATTGCTAGTCGTTGCCGTATTCGATTACTAGAATAGCATTATAATGCTATCGTTGTTAAGCGTGACGCTTTAAGTAGTATTTTACTTAAGTGTATCTTTCCGTGGTTATGTGCAAAATATACCTCATTTCATTCCTTTTGAGTATATTAAGTAATAACGAGAGCCACGCATACAAATCAGAAAACTCAACTATACGCGAATGCGAAATTAAAACTAACCGCAAACTGAGGCCGTACCATACACAGCGATAACCGCACAAATAATCCAACAGACCAAATTCACCACTGTCACCTCAGCAATAAGGCTCAATAGATCTAACGTGTCTAACTGAAACCAATAACAGCATGAAAGTATGAGGAAGCGAACTCGCACTGTACGTGTAATGGTCGAATTAAGTTCTAATTTAAGCCTGACTGGATAACCTAGGGTTTATCGAGGCTTAGGAATGTCGAAGCTATCGGTGTCTTTTAAGGAAAACTGCAGCTGGCCTGAGTCTAGAGAAAAACATGCCAGTAGTAAGGTGCAAGAGGTAAGCGGACAAGCAACAGTTATTTTAAGTGGTTTGCAATTGACTGCAGGAAAACGTGAAAATATTATAAACATTTTGTTCGTAATGGCAGTTCTATTAACTTATATTTAGAAACTAATGATAGTAAAAATTTCCTTTACTGGGCCGTTTACCAGAATCCGTACACACTGCCCTGTTTGTGGTTAATTATACAACCATATCCGATTAATAATAACGCACCATATTTGCAGTAGGTACCATGATTAACGCGTGCAGTCTAATTATGAAATAATTATTAGTAATAATACTAGTTTATAATAAATGTTTAGGATTTATAAAACGGGTTATCCACAAATGAAGATTAACTAGCATTCTTCTACCATATAATTACAGAAAGGCCAATAAATCATTTTGATTGCTCCAATCATACAGGAGCTGGCATCAAAAAAGATGTGTATAATTTTGAGAAATTATAGTTCAATTATTGCAATCATTTTGTTATTTTATACCGGTAATGACTATAAAATTGTAAATATGAATTATTGTAATTATATGTATTAATAAGAAAGGCTTATGATTTGAGAACGAGTACAGAAAGTTCAATGTTTACATATTGGGAAGCCTATTTGTATCTACGAAGCCTCTGTAAAATGTTACGAATCACGTATTTCTTCTATTGTTACGAATCTCGGACAATGAACTCAGTGTCAATGCTAAATCGAATCGATCAGCTGATTATAGTTCATCGAACCGCTTCACCACTTGCCAAACGGCTTAGGGCATTCGAGTAGGTACCTCTACCTACTGAGTCGTACTGTAATTAAATACACTACACACATAAGTCTCCATACTCTCGATGGTATGTAACAATAAATTTGAGATTATTGTGCTTTTTCTTGTAAAACAAAACCAAACTTCCAAAATAAACAAAAGGTACACCTATTTTACCGTTGGTCATTGTCGCATCAAAAGAGATACCTGAAATACCTACGAGCGGACAATAGTTGTTATACATTGCATAGCAAACTCTTCTCGCATTTTAACAAAGTTGATAGTTACAACGGTTATTTAAAGATTTTAAAGAAATAAGACGAAGGCTGCAACAGTTTTAATGCGAACGGTTCAGTATAATGTCCAGTACATTTTTACATCCAGAGAAAGGTACCATAATCTAACGTTTTTACATGATGGATTACTTACAGAATTAGGAAAATTAATCGAAATTTCTCAGTGGCAATTTAAGGTTTACAGATTTTTATGTGAACATTTCTAATATATAGGTATTTCGTTTTGAAGTATGACAATATCGATGATCAGTTTCCAAATATCAATTCGCGTTAGTTACTGCTTAGAAAAAGTAATCATATTACTTAATAACGTATGTGCTAACGCTGTGTTTCTTCGCCGTTTCTCTTAGTAAATTTTGACATTAACTACGGGATTTTCTCTTGAAATATAGATCCCTAAACCGTTTTTGTTTGCGGCACGGCACCGAGGCGCACGTTTCAATGTCTTTGTTTTACCGTTCATTCAGAAGTCTACAAGCACGTTTGATGCATAGCAAAATAATTGATGGACTAAATAGTTCAATACAGGAATTATGACTATCTACTGTTTTGGTAAGGGTCGGTCGCTTCTAAAGCCTGACCAGGCATATATGATCACGCGCCATGTTGCGGAATTTCACTGGAACTAATTTTTTCATACTATACCGAACTGACACACATGTAATACATGAGAAAAACAGCGCCCTCTAGACAATGATCATATATTTCTGATCAGAGTTTACATTTGTTTAGTAACCAAACCTGTCAAACTGCGCCAAGGTCGGTACTTATAGGATTTCATATTGATAAATTACGAGATTTCTTTTCGATTGGATAAATACTTGACAGGACCAGAGAACGAGTATTAAATCAATTTCCAGCCGATCCAGTACGACCTTATATCTGCACTCGTCTTGAATTGCAGTGGAAACTAGTTTTCGAATGATCGGATCAAATGAAAGTATCATTATCATAGCAAATGCCATGGGCAGGGGAATCAGTCCATGAAGCTGGACGTATGAGCATCGCACGGGGACATACTTTCACTGTCTATACAAATGTTTGCTAATGTGTAATGTGCAAAGTTTTTGTTATTGATATCTGGCTAGTCCATACAACTACTATATTTGGAAATACTCTAAAACATATATGTCTATCATCAGAATTGTATGGTCTTGCTATTAAATACATTATGAGTAGTTTAACTCGTGAAACCTTAAGCATTTAGGGTTATTTATCGCTAGAAGACGATAATTCCTGTAGAGTCTAAAGCATGCTCAAATGTATGCAATTGCTGTGTTTGTAAAAATTTAGGACAATCTTAAGGCAGAATGAGTAAGAAAGGAAAAGAACAGCTACACAAAAGGAGTCATCGTTAAATTAAGGCCATCCATCCACGCTTACGAAAATGCTAATTAGTCCGCACGTTACGTAAGACATTACCAACCAGCTGCCCTTTAATATGAATTAAGACCAACCATTTTTGGAGACTAATACTCCCTACGAATCTTATTTTGATAAGCTTGAGGCTATTTTGATACCAATAAGCAGTTACACCTGGGTTTACATTGTATGTTGGATATTGAGTTTTAAATCATTAGCAATAAGGTAGCGGCATTAATTTGTGGGTTAGTATGGATGCGTGGATACGTGGGTGTAGTCTCGGAGGCTAAAGAATCCATGATGTCATCGGGTAGTGTGTCAGGGCCTTCACTTAGTCGACACTTGGCTTTTTATTGCATATCTGATCGCTTTATAGGCTTGAGTCTTTAGTATGACGTTAAAAAAACAATTAAAGTCGTTTATTATACGCCCACTTTTCAATTGATGGTTTGTATTAAAATATAGCAGGTGTCTTCAAATTTGACTTACCACTAAGTATACCTGTGACAGTTTTAATAACTCATACATGTACAAGTTCGACAATGACCTCAATAGTCCAAACGACAAGAGCATAATTACGTAACCAAAAACTATTAATTATGTATTATATATGCAGTTCAAAATTTTTGCCGAAAGCTGAAATCCAAATGTAAGTCTCCAATACAACATTTTCTACAGCCGCTACCTTATTGTTTCAAACATAGTTCGGTAGTGTAGAAGCATAATGTAAATGAAAGGATGTCAATATTACCCATCTGTCCTTATTTGGCAACATTAGCAACTTATTAGCGCCATCACCTCAAGTATCATTGACTGCAAACAACGATCGCAAAGCGGCCGCTGATTGTAGTGATTGTCCATCAACTTTAATGAAACGTTGGTCATGCTCCAGGTAATCACCGTCGTCTTTAATGTCATTAAGAACTTTAACGCTATCGCTGTTGAGTTTAGATTCGCTCGAGCGAGATCTGCGGTTTCGAACAGAATGGACAATGGACTGACGCTGTGAAATATGGAGCGAGCTAGGTTTTGTCCGGATTGGATTCACCGTTTTTAATGTTATTACTATTACAAATCTTTGACCCTAATGCAGTTGATCTATGGCGCGGAGTATTAGCGGGAATTAGAGTCACGATTCAAGCAGCTAGAAGCACAATGGATACTCTCAATGGTGGTTTTTAGAAACAACAAATTTAGCGGAAAATATATTCAGAAATACGTAATCAAAAACCTATTTCAAGTAAAATAAATAAGCTTGGCTATGTGACAACAAAAAACAAGCCCAAAGCCCTGCTTAGATATAAATAATCTGTCGCCGATTAATTACTTACGGATTTTCTTAGAGGTAGATTAATCAATCCTTAAGATGATAGGTACACGTTGCGTTCTTACTAAAGGAATGTGATAATAAAGTTTCATTGACAGTCAAAACAATAGAGCACTATCATAACATAGTTACTGAACACCGACAAGTCAGTAAGCGGAACGAATAATGCCGACATTACATCCCAATCGAATCGTCAAGAATGCGTGCAACCACTCGGAATCGGATTGTGCCCACCAATTTGTTGGAATCGTGAATCCATCTTATTTGTCAATCGAATCGTGAGCAAGTGATGAACAATTTTTTGAAGATCGTATCAAGTTGTTTTTGTTTACTTTTTGGGAATATTTTCGCTTCTCAACATTTGATCTAACAATTTGATGTAGCGCAGGTAATAGCTTCCTATGTAACTTCATTATTCACAGTACCAAAGTAGAAGTTCATCTTGTGCAATATTTCCTAATTAAGCATTGCATTTACATATGCATTCAAATTCAATACAACAAGAAAGATATTGAAATTCCTCAATATCAGAACATAATACGATTATGGCAATAAGTGGGCCTGCTTTTGGATTAGCCACTTGACTGAAATAGCGAGTTCATTGGCATTTGAAGTTCCATGCTGGATCATGTTCATTGCCAGATGTAATCGATCATCTTTGATGAAACAAAACAATATTTAATCATTACATGTTTACCAACTGTAGTTGATTAGTTAGAACATAATTATTATAAAGTAGGTACAAGTACCATAACATTTAAGTGTTTAGCAAGGCTTTATATTTGAACACTGTACGTGTGGATACCATTTGAACGTAACTGACATAATTTGCATTGCACGTTTCTGTATTAGATCAATTCTCATCAATTTTTGTGGTTGGACACTCTATTTAGGTTTTTACGTCACCCACTGCCACTATAAAAATTCGGAACAAAGGATCCCGAATCAGAAACCTAAGCAATGCTTCATCGTAATATTTGATCCCATTATAAAGTCCAAACAGTATCAAGCACCTGGCATCTTGGTTGGGTTGGGAGTTGGGAGTGAAACATAAGAATCGTGGGGCTGCGAGCGTGATTCCGCGATAACCGTCTGCCACGACCTAATGAGCTGCCGTCACTGCTCTGTAAACATAGCGGGTCTGAGCCAAGCTATGGGACACGAGGGAAATTCGTACACAATAATTAAGGGCAACTGACGATGAGCTGAAGCTGCTCAAATTGGGCAATATCTACAACTGAAAGAGAATGAGCAGTAACCAAAGGTATCCTAGCGAAGCGTGACGGAGAATAAAACAACGATGTAGAATATATTATTTGCGTACAATCAACCGGAATCTATCCCGAAATCTTATCTAATATGTAAACCCTAGACAGGTCCTGATGGAGAAAACTGCTGATGTAGTTTCATTAGCTGTATAATTTCCAAGTATCATGATCGGAGCTGTTTATTCTGTGTAATTTGGACGTAACTGCCCTCCTCAAAAGACTCAAACTTTCGAAAGAAAAAGAGGGCACTAAAGTAACATTGATCACTGCTGCTCCGTTAGCGCCGACGATGGCACAGATAAGGAAACAATCCGGCAACATTTCACGTCCGACAATCCTTGCTCCCACGTTATCGCCCATCTTTATTTAGTCTGCGGCTCTGGAGTCGCATGGTTAAAATAATTGGCTAATTGTTTCGCACCTCGCTTTCAGGTTGGCTGCACTCTGTGGCTTATTTCAATAACATGGATGCATGCATATTAGTGAATTTTGTGATATAAGAATAGAATTGAATGTAAATCTATTTTATGCATGTTTAAACAAAAGAATCTCTGAAGCGCAACAATATCCTACTTGTTATTTTCTTGTAACACGCACCTACGGGTCTAAAATACATGTAGCCCAAAGTATTTCGGATGATAATAATGTTGAACTGAATTACATACCCTTAAATATAGGTCCAAGTAAAATGAGACGGCGGGTGAGGTCATCGCAGAACCGTTGACATCATAACTATAGATGGGCATTCGACAAGGCAGGCTATCGATAGATAGATCATCGTGATTATCACATCGCGGCAAAAACATCGCGTCGGAAGTAACCGACGTGCTTATGTAATAAACATTCCAATATTATTTCGGTAGGTACGAGTGCCTACTTATACTTTTTTCGGTGCTGGTATAGATTTTTGCTTGAATAATTCGGATTTCTGATGTTGAAAATTAAACCTGTCTTCAAAATTCTTCAGTTAATTTAACTTTACTTTTAGTAGGTTTAGGGTAGTCTTAATCTTTAGGCGCCACTGACAATCAACTCTTGCCAAACTATAAATATAATGTTAACCACCACCAAGAGTAGAAAAGCAGTCGCTCAATATAAAGCCCGTTAATCAACGTCCGCGTTACGAATAAATCTGTAGGAACTGGATCGACGGACAATCGTAGTGTAATGAGCGAAGGTAGTACTCGTACCATACGCGGCGGTAACGGTCCATGTGGGAAGCCGTTTTGGGATTTGGTAGACTTGTAACAGTTGTAACTTGTGGAAAGAATTAATGGATTATCAGGTTATAAATATGCTGATTCTGTTGCGAATTAACTTTTGCATTAACAAAACATTCAAATATGTCTAAAAATCGTTTTTAGGGTTCCGTACCCAAAGGGTAAAAACGGGAGCCTATTACTAAGACTTCACTGTCCGTCTGTCTGTATGTCTGTCTGTCACCAGGCTGTATCTCATGAACCGTGATACTAAAAACAGAATAAAATAAATATTTAAGTGGGGCTCCCATACAACAAACGTGGTTTTTTTTGCCGTTTTTGCGTAATGGTGCACGAGTTTTTTGTAAGAAAATATTTCTCTACAGTAACAAACAAAAACTAAAGAGCTACGGTTTATCTAGTCTCCCTAAAACCTACCCTGATGGTGTGAAGAGGGTGGTTGGCGGCAACATGCAGTGCGTGACTCATGTGGCTTATGACCGCACACTATGGAGACGGAGCATACATGGTCGCGATCCTCAGCAATGAGGGACCGAGGAAGAAGAAGAAAACCTACCCAATTGCTAGTAAGTTTTCCTACACTGCCAATAATAACCTGATAATAATCTATGATTAATATCACTCTATGTTTCAATCATGTTATGTCAATCATCAATTCATCAATAACTTTATAACATTATATGGCACGATAGATTTATGTCTCACTGTAAGACATTAAATAATAAGAGCTTCACATAGAGCTATGAGCCGTTTGTGTAACTGTCTTTATGAATTCTCACGTGTCCAGATCCTTTTTACGGTTCGCAAACCGTAAAAATGTCTACCTTAATATAAATTCACTTAATATGCCGTTACAGATACATTTATATAGCATATTTGTTTAAAATTTGCAAGTTGACATAACGGTGAGATGCGAATTCTCTGAATTTTATGCAGTTAAACGTTAAACTTCTGTCGCTTAGTAGTGTGACGCCGACAAATAAAGTACCTAAGTACTTAACTTTTCACCTGAAGTTGGTTACAAAATTAAGTTCGGAGGTAGCCGGATGACTTTCTGCTTCATCATCATCATCAGCTTATATTTATATCCATCTCAAAGCTCGGCACAGACCTTTGATACACACCACACCGGTTTAAAGGCAAGGACTTCATGTGTTTAAAATTTCTTCGCCGATGTATGCAAATTGCCAACCATTTTTGTATATTCATCTAAAACAGGCTGGGGTGAATAACACAATCTGCAATATTTACTTTACGTAGGCGCTAGATTCAAGCTCTTATCATTCGCCATGCAAATACAATCATTTGCATAAGACTAGCGAGATAGTGATTTCATTAGGCACTCGGTTATAGCGATTTAAAGCAGGTTTATTATCATCTCTGCAGAAAGCGTAATTGGCATACCTATATTTGCTATTATATTTTTGGACCATATTATTACGGCAGAGTCACCATCAGATATATCATCGCAAACAATGTGCTCAGAAATATCTGAACACGACTATTGTCACCTACATACAGTCGAGGCAAAAATATCAATCCAGACAAATGGCTCATAAATATGTGAACACGACTTTATTGTCTAAGGTGTAAGAGCGTACACATATTTTTGAAACTTTGTTCAAAAGTATTGATTGATGCCTGTTAGTAACATTCATACGGGGAGCAACAGATGCAAACACGTGCGTTATTCTGCATTCAAACATTACGATGATTTATTTACCAGTTCCATATTAAACCATATAAAAAAACATCTAATTCAAAGATATCCCATTTTCCTAACAAATCTAATACGAGTATAACGGATGTCTAATAAAGTCATAAATAATGGACAGGAAAACTCATTACACAGAAGTTATCAATCTCCGATATTGAATGCCAGCCTCCAGTATCGCGTGTCCACTTATCGCCGTCCCACTTTCCCAATTAGAAGCCCTTTGCTTTCTCTGTCTGTGGTTATTAGTTCGGAACTGACACTTTCGGTGCTGGCTCTGCTGTGAATACTTCATATAAGTGCTTTTATTACTTAGACATCTGCGTTCGTAACTAGACTTAAATGGCAAGTTTAAACAAAAGTACATTTACAAGTTAAAACACTTTTAAATCTGACTCACTTATTATTATTACTATTTTTTATTATTATTATTTATTGAGAAACAAACAGTCTTAAAGTAAACATAAGCAACTTAGCTAATAGCTACAAATTGATTGACTTATGTGCAATGATTCAGCAGTAAAAAATAAAAGCTGGTTGGTCAGAGTTTGAATCATCTTGTTTTGAGCTTATAACTGCAGATTGACTCAAATGATGTAAATAAAAATTAACAGGGTAATAAAATGTTAAGAAAGCCTTATAAGGCTTATTGCATCTTGCCAAATAAGGTTAACGGAACAACTTCGCGGATTATTATTTTATGAAGAGTGAAGCGACAACATTCACTTATCCTGCCAAGACTACCAAGGTCAGGGATATCGTAATTGTAGTTACGGTGAATAAAACTCTCTTTGGAAGAACACACCCAAAGTTGAGTTCACTTCAGGAGTAATTTATTATTTATTTAAGATACCAGTATTGAACGACATGGAACATACTCCTTTGTGTTTTAATAAACATTAGAGTTAAGTAGCTTAATTTGAGGCACCCGGTCTTGCCACCCTGCGCCCATAGAGCGCGGGTGTTCACGCGCCGGTGCGCGCGCGCCGCACCTGACTCCTTCCTGTCCGCCATCTTGCAAGCAAAGACACTGACTGCTAAAAGCCTCCTTAGCAACTCAAATAGGTCATTAGATAGCAGCAAATTTTGTTAAAACTTGGAAACCGCGCAAATAAAACTAATAAACATTGCTAATATGTATGTATAAAAACTTTTATGATAAAAAACCGTTGATTCAAAATAAAACTCAAAATGTAGAGTTTAAATCAAGCAATAATACGAGTACTTTTCAACTCCGCTCGGTCTAGAACACATGACTATTAGATTAATCTTCTTTTTCTTTTGATATTTATAGTTAAAAACAACAGTAAAATATTACTATTTTAACCGTAGTTTTTTCACAGCTTTACGGTTCTATCAGCTTTAGTTTCGCGGCCATAACAAATCGCATCGTGTTGAATTGTTGATAACATATGCAGTATAGCTATGAACAGCTGAAAAACAATTAAAATCGACATTGACCTAAAACTGTTACATAATTTTAAAAACGAAACAATGGAAGACAATGGGACCTGCTGTGCAAACGTCTGCGCACGTGATTTCGATTCGACAATCGTGCGCATCGGTGCGCATCTCCGCGTCTCCGGTGATTTACGACCGCTACTGTGAGATGCGAAAACCGATGGAGATATATCATCTCACATAAAACTTACGAAAGTTCAAGAACATATGCGGTTTTAGAAAAATTGTAGACGTATAAATAAATTGCTTGTGCACGATATCGACATAACTTTAGTGTAGTCAGCAGAAGTGGCTTAGCGGGCAAGGTAGCCAGAATGATCTGAACACAAGTTTAATTCTTGAATTTGATTCTTATATGTTAAAATAGATTATTTAACACAACTTCATTGTTAAGATTATAAGAGCTGCGGTTGACTGTACAAATTGATTACCGAGAGCTGGCGCCGAATGAAAATATTGACAAGGACTGTTACGAGTCATCTCTATACTCGCATGTCGCATGTAATGTAAGTACTTAAGTTTGTGTGTCAAGTACTTGTTTATTATTATAGCATTTTAAGTATGTTATCGAAGAAATACTCAAACTAACAGAGAGCCCAAAGTCAAGGCAAATTATTCCATTTTATTATCTTAATGACAGCTATCGCCAGCACGGGACCTCTCTAGTGTGTCTAATCCGCGAAATCTAAACGGCTAAAGGACAAGCCAAGTAACACGATTCAGTAAATTGCACTACTTCAGAGTTCAACCACCTCAACAGCTGTTTTTCTTTTCTTATAACCAATTAAGGTTTAAGATAGCTTTTTGTCAGTTTTTTCTATGAATTAAGTGGCTAATTGTCCAATTAAAGTGATGTCAGAAAAGTGCTTGAGTTCATATATCATTATCGTCTAATTACGGATTGCGTCACGTAGATTACTCTCGCACCCTTCTCACCTTTTCACGTCATACCTCCGTTACATCAATGTGTATAACTATTAATTATAGGTACCAGATACATGTTTCTTCCTATGCATGCATGCTGATCAACAGCATGCTAAGACTCGTACATACATATAGTTTAACCCATCTGCTCTAACATCATTTTCTTGAAAAAAAAAAGTGAATAGGTGTCATTGTAATCTCCCATAGATTTTCATCTACAGTCGATAGTTAGTTTAAATCTATTCAGTTTTTCACAAAGAATAGAAGACCATCCTCATTCCTACTATGTATTATAAACGCCTATAAATAACGGTCAGAAAAACCAAGCACGTCCCATTGAAGTCATATTATGGGTCATTAATTACTAAACAAAAGAAAGTACATGATTATGCAAAAAACATAGAAATGAGCAAAAACCGTTAAGCATGGAGAATAATTATATGCAACTAACTTATATACAGTAGCGGTCTCAGATGGGTGCCTTGAGGCATGCCGGTGGTTTTATGAGTGAATACCACACATTACTAATTATCAGGTTACAGCGTAATCTTCGGATTATTAGAATATTTTAAAACCATGCAATACAAAACCCACTCTGTACTGGTTTATTTCTCAATATAGATAGATTCATATGGGTTACGTTACGGGCTATTATTCTTAACAAAGAAACTAATCGCCGTTTGAAGTCAAACGCTAAATCAGAATCACAATTTAACTACACACTGCATAAATTGCACTGGCAGTGCGATTTATGCAAAATCGTTGCAATCCAAAAACAATTATGCGTTAGTCGAAGCAACGGACCGTGAGACGATTTAAACAAGCATCAGAATATATACTATACCAGTGTAGGTACCACCAGTTTGGCACTGACATAAACGCTATCGAGAACGTAACTTATTTTCTATGCATCTCGCTCGTACTGGCATATTAGTGCGAGCGAGATGTATAAGTAAATTATAAATTACTCATGGTACGGGTAAAGTTCGTCTGCGTGAAATGTTGTTGATGATTGACAAAAACTAACCTATGTAAAGTCGCCATCAGATATCTCGGACCTCAAATTACCTCCAAACCATCTAAATTGGCTTAGCGGACATAGGGTAAAGAGGTAACAGACAGAGCGAGTTACTTTCGCATTTACCTATATAATGTTAGTAGGGATTCCTACAGACTTATAATACAATTTGCTGAATAGGGTTCAAAATTCAATCTAGATTATGTTTCTTGGTACAATTTTGACTTCGATGAAAACCTATATATTTAGTTTTTGAATAGGTACGTAGGTAGGATTATGCTATCCTATTGTTCTCTGACTAGCAAGTCCCTAATATACTTAATTAGAGTAGGTATGTATGTAAATGAACTACATATGTTCACGACAATGTAAGCGCATATCTCATGGTTAGTTAACTGAACAAATCGCCCACGCCTAGCCTTCCTATTACTAATTAAGAGAAAATCTATCCATTGTATGGAATTAAAATGATAACGTACTTTCACTGGCTGAATGGATTCCAACAACGCGTTAATTAAAAAAGGAATTGAATATCTTAATTATAAACTTCAAATATTAAACGCGAGAGAAACACGAGTGAATGTATATTGTATTATGATTCTTAGGATATGATTTATAAGGACTATTCTCGAGTAATCTGGTATAATATTTTCGTCTTCCCAGACGGTTGAACTGCTGACATTATTCCGGTTATTTCAAGAGTTGAACTTTAGGCGCCGTCGTCATGTCTATGCTATTATTGTGGTCTTATCTCTGGCTTTCGATCTGCCATGTTAAATTTCGATCCAAATCCGACGGTTATTTTAACGAGTACATTTTGACAGTTAATGCATTTTTGCCTTACTTTCCTTCCTAGACGAGATAGAAAATAGAAAGGTTATTATAAGTAATACCTTACTCTTTGTTAATGCAATGGTAAGGGGACATTGCTCCAATCTCACTTCGGATCTCTCCTTGTAAGGTGGCAAATTATTTACAAGTAAATTTTACAAGCTTTTTATTCACTTGCAATGTACCTATGTAAGTATCTATGTATGTACTTATGTAACTGTTTGTACGGTTCAAATCTTGCAAGTTAAATTTGACCCTATTCCCGACTTCCAATGAAGCTAAAAAATTTGCATACACATGTAAGTCGGGTGACAATGCAATATGGTACCATCGAGCTGATCTGATGATAGAGACAGGAGGTGGCCATAGGAACTCTGTGATAAAACGACGAAACTAATTGTGTTTGGGGTTTTTAGAATTGTCTCGATGAATATTAGTTGCCTATGGAAAGAAAAGTACAGTCAGCTATAAAAGCTTGTACCACAATTGAATTTTTTGCCAAAAACTTATTAAATCATACAGAAAGAACCTCGTACGTCCAGTGTGCGGTTATTTTACTTTATATTTATAATTTTCCGCCTTAATCTACGAAGCAATTGTTGGAACGATGCAATTATTTTTTTAAGTGTAGTTCTGAAGCTAAACGGTTGATGGTTTGCTATTGCTTTAATTACAGTGATTTTTATTAATTACAGTCGCGCCATATTTCCAATGTAGTTTGTTCATTTTAGCGCTAGAGACCAACTTCATGAGTACCCTTCGCACTTTTGCAAATGATTATCATGTTCACAAATTCGATTTTGACACGTTTTATCAGAAAACCGCCCTTTATTTGTAGTATTAGTATGTCTTTGAATACTGTGAGATACCTAAGTCTAATTATCTTATCGATTGGCAACAAGTACGCAATTAGAATTTATTATGTAGATCCATTATAAATCCAGCTTATGCTCTTAGCCTTATACGGATCTTGATCGTCGCCAGCGCGTCACCCACGCTGTGAAGTCACCGATGACGTCACGGGCGCCTTTTCCACTCAAGACCACCACAAAATTTAAATTGTAGAACGATCTGATATTCGTATTGTTGCGATTGTTATCTAATTTATTCAGCGTGGATATATAATTTTTTACGACCGATTTTGTTACGTTTTATTTAATTGTGTGTTTTACACAAACGACGTGAGAATTGAGAACTAAAGTATCAATGTATAAGATGCTTCTTTTAAGAAAATAAATATTGTCTGTCAGTCTATTGTAATTATAGCAACGGCAAGAGGAAAGCAGAACGTATTTGTACCTACATTAAATATAAACACCACTCCTTTAACTATTTTTGGGCAACTATAATTTCATTTATTAAAAGTCCCACAATAACGGCTATTAATGAAAGCAGACGTTGAAAAATGTTCTAGTGCATGAACACTCCTCCGCATCCTTAACACCTTCAGATTTGGAGCGGACCGTTATTTTCGACCATGTGTGTGCGAAGAATGCAATCCAAACATCCCAATACGGTGCGAGCTAATTTATCTCAAGAGAGAGCAAACTGTCAGATAATAGAGCCTATTCACAACTGATCATGACACTGCATTTCGCAGTATATAGACAAATTTTTTTATCAAAGTAATTTTTCCCCTATTACTAAGACTCCGCTGTCTGTCTGTCTGTCCGTCTGTCACCAGGCTGTATCTCATGAACCGTGATCGCCGATTTCTGTTGCCGCTATAACAACAAATACTAAAAACAGAATAAAATAAATATTTAAGTGGGGCTTCCATACAACAAACGTGATTTTTCTCGCTAAAAATAAAATATTTTATAACATTTTTTCATCCTATCATCTAATCTTTCGATTCCAATAGATCTCTGGTTGGTAAGGTATAGATATGTTGCTGAGCATCAAAAAGCGATGGTCACTGAAATTTTAATACGGCTTACCCTCGTTTAAGCAAATAGAGAGAGCCCATCATCATCAACGATATATTGTTTATACTCTGAAAAGCACTACGATTTATAAATAAATCCAATAAGTTAGGCTATCTGGTCTATTTAAGGATTATTAAATTGATTGGAATTTTAAGCTTGGTCTAAAATGTAGGTACTTAAACAGCCAAGGAACATTCTATCTATTTTGGGATTGTATCTCAAACGGCCGACGTGAATTGTAGCTTTTAATGAAGCATCCTTCGTTGGGAGTGATTTATTTACCAAAAACCTAGGTTAAAGCTAGGGCACTCTCACTAACCAAACCCTTAAACACTAGGAAACATTGAATCTTAGCGTTCTCTCTTTCACCCACCTTGCGCATGTAATAGTAAATAGTTAGTGCAGGCAATCACTCGTATAACTAATAGTAGGCAATTTTGTCATTACTACGCGCGTTCATTTAAGCACTAATTTTAATGAGAGCTTTTATAGACTGTCTGTCTCTTAAAAATTTTCGTGAACGTCGAATTATCTCCAATCTGTCGCATATGTAGAACAAAGATAAGATGTACTTTGAAAGACTAATTGTTAGAATATATTCTTGAAATAATCGGGAATGATCGAAGAGACTGGTTAAAGCAAAAATCTTGATAAAGAACACTTAACAACAAAAACAAACGACTTAAACACATTATCGGTCTTAATGGACATTATCATGACAAGTCCATCGGTCTCCGTTCGTTAAAAAGACGGCTTCCTCAATTAAAATATCAGACGTAATTACCTTCACTCTTCGCGGATGAGTCGCTTCCATCTCCACATGCCTGTAGTGCTCGGCGGACCTGTGCACCTCGCGCGCCTCTCCGCGGCGCGTCAAGTCTTCGGTCGAGGCTTTCTCCTCCCCTCGCGAGAGGGTGGTAACCTTTTTCACGATTCTGGTCGTGATTCGCCTCTGGCCGCTGTCGTTTTTCTTCGAGATCTTCGTCGACTCTAGCGAAGAGCCTAGTATCTCGGTCGACAATCTTTTGTTCGTGTGAATCGCCTGCAGTTCCGACACCCCGTAGCCGCCGGCCGAGGAAGGCACGGCCAGCGCGCCGTCGGCCGCGTCATACTCAAAGTGAGTCTGGTTCCCGTCGTGGACTATCCGTCCATTGTAGCTCTCCTCGCGGTACGATCCGGATCGGTAGCTCGACGTCCTTTCCATGCCCGGGTAGTTACCATCGTACACCGTCTCGTGTTTTGTTAATCCCTCCCTGAGACTCCTCGGTACGGAAGCCAAGTTGAGGCTGGTGGTGATGGGGGAGCCGACGGGAGACGGTGTCGATTTCTTCAGGCTGGACTTCAAAGGCTTCGAATCTTCGTTCTCGAGCGTCCCTTGCACAAAGAGGCGCTTGCTGCTGCCTCCTTCTTTTACGAATCTGTACATTGACATTTTCGATTCGTTCTCGCCTTCACAGGCGTAATTTTATCATCGCTCGCACTATAACAAATGTGGAATTAACAATTCGATACACATTTCTATAATAAAACCGGTGACAACTTTAAACAAGCTCATTTCTCTCCTCGACAATAAGTGGGAATTTTGGACAATGATCTTGAAAGTGAATTGTAAATGTTGAAATTGAAAGGCGTGACTTTAGTTGACGGATTAGGCGGCCTGGGTGCGCGGGCGCCGAATATGGTGCGACCCTTCCGGCGGACGTCACATGCTTGCGTCGGAGCTAAGCAACCGGTGACATCGTATTTGGTATACAAAGACCAGGCGAGTGACGAGTTAAACCTTAGCTAAGATAAATGTTTAACAACAGGGTGTTTAAGTTAAAAGGGAAATGTAGTGCCTAACAAGGCCCATGAAAATATTGAGCCATAATGCTACCGAGTGGCAGATTTGAATTTAACTTTCTGACAAGGCACTAAATGAGCAACATGTGATATAAATATCAAAGAAAGATCAAAGGGAATGATTGGAAATTATAAACGCACATTTGAGGCAAATGAGGTAAGCCTTGACCGAAATACGAAAGCAAACACATGCATAAACATGTTGACATAATGGGAGATCAAGTATACGGCGCCTATACATGGCTTGAATACATTAGTACCCATACGCTTCCGACATGTGACATAAAACAGTTGATACTCTAACAAAGTAATGCAGCTTCTGGACATATCGTAGTTTTTACAACTGTACTATGAAGTGTTAAAGAAGTGCACAATTATATAGAGTAGTTTATCTTCGGATAAAAGTATGCGAGCCACAAACAAGAAACAAGTTGTATACAGATAGCCTAGATTAACCTGGATTTATTAGTTGCGTCTAGGATTCCTAAATGTTCGGAGATTTTATTTATTTATTCAACAAATAAATGACAGTTAAAACCGTATGACAGTTAAAACCAATTCACTGTGCTGAGATAGGTTACTATCATTGTTTCTATACTGTGTTTCTAGTAGGTATGTTGGATTGGTTAAGCACACAGTTATGCAAGAGGTGGACTTGCTAATTGCGCCTTCGTTGCATACGTACGAGCAACCTAAGATGCAAACAACTTGGCGATAACTACTCTCGTTTGAGTTTTATATAGAATCTATTTTGCGAATAGAGTATCTGTCAATCAATGTTTATTAGATTGTATCTCTGCTGTTTTTGATACAACATCATCCGTGGGTATACCCCTTTATATTCCCCTATATAAGGTATGAAAACCAGCAAGTGTCAATGTTCTCGTCATCCTCTACCTAAGGTTCTTAAAGAGCATGTGTTATTTGACAAGGTTATAATCATTATAATCTCGACGATTATCGTCGTTATCATTAATCTTCATTTGCTATTAAACGTTTTAAATAGACACATTACATTTTCTTTATTTAACCTTCCTTATATAATTATAATTAAGCTTCGAATTTATTCTTCGTTTTCGAACGCCTTAAATTCCTCCTGCCTTTTTTCGCATTAGAACATTATCGAAATAATGCAAATGATTGAGGTATTGGCGTGTGGGCTCCGTTTGCGGGGGTTGAGTCAATGGTGACGCCTACAACGGGCCTTGCGACTCCTTGTATGGCTACTTGTAATTGTCAGTATTTTTACTGTAGGAATGCGAAGCTAAACTAGATTTATACCTACATACAAGTGTCCCTTTGCAACAGCACCTTGAGCTATCGTTACTTATTGTTTTATTCAAACAAATTAAGTAAAAAATTACGGAATTTAGAAAACATTTATACAAAAAAAAATTACATACAGGTATAATTACGGTTCTCATTAACGTCTCTCCTAACTGAACCAGATGTGAAAAGCCAACATTTTCCTCGAATCCCCGATTTAAAAAAGGCAAATTTTAAGATTAAGCCAGATGTAATCATAAATCAGGTCCTTTGGTGGCAAGCAAAAGATGTAATGTGTCATGCGTTGTAAGAAGTTACGCTAACGGATAAGGAGGGCGCTTTGAACCGAGTGTCACATATATCCTGTGACGCATCACGCAAGCATACGTGGAAACCAAGTTAAAGACATTAAACTCTTTACAGATTATTTCCAAAATGTCGGTCATAAATCTTGACCGCATACGTGTTTATTTAGCTTATGAAAAAAAAAAGATAAATTGTTTCCGCAATAAAGGATCTGTAATACTCGGATACATTTCCGTTATACAAATGTTCTAACTATGAGGTCCTGATCAATTTACATATACCTACTGCATATGGGAAATAAGTGTGTTTATTACAAATATGTGATCACTTGATCAGTATTGATAATGATCGTTTATTAAACAAGTAAACTAATACCTAATATTTACCTATTCGATGCTTAAAAACAATTTGCTTTAAACCGGTCTTCTTAAAAAAAAAAATTAAACGCATGTTATATTGGAATGTTGCGACGCCAAATAAAACGTCAGCCAAATAAAAGTATAACGAACAGTAAACTGTGACTACTGACAAAGAAAAATAACAATAATCCCACTCAAGTATGGCAGTTTTTTTTTATAATCAAAGTGCTGTCATAACGCTTAAAGAGGTTTTAATATGGAAAAAGTGATGTTACCTACTTTTGTGTAAAAAACGATTCCAAATGTGTTCACTTGTATGGGTCAGCAAATAGTTTGAAATTTTTATAAAATATTAGCTATAATTGCCAGGCTATGTTTAGATTTCAACCTATAAATCTGCATAAAATTTTTGTTAAATTTTTTGCTTAATTTTCATGTTTGTTATTGTTGGTGTTTTGAAATGGGACAAAACAAAAGTCTGTAGACTTTGCCGACATTTTTTTCCGAGTTACTTTATGGGGTAAAAAATAAATTACACATCTAATAACATTGGTTGATAAATATTAGTATATTCTTCCTAAGAGAACTTTTCTTCAGACGTAAGTATCGCAAAAATCATCGATATGTCATAGATATATTAATGATAACTATTCTCTACACATATTATAATTTAGTGCTAGTTTTGTTTGAAAAAAACCAGCAACAATAGACTGACATGATTGTGGCGTTAATGAATAATCATTGGTATCCAGCCACCATTGACAAAGGTATTAAATGTATGAAGACTAGCACAGCGCATATGCCTTATTGCTACCATGCGTTTACTTTGCTCTCTGCATGTTCTGGCTCATACGTTACGTCAAACGCTTAGACAATGCAGTCCTTGTATGAAGGCAATAAACATTTACTTGCCTAATTAAAAGGAGTTAACGTAGAATTTGCTAAAGCATCAACTAGAATTTTACTTTTGATCATTATAAGTTAAGTGCGAATTAACGGTATTTCACATTGTCGTGAAGCGTGTCGTCGTGGGTGTATGTCAAATGTTTCTATCATTTGTATGAAATCTGATAAAAATTGGCTATCCATAAAAATTATTAGCTAAAAAAAAATTCAAGAGGAAAACAGCCTTTACATATGTAGTACATAGTACAGAACTACATTCTAATAAATAACTGCCTCACATCTACCAAGTACTAGTGTATAATAAATAAAATTAATAATTTCTAATTATAACCATATTCGGGGACTTGGAGGAGCCTAAGGTTTAATTAATTTGAATTTATAATTATATTTTCATTCATAATATTAATTTCATATGGAAAATCCACGCCAAACAATTGACTCTACAATTAAACCGAACTCCTGAACCGCTAAAGCTGTCACCGGCATAAAAAATCGCGTATCGAATCCACCAATCACGTCACAAAATAAAATAAAAAAAAACACACCACAATTATTTTTTCAAATCACTGGTTAGTAATTAGTCGTGTTAGTGAACGTTCGTTTCGTTTCGTATGTGTTTGAGTTGGGACGGACGCGGTGCGTGCGAGCAGAGCGCGGGTTGACAGGTGACTGGCGTGCTCAGTGCTGGTGCGCCGGCGCAGCCCAGCGTGACGGACGGTGGCATATGCATGTTTGTTATTAAACAATTTGAATTATTTTATGGGGATTTTTAACGAGATCATATTATAAAAACAATGGTTGATATATTAATCGCTAATGGCTATTATTCAGTGATTACGAATCTCCATCTTAAAGTATTAAGTACGTCACTAATATGGGATCCGATTTATGATGAACTATCAATAACAGTAAACATTAAAAAAATTCGATTTAGTCATTTCCACGAGTCGTCCAACATTGTGTATTTATTATACAAATGTTTAAATACTATGTGTGATCAGCAGGTGTAAATCAATCATGGAAGATGATTAATAAATTGTAAATATTCATATCCGTATTTCGTTTCGTTTTGTATAAGTACTTAGTATTCATTCGGTTTTTGAATAACAATGACAAGTCGTTTAGCTACAATCAGCATTGTTATGTTGCAAACATGATTTTTGAGTTTTGCAATGGATTCGTGACTTAGTTTTGTTTGACCTCATGACAGAATTTAAATAAGTATAGGATTACGAGTATAATACACAATAGAAATTCCACGGCAAATATGTCAGCAGCGCCAATGCCAACTTTCTAAATGGCACCATCTGGTGACTTTTGACGGGCTATCTTCACGAGCTTGGAGGTGACGAGCATAAATTGTAAAACTATACGATTGAGATGAAAGCGAAAGATTTTCCCAGTTTTCAACCAACTTCTCAAACGACGCATAGAGTAGAACTTTCTCTCATATATTTTTCTAAACTGCCTGTACTATGCGAATCCCTTGAAGATTATGCAATTAGGTATTTTAATAGTAGTTTATGTGACTGCTACATAATGAAAGGCATATCAAAATACAAGTGTGGGTTTAAGAAACGAACGAAGTGAGTTTCTTAAAAGGACCACACGAGTGTTTTAATGCCTAATTATGTACTCGTACAGTTACATACACTATTTTTTCTACACACATATTATAAACTTTCTATGATATAGGTATTCAGTTATTCACCCACCTCATATTACAGCCGAAATATCTTTATCGCTCATTTTACACGAAACTTTCGCTATAGTTAGCTTAAAAACAACAAAATAAATTATTTTTTTTGCTTACAATAATAATTAAAAGATAAACTGTACGTCAAATGGCGGCAAATGAAATTTTTTTCACCCATGTCACGCATCCGTAGTTTTTTTCAGAGACAAACTAGAGTAGGAGTGGATTGTCATAACAATGCGAATGCGTTCGATACCAACTAACATGCGAGATTTGTCAAAATTGTATGCAATTGACATTACACTTCGAAACGTCTTGAGAATAGGGGTCAAAACAAATTGCTTTTTTTTGCGGAGATGTTCGAAATTCGAGTGTCATTACCAAATCGATTTTTATGTAATAATGAAGCCATGAAGTATGGATTCTATAGAAAGGATGACAATCTCTTATGGCAGAATTGTTGCAAAAGTGACCGGTTCCAGCTTTAAATAATAGTTCCTAATCTCTCCGGTGGCGCTAGTTAGGCTCTGGGACATGAGTATAACATGAACCATATAGGGCAACAAATAGCCCGACCAAATTACGTAGGTTGTTTTTGGTAGTAGTAGTTGGCGGCAAATGAAATTTTTTTCACGCATGTCACGCATCCGTAGTTTTTTTCAGAGTCAAACTAGAGTAGGAGTGGATTGTCATAACAATGCGAATGCGTTCGATACCAACTAACATGCGAGATTTCCCAAAATTGTATGCAATTGACATTACACTTCGAAACGTCTTGAGAATAGGGGTCAAAACAAATTGCTTTTTTTTTCGGAGATGTTCGAAATTCGAGTGTCATTACCAAATCGATTTTTATGTAATAATGAAGCCATGAAGTATGGATTCTATAGAAAGGATGACAATCTCTTATGGCAGAATTGTTGCAAAAGTGACCGCTTCCAGCTTTAAATAATAGTTCCCAATCTCTGGTGGCGCTAGTTACGCTCTAAGACATGAGTATAACATGAACCATATAAGGCAACAAATAACCCGACCAAATTACGTAGGTTGTTTTTGGTAGTATTTCGGTGTATGGTGGCGCCGCCTAATTACTGTTTTTTGATGGACACTTTTCACATAGAGATTTGGGTCCATATATTGGAAATAGTCTCCATGCCATGACGTATAGAGTAAAGTACCTCTACCCTCCAGAAATGAAGCTATTACAACATTTTCACAGATAATAAATTTGCTGTAACAAAACAATTTATCTTAATGTTGGCCATTATATACCGATTTTGAAGGCATCATAGAGTTTATGATGTGCTTTAAGCTATTATAGGCTTACTTTCATTTCATCACGCGATAGACCTTTTGGGATCCTTTGTACCTTACCTACTATTGATATTGCTATTCTAGTTCACATTCCATACAAACATACCGATATGCACCCACACGTCTTATAATGTATTTCATGAACTCGTCAGCTCAGATAATTAAATAATATAGAACAATACCATATATACAATATGTAACACATTTTAGACCGCCCATATGCCCACTCGCTAGATATGAAGTAAACAAGATAGGCGTGGGTTGTACCTTGTCACACCTGTCGAGTATCGAGCTGTTTCTTCCTGATACTTACTTCCTAACTATGTGACATTTGAGGAACATATCGGTAACTTTAATATCTAGTTACATAGTGACTGAACGCAATAAATACTCTTAACATAAATAGTATTCAATATCATGTGGAAGTAAGAATTTTTTAAACACGACGCTAACATCCCATAAAAGGATAGCCGCCTAGAATTAAATTATATGATCAAGAGTATAATTATGTAAGCTGTTCAACCTTGTTATAATAACATGATGATCTAATAACCAGAAATTAATGTCAACATAAATTCACGACATAAAATTAGGGTAAACCACAGAACTAATAAACTTTAAACAAATTAGTTAATACAACCAAAGAGAATTAATTGGAAATGCCAAAGATAGATATAACTCCGTAATAGATGGATACAGTCTAAGGAAAAAACGTGCCTCGAAAATCAAGAAAATATGATTCTCGTTCAGAGGGCGCTACTAGCTTTGGCCTACTGTCGTATAGATGGCGTTGACGGTTTCGTTTGTTATTTAACAATTTTAACGCATATCAGTGACAGAACATGGGTCAAAATCATAAAAATAATTAATGCAAATAAAAAAAATCATTTATCCATATTTAAATACATTTTATCGTATTTTTATAAATCTTCATTTTTAGTTTTAAAGTGTGTCGACAGATGGCAGTGAATTTACTGGGGTTACAAAATTTACTATGACAGTACCGCTCTAGTATAAGTTACTCTATGGAAATGCTCACTCCATATCCATACATCACTTTTGTTACCAAAACGACTATTATTTTCGTAGAGCATTAGACTTTTCGTTCGTCGCGACTCGCGACATCCATTGTCGAGTAGCAGTACTGATAATTCCGCTACTTGAAGCTAGATGTCGACTACGCAAATAATAATCTTTTTGGTAACAAAAATGATGTATGGAGTGGAGTCAGCACGCTATGTCTACTTAATTCTCTGATACTTTTTTTTTTTTTTTTTTTTTTTTTTTTTAATGAAATAGGAGGCAAACGAGCAGACGGATCACCTGATGGAAAGCGATTACCGCCGCCCATGGACACCCGCAACACCAGAGGGGTTGTAAGTGCGTTGCCGGCCTTTAAGATGGGAATACGCTCTTTTCTTGAAGGTTTGAAGGTCATATCGGTCCGGAAATACCGCAGGCGACAGTTCATTCCACAGTACTACATGTACATACATGTGATATTATTGATAAAAACTGAGTAAGCAAGTATTGTGCTAATAAAATGCATACAATGGCCATACAGAGATTTAAATACTATAAGATCAGAGAGAGAGAGAGAGAAATCAGGATACAGGTCAGCATTACACTGAAGCCTTATGTGCTAAAGTCGTGAACGTGAACAGAAGTTAAACTTCAGGGTCCTTAATTTCGTTAACATAATAGCCAACTTTCATTTCTTTATATCGGTATCTACCTATTTGGGATTGCAAAATTACTAATATGTAGCTGTAGCTCAAATATTACAAGACAAAAAACCTGGTTTTCATTTGTTTATGAAACTTTATCAACTCTACAATTTTCATGACTATGAAAACACTATACATACATACGTTTTTTAAACGTTTTTTCAAATATTCGATATATACGCAGGCACTGCTAGCGCCACCTATCGTCAAGCGGCAGAAGCCGTTGCCAAGCAAAGCTCAGCCCGTAATCCTGCGCAGCACGCCCAGCGCCACCTCTCGGCCACAACAGTAAGCGCCAAGCGAAAGCCTTTCCGTCAGACTTACCATCACAGTCTGCATCGTTTGCATGGAGCATGGACAGATAAAACATGTGAGAAAAGTCATAATTAACAAGATACGATATAGATCCACTTCTTTGCCTTTACGCCAATTTTGCAATTCATTGTAGCAGCCTAGTTCTGAAAATAATTTGGAAGTGGTAAAAGTGAAAACGCGCGACTCTTCCTGTTACAGAAAGGAGTGAAATGTAAAAAATTGGTCTTAGATTGCTTAGATGCTACCTATGATAAACGTCAACGCTGCTGACATATCTTAAACCTTATTTGCGATAATATAAAGTTCACTGATTGTAACTGTTGTTGTTTGTAACAGCACTAACAACTAAAAAAGTTAGCTTGGACATGGATACAGCGACTTACAATCTTTACAGCTCAATATTATTACTAGTGCGTCGCGTTCACTCCAAGTTCGAGTAATAAATATGCCTAGACCTACATGTAAACAATGGAATTCCCACAACTTCCCTTTCCTAAAATTAATGAATCTTCACAAATCTTCAAATAAGTACTGCCTGGCCCCGTCCTTTGATACAAATATATGGCGCCATACTGGTATGGTAACAATGACACAGATACAACTAGTTGACCTATATACAGAGATCTAGACTTGTTATCGTAACGATCGGTAGATGCTATAAGCAGCTGCATACATTTCAATCGTAATTAGAGTTGTTTATTACTTGTTCTATATACCTTTTATTGTTTTCAATCGAATACAAATTATAAACATTTATGGCACTGCCGTGTATGGTTATTGGTTACCACGTATTGTTTATCGTAATCATCATAAAATGATGCACCAAAAAATTATATTTTTTGGAAAAACTGTTATACGGCATTGGCTACTCGCCATTAAAGTGTCGCTCCGTCTTGGCTTGGTAAACACATGCGTTTCAGCAATTTTCAACTATCCCGTTCCTGTCATTTATTAACCGATTAACCGGGATTTGTCCTAAAGCGTTCACCCAATCGGTTCTCAACTTTTGCATTTCAGTTACTTCCCATTTGATCCCGTCCCGACAGATCTATGTTATGAGTAGGTTTCATAGGTTAGGCTAGATCAGATTATAGTTTTAAATGCCAACTTTCGTACCAAAGAGTCGCCGATACTCCTACCCAAAACACAAATAAGACTACAACAGTGGGAGTTCTGACAGTCAGAATGGTAGCTTTCTTGGGGGTTCAATTATAGGGTTCTCCTTAGTATATTGTCTCCAGGCTATTATTAATCACGTCAAAGCGGAATTTACAAAGGATACTAGAAAGCCGATCGCAGGCGGCGTGGGTGCCGCCATCTGGTGCGGCCTTCCGACCTACGTGCGCCCTGTAGGTAGACTCGTTCGCATTCGTCACATCACGAGAAAAATCTTTCGAAATAACGTGTACCGCGATATTCAGGGTCATTTGAGACATATGGGTATCTGATAATAGTTTATTTTTTCATCATCATCATCATCATCATCATCATATCAGCCGCCTTCTATCGGCCACTGCTGAGCATAGGCCTCTCCTCGAGTTATTTTTTCAGTTAAAGGTTAAGTTCACAAAAGCATGTGTTGATACACGGCTCTTCCGCTCCCCTATTAAGTTTAAGTTTAGATTTAAGTACTTAGTAGTTTTCTAAGGACATTTGACAAATACCACTAAGCGCCACTTGCACCATCCCACGAACCCGGGGTTAACCGGTTAAACCGGTAACCCAGTGTCAAATTGTACAGGTAACCATGGTAACACCAGCTTTAACCGGTTAACCCCGGGTTAGTGAGATGGTGCAAGTGGCCCTAATACGTTCAATAATGATATTCTCCCAAATATGAATAAATATATACACAGTTGCTATCTTTTAATTATAGTTCATTAACTGAGGTTCTCTGCGTATACTAATATAAGGTCCTCTTGGACTTCCTAATAGTATACGCAGTTCGTGATTTGCAGAAAACTAATGAAAAAAGCTTTCTCATCTAACTTACTATATAAAAAAATCTTGGAAACGGAATTTCGGCGGGATAAACAATTTCTGAACAAATTCAATCCTAAAAGTAAACCACCAACACAAGCGACATCTAGTGAAGTACGAACGAAACAGTTATAATCAAGCTTCAGCTAGTCGAATACAGATGGCGCTAGGCGCTGCATTGTTTACAACTTGGAACGAAACAACAAAGCATAGGACAAGGTGTCACTGATAATAAGTTCAGGTAAGGTCAGGTGCTAATCTGTTTTTTTAGGATATAACTAATAATCGAGTTTAAATTCATAATTCATTAATTAATTTAGCTTCGTTTTTAGGGTTCCGTACCCAAAGGGTAAAAACGGGACCCTATTACTAAGACGCCGCTGTCCGTCTGTCTGTCTGTCTGTCACCAGGCTGTATCTCATGAACCGTGATAGCTACTGAAATTTCATCATCACAGATGATGTATTTCTGTTGCCGTTATAACAACAAATACTAAAAACAGAATAATATACATATTTAATTGGGGCTCCCATACAACAAACGTGATTTTTTTGCTTTTCCGTAATGGTACGGAACCCTTCGTGCGCGAGTCCGACTCGCACTTGGCCGGTTTTTTAATAAAGTAAATTCAATGGAGTCAATAAGCGCACGCACAAAATACAAAGTAATTAAGTCCCCGGCAAGCTCGGCCGAAAATTTAACAAACGTTTTATAAATAAGAGGTTTAGTCGTTCTTGAAGACGCTGTGATTACCGGAACCGCAAGGCACAGCATTAGAATGTCATGGGTACGCCAGTGTCGCACACAATGCGGTTCGTTGACCCGCGACCGACGCAGCCTCTAGCTTCCCGGGTGCACGCCCGGAGGCGCCGTGGTCGCCGTAAGGCGAGCGCCTGGACAAATGAACTTTACATACACTACATTTTTTCTACCAGATTTTTTACACCCATTTTAGGTGCAAGCAAGTAAGTACCTATGAGATAACCATAAAGCCCAATTAAAGCGCGCGGTTGTTTTATGCGATAAACGTAGCGTTGAACGCATGCTTCAACGGAATGTAGTAAAAATGACAATGCGCTTGGCGCTTACCACAGCGTTTACCGCGAAAATGTAGTGTCATTAGGTCTGATGTAAAATGGGTATGCGGCAAACGCAATGCGTTTAACGCTGTAATTATCGCATAAAACAACCACGCGCTTTACTCGCTTCTGTTCAAGAATTTGCATGCAATATGGATACATTGCTAACTACAGAGTACAATTAATTTTGTCGATCGACCAAATACCGCAATGTCCATGTGCATGGTGTCCATGGCCGGCGGTAATCGCTTACTATTAGGTGATCCGTGCTGCTCGTTTGCCTCCTATATCATAAAAAAAATGTAACGAAAATTGCATACAAGTTCTTGAACTGTCTAGATGGGGCGAAGTAAAATTGAACTGTCGTTCGTCAGTCAACAATATACTTATACTGCTGAGTATACGTACATATATTATGATGTTTTATATATTATGTGAAGAATGCTGCACCTAAGACTTCCTTATTATTATTTGATTGAGCTATATAGACGCAATGTCAAGCTAATAATTGCTACTAATACTTATAAATAGCGTTAAGGAATTCTCCGCAACATGTGCTTTATACGGAAGGACCAATTAGATATATATAAAATATTGGCATAATTCTAAATATTTCCTAAACCTTAAAGGTCCAATATGGATTGTAAGTTCCTACAGCGTGTCTTTGAACTGAGTCAAGGGAACAAAGCTGTTTGTATCAGGGTGCTTTTGCCTATACAGACAATGACAGAGACTCCACACGGGATCACGGGATAATAGCAGTCTTTACCGTGACCGGGTGAAGTATGGTTTCGCTCCATTCAGCACACCAGGCTTTTTGGATGCCACTGATGCAAGCGTTGTCTTTCCTTACAGATAGTTTATATTCTGTCACTGAAAATACCTCGGATCCAAATTGAAGTGCGTTGGAGCCTTATTGAGCTTTCTGCGGGACTAAGCCGATTTGTGTAAGTGAGTAACTGTGGGGCCACGTCTCAGTAAAATATATTTTAATCACACTCACTCAGTAAATGTGGAAATGCACGCAGGCTTAGCGGGAACTATAGAAAAAGCGTTTTCCCTAGAGAGTTATGAAGTTTCTAGTAGTATAATTAACAGTTTTTAGTCTTTATACTTTATTTCTGTATTGGAAGTGTGATGAAAAACATTGCGTGTAACCCGGGGCGTAATAATATTGCAAACTCGAGTCTATAAATCGCTCCGGCTTTAACTTACGTCCCATGTTGCACAATGTACTATTGTTAACAATATAAGCTCAGTCTTGTGTATTGGATTGTTGAAATCCGATTATGAATGAAAGATTTAATCAATATCTCAGGAACCAGATTACAAATCGCGGTAAGTTGTCTAGCCACTATCCGGCTGCTGGTATGAATAATCATATCGGTTATTATTTCTAACGACTTACCCATTTAAGGTGTACTTAGAGGCTGATGTGTAAAGGCTTCATAGGTTACGTGATTTTGTTATTTATTAGGAAAGTTTTGTTATAAATTTACAATTTAACATTCTTTCGTATTCATTTAGTATTAACCTGCCTGCAAATAACAAAATAAAATAAATAAAAATAGGGATGTTTCCTGTGTTTAAAATAAATTATGGTTGGTGGTGGTTGTGAACCGTGGACGAAATAAAGCACCAGAAAAATATTACAAAAACCTAGACCGCAGTAATATTCGGACACAATTTCTATTTAATAAATCCGAAAGAACTATAAAGATTAGGAAACTTGACCATGACGTCATTGTTCTGTTTTTCACATAGATTCCATAGTGGTAAGGCTAATCGTTTCGACAGTTCGAAAAAAGAAACTGATTTGACTAGTCAGTCAACTACCCCTATTGTGTGAGCGTTTTTTGTAGTAAATGAAATTGTAAGGGATTTCAATAACTGCAGCGTTTGTTCATTTATTTGAACTCATTAAGTCACTTTTCACTTGCGATCGTTATCACTTTATCAGATTTAAAAATCTATATATGTATCGTACAGTTGCCATCAAATATATCGGAGCTGTGAGCTGTGATATACCATTGTGCAAATCGTTAGTTATTTCCCCCTATGGGACCTCTTTAATTGATTTGATAAAGTTGTTTTTTTACGCTTATCTTACACGTGCGAATCTGTAAACAAAGAGCTCCTTGTTTTAAGACAAAAACAAGTCGCTGCGCTGAGTACTTAGATAGGATAGGACGAGGTCGTCTCCAAATTTGCACACGACAATTATCAGTGACGTCAATAGCCCACTATAAAAAGATGGGTCCTGTAACCAGGAATTAATTCGTAGCTTGTACTTGATCGAGTCCAGTACATCGTGGTACAAAACGCGCCCCTCTCGTTTCACATATAATACTTAATTATAAGTATGTGAAGCTTCTTGCATGGTCACTCTAAATTATTACCAGTACAACAATGGAGGTACTTACAGGTACTCTGACTTAACCAGTCCTTTGCGATGCGTCCTCTTTGACCGCCTCAACCCAAGTGAACGAGTCTGTCCCCGTTACTCCGTGCCCCACCATTTGCTAAAACTACCGTGTTGCCAACAGTATAATGTTACTTTCCCAGCTACCCCTGTATTAATCGGGGTAACGTACTAATGTTGCCACAGTAGAATTATTATTTAACTGCTATCTTAAACGTTAACATAAATAAATCATGACAAGTATTTCTTCATTTTTGTTCCTGATTTTACTTTACTGCAGGAAGCCCCTTCCTGAATAACAGAGCAACAGATATTTTTGAACATCTCGGCCGCTCGGATGTATCTTATGGCGACGAAAGTACCGAACTACAAAACATATGATGAACCTATACAAAGACTATTATTATAGTAGGCTTTTAGTAACGGTAGTGGTTGTTTTTGTGAATAGTTTCGTCAGGACATGCTGTATTGCGCTCCTTATAAGGCCGCGACAGGTCCCGGGCCGGCCCACGCGTCTTAGCCGATTACATTAATACCCCACTTGCAATTAGACTAGTACTGTTTTTGTTGCAAAAGTAAAAGTGAACTGTACGAATAGATGAGGAAACTTTGCGGGGGTACTTGGGGTTAGGTAAGATGGCATTTGTCTCTTATCTCACATATACCTATAATGTAATGAAACAGAGTAAACAAAACTACGCAAACATTTATGTACAATCTTACTAAGTAAGAGTGGCTCTTTTGCCGAACGTTAATCACAAAAGCACCGAGACAATCAAAACGATATTAGATCCACCTTATGCGCTGCATCGGGCTAATGCGGCATGCAGTTTCTAGTCCATTACAGGATACTTCTGTGTGTCACATTTGACGACGTTAAACGTAACACAATGAAATAACTGGCAGACAATACGCAAGTACGAGTAATAAAATACAATATGTTATGGAGCGAAAGTGAACTGAGCAAATTATTCGGTTAAATTTTGCCCACGTACGATACCGCAAGTTGTCATGCGGTGACGCCATGAGGCTGGTTTTTGCAGGGATTTTATAGGACCGGACATATATCGCATACAAATGTTTCATTTTATGCGCTTGACGTATTAATTAGGAGTTTCCTAATATACTTTCGTAATATTAGTTTCCTAAAATAATATGGTTCTATAGTAATTGCAATTGGTTTTATTTATTTATTTAATGCATGTTAATTATAAGATGTAATGTTTTGAAAAGATGTGTCCCGCCGAGTTTCTTGCCGGCCCCATATTGGGATACCCTCCTCCAATTTAGGAGGGATTTAAATCTCCTCGGGTCAGAGGTGTAGGGTTAGAGGCGGCGTAGCTTTATTTGACGTTCATAAGCGCATTGTAATATGCCACTTGAAATATAAACTATCTGTTATCTCTTTATACGTATATATTTACTGATACAATATCGTTGATAGTATCCTAAATCTGTTAACAGAAATATATTACATTAATTCCCACTACTACTGTTAGCCACTAGCTAAAGTGTCAAATGTCGAACATTTTAACAACAGCCTTCGTCAACAAAAAATGTAATTAGGTTAATTGTTTAAATATCATGTAATTAGCAACAACAAATACGGTCTTAAATGGCATGAAACCCCAAATTATAGTGAAACTTGATCGCACAAAAACACTCCGCAACTTGAAAACAAACTTTCGTTCTTACACCAGAGTAACCAATAATCGCCACTTAAACCTGTTCAAAAATACCGATTCACTTTCGGTGTGAACGTTCCTTGCCAAGATATGAACTTAAAGCCTGTGAAGATGTGAACTTAAAGTTGCCTGAGAAAAAAACCGGCCAAGTGCGAGTCGGACTCGCGCACGAAGGGTTCCGTACCATTACGCAAAAAACGGCAAAATACTGTTTTTAGTATTTGTTGTTATAGCGGCAACAGAAATACATTATCTGTGAAAATTTCAACTGTCAAGCTATCACGGCTCATAAGATACAGCCTGGTGACAGACGGATAGGCAAATAGACAGACAGACAGCGGAGTCTTAGTAATAGGGTTCCGTTTTTACCCTTTGGGTACGGAACCCAAATATAGATAATTTAATTATTTTAATTTTTAATTTTATTTAATTTCAAAGCGATCATTTGACTTTCATAAAGATCAAATTTAAATAAATGCGAATGTGTCATATGACTATGCAAAAATTAAACAACGCTTCAAAATTTTAAATTCTTGAATGGTTTCATATTGTAATTATCGTAAAATCGTATTGCATTCATTTGTGCAGCAAAATCAATCCTACACGATTCATTTAGTCGAATTTGTAAGGACTGAATATAAATATGAATTAAAACCAGTTTTGCAAACATGACGAGTCAACGTCGTTTCAGAAGCATAAAAGAGTTACTTCAAACAAAGATAGATATAACTCCGTAATAGATGGATACAGTCTAAGGAAAAAACGTGCCTCGAAAATCAAGAAAATTTGATTCTCGTTCAGAGGGCGCTACTAGTTTTGGCCTACAGTCGTATAGATGGCGTTGACGGTTTCGTTTGTTATTTAACAATTTTAACGCATATCAGTGAAAGAACATGGGTCAAAATCATAAAAATAATTAATTCAAATAAAAAAAAATCATTTATCTATATTTAAATACATTCTATCGTGTTTTTATAAATCTTCATTTTTAGTTTTAAAGTGTGTCGACAGATGGCAGTGAATTTACTGGGGTTACAAAATTTACTATGATAGTACCGCTCCAGTATAAGTTACTCTATGCTTCAAATTAGTCTGCAAACGATTTAAATTCTCTACAGTGACTTAAAGATTCAAAATGGTATCGCCAGAAACAAAGTCATACAGGATTTAAATGACGTAATGAATGTGACAGCGAAAGTTTTGGGTGCGTACGATCTCTTTGAAGAGCAATTGCGCAATGCAATTGACATTTTAGGAGCATGTGGGTGGGCTTGGGTAATGGTGGGGTTTTTGCGAACGATTTATATTAAAGATCGCATTATGATTGCTATGTTACAGTAATTTAATTTACGGCTTTCAAAAGGCGATTTGTAACTGTGATATTCGTTTCTATTAAATATATGACGAAATAAGTATGTTTAGAGCAATCATAATAGCAAAGATAGATATAACTCCGTAATAGATGGATACAGTCTAAGGAAAAAACGTGCCTCAAAAATCAAGAAAATTTGATTCTCGTTCAGAGGGCGCTACTAGTTTTGGCCTATAGTCGTATAGATGGCGTTGACGGTTTCGTTTGTTATTTAACAATTTTAACGCATATCAGTGAAAGAACATGGGTCAAAATCATCAAAGTAATTAATGCAAATAAAAAAAAAATCATTTATCTATATTTAAATACATTTTAACGTATTTTTACAAATCTTCAATTTTAGTTTTAAAGTGTGTCGACAGATGGCAGTGAATTTACTGGGGTTACAACATTTACTATGACAGTACCGCTCTAGTATAAGTTACTCTATGATAATAGCAACAGGAAATAAATATCCGACAAATATATTTTTAAAGTTATATTTTCTTCTTATTGCAATTCCCACGAGGTGCAGCAATTTTCTGCTGTAGTTTACCGTTAAATCGAGGAATTAATGTAAAAACGTGTACAGTTCCGTCAAGGAGTATTTCCGCAATTCCAAAGGAACAGGTGGAAGAAGCATCAACTGCGATCAGTTACAAATTGACGAAATCTCGATCGTCATGGCCGGGATACAAGCCAGGATAGCAAGCTATATTCTACTAATATTACTCCTCGCTTGGACACAGGCTAATAGTGCTGTCTGTAATTTTAAGCCAGTCAGTACCATTTCAGTGACAGTAACAACACGTCCGTGAAGTACAATGGACTAGCACTAGCTGAACGGTGGTGGGGGGCGCTACTAGCTCAAAAAATAGAACGGCAAGCTATTAAAAACTATCCTGGTTACAGCACTAGCTTATACACGAAGATAGACGCACCAGCTTTGCTAGCTTACCAGCACTAGCAAACTAGCTTCGTGTATCCCGGCCAAAGCCGCGGGCGCCGCCGGCGGTTTATTACTAATTACAACTTATTGATTTTTTATTTAAAATATAGTGACATTTCTAATAATATTGCATGCGCTAGGTAACCAAAATCATTGTACGTCGCAAGACATATTACAGATAACAAATTGTTTATAACACCTGTATTCATTACCTGTAATGCACAATTGATGAATAAATGATTCTAAATGATTCTAAATGAAAGGGTCACCGAAAAGCGACTGCGACCACTATCAATAATTCGATATAAATAGTCTTTTCTCAAACATGCTATGTAATATTGATATTACGTTCTTCATATTAGGCCGGGAAGTATCACGTTTCAGGCGCGGCTAGACGAGAGGTCTGTAATGAATTTTCATACAAAGTTGCAGGCCTAGGCCGGGAAGTGGCTTTTTTTAAATTTCTATTTCACATATAATTGTGGCACAGCATCATGGCATTCAGCCATTTTTTTTTAACCTGACGGGCTCTATGGCACTATGGCCATTCGAGCGGTAGGACTGTAGTAGTAGTAGTTAGTAGTAGTAGTAGTAGTAGTAGTAAACTCTTTATTGTACAAATATACACATTAAAAATTACATGGTACAAATAATAAGATGTACAAAGGCGAACTTATCCCTTTGAGGGATCTCTTCCAGTTAACCTTTGAGTAGATGAGAGGAGAAAGTGAAAAGAGGGTGACAAATGTAGCAAAATGTACAACAAGGTACCAGAAAGATAAAGTATATAAATACATACAAAATTAATAGGATAAACATATAATATATTACACAAAAAGGAATGGGGAAAATACACTAAAAATTGGAAAGAAGTAGAAAAATATAAAGCAACAGACAATACAAATATAGGCACATTAATCAATCAGAATAACCATAGCTTCTTTAACCTCTCCTTGAACGACGCAAGCGATTGCGCCTGTCTGAGCGAAACTGGCAGCTTATTCCACAGCTTCACTGAACGCACTGCGAAGGACTTGTTGTATCCACGAGATTTGTGAGAGGGGATGGCAAGTGATAAATTCGCGCTAGAACGGAGACGGTGGCCACTGCCTTCAGCCAAAAATTGAAATTTTTGAGAGAGGTATACAGGAGAAGAAGGTGTAAAAAGAACATTGAAGAGAAGAGAAAGAGTGTGAAGATCTCTGCGGCGGCGGATTGGAAGCCAATTGAGTTTATGACGGTAGTAAGATACATGATCGTACTTCCGTAGGCCGAAAATGAATCTTATACAGACATTCTGTAAGCGCTCTAACTTGTCCAAGAGCTCAACTGTGTAGGGGGATGGTAGCCTGGGGAAAATTCAGGACCCTTCCGCATCACACGAGACGGTTTTGCTACGCTGGAAGCTGGAATACTCCTAGTTTAAAAAAAAACGATATTTGATTGATATATATAGTTGGTCAAGCAAATCTTGTTAGTAAATAAGAACAAAAAAAACTATACTCATCCTTTTCTTTTGGGTGTTAGTACTAGTGTAAGGTGTAAGACAAAGATAGTATGATTCTCTCTGTCTATGTTTGAAATAAGACAGTCCTTTGACAAACTATATACCTATATTAAACGTTTGAGAAAAGCACTATACATACATCGGCGTGAAAACGGGTTGTCGGCCTCATAACTATCCGGCCCCACTACGTTCAGCCGTATATTCTATTCGGCCGGCAACCCCTTCCTTCCCGGCCTCTGTAGTAATGTACTATTAAAGTAATTACTACTATCTGTAAACTAGCGATTAGGTAATAGTTTCCTAAAACGATACAATAATATCTAATTATTTCACTATTTCCCACTTTCTTTTTCTTCTAGACAGCGGCTAAGCCACGGTTTATGAAATTAGAGGCAAACCTTAAGTTGCGGTAACTGTTGGCGAACCGTCGGCCGCGTCGTGATCTTGCACCCATGATATCGCAGTTACGTGCCAACTACCAAGCAGACAGGTTTCGTGTAGGGTAACTCTACACACTTGAATAAAACTTTATTATACTTGTCTAGTACCTATTTATTATGCGGCGAATTTGTGAGCGTGAAAAAACAAATTAGGCAGCTTAATCCCTGCCACCCCCTTTTCATCCCCGTACAAAATTTAAATTTAATGTCTAGTAAAATAAATTAAGATAGTAAATATTTAAAATAATATCACATTGTTAAGCAAAATCATAAGCGTAACTAAATTGCAATGTTATTTTACGCCTCATAATTTGAACCAACAAGATAATTACTGATGTTAGTACTTAAAATCATCGGACCACTACAACATAATAGTTGGCAAACTAAACGTAGTTGTATTCTACTAAGTATTCAGATTAGGTAGAAATCGAAGGAGCCTTAGGGCCACTTGCATCATCCCATTAACCCGGGGTTAACCGGTTAAACCAGGAGTTACCATGGTTACCAGTACAATTTGACACTGGTTTAACCGGTTAACCCCGGGTTAATGGGGTTGTGCAAGTGGGGCTTATTGTTTTTAAACAATTTCAGCCGTAATAAAACCGCAGATTGCGTTGCTTCGAAAGAATTTCTGTGGTTTATAGATTTAACTTACTTATAAACGTTTCTATAGGTGCTTATATGTACAGTCGCCGTCGGATATATAAGAGCGACTAAGGCGCTCACAAATATCTGAACACGCCTCTATTGTCAGGGTGTTAGAGTGCTGAGTGTTCAGATATTGTGAACACCTTGGCCGCTCCGATATATCTGTGGGCGACCATAAGATACATCGTACATATATATAAATCTCAGTTCCTGTTCCAAGAAAGTTTACTCTCCGAATTTTCTGCAAATGGTATAACTAGGACCAAAAAGCTGGTCCTCTAATTAGGGTAATTGTAACGCTTCTCTAAATTTGTTATTGGTAATCGTAAACGTATCCTCACAGATGCCATGTTTATGACAAACCCTTTCAAACCTTTTGTCATAAACTTTTAAACTCACCCTTACAGGCTTTGCTTTGCATACCTACTTGCCTAGCTGTTAGTTGAGCTTAAATATTTAGATAATACCTTCAGAGTTAGTCAATTACATTGAAGAATCGTAAACTCTTTCTGCTTCTACAAAAAAAAAGACAAAAACAAGTCTATTTTACTTTCAGACATGGATAGTCGCTAGAAACACCCGGTGTGATCTGAATGCTGATCGCCGTGCACAAATAAGGATATTTGGCGTGGCTTTGTAAGTGGCTGTTGGATTTGAATTTAAAAGAAGCCGACCAGTCAACTTGTGAAATTTTGGCGGCTTCTGGTTACAAATTTGGTTTGTCGCAATTCTCTGCGTAAGTAGGACTAGACCTTATCCTAGAATTAACATAGATAAGATCTTGTGAGATTAACATAAAATTAAAACTGTTTAGACAATCAAATACTTATGCCAATCTTTCGCGTAGCATTTCCGCGTATTAGAGCACCATTAACAAAGTATTTTAGTAAAATTGCTGTTAATTAACGAAAGGCATTCATTTCGTTTTCGGCAGTTCTTGTTACTTAATTTCAGTTAAACTAAAATTTATATAGCTTGGTAACTAGTTACCTAATTCATTATCGCAGCCGATGTAGACTGTACACTACCTACTCAAAATACCTCTTTAGTCGCTGCAATTATCATCTGTAAAGATGCTGTGGCCAATGATGATGATGGAATTCATTATCAAATCATAAATACAATAACTTTTAGACACTTTATTCTCATAACCCTAACAAGCAGTTTGTAATATTAAAATGACTAACGCTAACACTATGCGTTATACGCGTTACCACGAAACCACAACGTTATTTGGCATTTTCTGGCTGTATGACATAAACCTTGGCCCCAATAGCGTGTTTTTAGACATAATACTATTACATCTACATAATATCATTAGATTAGTACGTGTGTCAAAGTTACATACAAGAATACTACTATAACTAACCCTGCAACGGACATTCAGCCTTGTTATATGGCGATAGGGACGGATTTCGAAGTTTCAAAGATGTATTAGATTAAGTTGATACGTTTAATCGCGCGTGAGGAAGCTCTAGTAGAAATAAAGTCCTTTTCTTAAGCTGAGAAGATATAAATAAAATGAAACATCATCAAGCTAACATAATTTAGATAACGTAGTAAATATTTAATACGATCACAACATCAGATTTCTTACAGCCCCATCATAGATAGTTAGATTTATAGAAAATATTATATGGTCGAAGTTACACGTATAGTCGTTGAAAATCCTTGTACGGATATGGAAAAAAAAAGTTTAATAAAGATTTATAAATAAAAAGCATATAAAAGGAAACAATAAGACCATGAAACAACATTATGAGTTACAAATTCATAGCCCGGTGGGAAAATGTTTCACACGTGGCGACGTCTCTATAGGAACTTTCATATAATGAAGCACCAGGAATGCCGCCAGGGACCCTCATTATCAATGATTATGTTATGTCATGCAATAAGCTCGTTTAAGTAAAACATTTTGTGGTAGACGGGTTCCAAGTGCCCTTGCAGTGGGAAAGCACTGTTGACGTAAAATTATTCGTTTCTCAGAAAAATCATTGATTAAGTAGGAACTCTTGTAGATAACTCACAGCTGTGTAATATCGCAGCAAAAGATCGGAGAGTTTATTGCACCGATTTATACGTACCTACAGGTCGTACAGGACGTATGTCCAACTGTATGATGTATGAATTAATGCTGGTTGGTTTAACCTAAGTGGAATGTTGTCAAGAACAGTGATTTACCATTAGTTGAAACGAGAAAATTCATTCAATCAAATCAAGCGTAAAGATTTGCCTACAAAATCAGATATCCACTAAGTGGGTTATCATACGTATAAGTATTCGTGATTACCATCATAGATATTAAAACAAATTGATAAAGCTTAATTCGGTTCGTTATTTTTGTTGATGGCCAACACTTGATCTTAATTAAGCTTGAATTTTGAAAAGAACGGCTCTGGGGTTACTATTTAACGCAGAGACACTGAAGTGGCTATACTTAAAACGTCAGTAGATGTAGATACTGGAAAAGTGTGACGACCCTGTCGATTGCAGCAACACTATCGATAAGTGACGAAGCATTGGTATCGCCTTTATAGAAGCATTCCACGGAATTCCCGTACAAACGCATTTTTAACGTGGATTAGAACTTTTTGTCGGCGTTCAAAGCCGATGATAATTTTTCTGGGCATATATTTTTGACCATTTGTCACAGAAAAAGAAATTCCTATACCCGCAAATCTTCAGAAAATTCGTGTATGTACGGAATAACGGTAGACAATTTCATGGGCTGCTCCATGGCAGGTTTCCACATAGCCACTGACCTGGAAGTGCAGGATGATGGTCCAGATGAGGCCGAGCGTGAGCTTGGGGTTGCCGTCGACGATGTCCTCGGCGCGGATGTTGACCAGCTTGATTTTCTTGTAGCGCAGGAAGTCGAGCGCCATCTGCACGTTCTGGAGCATGTGGAACCGCATGCGGCCTCGCTCGCGCGGCTGGAATATTTGAATATTATGGTTATTACTAGGAACTCTAGGAAGATCACTTTAACTTTGGCTAACAAGTTAGGCCGTCGCCGTCATTTGAAAGTCTAACCCAATATCGTTTAGTTTCTTCTACGTTTGGGAGGTCAAAAATATGAAATTGCAAAAAAGGTTATGACTAATATAGGTGTAGTAAAATAGGAGAGGCAAGATGTTAGGACACCTAATACGAAACGACAACTTTTTCCTTAACATCCTGGAAGGAAAAATTGAAAAGACGAGAGGCAGTGGAAAGCCTAGAATCACATACCTGAGCCAAGTAAAAGAGAATGCATCGTACGAGCAAATCAAAAGACTGGCTCAGGAAAGAAAGGACTGGCAATTACTCCACCGACAAGAGCAAAGCTCTTAAGTGATGATGATGAAAATACGCCGACACAGTGTACAGTCAGCGTCAATAGTAGCGGATGAAACAACGCGCTAAAAGTATCTGGCACCCTGGTATACTCTTCCAAATAGAGATATATTTCTACAGTTTGCGTTCAAAAGTAGGTATCTTTCACAGTCCTATTGTTTTATACAGACATATAACTTTTTTTTAGAGAATGATACCGTTGACGCGAAATTTAATCCGTTACTTTTGATGCTGCCGGTACACTCTGTACAGTGAAAATAATACATTTGGGAGCTACTACTATTTTAAGTCATAAAAGATAGGGGACGAACAACTCAGTTGAATTCGAAACTTACGAAAGTAATTCATTTCAACTAAGTTGTGTACACCTACTGGTATTATTTAAAAGCTATAATTTAGGTACTCTTGTACATTTTATCACTAGGCATATTTGTATTAAACCAAAACATGAAAAAAAGGCTTACTCACGTGATATAACCATGAGAGTCATCGTAAATAAGTGGCGCATAAACCACGCCTACGCGCATAAACGGTAATTAAATATTCAAAAGATAAATGGGGCATGATATGGCTGAATTACTTTTAACAGGTTATGAAAAAATAAAAATACCTACACTTTTACTTTGATAAAAGAGGCGTAATATGAAATTTTAACTATAAAACTCCCGTGAGACTCAAACATATTAGATTATTTTAAACCGGGTCACTCACGTAGAAGACGGTCCTCGTAAATTGGACCGAAACATGTCGAGCTATTCGACTTAATAATACGTGAGTGACCCGGCGTAATATGAATTTATTTTCCTAACTAGTGGTATATAGGCCGAAGGAATGAAGGGCATCAACCCCAAGAGCCCCATTTGAAACCCCTTGTTTGGGGGCGCAGTGATTCCACTGCCACCACACCTGCCTACTATAACTGATTAGGGGATAGATAACTGAGTAAATGCTGCCAACAGTATGCTTTCTGTTCCTGTTTTTGGAAGAAAACTTTACTAAACGAACTTTTTCATTCTGTTACAAGAGAAAAGAGAGAGATTTTATTCTGTGAGGGTTGAGTTTTTAGTTCTCAATTATTTATTATATTCAGTCTTCAATTAGGAATTGCCTGATACTTTCATATTACAAGAGAAAATGAGAGTGATATCGTAATAAAAGACGACAGTTTCACACAACCAACAACATGAAGTCTAAACTACAATAGCATTCAGTAGAAACTGGGTAGAAGCAAACAAATAGTGTTTATTACTTAGAAATACCTATACCAACAGACTTTGTTAGCATTTGGCATATAACCTAATATTTAAACAAAGCGTTTACTGAAATATGAATAATTAACAGATTTTAACTTAAAATGCATGTTAATACAAGTTTAAGTGTATACATCGTTGATAGATACAGGTTATGAAGTAATAAAGGTGAATTGGTTTATTTTCATTGTTCACTTATTTAATCATAGTATGTTTAGTCAGATCCATGGTAATTTAAAAGTTTAAAATTGTACCAAAAGTAAGTCAAGCGGCTAAAGATTCCACGTATCATATCACCACAACACAGTTATCTATGAGCAGACGGTGCAGTCGGCCCCATGGCACGCGATACCAACATTATACCACGTTAACGGGCGCAGACGGAAATTTAAAATTTAATTAACCATTGGAGTGCTAAAGTTTTTAATCTATGACCATTAGTTCGCTAGTTGATTGGTTCAAAATTGGAATAGTCGGGTGTAGTTTTATTGAGTCAAGTTTTGTGAAAAAATTTTTTTCGCGAGCCACATAGTTTTGTAGGTATAATACCTTATTAAATTGATTTGACTTCACTTTGAGGTCATGGAATTTCTGCTTTTGTGTATTCGCCATTTTTACAGAAATTTGTCTCCCATAGAAAAACCTCTGTCAGAGGTTAGATTGGAGAGACTTCCAGACTACTCAAGATAAAATCTATAAAAATGGAATTGCAATTGTGGCATCGAGGAAAACGGCGAGTGAAGATTGTCAAATTGCGTTGTTCAAAAATTTTCGAAGTGCAAGTGCAATAAAATGAAACAAATCAAACAATCTTATTCAATATTATTTTATTTTTGATATAACGGCTTTATCTATCTTACTGCGACATATATATACATACAAATAATTAATGCAAAAAAGTAAAACTAAATTACAACAAATACAATATTACCCCCCACTCTGATTATCCCCCGGACCAAATGTGCCAAAAATACTGGCGGCATTACCTCGCTGAATGGCCAGGGATATCTTTTGGACGTATATATGTATATGTATACAGATTACAAAAAAAATAACTGTTTCTTAATTAGCAAAAGATAAAAAAATATACCAGATAATTCACTGCTACTTTTTTACTGAACCACTCCTTATATATATGAAAGTATGACCCAAATTTTGATGAAAATAGAAATATCCATTAATGTTCCAGTAAACTGTTAGTACCTACAGTCAAATTATTAAAGAATATTATTGAACGTCGCTGGTAGTTAAGTGTTATATTAACGGAAGTCATCTCATATTTTAGTAGGTTAGTATGTAAACTTATTAAAATTTTATTAATTTGATCATAAAAACTTTTAAGGCTGTTTTTCACTAATTCCTATTCTAATTAGAAACCTTGCATTTAAATGGCTATTTATGAACATCATGTTTCCTCATATGCCTTGATTCACATTTAATTGATTTAACTCCTAACACCTAAATGGATTAATAAAATAAGTAGGTAGTAAGTATGTAATTCATTTCAAATTTAATTTTGATTGAATTCGTATCTAATGTTACGTTTATTGAGAACAGTTCATGTTTTTTATTCGCATTAAAAACAGATTGAATAGAAAATGAGTGATTGCTTGCAAATGAGATGAGTATATTTAGAGCACGATAGTTTTTGCATTATCATCTTCCAGAATGGATTTTAACCGCTCCCATAGTAATCAGATGCTTTTAATTCAGTATAAGTAGTTCTGTGTATATAGCTTGACTTAATAAGCAAGCATAAAAAATGTACGAAATAAATAATATATATAAAACACTAAAACGACGTCTTGTTTTAGCCTTCATTAATTATTAAACAAAACATTCGCTTTTGTACCATATGCCAAATCATTAAGGCTAAGATATTAAATAATTCGATTCTAATATAGGGAATTTTATTGTATATTTATATAGATTTAAGGCTCACTTTCACGAAAGTTTTAGTTCTAGTTTTCTACACTTAAGAAAACAATAGTGAAGAGAATATTAAGTATATTATTGTTCCAAGCAGTCTTTTCACTGCTTTATGACCACCAGGCCATATATGGAAGTGTTAGAGAACTTGAAGAGTTGTATAAAACAAATGAAGCGTATACTCACGAGGTGTTCGCCAGAAAGCACCTCCAGCAGCGAGATGAGGTTGAGTCCATCGCGCAGGTCCTCGAAGAGGTCGTTCACGTGCCGGTTCACCTGCGCAAAGCATTGTCGTTAGAATAGTTGCATTACTGGTGGGAAAACTTGCAATGCTGGAGAGCATAAGTAGTAAATATTTGTAAATTCTAAACAGTTTCATAACTGATGGCCTACCACGAACATCAAACATTCTGTGTTCGCGGAAGGGCCTATGTACCGCATCCCGCAGAGGTAGCATTTTCCAGGTCCTATCACTGAAGCTGCTAACCAAAAGGAACAAACAACGGCACTAAAATATACGTAACAGCCCTTTGAACGCACGCCTAACGTATGCGACGCGTCATCTTTTTCGGAATGCACGGAGGTTGATATTGTGCTGCAGCCACACGCGTTAGTTGACGTCTTTGGCGGTCAAAGGGTTGATAAAATAATAATTGTTAATAAAAGTAAATTTCTACAACACTAAACTAAAGTTCTTTATAGATAATGTTATAAAAGGCGGCTGAAAAGTGTCAAAAAGCTGTTATGGTACTTCAGAGACCAAACCTACTCATCAATCTACAAGCAAAATTTGTTTACCAATATAAGTCAAGAATCTAGTGAAACAAAATAAAAAAAGTAAACGAAGCCAGCTGATGAAAACAACAAACTTATAAGAAAATTAGTGTATTTAAACAATAATATATCAGAATTCATTAACATAGGAAGAAAATCACGCAAGCCAAACAATTCAGAACAAAAAATATATAATCATGAAAATGATAAAGTAGTCGATGAATATGACGATGACGATCTGAAAATAAACTATTGTGTTATTGGTATCTGCATGCGAATCTAAACAACAACGAACAACATCAATGTGATGACTCTACATACTCCAAAATTACATGGAATTGATGGAATTACCGTCAAACTTGTATTCCCTTGTAGCCGTTTGGAACCAATGATCATTCTCCCGTAACAAAGACAAATTCTACCACAATCTACAGTACTTATCATAATGGAAAAATCATTCAAAAGCATAGCTGGTTAATATCAAAATTAGGTAAAAAAATAATGAGATTTCAAATACAAGTACAGCAGACTCAGAGATTGAGTACTTCTTAGTTTGACGGTTCATCCTATTTGTAAAGTCAACACTACCTAAACTTACTTGTTGAGGGGGACAACACGGCTGGTTGTTGACGATCTCACATACGTGTAGCCTCGTGTATGTCTGTCCGAGCAGCATGGTGGAAAGATACGATAACACCTGGATAAGATATACTGAAGTAGTAATATAAGGAGCACAAAAAACGATCCCAATTGTTATCCTGTTACATCGTCTGACGAGTTTCATCTAAACCATAAACTTTAATTGTGGCAGAAAATCGTATATGGATCAGTTAAATACTGTGGTAGTTTTACACTTAGCATTACAAAACATGACTGAAGCACTTACAAATCTTCAGCGTACAGTCTGTTTATTTTTTAGTAAATTTGCAAGGGTTTTACGAACACCATAATATTTTTTGCGCGTAAGCATGTAAATCATTAAACTTTCAGCCTTGACGGATGCTCTAAAGTCACAAACCGTGAACTTTAACCGCAAATTTATCCGCCAAATTGACATTCTCTGCCGGTCCATTGTCGTAGTCACCGCTAATGGGTCTTGTAGAAGAAATAGTTAAATGACAAATACTTTTGAACAAAATATAAACTTTTACTACATTGTCATATTTCACAGATATAATTTTTTTTACATATATTAATATAGTTAGTATTGACATTGACTCATGTCGTCAACTAACACAGTTTCTTAATGAAATACCTAAACAGATGAGGCATGCACAACCAAAACAAAAGAAGCCGACAATATACATACAACGAAACAAAACAAACGAACACGGTGAGTTTTTATAAGTCTGTCAATGAACATTGGACATGGATGAGTTCAATGACTTCAAAATGGACATAATATTCACTGATACTTTTCGCAAACTCGTATCATAAAGATGCAAAAAGCAATTGGCTCTTTGCCGGTAAAGTTGTTATAAGAACGAGTAAGTACCGAATGAAATTTGAAAAGTAATTAATTGATATTAAATAATGAAATAAAGAGCAGGTTAAAGAAGCAGTGTATGTTACAGACCTTGAGATGCTTCCAGTGCTGCTCCATCCAAATGATAAGCGATGAAAAGTCAAACAATGTATTATTGAACAAAACGTGCTAGTAAAATGCGTGTCCAGCTAAGATAAACGCTGAAAATCCCCTAAGGCCTGAAGATATTATAAAATAACAAATCAACTCTGAGTACCTTGTTGCATTAAATAAGATTTTATTGCACATACAATCAGGGTATACCCTACCACATAGTAGTTTCCCATAAACTCGATAAGCATTACGGGGCATTAAGTAGAAATACCTCACAGGTTCATAGATTTTGAGACAGACCGATATACCTAAACAATGAGACGACAAGCAGGAGAAAATTTAGCTCTTATTGTGGTTCCGTATATGTATACCTGTAGGCAATTGTGAAGCTTGTATTCAATTGAATACGTAAATTAAATAGAAAACACGATATTAATAGTGAAATATACAGCCAAAAGACAGAAATATTACAAAAAAAAGTTTTTAAGTCCAATTAATTCAGGTAAGGAATATCTGTTTCAAGGCGTTGCCAAGTTCAATTTTCTTCAGCCTTCTTGAGCTTACCGTGGGACTTAGCCAATTTGTGTAAGAATGTCCCTATAATATTTATTTATTTATTTATTCTAAGAATGATACCCAAAAGCTAGATCGATTTTTTGTTTGTCAAAGTTCTAAAAGTTTATATTATTAATCCCATTTTTTTACGAGTCCTAACATAATAACAATTCAATGCACAGTGCTTAGGGCTCAGGTTTCCTAGCTTAAACAATATACATGACCCCTTCGGTATTTAGGACACGGTAGTATGGATCCAAAATCCAAATGCATATCCTTGAAGCTTTGCATATGCATGCACTCCATCTTTGTTGCTTGCATTCCGAGGATGATGTCAGACAACCCTTTAAGTTAGGTTCATTATGCATCATCGGCAAATACGAAAGATGTTATTTTTAGTACTAACGATGCTTCGACTCAACCTTGAGCCGGTTTGGGCGCAAAAAATTATCAGCGACAGGAGTAAAAAACTCGTATGAGAAAGGACCGTATTTAAGTTATGTTTTTAGCAAAATGTAGTTCTGAATTACTTGCTTACATTGAAGTGTATTTCGACTTAAATTTGTTAAGAAATAACTTACAAGATGATTACGCATAGTTAAACATGTTAAAAATTTGCTCGATCAACAAAACTATACTACCTTCCCGGAACGCGCTTCTGAAAATTCTGAATCATGATGCTCTTGTGGTGGTATTATCGTCTTTATTATAATTATGATCTTATTGTCGTATTGATTCTACATTGTTTACGTATTGCTCTACTAGGGCTAGCGAAAACCTCCAAACCTACAACTTTTAAATGTACACTTTTGTTTGTATGGTTTTCTAATTCATCAACTTTCTAAGCTAATTATTAGTTCCTAGCTACATGTAAGGCGGACACTTGCAAAAGTAGCAGTCAGCGTACATAATGCTTCGGTTTGTGATGATTAATTGATTTCTGGGAAATGTGTTTAAGGAGCGAAACTCGCATTTCGTAAACAATGGAGAAAGTAAATAAACGTTCTTGGTTGCAATATTCATCCGTAAACAAGATAAATAATCCTTTGGATTTAAACGACGACAGATTGACGGCTGATTTTTTAGGGTTCCGTACCCAAAGGGTAAACACGGGACCCTATTACTAAGACTCCGCTGTCCGTCTGTCCGTCCGTCTGTCTGTCACCAGGCTGTATCTCATGAACCGTGATAGCTTGAAATTTTCACAGATGATGTATTTCTGTTGCCGCTATAACAACAAATACTAAAAACAGAATAATATAAATATTTAAATGGGGCTCCCATACAATAAACGTGATTTTTGCTGTTTTTTTCCGTAATGGTACGGAACCCTTCGTGCGCGAGTCCGACTCGCACTTGGTCGATTTTTTTTATTCCTCGAAAGCATATAATAATATACCTTTATTGACCGGGATCTTTTGTATTGTTTATGAGCTCCCGATATTTCGACGCAGTATAAGTCTAGTGAAACTAACCGTGAATCATTCAAAACTCTTAGCATATAATATGCTTGAAGACGGCATAAACAACCTGCACTGCACCCTTCTCTTCGAGATGCCAATGTTCATCACAATCACAGCATGATATTCCAATAAGGTTTTAACTGCGCACTGCTTGGCATTATCGAACAGAAGCGGGTTGCCCGTACCCCATGCAGTCGATCAACGCAGAGAGTGTCATCATCTTCCTCGCGTTATCCCGGCATTTTGCCACGGCTCATGGGAGCCTGGGGTCCGCTTGACAACTAAGGAATGGTAACCCTTTCAGTACAGGTAAAACGAAGACGGGTCAGCTAGAGTTAATCCATATTCGTATGGTATTATCAGAAAGACTGACATGACTTTTTTTTTCGCTATCCATACGTTTGCCTTGTGCCTATTTAAATACAAAATTTCTCAGGACTTATAAAGTTATATCTTCATCGACATTTAGTTCACCTACAGGGTGTCATTTTGACGTGGGTGTCTAGCTGTGTGGGTGGCAGTTCGGGATTGACCACTCCGCATAAGGTTTAGTCGTAAATCTGACTTCAACCTACAGCCTTGCGTCATCGGTCATTGTTGATGACGATGGAGTATTCTGGAGAGTGGGCCGGTTGGGAAATCATTCCGTCATTTTTTTGGTTTCATACCATAATAGTGGTAACCAACCGTAAGGTTAGGACCAAAGGCAATAGAAAAGACAGTGTGCCTATTGTACAGTCGCCATCAGATATATCGGAGCGGCCGAGATGCTCACAAATATCTGAACACGCCTCTATTGTCAAGGCGTTAAGTGCGTGTTCAGATATTTTTGAGCACCTTGGCCGCTCCAATATATCTGATGGCGACTGTACCTATTTTGAAAGCGCCCTTAAGATTACTTCACCTGTGAGTCAGCAGCGGGTCAATCGGATAACGACAACATCCAGCGCGCCCGCAGCGTGCGTCACTACATCCTTTGTTATCGCTGTTGCTTAAACTAGCAGTCGACCCACTCGGCTGTGTCAATATTTAACTACGGATTATTAATATTTTATAAAGTGATTGCAAAACGGTAATTTATGTTCTAAACACGATACGTACATGAGCATGAGCAAGCAGCGACAGAATCTAACACCTGCACTTTTAGAGGGTAACTCTTTAGAGTCTGCTTCAGATCTGCAACTCATGGCGCTTAAGTATCAGCAGGATTGATTTACGGATACTGATAATGATAACTTGTCGAATTAGTTCTATCAAAATGTAATTAATGTTCCTTATAATTTTCTTGGATGGAAACTAGTAATCTTTGGGATAGCAGCTGCAGGCGTATTTATCTTTTGTGTATGGTTTATTCACTTTTAGTATTTAGAACCGAAACTCATAGCATAGCATTTTAGGCATAAGATCAGCTGCTTAAACGGTGTGAAAAGGAGTGACGGTAATAATTTTGTGTGGTAATATCACATAACCGCAAATGAGCTCTATTTAAATCTTGTCCTAACATACAACCCTAATAATGAGTTAAGGAACGAAGCAAGTAATCATGTAGTTACTAATCAGCATTCATTCTTATGGGCAACAAATAAGAACAACTAAACGTGTTAGGAAGATTTGCAAAGGCACGAGAATCTAACCGGAACTAAATTATTAGACGGAACGGAGCTAATTAGAGAAAAAATTGCCATTTTTTTATATCTACAGTTTAGGTATGAAGTTAATTTAGTTTATTTCTATCAACGAAACGATAAGCGGATATACTTACTCCCAATAAGAATAAGTGAATTCATTCAGCAGGTCAAGCCAGGTCATTAGCTCTAAACTACATATGGTAACCGCCAAAGTAATTTCATGAACGGCTCATACAAGATTGTAATCATAATATCAATCAACAAAGAACAACGAGCCAAAAGTATTGGTGACTCAGACAGACAGAGGGACGTTGTGTGAAAGTGCAAAGAAGTCCGATAAGCATTAGTATGTACTGTTTGCTGTAACGAGTCGTTGTGAGTAACATTGTATTTGCTTCAATGGGGCAGTCTTTGGTGGAGTTTGATGTTCATTCACAGGAAGCCTTAAAAGTTTTATCGTGCCTTTGTTTAACCTTTCGTGAGGTATATAATAAAACGAAGATAAAGATTGTACATGATTTAAGTACATATTTATGTCTAGTTTGCAGCTTTTAGTCAAGATTTTATGTTCGAATATGTTTTGTTTTCCAAGGTCCAACGAAAGCATAAGTAAACAAAAAAGACTACTTAATATTTTTGCCAGCACTCGTTGCTAGATTTCTAATGCCCATTAAACTCTACTTTATATTCTACGGCCATCATATTATCGAAAATTTGACACATTGACCATAAACTGTAAGTACTGCTTCTGAATACTTAGTAGCATTACCGGGTGCCTAAAGTTTTGTTTAGTTAATATTTTCCTGTAACGCGTTAGGCACATTTGTAACTTCCAAACGATCGTTCAAGGAAATACCTAAAGACAATTCCTGAGCGATTACTGTTACTAAAGCAATGAAGAACAAACGAATAAACAAACTAATCTGCAAACCAATGACCCCTTAGAGGAATATTTGCTTAGTCTGCCTTTGTTTGAGGTATGTTTGATCTCAAGCTACAGGCCGCGGCTGCGGATTCTTATTTCGGGGAAGTAATTTTCGAGTAGTTTCAAGGTATTTGTTACACAGTGAATGGAACAATGTACCTATGTGCTATTAAATCACAATTTTCGTAATAACATTTTAAATACTGCCTAATAAGGCTGTTTTTCTGCCTCTCAAAACAATGCTAGGTAAAGGAAATTATCGGATGTAAATGCAGGCTAACTGTTATATAGACTGGTTAAAATTGAATATAAACAATCAAAACAATGAAAATTTCATTCGGGAAGAAGAATACGTGGAATGATATAGTTAACAAATATGTTGTGTAGAATTTACAAAACAAATTAAGGCGAAAGTCAGTGGCCTGAATCGTATGCAGGTTTATTTACTCTGACTGTACTGACTGGTACTTTGATCCTTGTTATTGGAAGACTGCCTGCAAATTGAACACAAAGGGATGTCACGGCTGGTTGCAAAGTGGTTAGTCATCACTTAGATTGATTAAGCGTATGTCCTCATATTTAAAGAGAAAGGTTAGGTCATCAAGACGTGTGTAGGCATGATCTATAAGTTAAGCCAGGTTTCGTGCTTACTGTAGGAATATACTCGGTATATCAGGCTAAAAACGTTGAATAAACAAACTAAGCTAGGTATAAATATGTGAACAAAGCCTCCATTATCAACTGATCAAGATATTTTTCCGCACTTTGGCCGCTCCGATGTATCTGACTGCCCAAGTACTCAACCAACCAAGATAAGTGGTAGGAATGTAGTGTTAGGTTAGGTTAAACACTAACAGACAGACACTGCCAGACACGGGCTTTCCTGTTGCTAAAGGTATAAGATAATGTCAATAACAATATGGAAGCCCAGTTTAATGGAATTTATTATTAAAGTCAAGGTATCATCATCATCATCATGTCAGCTGATAGACGTCCACTGCTGGACATAGGCCTCCCCCAAGGCTCGCCACTCCGACCGATCCTGTGCCGCTTGCATCCACCGAATTCCCGCGACCTTCACCAGGTCGTCAAGGTCTATTTTAAGTACCATAATTTTCAATTTGCATTTATGCTATGATACATTAAACATTACTATTCCGCGCTGACTCCACAGCGTCACGATTCTACATCAATCGTCATCTGACATGTCATGACACCGGTGTCAATTTGTAATACACGACTTGTTTAATAATTAGTCGTTTTAAGGCTATCTCGTTGCTTTGTTTGTTGGACTATTACTTTTCAATTTAAAATTGAGTTGACGTACAAATTATTTATTGGAATTTACAACTAGCTAAAGTCGAAGCTTACTTTACTAGAGTAAGAAATTATCAAAAATTTAATAGGACTTGAATACCTATTATTTAAAAAATTGTTGACAGATCGGGTCATTGTCATTCTTCTGTTCAACACTGAGTATGATAACAACTTAAGACAGATTTTCCTTAGCCTTGATACGGATTTTTTAACTTTCGAAAAATAACACATAATATTAAAAAACAAATAAAATGAAAGTAGTATGTTTACCTTTTTAAGGTGTTTGTTGACCCATTTTGTGAACGTCTTCTTTTGTATGGCATCTCGCTCGTCTGGAAAGAAAAAACAAAAAGATAAATACAGATATAGATGCTAAAGTATTAATAGATTGCCCATAGTATTAACCTTGGTCGCACCCTGCACCCTAAGGTGTTTTAAGACCGAGCCACCTATACCCGTACCGAAATTACAGCCGGCGAAATATCCAACGAAAATGTTCGCTTTGTCTCAAAAGTGCGCTTGAGTTTAACTTTTGTAAATTGTCAGTATATCTCCTAAGGCAGTCATAACAATTACAAAAACCCTTTTCAAAAAAGGATGTATAGAAGTATGTGTAACATAACCAACATCTGTTAATAACATACCAAAATTTTGATAACATAAAACTTATTCACGTTCTTAAATATTAACGCACTCTTAATGATTACCATAAAACCATGGGCAATAGTAGTAACTAGTAACCAAACAGTTTTGCTATCCTGCAAAGATACCATATACACATAGGCAAGACAAAATCAATAAGCCCACCTAATAAGCCAGAGTTTAGGCGTTATCCAATAACAGCAGGTGAACGAACGGATCGACGGCTAGGCTAAACATAGGCACAGCTATTTCAGGGAACCGCGTATTTCTATATCGGAAGTAGGAACTGTTTGCCAAACATTCACTATGAGAATTCGCAACAACGCATCAGGGCTGGATGTTTTGCAATTTGCAATATTTCTTTGAACATTAATTGGTGGTGGCTATGGTGTCTATTTAAAAAAAATATAACGCCATTATAGTCCTCAACTCAATATCAATAGAGTCTAAGCTAACTCTACGCCGACTTTTATACAATTCGTTATGGGGGTGTCAATCAATATAAACGTCATCTTATACCTTTAAACGAGCTATTTTATTCTCGTATATATAAGTATATATTAATATATTTCGGGGACTCGGAAACGGCTCTATTTCAATTAAATTTGCTACATACCTATATATGGGGGTTTTCGAAAAATCGGTCTTATATCTGGGAAAACGCGCATTTTTAAATTTTTATTTGTTTTCCGAGCAAACCTCGCTCTCCCAGATATGATTTTCATATAAGAGCTTGGTTCGACTCTAAGCATCAACTCTTCTAATCCTTTAAACCTTATTGGCTAAGCATTCACCAAACTGAATTATTATAGTTATCTAGTGTCATTACTTCTATGATTACTATAACAAGAATGCGGGGCCATTCGTCGCACTAACAGTTTCAGACACGTCTTAATCAACATCAAGTAAGCCGTAGTACTAATTAAAATATCTCACACCACGAGTGCTAGATGACCAAGTAAGGTATGGCCAACGCTGCCAGATCTGCCCACGTAATGCCCTATACAGAATTGATGGTTCCGACTAGACCGGTTAGGGCAAGAATTCCCTATTACTTAGTTGTGATGCATTTAACTGTTTATGCAGATCTGTTTTGAAGTATTGGCTTAGGTATCATTTGTTTATTGATTTATATGTGCTGCAGGTAGCGCAAATACTTGGCTTGCTAAGTGAGTGGGGACACCAACATAAGATTTATTTTATGGTATATTCATAATTTGAGCGATAAGTATGCATAATTATCTTTATTTTGACGTCAAAATATACAGACACGTATGTGTAGTAGGTACACGAAAGTCTGACACACTTACGTTCCCAGTTAGGTACCAATATAAGCACTTAAGCATATCAGCAAGTTGATTACCATTCGCAGATGTTCGCTTCTCGCGTTACGTATGGAGTGGAATGCTATCGCATCTCTAGACATGTAAGAATATAGACCGAACCTTGTATGAGTGGAACGAAGTTCATGTTAGTTAGGCATTGGCAATATGAGTTAGCTATTTAGGTGATATTGTACAAACCAACTGTGGATAATGTGGATATATATCGAGCAGCGACGTTGCATTTAATAAATTGTTGCTGAAGAAGGTGCAATTTAGAGGAAATCGCAGTCATTCATTAGCAATCATCTCGAGAAATGCCGACACGACGGAAATTATAACCCACTCGGCGGAAACATATACTGCGTACACTTGAGTGCAGCATACTTCACAGACGGCAAGGAATAAACTCAATACTTCATTTAGAAAAAAAAAAGATGTTGGCGCCAACAGTGGTGTGCACTTGATAGGTAACTCTAGGTTGCCTAAAAAGATGTCACTCTGAAGTTGGCAAAATCTTATGCAGGACCGACCGACCGGTGAAATTGTTCCTGTGATGTCAACAAAATCATTTTTTAATACAGTTGCTCAAAAAGTGCTACTTTACGTAGCTGTTAAGCGTGCGGAAAGTTGGTATTCGCGAACTAGTGCTTTTTACTTTTCCAATATACGTCGTAATCAACATAAAAACCTACTGTTAATGTAAGAATACGAAAAATATACATATTTCATATTTTATTACTTACCGCTTCTTCATTATAACACGTTTATTTTTAAATATTGAAGATTGAAAAACCGTTCTTAATAAGTTGTCTGAATGGAACGGAATAGCTATGCAAGGTAGAGGTAGGAATAGCTGCCGAAACGCCTGTCAAAGAAGAGGCGTTTTTTCTTACTGCAAGCTAAGTTTCCAAAGGCAACATTCGATATTGGTTTTATTCCTTACTTCTTGTTTTTCTTATTTTTTCGCAACTGCATTAAAAAACGTCGTTCGATACACATGCGGAAATGTCATTCTTCACTTGTCCCGAGTCTTGCCACTCGCCTACGGCTCGTGGCAAGATTCTCGGTGCTCGTGAATTAATGACATACTTTCCGCACTAGCATCGAAATGTACTATTACCGTGTTGTCCTGGTAAGGATTAACCTTCCACCATTTAAGAAACTTTCTGCTTCACCCACTTCTTCTTTAATTTCTTTAATGTTTTGTGTATCTTCGTTACATTTGTAATATAGCACTGAAATTGTATCGCGGCAACCTCTGACGATCACTCTCAAAGTCGTTTGAATAAAGTTACTTGACCTAACCTTAACAAATTAGGACAAACTTCACCGCAAACTTCTTAACAATTGAAGCGATGTGCGCTGAAATGTATTCTTAACGAGCGGCTGTTGTTATCGCTGCAATTGAGCATTGTGAGTGCACTGCACTTGTTAACGCCTACTGCAAGTCTTGTTCTGAGAAGGTAACATCTGACATGAAATTCTTATTCAGTTACAGTCATTTGTCTTGTTGTCTTGGTAGCTCCTGGCCCGGCGTCAGAAGCTCTCGAATGGCATACTAGTAGTACTCAAACCACGACGATCAAATTTATTGTGTTTATCAGTAACTTCAGGGTGATTGTACTTTCAAAAGAGTTATGAGTGGGATGTATAGTGGTTGTGATTTTGTGGTACACTATTTTTGCGTTATTCCTTCATATACTTACTAAATGTAAAGGGGCCCACTGATTACCCGTCCGCCGGACGATATCGGCCTGTCAGTTGTTTTTACTGACAGGCTGATATCGTCCAACGAACTGATAATCAGTAGGCTCCTGAACTTTGAATCCATATCTTACCGCATTTCCTGTTTCATTAAAAAAAGTGTCCGATCAGCTATTATTTTTAATGTCTTTGCCGTACCAAGGCGAATTTATTTTTCTTGCTTGACTGTAACAAATTGTTAAGCCACCCGAAGGTGTCTATCTCGACTCAAATAACCGTCATAGACAATAAGTGAAAGCATCGCTGCTATAGGTATCTTCCCAAACTCTTATATCCCTTAATCGGTTGCTGTCAGCTTGTCACCGATTAACGTTATTGTACAATATGGCATATCGATGGAAATGTACGGGTACCGACTAGGACTTCCGAGGTGACTAACATCTGCAGCTCTTCATACTACTTAATTCGAAGTGCAGACTGACCTACTCACATCAAGTGTAATGGCGAGTCAAGATGGAATCATCAGTTAGCGGACCGATGCCGTGATTGACAACTCAATTACACATGTGATGTAGAATCATTAAGATTGACGGGATGCGAAATTATTTCAAGTGTTTGCGGGAGTTGATTTGTCACCGTTTGGAGATGTTATCTGACACAACTGTACAATTAAATTTGACAGTACATTTATCAGGAAGTTAGGTACCAAATGACCATACCGCCTCTGTTTTTTTAGGGTTCCGTACCCAAAGGGTAAAAACGGGACCCAATTACTAAGACTCCGCTGTCCGTCTGTCCGTCTGTCACCAGGCTGTATCTCATGAACCGTGATAGCTAGACAGTTGAAATTTTCACAGATGATGTACGAGTATTTCTGTTGCCGCTATAACTACCTAATATAAATATTTAAATGGGGCTCCCATACAACAAACGTGTTTTTTTTGCTGTTTTTTTTCCGTAATGGTACGGAACCCTTCGTGCGCGAGTCCGACTCGCACTTGGACGGTTTTTAAAATTGAAAACTTCGCTGCGGGCATCACAGCCATTAGCAGTTATACTGTAACAGTCGCCTAGCAGACGGGTTTTAATGGCTAGCAAATTATAAAGGTAACATAAACAGTTCGATTGAGATAACGGAAGAATTCCCGCGCGTGCACTTAATCAGACCTTATTTATTCTGATTACTATCCATCATGATCTGAACCTTAGATCGAAGTGTTAAGAACGTTAATTCAACAGCATCGGCAGTTTATAAAGCTACCTATGATGGTCGATTAATAATCATTGCAGCCTCATTATAACATTGCACACTTACTCTAATCGATTGACTTTCTTCCAAATGATCTGTCGGATAGTTATAATGATTGCTGTAGTTTATTAAACAGTTGAAAAAAAAAATGGTGTCAAAAAATTGGAACTAGTTATACTAATTTATAATATTTATATCTGGCTTTAAAAACTAGGGCTTTTATTATTGGAGTGTTTGTCATACCTACAATTCTTGTAAAAACTGAAAAAACAAATGAAAAGCGTGGTACTTAGGTACAGGAAACAATTGAAACGTTACTAAATCTTATTGGAATCTGATTCGCTGATAAGAACGAAGCTTGAGACAAAACTGTGTGACTGTGTTAACGTATAGTTAGAGCCCCACTGTTACTTTTTACGCATCGCTAAAGTACAGGTGAAGGCCGCTGAAAAACATGATAATTTCTGTGATATAACAACGATAACATGGACAATGCTATAGTTCGACAAACGAAAAGGCAGAAGGTATAACGGGTCGCGTGGTTTGGTTTCATAGTTACGTTTGCATCCTTATTTAATTCTGTAATAAAATTGTTACAAAACAGGTTAGCACATTGAATTGTAAGGCTGATTATTTTTGAGGTGGTATTGGAGCTAATTTAACAAGAATTTGGAATAAGGCCGATCAGCAAGCAAATAACATTGACATTTTCGCCAAGTTACTCGTTGCCCGAAATAATAAAGGTTTTCCTCTTTCCTCGGTACTATTTTACTGCTCTCAGGTGTGTGTACACATGTCGTAACTAAATAATTGACACAAGGCTGCTTGGTTTCATCACGAGTTCGTGATTTAACTAAAACTATAAAATCAAACTTCCCCCACGACCAGTGGCTAGGAGTCCATATGATAAGATTCCTAAATTAGTTTCCTAGATTGGTTTCGATTATTCCACGACTCTGTGCTTTGATTTCCCAAGTGCGCTCTACACTTAATAACAGTGTTGGCCGTAATTGTTAATTTTAATTAACCATTGATCAATTTTATTAACCATTAGTTCCGCCATTAACCAATTGCATTAAAGTTAATTCGGATTAAAGTTAATTCGGATTAAATTTTTGAGACGTTAATGGCCATTGAAGTTAATTCGGATTAACTTTAATTCGGATTAACTTCAATGGCCATTAAAGTTTCAAAAAATTAATTAGAATTACTCTCAATTGCATTAACGTCTAATAAAATTACATTCGTGATATTTTAAAATGAGACAGCAAAATGACCCTGACTGAACCCTGGCAGTAGTAGCAGTACCTACCTACTACCTAGTAGAATTCTGGTTTGGTGCAACACAGACATACGCGGTTTTGGTCATTTAAATCGTCTTGATGAGCACTTCGGAGAGCCGTACCCATGATAGAGCTGATGCTGAACCCTGGCAGTACCTAATGGATCTAAGGTTTGGTGCAACATAGGCACACGCTGTTTTAGTCATCCGACTCGTCTTGATGAGCACTTCGGAGAGCCATACCCATGATAGAGCTGATGCTGAACCCTGGCAGTACCTAATGGATCTAAGGTTTGGTGCAACATAGGCACACGCTGTTTTAGTCATCCGACTCGTCTTGATGAGCACTTAGGAGAGCAGTACCCATGATAGAGCTGATGCTGAACCCTGGCAGTACCTAGTGGATCTAAGGTTTGGTGCAACATAGGCACACGCTGTTTTAGTCACCCCACTCGTCTTGATGAGCACTTAGGAGAGCAGTACCCATAATGGAGCTGATGCTGAACCCTGGCAGTACCTAGCGGAACAAAGGTTTGGTGCAACATAGGCACACGCTGTTTTAGTCATCCGACTCGTCTTGATGAGCACTTAGGAGAGCAGTACCCATGATAGAGCTGATGCTGAACCCTGGCACTACCTAGTGGATTTAAGGTTTGGTGCAACATAGGCACACGCTGTTTTAGTCACCCGACTCGTCTTGATGAGCACTTAGGAGAGCGGTACCCATAATGGAGCTGATGCTGAACCCTGGCAGTACCTAGTGGATCTAAGGTTTGGTGCAACATAGGCACACGCTGTTTTAGTCACCCGACTCGTCTTGATGAGCACTTAGGAGAGCAGTACCCATGATAGAGCTGATGCTGAACCCTGGCAGTACCTAGTGGATCTAAGGTATGGTGCAACATAGGCACACGCTGTTTTAGTCACCCGACTCGTCTTGATGAGCACTTAGGAGAGCGGTACCCATGATAGAGCTGATGCTGAACCCTGGCAGTACCTAGTGGATCTAAGGTTTGGTGCAACATAGGCACACGCTGTTTTAGTCACCCGACTCGTCTTGATGAGCACTTAGGAGAGCAGTACCCATGATAGAGCTGATGCTGAACCCTGGCACTACCTAGTGGATCTAAGGTTTGGTGCAACATAGCCACACGCTGTTTTAGTCACCCGACTCGTCTTGATGAGCACTTAGGAGAGCGGTACCCATGATAGAGCTGATGCTGAACCCTGGCAGTACCTAGTGGATCTAAGGTTTGGTGCAACATAGGCACACGCTGTTTTAGTCACCCGACTCGACTTGATGAGCACTTAGGAGAGCGGTACCCATGATAGAGCTGATGCTGGACCCTGGCAGTACCTAGTGGATCTAAGGTTTGGTGCAACATAGGCACACGCAGTTTTAGTCACCCGACTCGTCTTGATGAGCACTTAGGAGAGCGGTACCCATGATAGAGCTGATGCTGAACCCTGGCAGTACCTAGTGGATCTAAGGTTTGGTGCAACATAGGCACACGCTGTTTTAGTCACCCGACTCGTCTTGATGAGCACTTAGGAGAGCAGTACCCATAATGGAGCTGATGCTGAACCCTGGCAGTACCTAGCGGAACTAAGGATTGGTGCAACATAGGCACACGCTGTTTTAGTCATCCGACTCGTCTTGATGAGCACTTAGGAGAGCAGTACCCATGATAGAGCTGATGCTGAACCCTGGCACTACCTAGTGGATCTAAGGTTTGGTGCAACATAGGCACACGCTGTTTTAGTCACCCGACTCGTCTTGATGAGCACTTAGGAGAGCAGTACCCATAATGGAGCTGATGCTGAACCCTGGCAGTACCTAGCGGAACTAAGGTTTGGTGCAACATAGGCACACGCTGTTTTAGTCATCCGACTCGTCTTGATGAGCACTTAGGAGAGCGGTACCCATGATAGAGCTGATGTTGAACCCTGGCAATACCCAGTGGATCTAAGGTTTGGTGCAATATAGGCGCGCGCTGTTTTGGGCATCCGACACGTCTTGATGAGCACTTAGGAGAGCAGTACCCATGATAGAGCTGATGCTGAACCCTGGCAGTACCTAGTGGGTCTAAGGTTTGGTGCAACATAGGCACCCGCTGTTTTAGTCACCAGACTCGTCTTGATGAGCACTTAGGAGAGCGGTACCCACGATAGAGCTGATGCTGAACCCTGGCAGTACCTAGTGGATCTAAGGTTTGGTGCAACATAGGCACGCGCTGTTTTGGTCATCTGACTCGTCTTGATGAGCACTTAGGAGAGCAGTACCCATGATAGAGCTGATGCTGAACCCTGGCAGTACATAGTGGAACTAAGGTTTAGTACAACATAGGCACACGCTGTTATGGTCATCTCACTCGTTCTAATGAGCACTTGGGAGCGCAATATTTGAATATTATCTTGAGATACATAACTCATAAGATAGATAACATATACTTATGGCAGTAAGCAGTAGGTCTAGGTACTTACTAGGACTCAGGTATGGTCCAATCTATTCACGCGCTGTTTTGGTTCATCCTTTTTAATTAAGTTGATGGGAATAGTAACAAAAGTGCTGCCGAATCAATGTTTTGTAAATTTTTGTATTATTCAACACTTTCAGCGCCAAGCGCCCCATTTCAATAACAAAATGAACCCGACCATCGGGTTCTTGGCACTGAAAGTGTTAACTGATCATGATTACCAATGTCATGGTCATGCAATATTATGTAAGATATGAAAGAATATGTTTGTATTTATGAACTGAATCGGAATCCTTACAGGGATAAATTAAAATAACATATTTATTTATCATTATTTATTTATTTAAGAAAATATATTACAAATTATATACCACTAATTATTTTATCAATTATAAAAATTAAGTCTTATTTTATACATAATGATACAGATGTAGTGCATAATTGTTTACCATCGTATTTTCGCGGAAACGCACGAACGTGTCTTGCTATTTCAGTCAGTCTCAGTACAAAAATACTGAGGTTGACAGAAGAAGCATGACAAATACGAACGTTTCCGTGAAAATACGACGACAAACACTTATGCACTACATCTGTATCATTATGTATAAAATAAGACTTAATTTTTATAATTGTTAAAATAATTAGTGGTATATAATTTGTAATACATTTTTTTTAATAAATAAATAAATAAATAAATAATGATAAATAAATATGTTATTTTAATTTATCCCTGTAAGGATTCCGATTCAGTTCATAAATACAAACATATTCTTTCATATCTTACATAATATTGCATGACCATGACATTGGTAATCATGATCAGTTAACACTTTCAGTGCCAAGAACCCGATAGTCGGGTTCATTTTGTTATTGAAATGGGGCGCTTGGCGCTGAAAGTGTGTTGAATAATACAAAAATTTACAAAACATTGATTAGGCAGCACTTTTGTTACTATTCCCATCAACTTAATAAAAAAAGATGAACCAAAACAGCGCGTGAATAGATTGGACCATACCTGAGTCCTAGTAAGTACCTCTAGGTACTTACTAGGACCTACTGCTTACTGCCATAAGTATATGTCATCTATCTTATGAGTATCTCAAGATAATATTCAAATATTGCGCTCCCAAGTGCTCATTAGAACGAGTGAGATGACCATAACAGCGTGTGCCTATGTTGTACCAAACCTTAGTTCCACTATGTACTGCCAGGGTTCAGCATCAGCTCTATCATGGGTACTGCTCTCCCAAGTGCTCATTAGAACGAGTGAGATGACCATAACAGCGTGTGCCTATGTTGTACCAAACCTTAGTTCCACTATGTACTGCCAGGGTTCAGCATCAGCTCTATCATGGGTACTGCTCTCCTAAGTGCTCATCAAGACGAGTCGGATGACCTAAACAGCGCGTGCCTATGTTGCACCAAACCTTAGATCCACTAGGTACTGCCAGGGTTCAGCATCAGCTCTATCATGGGTACTGCTCTCCTAAGTGCTCATCAAGACGAGTCGGGTGACTAAAACAGCGTGTGCCTATGTTGCACGTTGCACCAAACCTTAGATCCACTAGGTACTGCCAGGGTTCAGCATCGGCTCTATCATGGGTACTGCTCTCCTAAGTGCTCATCAAGACGAGTCGGGTGACTAAAACAGCGTGTGCCTATGTTGCACCAAACCTTAGATCCACTAGGTACTGCCAGGGTTCAGCATCAGCTCTATCATGGGTACCGCTCTCCTAAGTGCTCATCAAGACGAGTCGGGTGACTAAAACAGCGTGTGCCTATGTTGCACCAAACCTTAGATCCACTAGGTAGTGCCAGGGTTCAGCATCAGCTCTATCATGGGTACTGCTCTCCTAAGTGCTCATCAAGACGAGTCGGATGACTAAAACAGCGTGTGCCTATGTTGCACCAAACCTTAGTTCCGCTAGGTACTGCCAGGGTTCAGCATCAGCTCCATTATGGGTACTGCTCTCCTAAGTGCTCATCAAGACGAGTCGGGTGACTAAAACAGCGTGTGCCTATGTTGCACCAAACCTTAGATCCACTAGGTACTGCCAGGGTTCAGCATCAGCTCTATCATGGGTACTGCTCTCCTAAGTGCTCATCAAGACGAGTCGGGTGACTAAAACAGCGTGTGCCTATGTTGCACCAACCCTTAGATCCACTAGGTACTGCCAGGGTTCAGCATCAGCTCTATCATGGGTACTGCTCTCCTAAGTGCTCATCAAGACGAGTCGGGTGACTAAAACTGCGTGTGCCTATGTTGCACCAAACCTTAGATCCACTAGGTACTGCCAGGGTTCAGCATCAGCTCTATCATGGGTACTGCTCTCCTAAGTGCTCATCAAGACGAGTCGGGTGACTTAAACAGCGTGTGCCTATGTTGCACGTTGCACCAAACCTTAGATCCACTAGGTACTGCCAGGGTTCAGCATCGGCTCTATCATGGGTACTGCTCTCCTAAGTGCTCATCAAGACGAGTCGGGTGACTAAAACAGCGTGTGCCTATGTTGCACCAAACCTTAGATCCACTAGGTACTGCCAGGGTTCAGCATCAGCTCTATCATGGGTACCGCTCTCCTAAGTGCTCATCAAGACGAGTCGGGTGACTAAAACAGCGTGTGCCTATGTTGCACCAAACCTTAGATCCACTAGGTAGTGCCAGGGTTCAGCATCAGCTCTATCATGGGTACTGCTCTCCTAAGTGCTCATCAAGACGAGTCGGATGACTAAAACAGCGTGTGCCTATGTTGCACCAAACCTTAGTTCCGCTAGGTACTGCCAGGGTTCAGCATCAGCTCCATTATGGGTACTGCTCTCCTAAGTGCTCATCAAGACGAGTCGGGTGACTAAAACAGCGTGTGCCTATGTTGCACCAAACCTTAGATCCACTAGGTACTGCCAGGGTTCAGCATCAGCTCTATCATGGGTACTGCTCTCCTAAGTGCTCATCAAGGCGAGTCGGGTGACTAAAACTGCGTGTGCCTATGTTGCACCAAACCTTAGATCCACTAGGTACTGCCAGGGTTCAGCATCAGCTCTATCATGGGTACCGCTCTCCCAAGTGCTCATCAAGACGAGTCGGGTGACTAAAACAGCGTGTGCCTATGTTGCACCAAACCTTAGATCCACTAGGTACTGCCAGGGTTCAGCATCAGCTCTATCATGGGTACCGCTCTCCTAAGTACTCATCAAGACGAGTCGGGTGACTAAAACAGCGTGTGCCTATGTTGCACCAAACCTTAGATCCACTAGGTAGTGCCAGGGTTCAGCATCAGCTCTATCATGGGTACTGCTCTCCTAAGTGCTCATCAAGACGAGTCGGGTGACTAAAACAGCGTGTGCCTATGTTGCACCAAACCTTAGATCCACTAGGTACTGCCAGGGTTCAGCATCAGCTCTATCATGGGTACCGCTCTCCTAAGTGCTCATCAAGACGAGTCGGGTGACTAAAACAGCGTGTGCCTATGTTGCACCAAACCTTAGATCCACTAGGTACTGCCAGGGTTCAGCATCAGCTCTATCATGGGTACTGCTCTCCTAAGTGCTCATCAAGACGAGTCGGGTGACTAAAACAGCGTGTGCCTATGTTGCACCAAACCTTAGATCCACTAGGTACTGCCAGGGTTCAGCATCAGCTCCATTATGGGTACTGCTCTCCTAAGTGCTCATCAAGACGAGTCGGGTGACTAAATCAGCGTGTGCCTATGTTGCACCAAACCTTAGATCCACTAGGTACTGCCAGGGTTCAGCATCAGCTCTATCATGGGTACCGCTCTCCTAAGTGCTCATCAAGACGAGTCGGGTGACTAAAACAGCGTGTGCCTATGTTGCACCAAACCTTAGATCCACTAGGTAGTGCCAGGGTTCAGCATCAGCTCTATCATGGGTACTGCTCTCCTAAGTGCTCATCAAGACGAGTCGGATGACTAAAACAGCGTGTGCCTATGTTGCACCAAACCTTAGTTCCGCTAGGTACTGCCAGGGTTCAGCATCAGCTCCATTATGGGTACTGCTCTCCTAAGTGCTCATCAAGACGAGTGGGGTGACTAAAACAGCGTGTGCCTATATTGCACCAAACCTTAGATCCACTAGGTACCGCCAGGGTTCAGCATCAGCTCTATCATGAGTACTGCTCTCCTAAGTGCTCATCAAGACGAGTCGGATGACTAAAACAGCGTGTGCCTATGTTGCACCAAACCTTAGATCCATTAGGTACTGCCAGGGTTCAGCATCAGCTCTATCATGGGTATGGCTCTCCGAAGTGCTCATCAAGACGAGTCGGATGACTAAAACAGCGTGTGCCTATGTTGCACCAAACCTTAGATCCATTAGGTACTGCCAGGGTTCAGCATCAGCTCTATCATGGGTACGGCTCTCCGAAGTGCTCATCAAGACGATTTAAATGACCAAAACCGCGTATGTCTGTGTTGCACCAAACCAGAATTCTACTAGGTAGTAGGTAGGTACTGCTACTACTGCCAGGGTTCAGTCAGGGTCATTTTGCTGTCTCATTTTAAAATATCACGAATGTAATTTTATTAGACGTTAATGCAATTTGAGAGTAATTCTAATTAATTTTTTGAAACTTTAATGGCCATTGAAGTTAATCCGAATTAAAGTTAATCCGAATTAACTTCAATGGCCATTAACGTCTCAAAAATTTAATCCGAATTAACTTTAATCCGAATTAACTTTAATCCGAATTAAATGGCTAATGGTTAATGGCCATTAACCTTTTTAATTGTTAATTTTTAATGGTTAATGGCATTAGCGTTCGGCCAACACTGCTTAATAAGATGCTCCTCTGACGAACACAGGCACACTCAGTTAGAGTCTGTTCGCTAATTTGCTGCATTGGCTTTAGCAAGTGCTGCAACTAGGATTTACGATTATGATGCCAGTATGCGTGCTGTTGCAATTTACTAAATTATTGAATATAATATAATTTACGACAGTCGTACTAGTGTCGTAGTCGAGCCCGCTTCAGTTTACCAATTAATGATTTGATATCTGCACAATTTAACATTGACTCGACCCGGTAATCCAATTGAACAATTAATTTTCCATGTTTATTTATTTATAGCATAATTTGTGTGTTTAATACCTGCTATTTGCTGAGTCAAAAGTGGTTTACGTAACGTATACCTATATAATTGCTAGTGAGTGTACAACCTGCTCAAAAAAACATCAGCAGCAAACTTCCTTCACATAAATTGGCAGAGCTCTCTGGAAACAATGAAGGTTTTTCAATGGAACTACTACATACCCTATAGGTATTATTTGTTTACCTAATTACCTTGGTAACCGGTCCGCATTGACCCACTGCTAACTGAAGTCTATCTGCGAGTTTATCGGATTCCTGCGGTTCCGTACATGGCGTAGTCAGTTCCGCAATTGCTTTAACAGTCTGTTTCACTGTCTGCTAAATCTAGGCAGATTATCGTTGATTTGTTACTATGGGCTGACACACGTATTTAGCCGCGTTGGCGGATGCTTTATGAGCTTCGAAATAGGCGACAAATTTAGGAGAACGTCGACCTTTCTCTGATGCATGGAACTAAAGTTGATACGCCCAGCCGGGCTAGCACATGATTGGCGCGAGAGTATCTCGCCGCGACATAGACTACTCGTCCCCCTTTAATTCATACAGTTAGTAAAAGACGGGTAGTCTATCTCACGGCGAGATACTGTCGCGTCAATCATGTGCTCGGTCTACAGGATTACTTAAATTTGAGACTATTAAAACAATCGTCTATATGTATTATAATAAAAGTAATCATCGTTTGAAGCATCAAATATTTTCTGTCAACCAACCAATGTAAGAAAGTAACCCAATTTTTTTTACCACGTTCACGTTATAACATGTTACATAAAATTCATATCATGTGTTATTTAAAATCATCATAGACAAGAGACACAAACTGGACATCAAAATATTTCTTATTAAATTTTGATATGTATAAGGATATATGTGCAAGTCACCACTTGAGACCCGTGCAGTAGAGAGCTAACCAGCAAATTGGTCTTATTAAGAAATTCGTTCCAATGTCGTCTGGTCTCCACTGGTCACCCTTTGAACTTCGAGCTGATTCAACAGATGCCGCCACAGGTACCGGTTTCTACAGTTATTGGCTTTAATTGGTTTTTACGAGGAATTTAATTGGCTTCGATCTGTCGGGACAGTTTCAGTTCTCTATTGCATTGCAGCGGTTAATTAGAAATGGAGATTTATTGTTTATCTACCAGTACTATTAGACATGACAGCCGACATGTCGAGGCAAGTTACTTTAGTGTAATTTTATATACCTATTATCTAATCAATACTACAAGAAAAACATTTAAAGAGAAAATGAAACTAAACAATCAACAGTGTAACACTGTGGGTGTGGGCACGCCATGGACCTGTGGTTGGACATAAGAATTATACTTCAATCAAAAATGTATGAAATTAAGTCAGGATCTTGGGAATATGTTCAGGGCTAACCCTCCCAAATATTACGGTTGTTTGTCAATTGCATGAAAAGTTATCATCGAATCACAGAAAATTCTCATGTCCAACAACAAGTATGGATGGAGTTACAGTGCGTGGGTAAGACACAAAACTGGAAGAATATGAGTAGTTTTGATAACAAACATATATTATACATCTACTTAATACCCCGCATGTTGTTTCGTTAGGTACTTACACTGAATTAAACGGCGACACACTTAACAAACCATTTCATCCATATGCGAATGAAACAGGGTATATTAATGGCCACTAAAGTGGTGGTACTGGTACGTTTAAAAATAATGTTATTATCTTACACATTAATTAATGCTAGTTAGTAAGTAAAACAGACAGGCTCGATGTTAATTAGTAGCAACACAGAAACACATCACGCTCAAAACAAGTTTGACAACTCATCACAAATCACAAGACAATACATGTTTTTATTTTCGTGTTACTAAGGCGACATTAGTTTAAGTTCTGCTTAATTTTATCAAAATCAATATTTTATTTGTCAATGAAAAAAAAATACTCCCCGCAGAGAATATCATAACATATTCAATAATATTCATGGCTAAAACAACTGGATAAATCCTTTTAAATTATTGTCATTGTATCCTATTACGAAAAACGGCCAGCATTTAAAACTGGCACTTAAAAATAAATGACATTGTTAATGGCTTAAAACTTTTAGTTTGAAGGCAAAACGAGTATTCTGAATTGCGATACGTTTACTATGTTTTAATTTAAGTTGATTACTGCTGACGTTTAGATATATAGCCACGCGTAAAAGCAACGACCAATTAATGTTATATGTAAATGTGTTAGCGATTTGATTTGAAAATATAGAGGTATCCCTAATCAGTTACTTTTGCGACTTTTAACTGCCAGTGTCACTAAAGATTGCAGTTAAAGAAAGTCTGTAATGTTTTGTTTTTATCAAAATATGCTAATGTAATGACAGACCTATCGTTGGTACAAAGAGTTAGTGAAACTTGTCAAGTTGTCACACGCACTCGTGCTGCTCTCACTGTTGGTGTGGTTTACTTTGCGGCAGTTTACAGACAGTTTTCACAGTTTTTAAATAAAGTTATTGCTATTCAATCCCAATTTTCTTATGTTAGTTCGTCATAGAAATTAAAATCGACTGTGCAAATATTTGGGTAGATTTTGTTATATTAGATACTACGCCAAAAGACTCGTCGCTATTATATATATCGGAGCGGTCAAGGTGTTCACAAATATCTGAACTAAGCCTCTATTATCAAGACATTAGTGAGTGTTTAGGCAAATTTGAGCACCTTGGCCGCTCCGATATATATCAGATGGCGACTGTACTATCCTATAAGTTTACAAAACCGCCACAAAGCAACGCACGTAAAGAACGCAAGCGTTGTAAACAACACAACACGCGCATTCTCTATAACCGCCACCACGAACCTGTCTGCTGTATAAAGAACCCCCAACATGTGGTACCTTTGAACTTGGTCAAGTTCTCCTCGTACACCTGGTCGTGCGAGTCGTTGCCGTGTCTCCGGTCGCCGCGGTGCCGCTTCGGCTGATGCGGGCCCTCGTAGAACCCGTTCCCGTTCACTCCGTCCACCTCCTGCGGGTCGAACCCGAGCCGCTCCTTGTAGTACGCTTGCGTCGACATGTTAGATCAACACTCGCATGCCGGTCACTTTAAACACTATACACTTTCGTTTTTTTCGCTGAAACGATGACACAGGATCCGCCAAAATCCTGCAACCCGCCTGCGACCAAGGTTGGCAATGATTCACCAGAGTATCACCGCATCGACTCCACAAAAGGAAAGTTGCACAGATCCCTTGACACACACTTTTTGATCTTGACACGATTTTTTCACATAATTTATCTGCCACTGTGTCACTTATTGATTAAAAGTTTGTTAATATGGCAACTTTATGGTTAATTTGGAATGCTTGGTTACGTTTAAATCGAATGTCGGTTCGTTTACGTTTGTCTATGATTCACGTCGGGTTTCACATGGCTTCTTGCATCTGGTTACATAGAGAAGCAGTGGAAACACCTGCGGAATGGAAACACAATGGAATGAGATAATTTCCATTATGAAGTTTCGAGGTCCATGTTGCCTCATACACTAATCAATTTATTTACGCTCTTTCGGAGGTTAGGTAATGACGACGATTATAAAAACCCAACGATGATTTCGGTATTTAAAAACCTTGTTACGGAGTAGGTATTCGCGGCTTTGATTAGCGTGTTATATTTTTATTCTCGATCAAAACATGATTATGACGAAACCGTTTAAGAATGAGGAATAATTACTGTTTGATTATACGCGACATAAGAAAAGACGATTAAATATGACATATGAATAAATCTTACAGTTTATGCTTTATCAAGTAACGCGTCAATTGTTTTATAAATAGTCACATATATATAGCAGACAACGATAACATCATACACATATCCTTTCGTTATAGTTATCCATTACCCATCAAAGACGTTAAAATTTAAAACCCATTCCAAGAATTGCGGATATATTAGAAGCTATGGTATGTTACATATGTTATAATAAATGCGATAAAAATAACCGACCCGTCTGACGGGGTATCTACCTGCGCGGACGTTAGACCTTTGGATTTAAACCGACTACATATTTAGTCACATTTACAATCGGATCTATCGCGAATTTTTTGTGTTGTGTTTGTGTTGTTTTGTTGATCCGACTAACCAAATCGAAATCGCACGCCAGCATCATAATTACCTAAGATACACCCAAAATTAAATCGAGAATTATATTCTTCGAAGTGACTAACAAAATTGTGGCTAATTAAGTAAAATCAGTAATAGCCTAATAGGCTTAAATGATTAGTAGGGTACGATGCCATAGATGCCTAAGACTCAGTAAAACTGCCGCCGTATATCTATGAAAATATTAATAATTTCGTAACACCAGCCGGTAAAGATTGATTGTTCAAAAACATGTTGGGCAAATTTCGAGTAGTTTCCTTATGTTGGCTGGTAGAATTGACTTTTAAATGATGACTTTGAATGATAAATATTTAATAACATTTATTTTGAATTGGTTTGCTTTGATTTTATTTGATATTTTACAGTTAGTATTTTCCTTGTGTTGGCGTTGAAAAATGTTGTGTTTCCCTTGGTGGCAAAATCTGAACGCAAGTCGCAACGCTCAAGATTCCATTTTCAAACCACTCGCTACGCTCGTGGCTTGCTCGCGTGTCGATTTTAGCACGAGAGGTTAAACAACAACTTTGCCCCTTTGTAAAAAAAAATGACTATTTCACCTTTATAAATCAAAACAAGGTGAAAAAGCAATCCTTGATTTGTCATTGCCAATTACTGTCACGCGAATATTTCTCGAAATCCGGAATGCTAAGAGCGGTGCATTTATCGAAATTAAGTCCAATAGCGGTCGGAATTGTCCCTTTATTTGGCACAATAATACCTTGCTTCACGGCCGATTTCCAAAAGCGAAAATTATAACGGCAAAATAAACACGTACATATGTACATCCATTGTCAGAGTTGGGTTGACTAAGTGAAAATTATTATTTTGTTACTTACGAGTACGGCCTTGACATCGATGGCTAAAAATGGACGCGTCATGGTTTTAATTGCAATCCTTTATCATCGACACTTACCAATTATAAAGTTTGATTATCTCTGGTTCAAGATGATTGGGTTTTCCTCGAATTACCTAGCAAAACAACCAGCAAGTGAATAAAGACTCAACAAGTTAGTCAAAAAACTAAATTACTTTCGACTTGACATTGAGATATTATTTAACATTATAAATATATTGTTTCAATTAATTCATCTTGCAAAATTAATAAAAACTAGTTTTAAGTTAAAACATGGTCAACATTCTTTAGAAATAAATTAACAGTAACTGTAAAAAATACAGATCTGACAGTCCTAAAAATTCAGAAAACATCAAATGTAATCATATTTTACTTATCAGATCTACCATCAAGTACGAATATTAATCCTAGGCGGGCACGAATAACAAGTAAAACCCGCTTTTCGGGTCCGGATTCGCCAAAACCGATTGTGTGACAGTCACCAAACGCACAGACAAATAATTCATCCACGGCGGTGACCTTGCGTACCGCCGTGGGAATCCGACGGGTGCCGGCGCCCCAGTGCCAGCGGGAACAATAGGTGCCAAAACTTTTTTGGGCTATAACCTGATTGTTTACATAGTGGGGCCACAGCGATGAAGATTGTGTTATTCATAGAATAACATCTGAATTTGATTATATTTTGTGATGGATGACGAATTACATTATCAATTTATCATATAAATAGAACTGTATATTTTCCGGCGTACCAAAAAATTGTGGTTCAATTTGTTCAATCTATGATTATTCTGTGTAGACACCCAAATAATATCAGATATTGTAAAACTAGTGGACTCTGTGGGCTGTAGATTTCGCAAAAACAAAAAAAACCTGCTCATCGAATTTCTATTCAAAAGTACGACCTGTAGGCGAGAACATACGAAAGAATTTTTGCCCAAGCTACAACAGTAACGTTCGATTTCGCTCGGTCAATCCGCTCAGCTAATGTAACCGCTCGCATAGCCACCTCGTCAGATAAGGTCACACAAGGCATTTTCACTGCATTGTCCAGTTTCCAAACCGAGCCAAGAGCATGTGACACGGTTTCGAAACTCCAAATGATACCCATGACTAAATATTGCAGCTAATGCTGTCATTACATTGTAATCTGGCCACAGATGAGAACAAGATGATTGATGGACTTGACGGAAAAAAGTTTCTGAGGAACAATTGAATTTTATGAAGTTAAAATAAGGATCGAACCGACCGGAAGGACGACCGGTCTGGCCTAGTGGGTAGTGACCCTGCCTGTGAAGCCGATGGTCCTGGGTTCGAATCCCGGTAAGGGCATTTATTTGTGTGATGAGCACAGATATTTGTTCCTGAGTCATGGGTGTTTTCTATGTATTTAAGTATTTATATATTATGTATATCGTTGTGTGAGTACCCATAACACAAGCCTCCTTGGGCTTACCGTGGGACTTAGTCAATCTGTGTAAGAATAATGTCCTATAATATTTATTTATTTATTATTTATTTATTAAAGTAAGGATTTGAGTGAGCTTGACTTGACGTGTTTGAAAAAATGAACTGAGTAATTAAACAAACATATTGCCTATGGTTTAAAGGTCATAAGTTTATAAAAAATTGCAGGGATATAAACACATATGAAGACTAATCGTTTACCAATCTAGCCAAATCATTACTGTATAAGTATTTAGGAGGTATCAACGGATATAAATAAATTAAAAATGTAGTTAATGAATGGCATCACTGCCAGACGTAGCGTTTCCTTGCGAAGGTTTTCAAGCGTGTATAATCGTTGCCTAATTCCATTAGTTTCATTCAATTGTTTTCAACCTACGTGGCGATCAGCGGCCGTTTACTAAAGATGGTTAAAAAACACACCTTACTAACAATATTATCAGTTCCGTTTCGAAATTAACTTCCGTCAATTTTAGGCCTTATCGCGTTAGGAGTACAGTAGTGTTCGAATAAATAAGTTTTTTCTTCGTTAATGTTATCATTGTACTCAATTAGGCCGTAACATGTCACACGAATTGTTCCTAATTGAAAACTTGTGTTCGATGAAACAAAAGACGACGCTACGACCGACTGTATTTCCTATGATAACTTGCACGCGTAGATTCCCAGTTATGTTGTTAAAAATAAAGACGTTATCTGGGATTCTTTACCCGTTCCTTCTTCAAATAGTAGGAAATGTTACAACTTTTATCTAATCAAGTAATCATAAAGCAAATCTCATACGAAATATGATACAGATTAATGGAATGAAAAGCTAACATCGTCAACCATAACTCAGTCAACATAAGGCATTGCAAAATAACGGCATGCAAGTAAATACGCGGATGTATTTAAAACATGTCTCGCGGGTAAAACTGACCGACTGCAAACATATATGTCCACAGAAGTCTATTCAGGGTACACAAATACTATTTGCTTGTTTGGACAGTGGCTAACAGTTGAACGTTATTACACTGTTAAAATATAGGTAGTAAAATAAATCGTTAAGACATAATAACCAGATTTATAATCAGACATCGTAAATTTTGCAGCAATTTTGGTACAGCACTGCTGTTTTAAAGGGATTTGTATACCAAATTCAAGCTGAAAGGATTAATTAAGTGTTAAACGGCAATATGAATCTTAATTAACCATTTCTATAGAAATTGTTTTAAGCACTTCCTTTAATTCCACTATACTTCACCGATATTGCAACAAAATTTACGATTGTCGTTTATTTAAAAAAAAAAAGTTTGTTACAAGAGTGTAACAAATCACATCATTTATCTTCAGGATTTATTTTATAGTTTCTTAGTTTGTGAACATAAAATAGGTATACATACGACTATACTTACATGAACGCATTGGGAGTTTACCTACAACTTCCCCGGAATTGTTGTTTAAAACCATTTGATACGACATCTTAAATGTAAGAATTACAAACATTTCCCTCATCCCGTTAAAGAGCTCAGCCAGCCAGCGCATGAGACCAAATTTGATGATAATACTTAAACCCATTGCCGTGGGAAGCTTAATATCTCGAGCCGGATCTGCCATTGTAAAGAATACAGTTTAAAAATAATCCAATTCATTTGACCATTGACCGGGATCACCGTTACTATTTATTGCCGTGAAATCTCTAATATGCAGTTCGCCATTTTCTCGCTGAATGGTTTTACGTTCCTCGGCCGGTCGCAAGTATTTCTTGGTCGGTACTTAGTGAGCTGGTTCTAAACACGTAAACGTGTTTGAAAGTATTTCTCTTGAGATATGTAACTAAATATGTGAAGGGATAGAACAACAGCAGCGCTTGTTCTTTGAAAATTCGAAATGAATCCTATTTAATATAGTAACAAAGACGAAGAAATGTACCAGAACATTTAGTATAACGTAATATTTATGTCAAGACCACGTTGAATGCGATCCAGCTGAATCACTGGCAAACATTCTCGAAAACCACTTAAAGACAATAAAATAATTACCATAATAATACCGTTTCTCAATAACACGCCACAAAGAAACACAACATTTGTTACGAACGAAGGCTCTTGTTGATTCGTACTGTGTATGTACCTCTATTGGGAATAATATGGATGATCTCATATTTGCAAATAAATTTAACGCTATTGTATTAATTTATTTATAAATGCAATTTTTTAAGGTAATAACTGCAGCAGAAACTGCTTTAATTAAAACTGTATTAGTCACAATGACGTCACTTCGAATAATAACATGTGGTACTCAAGAATAACACTTAAGTATGTTAAGATGTACATTTTTGGTACCAATAATTCATTAAAATATTCAGATAGGATAAATAAAAGGATTAGCCATAACAAGCACAGAATGCAATGCATGCTGCCACAAAGGCTAATTGTTAAGAACGCAAAAATGAGAATAATCATATTTACAGTACCGAAGCTATTTCGCACAATAAGTATCCGATAAGGACACAGTGGAGATAAAAATCACAACACTGGTCCATTGAGGAACGAGCAAAACATGGGGAACAATGATCGGAACGCGGGCCATCCGACCGGTTCTAACGGTACCGCTAAGTACATTTCACGTACGAAACTAGTATCCGAGATTCGATGCGGCATGATCAACGCGGTGTGGTATAGTCTTCTACGCATCTTTACTCCCAAATGTACTGAATTACTGATTCAATAATGAACAGGTAACTCACGTATACCTTGGACAGTGTTTGGACACACATAGTTAAAGTAAACAGCAAGATTTAGAATGTTAAATATTTAGTTGCGATGCCTAGCGAACGTAATTACCGTTTCCATTCCTATCACATAATGTAACTGTTTGTAATATTGCGTTGAATTCAAATTAAATATAAGCACAGATATACGACCTTGCAGACTTAAGGAGAGATGATTATTTTAACCCGTACCACCGATATTGATTCGACAAATTTGGTACAATTTCCAAAATAAACGTATTAGGCGGCAATGACACCCTTCTTTATGGTTACTTAATAAATTGTCAATTGCACTAGAAATGTGTTACGCGTTAAATATAAATAGAATGTCACACGTGTCATACAAATACGTATCGATGTGAAGTTAACATCTGAGGTTTTTGCTAGTCGGTCTCGATACCTGATCGGTACACCGATGGCGCCCTCAATAACCTTCTAATTTACTTTTTTACAAGACTGTTTTTTGTGTCTAGTCATTAACTGTCATACAGTTTGCAAATCAATATCAAAAGAAATAAATTTTAGTAGAGCGATCATATTTCTATACCTAAAGGCGGGCTCGGGATATTTTTTTCGATCTTATTTCCTTGTATATTGCATAATGTTTATATGCAAAATCAACTTAGGCAAAAGTATCATTGTTAAGTCTGCAAAAAAGTACTATACTTTTACAGTCTTCAGCGCTTATCTCCCGTGCTTGTTTTATACAACTAGCTACTGATTTATAAATGGACTCTACTATTTTTGACCGAACGAAGTTAGATTGTATTATACTCAATCAGTGTTGCATTTTATAAATGGCTTGTTTGCGCATTTGTTTAAGCATTCATAATTTTAAAGTTTAATGCCAATTTAGTTTGGATTGAGGCAGAACAGAAGTTTATTGGAAAACGAGTGAACGTAATATCTTTCAATATCAATGCAGTCTTGTCATAGAAGTAGTTAGTCTTTTTATGATATGATCGATAAATCAATCATAGAGATCGGAATCAGACATCCAGGAAGAGTTATAAAAATATTCACAAGGTCGATTGTTCATGAATATTAATATATTATTATAACACTAAAAACACATTTCTTAGATGATTTACCATTGAATTGATTGGCCCACACGCATATGTATAACTGCTTAACGATTATAAGAAAAACAAGATTAAAAGCCAATATCTTCTTATATAGGTATATTTAAGCGAGCAATTCTTGTACAATTTCGGGGATCTCGGAAACGGCTCTGACGATTTCGATCAAATTTGCTATGTGGGAGTTTTCGGGGGCGAAAAATTGATCTAGCTAGATCTTATATCTAGGAAAACGCGCATTTTCGAGTTTTTAATGTTTTCCGAGCAAAGCTCGGTCTGCCATAAATTAAAAGTTAACATTAGATAATCGTTGAAATACGTAGGTACGTATACTTACTACCTAGGGCTAGGCCAACTTACGTCTTCACTTATAATATTACACTAGAGAGGTAGGTACTCTTCTCCACCAATGTTGAACATTCACTAGCATGACATGAACCATTAATTTTGTATCAAATAGCGTAAACGCTCATGCGGATACGAATATTTTTTTGTATTTTGGCACATTATCAAGAGTGACGTAAAACGTTGAGATTGAGAGCAATCAATAGTTGAATGAGCTATAGATGACAAACTTTGGAATGTAGCCCACATACCAAATTATTAAAGGCAGGGGCATACATATCCCACGTACGCGACGTATGCAATGCATTATGACAATCTGAACCCTGAAATTTGCAAGCTTAGAAACATACTTGTCATGCGTTGCGTAAGTGTGTCGCTAGCTTAATTCATCTACACGTAAAATTAAAAATTCTATTTATCCGGCATCATGCTCCTATTCTATGCAATACAGGCAAAAGCCTTCAATTACTAAGAGAAAAAGCAGGTTGAAACAATTTTTTGCTTGTAATGAAACCACAACTAGGTCCCAACACTCCCAACACCAAAGTAACGGTGACCTAACTTAGAAGGCCAATCACAAGCTTAAGTGTGTATCCATCTTATCTAAGATAGACAGCATAATAACAACAATCAAAACGTCAACAATCATTTTCGGATACAATGGTGCATTCGAAATGCACTGGATTTCCTTTTTCGTTACGAAATCAGGCTGAAGGTCGGTGGTGAGGTCGGAATTAAATGCCAGATAAGGAGAATTCAATGTAATATAAGAATAAGAATTCTTATTTAAAATAAAAAGCCCTATAACTTTTGTCAATGTCCGTCTTAATTGAACGAAGCATAGCGAAGTTCTACGTTTTGATTCGGGTATTTTGCGTTTGTATGTCCGGATGATCTCCTCTACAGGTCGCAATTCTCAACCGATTATCGTGAAATTTTGTGACAAGATTATATAATTAAATAGAATATGTTTGTCGATCCGATAACTCGCGCCTAAACAAATAGTCGTATAGATATCATTAGTTTTTTTTTGAGACATGTTTACAGTGTAAATGGCAAAGAATGCAGAAATTTAATGTATCGCTGATTTTACTCGAGAATAAGTAGTCAAATTTCGTCAGCTTAGCTAAGAGCTATCACGGCGCAGTTTGCAAACATTCGCTTTGAAGTAGGGAGGTCCCTGGTTCGATCCCCAGTAATCGTTTGCTGGGACTTAACATTTTGTATTTTTTTACACTTTTTTCGCAATTTTTTTTTAATATTTCGTATTGTTGATTGATCAAACGCGACTAAGCGTATTAGTTTCATTTTTACAAGCTTTTATTTAACTAGCTCAAAAAAATTTTTTTTGTGATTTTAATTTTCTAAATTATTCTAAACGGCGGAGCCTTACATTTATTCAGCTTTAAGCTATGCTCGCGAGGTCTACAGCTCACTAGTATTTATATTGTCAGCTTATGCGCCTGCTTGCAAAATATGCATACAGGGCGGGGTCGATGTAGTGATGTGACTAAATGCTCTCAATCAATGCCTTCGATGTCATAATTATATTTGGCAGGTATTTTTTTAAGTATAACTAGTATTGTTTGAACTAGTTTGAAGATATCGAAAATGCCGGATATTGACTGATAATGTTTTAATTTAGACAATCCGTTTTTTTCTGTTTATCAACTTTATCATGATAACAATTACGGAATCGTCCGATTTAGCAACTAAACCGGAAGTCTGGTGCGATTCGGATCGGAATTAAATCCAATCCTGTATTTCAGACTTAGGCCAAACAACGAGATACATATTAAAATGCTTGTTTGATGCATTATAGTAAGTCTGAATTTCTCTTTCCGTTGTAATCTTGGGAGTTACAAAAATAATCAAATTGACGACCTCTTTTATCACATTATCTGATCATTGCGATTACGTAGTAGGATTATCGTTTTTGGCTTGTGTATGTTGTAGCACTTGTAGCTGTTATCAGCGTACATTTACAGATAATTGCCATTATCTCTCGATGTCTTTTCAGAACTTTTCTACCGTCTTCAGTTTGTAAACACATCTGAGTAGTCGAAATCATCTTTAAAATGTTTAACCGAGTCTTCATACTTAGCCGCAGGTATGAAGTCTAAGATGAATAAACAAATCAACTGCGGAAAATTATTACGATTAAAATATCTACGTATCCCAAATTAGGTATAAAAGTAATGCGGTTTTTCAAATAAATTAAGGCAGAATTTTACTTTAGCTTTACTTTTACCTGCTTGTGTATTTTTTTGCTGTATTGACTATAGTAGGTACTTCTAAGAGGCAGGAAGCACAGACATGGCTTGAGCTAAGAAACGTTAAGTAAAATCCAATGACAACAAAACCACAATATTTACTTCGAGCGCTGATGAAAATGTTTGCTCAAGGGTTTAGCGGCCAGCCACATATACCGGAGTTCATAAATAAACCCACGGTTAAGGTAATAAAGTTCCTTCTTTATAATCAATATACATGTTACGAATGACGTTATCAATGAGTCAAACGTAAAATAATACGTTTTTTTAAGTTCTCATACAGTTGATGTCAGGAATTTTAAAACAACAGGACAATCTTTAAAGGTAAGGCGTTACGTGGGCGTTACACTTTCAGGGGAGTTCCCGCTTTGTATTTATTGGGAAGTATTTAGTCTATGGTTTACAAATTTACCAATTTCGGAATGTCCAGGATATTTTTTTGGTTTTCTGTAACGATGACGTTTGTAGTTATTGTTGTTTTGTTGTTATTTACGTTCAGGAGTTGTTAATGTTATTTTTCATTTATACGTAAAACGGAAGTTGAATAATAAATTTTATGCGGATAGGTATAACATTAACGATTGTTTCCTCATCAGTAGCGGTAAATTTAATAATGATATCATTGATGACACTGACCTTGCATCAAGATTTAACTAATGAATTATTAATAACTTTCTAATAGGATGTCATTCATTAGTCATGCTAATAGGACGGTTAATGAACAGGCACAAAATTTAAATTTCATATTTTTAAAATAAACGGTAATTTCATGAACAAAAATAATAACAGACGCGAACAAAACTCTTACCTATGTGCCATTATTTATCAATCTTGTATAAAACATGTATTTCTGATAGGAACGTAACGGCGTGCGTTGAAATCTTTTGGCTAACGAACTAACCCAATTCCTGAACGTTAACCGTAACCTATTTCCCGACTATTTTAAAAAGATACGATCATAGATGTGCAGATAACAACTATTTTCCCAAACTACGAAGTTTTATGAACAATCAATCAAGTCTGTGTTGCCGAATTATTTTTAAAATTGAGTCTTAACACCTAATCAAAACGTCAAAAGCCGGTTGGAATAATAACATTCCATTTTCATTTTTAGGGCCATTTTTACCTGCGTTAAGGTTTTTTCATGAGATGGAAACTCTAATGCACATATATAAAATGCTTACGAGAAATATAAATAACAATAATTATTGCATTACATCATACAGACTCACGCCATCATCGGTTTGTTAGAAAAAAAACACCGGGCAAGAGCGCGAATACGTATATAACCTTAAAAACAACCGTTTGAAAATACCAAAATCACAAAAGTGGGTCCCGGGATCAAAATTCCAATTTTGAATTTATGTTTCGAACCTCTGAGAGAGCGTTAGCACACACAACACTTGTTGGTAACACGTACGGTTTATTTAACTCCGAATTTTGTAAATACAAAATGGCGTACGATCGTGCCGCGACGCCGTGCACCGGCCAACTGAGTGTGGCGAGAACTGTCAAACTGGCTTGTGCTCAGCTGTGTGTGTGTTCTGTCGGTGTGGTGAAGGCTTGAATGGATAAGGCAAGCAACCCAACCGCGCATACTTACTAATACTTGATGACTCAACTTATTATTAAGAACTGCAATTATTTGCTCAATTTATTAAATAGTAACAACGCAGCGAATTTCTAATCTTAAGTCAAGGTTGTTCTTTTGTCTCATCTTTCAACGTACCTACCTACCTATCTTAAAACATATTGCGTTTCAAGATTCGTCTATCTATGACAACAACATTTAGCTTATTTATATCCCATTCAAGAGACGCAGTTCAATAAATTAAAACATGCATATGTATATGATATGCATAAACATATATTTACCAAGACAATATTGAAAACAAAAACCCAAGCCTACGTGGAACTACGTGGAGCCCCGGAGGTTAGTACCTAAACATGATAATAAAACATGATCATAGTTTCTCTATCTTTAGCTTATTATTAGGTTTTGGTGCTTAAGGATCAAATTCAGAACAATGTTCTGAAATGGTTAAATAAAGCAGCTAAAAATCGGCACGTCCCAATAATATCAGGAAGTCTGCTTACCCTATTATCTCACATTAGGTTACCCAGTTATCTTCCTGTTTATTAATTCTAATTCGACCAAAATAGGGAAGGTAAACCTACACTAAATAAGAGTCCAACAATCACATCATTCGTAATCCTATCAAATAACTTAAAGCTGCTGGATGATATCAGGGAAAACCCCATGAAAAACCTAAAACCAGAATATTAAATCGCAACACACAACACACATACCTACTTAAAATTTGCTCGACTGGCCGTTCAGTTGAAGCTCGTTAAGAGCTGGCGTGGAATTGGCTAAACGATGGTAAATTGATTGAAATCTTGGTTCGGAAACTTCGGAAATCGCTAATAAACCGACTGGCCGATTGATTGGCCCGACGGCCTGTGCCGGTCACCGCGCTGGGGTCATTGCCGTGCATATTGCTGCAAAGCAATCTTAAGTTTTTGAGGAATATCTCTTACTTGACACCTTATAAGGAATATGAGAATCATGAACTAATGCAACCATGTTTACGAATGCATTGTCAAATCACGGAGTTGAACCAACCTCCGTTTGACCTCCTGGAAGTCCGGGAACTCAAGACTAAATACACATGGGATAAAATTTCAGCGTACGTAATTTAATAATGATTAAGATTAAATTACGTTACAGGTGGTGTAGTGTATAGTGCACAGACCAAGTGCCAGTGCAGATAATTCTACTGGTGTTGGCTGTTAGCTGTCTTAGATGACACATTTGTGCAATAGTTATTGATCATTAGGGTCTAAAACGCCTCATAAATACGTGTATCTTTTTAGTCTAGTGTAAAATTTGGTTCTTAGGCAACCCTAAATCATAAGTTGCCTGCGGCATTTCCTAACGAACATGTACAAACGATTTAACCTGGCAAATATTCCCAGCAATGTCTGTCCTACTTCCGTCAATAACACCGGAAAGAGAAGGCAAGTTTATCTATAAGTAGTAGAACTTTTTAGAAGGCAGTTCAGTTGAATAAGTTCTATTGGCAAACTTCCTTTGAGATACTTTAGAAACTGATGATTAAGTGGATGAAGTCACAGATGCTTTTAGAAATTAATAAAATGACGTCACTGTTCCTTGGCTAGACGTCCTGGTCGGTATCTGATGTTGTGTTAATCTTAGCTATAGACGGTAAAAAAATATCATTTTTCGGAGTTATGTCGAATAAGGAGTTCCAAAATATATATTTCAGTAATAAGTTTACCTTTTAAATAACAATTAGACAGCTACTTACGAAATGTCTGAAGATAGAGCTTACAGAGCTTTAGGATTAAGCATAATAGGATTACCTCGTCCGGCATTGCAATGTGACCTACACTTCTGTATGAAAACTGCTATTTCACGGGATTTACCTGAAACAAAAATAAAATAATGATTATTACTTAATGATTTTACCCTAAATAAATAAAATAAGCATGTTATAAATTAAACGTGTCACCAATTTCGCAGAGCGGGTAGAAACAGACAATTGACCTAAATTAGAAAAGAGAATAAATAATGATAAATATGATCCAATTAAATGAAATTAGCACAACACAATACTCATAATTCATAATTGAAAACATTTAGGTATCCACAGTACACAGTTGACAATGTATAACACAGCTTCCAGCTTCCAGGAACTGTTGTTTTAGCAATGCCTAAAATAACATTGTCTCTTTATCGTTAATTATTTTTTGCAACAACTACATATTCACCTTAGATAGTAATCTGTAGCGACCATAACCATGAGGCTAACCTGAATAATTATGTCAAAAATATTACTTAGTAAAAACATGAAGGGTAAACTCCCAATTGCATTGAAGCGCAAGCTCGTCGACATGTGCATCTTGCCCATCCTCACCTACGGTGCCCAAACTTGGTCACTAACTGAGGCGCAGAAATCCCGGCTCAAGGTTTGCCGAGGTTTGGTGAGGAGTGCCATTGTTAGACACAATAGCACGCGCCGTGGCACGCGCTCTGAGGCAATGGCACACAATGGCCGACCGCTCACACAAAAGAAACAATGGCTTTTGTTTAACAGATTAAGGTCTTAGACGTAAGATTTGAGAAGATTTATACTATACCTCAAAAGGAAAAAAACGGAATCCTTATAGGATCACTTTGTTGTCCATCGGACCGTCTGTCCGTTTGTATGTCAAGCTTTATCTCGGGAACACGTGGAGGTATCGAAATCGAGGATTCCGTACTTTTTTGTATTTAATTTGTTGTTATAGCGGCAACAGAAATACATAATCTGTGAAAATATCAACTGTCTAGCTATCACGGTTCATGAGATACAGCCTGGTGACAGACAGACAGACGGACAGTGGAGTCTTAGTAATAGGGTCCCGTTTTTACCCTTTGGGTACGGAACCCTAAAAAGATATCGCCGTTTATGCCACAAAAAACATATCGGATTGATAGTGTTTTCTGAATATGCGCGGTTCTATCAAAATATATGAGGAAACAACAGACTTAACCTAATAATCTTTTTTAGGGTTACGTACCCAAAAACGGGACCCTATTACTAAGACTCCACCCACTGTCTGTCTGTCTGTCACCAGGTTGTATCTCATGAACAGTGAAGCGTGACACTTGAAATTTTCACAGATGATGCCCTATAACTACTAACTACTAACAACAAATGCTAAAAACTAAATTTGTACGGAACCCTCGGTGGGCGAGTCCAACTCGCACCTGTCCGTTTTTTTTTACATTATATCCTTAGTTGCTGAATATGACCTGATACTTATTTAAATGCAGTTTTATTATTTTCCTCTTAAAACATTTTTCACAGCAAATGATGTCATGTATTATGTAGTTTCTATATAAGCAGATGTTGTCACTGAATCATCGGTGTCATTAATGAAATCGGTATGTTATTCAGACCAAATACTGAGAATTAATCAATTAGGAGCGACTTTTATAGTCTGTTAAAAGTTATGTTAGTTTGCAAGAGAACAGGAGTAATCAATAAACTTCTACAGTAATCAATTTATTAAAATCATAGACATACCGGGTGTTTCCTGTAACAGGAGCATTAAATAAAACTGTAGGCTTTATTCCTCAAACTGACCTGAACTTGTGTTTTGATTTTTAATACACTTTAAAGTTTATTCTAAGACGCAATGTATTGCAAAATTTGTTATGTTTAAAGGGTGACAAGCAACGTCAAACACACAGATGGCAGGGTACATTGAAAATAATATTTAATTAGTACGAAAAAGGTATAATCTAAAAATTTCATAATTTTAAAAAGTTGCTGAACAAATGTTGGTCAGTTTGAGGCCTCCAGTTTAATTTTTTGCTCCTGTTACAGGAAACACTCGGTATAAAGTAGTATATATGTCTATGATTAAAATATATTAAAAGCCTCATGTAATAGTACATTACTATAGAGGCCGGGAAACGAAGGGTTGCAGGCCAAGTGGATATAGACTACGTAGGGATACGCGGCCGGCAACCCCGATTCTCGCGAGATTTGTATAGTGCTTTTCTCAAACTTGCAATGAAATAATAATAAAAATATGATGATGATGATTGTTTCATGTCCTAATGTGATAGGTTATTCAGACAGCCGTGTAAAGAATTCTTTTTTTTTTTCACCAGGAAAAGTTATACAACGAGGGCTCGCTTTTCGATAATTCAGTTACGGACGCCACGCGTCCAAGACTTGGAGATATTATTTGACAACCACCGTAAAGTTAAGTAGAGAATATGTAGAAAACGAAACGAAAATGCCTCAGCTGTCATTAATAGACATTTCAAGCAGCAAAGTAGTTAATTTAGTATTATAGGTATTGAAAAAAACAGATACAGAAACAACAACATAATTAGTCCAGACTAAGCCCCAGACTTGCAAAATTAACCCTGTAAATACCTAACTGCACATCGACACAAAATTTAATGAAAGCATATTTTTTTAATATTGTCTTCGGTTACCGCGATAGTTACTCATGAAATAACGCTGTAAAGGGTTCGAAACGTCGGGATGTATTATAAATTCAATATAATCCGTTTTCATAGTTTTATTTCATATCTTTTTAGCCATACTTATTATGTGTGCTGGATTAACTAGCTCCCTCGGCGCCGGATTTCGTAAAGCAGCCTTTAGATTTACTCTTCTATAATTTACCCAAGTTTCTTTGCTCTAATCTTGAGCGACCAGTCGGAGGAATTTACTTGTGGCAGTTTCGACATAGCACTTGGGGTTCAAACCAATTTTGAACAATTTGAAAGTAAAAGAATATCGTGTTATAGCAAGACCGGCAGTCTGGTCTAGCTCTACTTTGCATGGCAATAAATGTTCGGGTATAAATCAGACCCATGTAGCGCCTGCACGAACATCGCCACAGAGGTCAATCGCCTCTCTTTATAATTTATAGTTTTTATAAAGAGTTTAATGTCATTCCTGTACAGTCGAAGGCAAAAATATCGATCCAGACAAATGGCTCAAATTCATGTGAACACGACTTTATTGTCTAAGGTGTAAGAGCGGACACATATTTTTGAGACTTTGGGAATGTATATATATTTAATGCCCTTGACTGTACCACAAGAGATTACACGTCTCATTTTATAGTTTTGGAATTTTTATCACTAAAAGCCCGTCAGACCCTTAAACACTAAACCAGACAGGACATTGCAGCAACTGTAAGTTTGATTGCTCAAGCGCTCAAGCTAACTATTCAAGCCTACTTGAAATATGATTAGCATCCAAACTGGTGACTAAGCCTCCCACTGATGTTAATTACTTAGTTCGTTTAGTCACTCGGTGGCGTAACGCCCATTTATAACTTCACCACCAAACTTTCAGAACGGATTCAAAAAATAAACTGCCAGTTCGTGAAAATCGTCGTGTGAACATAGGCTATGGTCTGTAAAATTAGTTTCATGTATTAGTTTGACACTGTTATGAAGGTGGCTTTGTGATAATTTAACTCTTTTGTCACTCCTAATTGATGTTAAAGGATTTGCCACACTGGATGCGTTCTGCGGTCAGCGGTCAGGTCAAACCCGCATTATGTATGAACAACATTGACAGCAACCTTTGAAGTTGAAGTCTGACCTGAACGCTGCCCGCAGAACACATCCAGTGTGGCAAATCCTGCTATCGGCTTAATCCAAAACTCTACATTACTGTGATATCCGCCAACTATACTTTCCAGATTTTAGGGTTCCGTACCTTAAAAGGAAAAAACGGGACCCTTATAGGATCACTCGTGCGTCTGTCTGTCTGTCCGTATGTCACAGCCTATTTTCTCCGAAACTACTGGACCAATTAAGTTGAGGTACACATATGTAAGTTTGTGACCCAAAGATGGACATGTAACGTAAACAAATTAATTTTAAACACGGGGGCCACTTTTGGGGGGGTAAATGAGAAAATTTAAAAATATTTTTATTTTTAAATTTACGCGTTTGTAGTCCGACTCGCACTTGGCCGGTTTTTTTTTTGACTTACAACTGGTTTGTTTAGACTGGTTAAGCAACCCAAAGTCAGTATCAAAGACCCCATTCTAAACAACTTGCTTAGGCATAAGAGTTTGGATTCTATGTAGTGCTTACATTTTAAAAGTCTAATCAAAGATATATATAACTCCGTAATAGATGGATACAGTCTAAGGAAAAAACGTGCCTCGAAAATCAAGAAAATTTGATTCTCGTTCAGAGGGCGCTACTAGCTTTGGCCTACTGTCGTATAGATGGCGTTGACGGTTTCGTTTGTTATTTAACAATTTTAACGCATATCAGTGAAAGAACATGGGTCAAAATCATAAAAATAATTAATGCAATAAAAAAAATCATTTATCCATATTTAAATACATTTTATCGTATTTTTATAAATCTTCATTTTTAGTTTTAAAGTGTGTCGACAGATGGCAGTGAATTTACTGGGGTTACAAAATTTACTATGACAGTACCGCTCTAGTATAAGTTACTCTATGGTCTAATGTAATCTCTCATTGGTCATACCGTTATTCTGACCTCGGCGATAATATATGACCGCCTTAAAGTTAGTCCAATACAAACCAACTTAATCTAATAATTCAACCTGTCTATTCATCAGGCCATTGATGGAATCGGCGACGTTGTCAGTCGACAATGTTAAGCCAGGCATTATTTCCATATACACCAAGGCTCAGATTCTGGGTCGCCGCCATATCTAGATAGGCAAGGGGACCAACATACATACTGAATGATAATCGCTTTATTAAATGAGCGATCTTGCATTCGTAATGGTGACGTCAATTGCGAATGATTATATGTTGCACTGGGGAGTAATAAGTGGGGTAATGTGATATCTACAAACATAGCACAATCATCTAACTAGGAGTTTTTGACAGCACAAATACTACCCGAGTAAAAGTTATGCACATAAGTCATAGTAACTGGTGGTATTGGCCAAAAAATTAACTACAACTAGCCGACAGCGTCTGTGAGTTTTGTGACTTGTGCATGTAGACTGCAATGGAACGAAATTTGTACTGCACAGCCGCAAAGGGCGGCTCAATAATATCCATAGCAAGACCAAAAATCAGCATTTGATTAAGTTGAGTTGTTTGTAATTGTAATCAGAGGGGGTGTTGCTACAGTTGCTAAGACCCAAGCAAATCGAATACTGAGACAAACCAGTCAAATATGTTCTCAAACCACGAAAAGTTATAACGAATCTTAAGATCAGTTACAGTGTGTTGCGTTTGTCTTGCTTGCGGTAGACCAACTACGGCAGTCGTCCAGACAAATCGCGCATTTATACTAGTGAGTATAAACGCGCAGTTAAGGTGGTATAACAACGCATGCGGGCGGGCATTAGCAATGGAAAGCAGTGTTGGCGCTAAGCCACGTTCATTAAGTTAGATATAATGCACAATAAGATGTAATAGGAAATATAGGGATATATTAGTATTGCTGGTAAATTAAATTATGAGAATTGAAGGACATTGGGAAGCTGTTCGGGCAGTTATGAATACTCATCCTTTGCTCTGTAATAGAGCAGCCATTCTCAGTGTGCTCCGCGGACCCATAGGGCTCCGCAAAGCCTCTGTTGGGGCTCCGCGAGGATACTCGTAATAATAAGAAAAAAAACTAGCTCTTCTATATCTGGTCATTCTGATCCACAGTGACGAACGAAATTTTTCGTCAAACATTTAGCTTTCCAAAAGGGTTCCGTCACCAAAAAAGTTCGAGAACCGCTGCTGTAGAGTATTGAAGGGATACTTAATACTTCAAAAGGAGGTAGGCTGAGGTCAATATCTCATACATACATATACATTTTCGATTCGAATTCAGTTGAATTATATAGTGCGATTAGTAGATAGATGTACGCAATGCCACTTAAAAATAAACTCATAAATCTGTTCTAAACAAATCGACAACACCATATCAGAATCCTATAAAATCCTAATCAGTCTATTTCTGATAAGTTACTTATTTTTGGAATATTGCCATAAGAAGGTTGCAATTAGATCATCGCCAACTTACTTCGGGCGAAAAATGGCGCTGTCATCACTCCAAATACTATTAATATGTTTATAGAAAGGCTACGTCCGAATTTGTCCACCATGTCTTAAAAGGTTGTAAGGATCAAAAGGCCAATTCGACACGCATTAATAGCAGTTTTTAACATAGCAACCATATGGATACTATAATTTAAGTGGCGAAGTCAACGGCGAACTGTCAAGTTTTGCTGTTCGAAATGCATTAAGCCTTAGAATTTTGATGTGGATTTCAAGCTTAATTCGTTACATGGCGGTTAAGATACAAAATTGGCGATGGCACCAGTTTTTAAAAGCCAAAGTGGAAATATGTCCCAGATCGCCATTAGATCACTATGCATCCTACGCATCACCTACGCTCTCTAGCGGCGAGTAGCTGTCGACATTCTTACTTTGATCTGTCACTTGCAGAAAATGTCCGCGACCTTATTTCTGCTACATATCAACGACATGCTAGTCCCAGATACTTTTGGATATGCCGATGATAGCACTGTCGTGGACAGATACCTCTCCAATGCTCGGGCCAAAAAAGATGAGGTCCAATCTTGTCGACAAGCTATGGTGGACCGTCTGAATTTGACACTTAAGACAGTGTCCGATTGGAGCGACGCTAACCTGGTCAAATTCAACGCAACCAAAACGCAGGCGTGTCTGTTCTCTGCGAAACGGAGTCCTTTCGGCCTGACTCCTACTTTCCGGGATGTATCCGTACCGATATCCAACCATCTTCAGCTACTTGGCACGAGTATCTCGTCTAACCTGAGCTTTGGGGCGTATATTGAATCTCTGGCCAAATCTGCAGCTAGACGATTGGGCGTCCTCTCTAAGGTCAAGCGGTACTTCACACCGGGGCAGCTTCTTCAGCTTTACGTAGCTCAAGTCCGGTCGTGTATGGAGTACTGCAGCCACCTTTGGGATGGGTCCGCCAAATATCAGTTAGCCGCCTTAGATTCCATAGACAAACGCGCTAGGAAGCTTATTGGAGATGCGGGATTAGTAGAGGCTAGACTGCAGAGCCTTGAACACCGTAGAAAGGTAGCTTGTTTATCGGTGTTCTACAGGATACATTTCGGGGAGTGTGCGATGGGATTACATATTTTAATCCCCCCATCTCCATTCTGTCACCGTGGGACTAGACGCGGACTTGCGTTTCACCCTTACGTCGTTACTCTGCCACTGATTCGTACTAAGCGCTATGCATCCAGCTTTATCATACGAACGGCTAAGGAGTGGAATTCACTTCCTCCAAATATATTCCCAGTCCACTATAACTTGGATCTTTTTAAATCAAGAGTGAATAGACATCTTTTAGGTAAGCATGATCCATCCTAGACTGCATCGGCACTTACCATCAGGTGAGATTGCGGTCAAGTGCTTGCCTTTTTGTAATAAAAAAAAAAAAAAAATGTACCAATTTCGGCAAATGCCTAAATTGGACTTCTTACTCGTAATACGCGTAATGATATTATAATGTACAATACTGCTAAATTGTAGGTTTTGTAAGGGCTCGGACTAACCGATTTATCAAGCATTTCCTTTGACTATTCTTTTCGATAGATTGTGAAGGGACTCAACCTACGCCAATTATATTAATTTTTGCGGCCGTCAAACAATCTGAAGTCTATGGCTAGCCATAGGTCCTAATTGGTGAATTGTCAAAAAAATTGTTTTTGCAGTTTTTCACAAACTACGCAGGTATATCCGGTATATGAGATAGCGGTATATATACCGGCTCACCAATGTTTTTGTGGATTGTACTTCACATTCTAACAGTTCCCAGTAAATCGTTAACCGTATACAGAACATAATTTATAATTTTGTACTGTGACTCTTATATCACTTGAAATACGAGCTAACTTGCCATGTTTGATAGGTTTTATTGCACACGCATGTAGTAATATTTCAGAGTAGTCGTAAAATTTTAAAATGCTCAAGTTGGAAGGCGAACGGAATTAGTTGCCTTCGTCCAAGGGTTATGTCAATGTTGGATTTATGAGTCTGAGCCAGCGAGGGTTGACACTACAGTGCAAACAAAGACGAACTTTAGATTATGTTAGGTCCGGTTATAATTAGCGGTGGTTTGCGGTTCTTACATGATCGACAACAACCTAACGACAAACAGAGCTACAATTCATTTTGCAACAGTACATAATATCAGGTCAATTGGTCATCGAGAAATTGATTTCTACTATTTGTAGGTCAAAGCACAAATCAGTAAACAAAACTAAAATAAGCCCTATTGCCGAAGGTGTTTGTCATAAGCAAGCAACCCTGGCATAATTCACCTATAAGTTGGGTGCGTCCGCAAATAGCAGGGTGCATGGACCCTAATGTTGATAGATTGCTGAACCTGCCCGTGCATTAGCGAATGGGTTCGGCGGCGTAAACAATCCTTTACCTACCGAAACAGACTCAAACATGGTGGTACAGTTGCCATCATAAATGTCTGTACTGTATGTACATCGAGCTGCCAAAGTGCATACCCACTTTATGAATGAATTCATTCATAAAGTACACACATTGCAGCTCGCTGTTCATGGTGCTGAAAGATATTATTTAGGTTCCGTTTGAGCTAACTTCGCTCGCCAAGTGCTAAATAAAGTATGACTTCCATATTATTACTGCCAACTCGGTGCTTATGCTTAGCGTAGACTACGTATTCTAGGTTCATATGATAAGAAGTTACAGATATTTAATGAACACTGCTAATAAACTAGGGTTCAACGTTAAAACATTTAACACGCTTTATTAAGATAGTATATAATTAATGTTCGTGTACTTTCTATTTCCTTTCTAAAGATTCGTTGAAACATGCCTTTTGCGAACATTATCTTAAAACAAAACACCGAATGAATACCCATTTAAACGAACCGTCACTAAGCAGCCTTGTAATACGGCGTCCATTCACCTTTTGTGTTGATAGTTGATTAGAAATCTCTTTGATAAGATAATATCTTTGGTGGGTTAAAGGGGGCCACCTACTTGCCGCTGTAATGGAGTAACTTGTGCTGGGTTCTTATAAATACTAGTAAATTCAAAGCTTAGAACTAATTAAACCTGTCTTACATGCTTAATGCCTAGACAGAGCTTTTGAGAATGATTCTCGACGATTGGAACTCGTGAATTATCTAGTAATTTATATTGCTACCAGTTTTTGCTAGTTTGAAATAAAAATCATGACACTTTTATGATTAATTAACAATCATGACCAGTATACGCAACTTTCATATTAATGAAATGAATAAAAGAATGAAAAATGCTTTATTGCAACAAAAAAGTAGATACAGAATATATACTAAAAGTTGGTATAGAATAGACATATGACAAGCTTCATAGACCAAAGTGTTTGCGAGTCAACTTTTATAACATGTGTTTAATGAAATAATGAATCATAACGGAAATTTAGAATGTCTTCCTTTTCAAATTAGCTTGGAAAGTGGTAAGTTTATGTTGTGTGAAGTTACCACACAGTCATTTTCCTTTGCATACAGGGTTGACTAGCGATGACATATTATAAAATATCCGGTTCCATTAAGTGGTTGCAGTACAGTAAATCATAAGGATAACCTACAGAAAGGAAAGTTAATTGTAACAGAATAAATTCGCCCACGGTTGTCAAGGACTAACAAATCACTGAGGTGGCTATAAATTGCTCAAATTTGCATACTAGATACCGTAGATGCAAGACGTGTCGTAGATTCGACACCTCCAGCAGCAGTAAGTGTAAGTACTAGAAATAACAATTGATATCAGTTACTAAGTTACCAAACATGTACACCAGAAATGGTGATGCAAAAGTAATTAGGATTTTATTTATTTAGCGATTATTAGATCTACTAAGACGTAAACAAAGTACGTGAATCTTTGTTTCAGTGCTTCACGATATGGCGCATGCTCGAACAATATTTGTGGGTCCCATTGCAATATCCGCACAGATGACGCTGACGTGTATTTTTAGCTTGCACCACAATAAATATCTGTACCACAGTATATTTATCAAGCAATACCTTTTACCTTAATTATATAAATGGGGCTAACATCTGGCATCCCAAAAAACTACTTATTTATATATCATTCTTTATCCCCGAAATATCGGCCACACGATAAACAAATTAAATAGATAAGACTAGTTGTATCTGTTGGTTATCAGCTGAGTCATGAAGCTATGGAAGTTTAAGCTCCAAAGATAAACGCCATAAACGCGATCAACATTAGCCCGCAGTCGAGCCTAGTCTAATATTAATAGGATCTTTAAACGGTATCAAGGCGGGATCAGACCGGCGCACTTTCGCCACTACCGGGCGTTACTGCAATCCTCGTTACTCACCAGTCACCCGACTGGCTCGCCTTACCGAAACCAAGTGAACAAATCTTGCCAATATATGCTAATGTCTGGATTTGACATTATATATTACTGGTTAATCTAGTATTTATAGAATCTATAAATAGTGACTAAAGTGTCATGCTGTTGGTTACACTGGTAACAAATTACATTCTTTCGAATTTGAGATAAAAGATTGTAGGTATTAATGTAAGAAGAGGATATTTTCAGTTTTAAAGAAAGTTTAAAAGCGAAGGTTATTACACCTCTGAATTTTTTTGGTTTAAAGGAAAGCACAAAGAGCTTATCGCAAACTTAAATTAACGTATCTATATTAGATTTCGTATGCAAAGCTTGTCATTCGCATAGATTGGTATTACTCGAGCTAGTATAGGTATTAGTAGTTTTATTCTGAAAACGTCTCAATTTGCAATGAATTCTAGTTAGTATCGAACGAGGTCTAGGCTGATTGAATCAGCTGTTCACGGCGAACTCCAACATTATGTAATTCCTTTGTTGCGAGCAAAAACTAAAATGTCATTCCCATTAACTCATCGTATTGAAGAAACCAATGTAAGTGTGATCTTGCGATCCTTAGTAACTTTGAGTTATTGGGAATCACATAAATACTGGTTTTACTGAAGCAAAAGCTCGGCAAGCCATGAATAAGAGCTCTGGAATGGTGTGGGATGAAACGATCCGTTACGTTATTGAGGCTCGGCTGGTACAATTACCGATAAATTGAATGCACTTATACGGCATTCATTTGTTTTACAATGATGTGGTGTATACTTTTATAAGCTTGTGGTTGCGACATCATTTTGTAAGTATCAAGTGTAGTCACTATGGAAAGACTGTCGAAATACCCGCGATAATGAAATACAGCTGTATACAAACTGTATTAATCAATGACTATTAGCGCTCTATGGCTTGCATTGATATGCAAGGAACGCATGTCGATTTTTGCTTCCACCGAAAGTGTTCGCGCTTGAACTGAGCCGACCCTTTTCAACATTCAGAATCGGCTCCGCTACATATGTGGCTCTAGAGCTATTACAACAGCTACCAAACCTCAATGTGACGTGGCAAGCGGAGGCGAGGCACGTACTAGTAGTCAAGTAGCTGTCCGTATAAGGCGCTGGAGAATTGTACAAAAAAAGTTAACGGTGGCTTAATAAGTGAGTGTCCGATGGTGGGTTAATATTGACAGTTCTTAAATTGAAAGCATACCGAACTGAAACCGGTAAATATTGTTCCCGATTTAGTTCCACGATTAGCCACCGGCAAATATGATTGTGAGCGGTGGTGTGGCGTCCAAAAAACCTATTTCCCAGATTTGAGACTTTTGACCGATATCGTTTTTTTTTTACTTTCTTTAGAGGAAAATGCACCTCCCAGTTTTAAAAGATGCAGTGTAACGTGGGTAATGCATTATATTCTATATGTAGTCTCAACAATACACTTATAAAACTAAGGTTTACGAATGGTAAGTTAATTGTGTACACAATGATACCAGGAGGCTGTCACGTCAGGCGCTTAAGGCCTAAACACCTCCAAATTCCTCAAAATTCTCTCATGTAGATATCAAGAAGCCACGCGTGGTAAACTGAAGATTATAAAGTCTCACCCACATATGGTTGTATTGATTCAGGCGACTTTTAAATTGAATCATACCAAAAACTTTAAATAAATAAAACATAATATCACAATTTAAAAGCCAAGCATAAATGTCCATATCGGTCCACCGTTTCATCGACAGCATGTGCTTGTGACAGCATTATTCGTTTATAAGCATAATGTTGTTTGTGGAGCCGATGAGATCAGCGGGATCGAACCGGCGCCGATTTGGTAACAGCCGCCTCCACTGCGCCTACGTGATATGCGGCACAGTGGACATACGGTCGGCAGTTTGACAACGTCTTAAATATTTGGCGAACAGGCCACAACTTTCGCGTGTACTTGTTAAGAACTCACTCCAGAATAAGCTATCCTGCGAATGAAGATTTTCGGAAAGTATCCCATAGGAAACTTTCAATGTTCCGGTACTATCATAATTTAGATTAAGAGATGTTGTAGATTGTAGTGTATAGTTGATTTCAAAGATATGTTAACATTTTTGCACCATACTCCTTTTATAATAAGGCAATAAATGTTGACATATCTTTGACGTCGACTGGTACAGTTACTCTTGTACAGTCAAGGACTTTAATTGTTAAGCCATTTATGGTTTACTTCTTTATGTTCAAGATTTTATAGTGCAAGTACTGAACGACCAAATTAGCTTGAACTCTAAATGGATCATCAATTAAAGTCCGCGGCCGTACAAAATGGCGTCGTGCATCATGTAAGAAACTAATCAAAATCGTGATATATTTTACAGAAGTGGGTACTGCGCTGCGGTTAACACCGCAGATCGTACTCGTGCGGAGAAGGAGTGTGGTTGACTGAACACTCAGACCACCTACGGAGCAGAACAAATGCTAGACAGATTAGTAAATTGAAGAAAGGTTGCTTTGAAAATACGGGAATATTAGAACTGAAAGCTGGCGATGCTTTAAATTGTTAAATGCCGTATTGTTTTAAATCTATGTAGTGCGATATAAGGGAGACAATACACGATATTTAATAGCGTGATTTAGGACGCTGCCGACTCGCCCAATGACAGTTATGACACTGTTCCAAATAAGACAAACTTAGCTTGGTTTTTGGTTTATCCAGAAAATTCGACAATCATGATACACAGAGTTTTAAGGAAGCGATAGGTTGCGTTTGCGTTACATATAATTAAGTTAAATGTTATTTATTACGGTATCGTTTATACCGCAATATATTGTCAACAATACATTGATTTATAAATAAACATGTTCATAATTTACAATCCTACGTCTGAAAATTTAAAAATTTTCACCAGATCAAGTCCAGTTCAGTAAGACATTAACTTCCATTCAATGCTTAAATCGGGATCCGAAGCTTATTAATAATGATAGAGTTAGACCAAGATAAGTACGCAACTAAAGCTCTTTCCTATTATTTTTGGAGATGGAACTTCTTTAACGTCGTACAAACTTGGCCCTTGAATTTTCTACAATAAGTTAAGTAAGGGCTGATACAGACGGACTGCAAACCCGACTGCAATTTGTATGGGAACTGCAAGACTGCACGTAACTGTAACCTGTAACGTCGGCGTGTAGTTCCCATACAAGTTGCAGTCGGGTTGCAGTCCGTCTGTACCGGCCTTAACGTAACAACCTAACGACAGACGCACGCGCAGCCGCGCACGTCACGCCGGTGCGGCCTAATCGAAGCCTATTCGTATGCCGCTCGTGGCGCCGGGAGCCTTGAACTGGCGAACTTGAACTGACTGGTTTCAATCAAATATTACTTTTCAATAAGAAACACGAGGAATATGAGGAACCAGCACTACAGCTTTTACCCCGGTTGAATCGGAATCCAATCGGATCGGAACACTGACAATTCAACTTTTTATTGTCGACAGTGATATATGTACATTAATCATATTATATGAATGACCAGTAGCCTTACCACGACTGCCTTAGCAGTGTCAAACTGACATACCTATTCGCTAACGTCTGCGTAACTTACTTTCTATAAATCTCGCTCGCACTAATATGCGAGTACGAGCGAAATGCATAGCGAATATGTCAGTGGTGGTAGTCGCACAGTTCAGAAACGAGTTTGAATATTCATTTGTTTTTTATGTTTTCCAAGCTGTTTCGGCTGTTTTGCGTGGTGGGGCAGAATTTCTGATAATAGCAACTTCATACTCAATAAAGTAATGAGATTTAGATGCAATTTACTATTGGGACGATGCCTCTTGTGGGATGCAACGTGCGTGAGTACATTTGCGCCGTCCCACTTGAGTCTCACCGTCAGGTCTGCTGGTACTGCCGCGGAGTATGCCGCCAAAATGAAGCATGCCAAGTACTCTGCCCTGGAACCAACGTACGACTTTGTGCCGGTTGCAGTCGAGACTGCGGGACCTTGGGCTGTGGAGGCTAGGGACTTTGTGAGGGATTTGGGTCGGCGGCTGAGGGACAGGGGGTGCGACCCTCGGTCCGGATCGTACCTGGTCCAACAGATCTCGTTGGCCATTCAGCGCGGTAACGCTGCCAGCGTAATGGGGACATTTGAACCAGGTGCGATTCGTGACGGTTATTTTATTTAAAAAAAAAGTGACGAAGCCTGTTGCGGATATCATCATTGGTATTTTTGGGACGAAGCATGTTGCTGATTTGCATTTGTAGCCACCTGACGAAGCCTGCGTTGCGGATTTTTTACATGTAACTAAATATTATTATTTTTTAAGATTTTCTTTATAAATAAAATTATTAATATTTACTATTTCTTTCGATATAATATTTGTTAAAGAAAATACGTTTCTTAACTAGCTACACATAAAATTGCCTTCTACAATTTCCTTTGCATGTTAAATAGGCATAAAACAATACAACTAGTTCTATCTATTCAGCCCAAAATCGTGTTCACGGGCCGTTTTTGTCGGTGTGGGTCACTAACCTGAGGTATTTGCATATTTTTGAAACTACTTCTTCACCATGTTCTGTAAAAGGCTACGGGAAATACGTTATGAATTTGGGAAATAATTGATTAGGTATACATATAGGTACTTATATACGATGATATACCTTGTCGCTTACATTTTCTCGTATATAAGTTTTTTGAAAGAAACTTACAAAACAACAATGGGCCAATAGACAACGAAGTTTTAATTTAAACTACTACATATTCACTACACGCAAGCGAAATACTAAAGTAAACATCTCTATATTGCTTTAATAGTAAAAGACAGTGCCTTGGCAACAAGTTTAAAGTATCACAATTGATTTCTTAAAAGTTTTGTTTTAAGCACTTTAGTAAGCGTGTATTAGCCGTGCGACTCTAAATTGTCCTAATAGAGAAGGGAATAACATGCAATTTCCTGTGAAGTGTTACTTAATTTCGCGCTAACTTATTATAATATTCCCACCGCAGGGAAACCGGGCGAAAGTCGCGAGACAACGGCCATGGGAAACAAATACTAGATGAAATCCATAGTGGATGCGGAATCGCTGCGTTCTGACTTCTGACCAATGAAACAAAGAACACTGTTTTCCAGTCGTCTAATTTAATGGTTGAATTAAGACTTCGTAAACCAAACTATAAGCGCGTACTTTTAAATATGGACTCAACTATTATGATTTTATTATGAAACACTTAGTGCAGCGGTTCTCAAACTTTTTTGGTGACGGAACACACAAATAAAACAAATTCGTTCGTCACTGAAGACCAGACACCTATAAAAGAGCTGGTTTTTCTTATTGCTACATGTATTCTAGCAGCAGCCCCAACAGAGGCTTCGCGGAGCCCTGGGGGTACGCGAATCACACTATTATAGTGGCTGACTTAGTGAACTATAATGAATTTGACCAATCGCGTCTCACCGCGGATAGAAAGATATACATCGCTTGTGCTTACATATAAAAGAGATGTTCTTTGCGTTAGGTCAGTTCTGACACAAAATAACTAATTAAGAAACTTAATAACAATAATTTATCAAAAATATATCAATCACTTACTGTTGATGGTAAGGCCATCCAATAGCAAAATAGGACACATCTATGATTTCAAAGATCTAAACAAGACTGATATTATCTATGGTTAAACATGCCGCAGCATAGCAACCGCTTTGACTTAAGATACTGTCAAAAACGAAAGTACGCTTTGTACCCAAACTATTTCACATCTATACACTTAATACGTACGACATAGTGGAACAATTTTTCTTTTTTACCATCATATGCAATATCATGTTGTGTACACCTATGATCGACGAATAAATAATTTGTTTGTTTGTTTGTTTGTTAATTTATCACAATTAGCTTTCATTGACTGCCTTTATCAACCTATAAGGTAAAATTTATAAACTCTCAATATAAATTGTAAACCATATATTCGTAGAAAACGTCTCCCAGGTGCTTTATACTAGTGGTTCTGTGAGCTGTAGACCTCGTAAGCATAACTTAAAACTGAATAAATGTTCGCTTCGCCATTTTTTATTTTTTTCAAAAAATGAATCGACAAAAAATTCTATTTAAATATTGAACCTGCTCACATACAAAAATCGGTTGAGAATTGCGATCTGTAAAGAACATCCGGTAAAACGAAAGCATTTTTGCCCAATCTGAAACGGAAACCTTCGCTAATGCAACTATAGAGTTAAGTCAAGACCACAAACAACCGGTTCTACTTAGTTTCTCGTAACGAATAAGATCAAAGGTGTGATATTGTCAACAGGCCGACTGTGTTAACAGTTATTTTTATACTATTACTTAAGTGGAAGGTAGGTTATTTGTACAATCACATCACAAGGCGGTCAATAATTGTGTAATGTTTGCCGAGACATACATGGCGACGATCCGGCCCACTGTGCGTGAATCATTTTGTTAATGGGACTCTAGGGCTGTAAACCATACATGCCCATACATAGACACGTGTGGAATATTTTGCAATCAAATTGAGATATATAAATATTCAACATGTGCTTTTGTTTAACCCTATATTTGATTAAAACTTATTGCCACATCCCCTACATCTCTCGCAATGTATAAAACAGAAACAGATGAATATTTGTGGTGTAAAAGGAGATGTACGTCTTTGATGTACGTCTATCATATGACGTCTAAAGGCGGGATTCCACCAGTGTTGTTGTGCTGCACAGTGCCGCACACTGGTGAAATCCCGCATTTAGAATACACTGAATGTTCCAATCTTAATACAAAGTATTCGTAGATGGTAAGTACCAACTAGTGGGCAGCGCGAAGTTTAGTAGGAAAACCAGCTAGGTATTACCTACACCAGAAGCGTTGTAGAGCACAGAGTGAAATTATGTGTTATATGCTTTACTGTGTGTGTTATATGCTGTGGAATGAATTGTCGCCTGCGGTATTTCCGGACCGATATGACCTTCAAACCTTCAAGAAAATAGCGTACTCCCATCTTTAAGCCCGGTAACGCACTTACAACCCCTCTGGTGTTGCGGGTGTCCATGGGCGGTGGTAATCGCTTACCATCAGGTGATCCGTCTGCTCGTTTGCCTCCTATTTCATATAAAAAAATGACATATTTAGAAGCGTGGGTTGGACCACATTGCAATACATTGTCAAAGCCAAGTAGTACCTCAGATCACGAAGCGATATTATAAGTAGGCGTCATAAATAACCAAATTCATCAGTATGATGAAGAACAATGCTGACTTAAATTCAGATCAGTTTGAAACATGTTTATTTACTTGAGGGTTATCTCAATACGGTCGGAATGCAGACGGACGGTTTTAGCGAAGGCCGAATATAGGCGCGCGTCCAGGAATTAGCGACAAGCACATTGTAAGAACATCTATCAATACCGGCAATGTTGTCAAGGATATGTAAAGTCATAGAGATTACTAAAAGGTTAACTTGTGTCCTGAAAAACTAATATGTAAAAGATAAAAAAAATCCCCGCAAGGGCTGGTTTATTTAAAAACAACCAAACGGAGTCCTATAGAGCGACGTGATGATTTTTAAGACCAATGGGTAACTTACTTGTTTTTACGACTTGTGATATGAAGGCGAAAGACTAATATGACGCATTGTACGCGCGAATATGACTTAAAAGTCACATAGGTCCACTATCTGTTGTGTTATTTCTTCTTTAGTTTCCAATGACACAATAAGTTCTAGGTTAATCGATAAATAATAATCTGTTCCTAATATTAAGGATAGCAATTTCACAATTCACAATGTTCACATCCTCCAGAAATACATATAAACAGTAAATTCTTTTTTATAACAATATAATAATTAATAACACATGGCACTAGTGACAAACAAGAACCTTAGTGTCAAATGACATAAGGCCGGGTGTTTACATCTAAATAAAAATAAAATATTACTGAAAATGAACTAGAAGAAGGTTTAATTGTACTAAGATGGAACCAAGATGGAACGGATAAGAGCCCAATTAATAATTAATATAATTATGCTTGCATGTTTGAAAATGTATAGAATAGTAGATTGTTAACCAAGGGATGAAAAGATGCCTTTTATGCGAGTTAAACACTAATTTTCATTTCGAATACGAGGAAAGTAAATTACATGTTTTTTTTTTAAACATGACTAAGTATAATTTTTTATATCATTTATTAAGTGTACTTTCAATTGACCAATTAGGTAACAGTATCGTTATTTATGGAATGGGGAGTTAAATATTAGAATAGAAATTGAATAATACTAACAATTCCATTTAAAAACAAATTTCAATAGCTTATTATCGTAAAATAAAAACAGGCCAAGTGCGAGTCGGACTCGCGCACCGAGAGTTCCGTACTTTTTAGTATTTGTTGTTATAGCGGCAACAGAAATACATCATCTGTGAAAATTTTAACTATCTAGCTATCACGGTTAATGAGATACAGCCTGGTGACAGACAGACAGACGGACAGACGGACGGACAGCGGTCTTAGTAATAGGGTCCCGTTTTTACCCTTTGGGTACGGAACCCTAAAGATGAAAAACATCGTACTACGAAAGTAAAATGCTCTAGCGAAGAGACGTATCACTTTCTGCACACATTTTAGACCAACAATGACCCTCTTTCAGAGCATGAGAAATGAAAAATGTAATTCCATACAATAATAAAATAAATAATTAGGCTACTAGAACATTTTTTAATCTCACGTGCATATACACGTTACTATATTCACACGCACTACATTTTACGATAAGGAAATAATGCCTCATCAAGTAAATCTCACATCGGTACCAATACCAAAGTAACAAGATAAATTAATAACGATCGTTCTCTCGACTTGAGCTAAATTGGTCGTTACGACTCTTTGTTCCGAATTCAGCGTCTGTGGCATTCAGTGCTTGCAATCACTCTTCGACCTGACTCGTATAATTTGATTTTAAACTTTATTAAAACAGGACGAAGTCGTTTTTCCATGACGCTAAATTGCATCTTTGTTGCGGTGGAGACTACTTATACAAATTCATGTAGGTTCATGATCAATTAAGAACGGTCAAAAAAATCTATCTAGATTGCGAATGAAAACAAATTTAGTAACTGTAATTTAGAGAGACATTTGGGTATTATTATCTTAATAGGCAAAACGGTTGGTAAAGGTGAAATTCTTTTAGCCCTTTTTGGAATTTAGCTTGCTTTATGACTACTGCTAGAGTTAGACCAAGAAAAGTCTGCAACGATTTTGATAGCGTACGCAGTGCAAGTGTTATTCATGCGTCATAATTTCATTGAAGTTTGACGTTTAAAATAACACTTGCATTGCGTGTGCTATCAAATTCGTTGTAGACTTATCTTGAACTAACTAATACCTACACAATTTATCTGCTACCAATTTTTAAGTCAATTTACTTATTAAAATAAAAACATTAGTCTCTATAAAGGGTAGAATTTCCCTAAATTTCCTTACTATAGACATAGACATTTATTGATAATATTTTTAAATATTACATGCCAAGCATTATTCAGTTCGTATATCACTTTGGAGATATATCAATCTTTTGCTAAGCGAGGCTGACATTTTTCCCTCATGGGATTCATTTTATGCTTGCTTGCTATTCTATTAGCAATTTAGCTGAGACGGACAATTATTATGAATAGTTCAAAGTATAATAAATAATTCATCACTATGGTCGCGGAGAAAGCGGGAAAATTTATACCTCCTTCTCAAAGGCAAAGTTGTGCAAAGGTCAGTCTGCAAAACATGGGAATAGGATGCCTGCTTGCTAACTTAAAACTGCTGCAAAAAAGACCTGATTAGTTCTAACATACAACCACGCTGCTGAAATGAGACCAGTGGCGAAAACATAAACATAAATTCATATTTTTTTTTCTACAAATATATCTATATCTTCTTGCAATATTTAACCTAACCCTGTTTGATGCTGCAACAGTCATGTTACGATTATGAACCTGCTTGGATTTAAATTACCTATTTAGGTAGATCTATCCATATCATACCCCATTGTTCATTAAATTTAATCAGTAGTTAAGATTCAGTCAAACAATGATTCCTTTAAGCAGGTGACATACACTAGAAGCTATATAATAAAGATACCACGGTTCGCTGCATCTCCAATCACAATCCCCCCATTGACAACCTTATCTCAGAAGATTACACTGCTGGCTGTCTCGATACAGAGGTGCATTGTCGCCTCATTCTAGGGCCAATAATGACTATTGCATAAAATGATAAATATTTCAATGTTATAAATTACAAATACAGTAGAATCCGCTTATAATGACATCGTAGGGAAGTCACATCAAGTACGTCATAATAAGCGGATTATTTTTGTAATTTTTTCCAAAATAATCTCTAATTCCTTTGTGAGAGATGAGTTTTATTAACCTTGTACCAATTATCAACTTGTCACTGAATATCAAAACTAAAACAACTTAAACGCCACGCATGCCCCAAACGTCCTCGCAGGGAAAGACGTGGGAACGGCCACGAAAACCAGCGAATGTGTCAGTATAACCGGACATAATTTCATGAAAGTCATAGTAAGCGATTTGTCACTAAGCGAAGTCAATTTATCCGACTTTGTCACAAATAATATAATTTTATATGAAAACCGAACTTCGCACAGTAACTACGTCATAGTAAGCTATTGGTCAGTATAAGCGGATTCCACTGTATATAGACCGCGACCACGCTAAGTAGGCCACCTCCGAATCCTCCGAAGGGGGGTAAATTTTCTATTTATGTTAGAATTTTTTTTTTGGGTTTACAACGATGTACGAGTAGTGGTGTCTCTATTTAATAAATATGAGTACCACCTATTTAAGAGACATATTCATACTTTGATTAATGTGCAGATTGCTATATGGGCCATAAACAATGTTTGGGAATGATTTAGTATTGTCAGCTTTTGACAGCACGTCAAATGTAAAAACATTGGTTTTATACAGAAGCATTATTTTTTATCTTATATATTTTTATGTTTTACACCTTTTACCATAGTTACATCAAAAAGGTCATGTGAAAGAAGAATACGATGTCTCGTTACGACAGAGCGGTGACGGTATTCTCTCCTAACGGCCAACTGCTTCAAGTCCAATACGCTCACGAAGGAGTAAAGAGGGCGTTCGCGTCCGTGGGGATACGAGGGCCGAATGTCGTTGTACTAGCCGGGGAGAAGAAAGCAGTAGCAAAACTGCAGGAAGACAGGATAGAGAAGAAGATATACCCGCTGGACGAGCATTTGGGGTTGGTGTTTTCTGGGTGGACCGCTGATGCCAGAGTTATGGGTTCAAGGTTCGATGTTATCATTTATTTCCACTGCACTGCAAAGTTTTAATGCTACATTACCAATACTACTACTAATATTACTATAAGGTCTCCGACTTTTTGACGGAACTTAAAAAAATTCGCATTCATAACTTCTGTCATGGGCTATAGGTGTTTTAGGTTGTGATTTGCAAAGTGTTTTCTGTAATCCATCGTTAGAATGCGCCGGCTTCGAACGAGATAAAATTCACATTGTATATGTTTACGACGCAGTTTAGCAGGAATGTTAATCCATTGGATATACATATGTACATATATCCGTCTGTGCCTTCTGAATTCATTCCGGTTTCGACTTAATATTTTTACGAGCCGAAAAATGCCAAATTTGACGATCATAAAATATCTACATAAAAGCATTGGCAATATGGAGCGACAAGGTATTTTAATACGTAAACATACTGGTATGCAAATAAATCTCTAATTATGAAACACTTATCTTTTTGCAGGCAGTTAAATTATACAACTTCATAAATGATTTGGAGCTTTAGCCTCGTGCGGGGACTAATCTGCGAATTTTGTAAACGTCATTTTTTTATAAACCTCATAATCCATGCTGTCTAATAATTCAATAAATAACTTACTCAATTAAGTATATGTAGACTTATCTTACTACTGTTTATATCATTTTCTTGACACCTCATCCCTCTAGCGTTATATTTTAACTGAATGTTCCTATCCCTGTGCACACATGTTTAGAGTTATACCCCCTTATTCATAAAATAAAACGGGCCTGATTTAGTTAAATCATCTGTTTATTAGTCTGATTTACCTACTTTTATTTTAGTGTGTAATTTCATGAAGTGAAATGTACAATTTCTTCTGAGGAAAATAAAGTTCTTTAAACATAAATTATGTTTTATCCCTTTCTTACAAATACATAAGTCAAAATGACAGATAAAGAAACGATTCATAGCTAATCCAGGCCAGTAACGTGTTTATGAATAGCGCCAATAGTCCAGATCTGAACTGTAAGTTATTATTGTAATTCCTGTAAGTAAAAATAAAAATTACAAGGTAAAACAAGACTTCCAATGTCTTAAAAAATTCATTTATACTTGCTGTCCGCGTCCTCACGATAGACTTCAATCTAGCCAACCAATTAACCAACTGCTCTTTATGTTATTTGTGATATGAGGAATACGTTCCTCATCTCTTTAACTCATATTGAAATTCCCCAGGGCACAAATCGAATGCCAATCCTACCGGGTTATGGTAGAAGACATGGTGACCGTCGAGTACATAGCGCGTTACATCGCGGGCCTGAAGCAGAAGTATACTCAAAGCAATGGCCGCCGGCCCTTCGGTATCTCGTGCATCGTTGGAGGGTTCGACTGCGACGGAACACCACATCTGTTCCAGACCAACCCTTCGGGGACATATTGCGAGTGGCAGGTATATATTCTTTGTTTGAACAGCCGCAAGTCTGATTACTTTTTTCCGGTGGTTGGTTTTCGTAGTCTATAAGATGTTTGCCACTCTGGATCCTCACGTATCCCCAGGAGTATTTGAGCAAAAGTTGGTCCGTTCAACTTTCCGTCATCAGTTGTTTATCTAACTGAGATTCTGTCAAATTTCGGTCAAACTGCCGTGGGTCTGGGGTGGAGTGGAGCGTGGTCATTCTGTATGAAATTCTATTATGTACTTATTTAGGCCTTTTGTTGTCTTGTCAGGCTTGCTCAGCGGGCAGAAGCGACGGGACGGTTCTGGAGTTCCTGGAGCAGAATTACAGTCCTCAGGCAGTTGCCACCGATACGGGGACCATCAAGCTAGCCGTCAGAGCGCTGCTGCAGGTAGTACAGGGAAGAGATAATAGAAAATTGGAAGTAAGTTGCGGTTATACTATAGAAAATTACGATCCTGCGAGCAGCGAGGTAGTTTGCAGTCGGGGCTAAATGCTAAATTGGCCTTGCCATTGTTTTTTATGAGATTCTTTCGGGGAAATATTTTAGTAGATGTAGGTTAAGCTTTAAGGCTCGCGATAAAGAAAAAACTCTCCTCTTCAAATTAAACACGAGAATTAGTATTTAATTTGAAGAGGAGAGAATGGCGAAATAACGACTTGTGTCGACGTGGCGCTGATGCATACACTTGGAATAATAACATGCAGAATGAATTTCTTTAGTTTCGTTTCTCAAGTAAATCATGGTTGATACTGATAGGTGGCTGTGTTGAAGAGAGACAAACCAATCAAAATGCTGGATCTACATGCGATAGACGCTATCATCGCGGAGATAGGGAAATATAAAGAAGAGAAGAAGAGGAACTAAAGAAAGAAAAGACAATAACAATAAAATGATTTAGACCTTACATTATTATTTAAGGCACCTAAAACTGTGTACAACAGACACTTAGACTCGAATAGACATTTCCTTAAAAGTTATAGGCAGGCATCGCATGATTGCATATAAATTTTCCTACAAATTGACCAGTTTTAATTGTTCTCGAATGTAGGTATAAAACCTCTCTTGGTTATAGTCTGAATAAGCGGACCATAATAATTTTAGAAAGAAATACTTACCGTCATATATGGACACCGTGATCACATGCCTTGTTAAATATTATAAATTTACCAATTTGTTTAGTTATCATTAATAACAAGCTCTTCGATAATATAGGTAAATAAACAAGATTTTTACTCGATATTTAGGACCTCTCATCACCTTCGATTTTTCTCTGTACGAGTTTTTAATCGTGTATCTTTGCACTCGTTTAGTAGCCAACTAAACTTGAAGTTCATTACCTACAATGTTCATGAGTTTTTTAAGGTCGTTATCTAAGGCCGTTGTAAAATCACCCAATTTACTTACGTTTTTATGCTTTCAATCACAAATTCATAATTTACATATCATGTTAATTGTATCTTCTTCATAAAGCACGTCATATCGTTTTTTTTCTAACATACATGTGTAATAAACACAAGTAGGAATATGAAAATAGTTACGTTGAAGTTAGAAACTTTTTTATTGCGTTGATTAACGTAACATCATAAGCTAAGCATTTTTCAATAACACTAGTGCCACTACCTACACTTTTTAAATATTTAAGACCTAACTTTAAACCCTAAGATTCCGTAGATTGCAGCAATTTAGCAAGCTATTTTTAGGGCGTTAGTGTCTACGTGACACTTTCGCCTAACGCGGCATCATACTACTTAGGTAACTACGTTTAAAGACAAACATATACATATAACATAACGTAATCTTTTCGATACATTATCACTAACCGATTTATAAGATAAGAAACAAAACAAAGTTATATATCCGTTCAGAGACCAGGGGATTAAGTGACGTAATAAGTGCATCTTTAGATTGTTACACGAATATATTTATACAAAATTTAATGCATATTGATCATAAGATAAGATTAATTTACTTCTAATTTTAAATATCCATGTTGCTAATATTTTAAACTCGCATACATATTGAAATTTAAAACATTTTGTCCAATATGACATGTGTACAGGATAAAGTTTTCATATTTACCATAAACACCAATCCATGGGGCCGATTTCTTACCTGTAAAAATAATAAAAATAAAATCAGTTTTTGTTCTCAGCGCCATCTATTAAACTTTACGAACTACAATGAGTTCGAGTGGCATATCACGCATCGTTGCGTTTCGGTCTCGAGTCTGCGTAGAGTTGCTAGGGAGTGCCGATAGATGGGGAGAGTTGCCCGTCGCGCACGCATGCTGTTGTTATGTCACAGATATGTATGTCATATGACTTGGTCAACGACCGATGAGCAAAACAATCAAAATCGGCGCGCTTCCCGGCGACATTTGAGAGGTTATGTTTTATGCAATTCGATACGAACGTGGGTATGGCCTATTAACGCTGATGTACGTCGAAAACTTGCTAGCGAAATGTCATTTCTTCGCTATTGATTCATTTTGCTGTAAATTGTTGCATCAAAGGGCCATATTCTCAGTAAGGAGTTAGTTCTTATTGTCCCGTACATGGCTAATTTGAACCGTGACCTACATGGCATTTTCATTAGCATTCCACCTGCAATGCGAGGTGGTTACCGTGTGAAAGTATGCCAAACAAAACGTTTTGTCGCATTACATAAATTATAACAGTATAATGACTCGATGTTTTAATTCAGTATTTCGTTTAATATAGATTTGACTTCTCTATTTTCTTCGTAGTTCTTTTCATGGGTTATATTTATATGAATAACTTAGATAAGGTTAAAGGCATAATGCAAGCTGCCCTTTTCCATGTTATATGTCGTTCACTCTACCCCGTCTATCCAGACCTTATAAAATGTAATGATAAGAGGGCTCACGTTCTTACAATCAGCATCAAATAGATAGACGGCCAAAGTAGCCAAATTTATAGTAACAGAAACTTCCCTACCAAACCTTACTTACCATCCAAATAAAGATGACGAGTACCGATATATTTGGCTGCTTTGGCCGTCACTATTTATTAGATGCTGACTAGTCTATACAGTAAAATTTCTAATATTAATCTAGAAGAAAGATAATTAATACGTAAAGGCAACACGTGCAAACTGCAAATGTAAGATCTAGCCAACGGCAACATTTCGTAACTGGTCTGCTCTACTAGACAGTATTTATACTGTGCGTAATAATTATACTTTAGTCTTGCGGTTAAGACGCTGTAAAGTAAGTGGAGAAATGGAGGAAGCTTATAAAGCAATAGTCCATGACCATCACTGTCACTTTCAACGTCAGCCAGGCTATTGAAACTGATATTATGCCCCTCGAGATAATTCTAAGCAGTAGAATCTGGATTACTTGAGCAGTTACCGGTTAATAGAGCTTAGATCACACTCGTTGGAACCGCCGGCGCCGATTGTTCGGTCTAGTCATTCTCTCGATGTTCAGAGCGCGACGGATGTATCAGATATAACAGTTTTCCTTGGCCCTGGACAACCTGATAAGTATATCTCGTAATGGGTAATCGTCTTTAACGCTCTTCTTTCTTATCTATAATTTAAATACGTCTGCTCTACAAATTCACATATATATTTGAGAATAAAAGTCATTGCTCTTATTCGTACCGAATATATCACATAATACAGAAAAAGCGCCATTGACAAACCCTTCTTTTATACTCGTAATCTGCATATTTTTTGCTCATGACCTCTAGGTTAGCTCTCGTTAGAATTCAGTATTTCATTCACCGTCGGAATCGCAGTATTTACCGTTAAACTTCCGTAAAGTTCGCATTAAAGCCGCATGCTACACCACTTACTGTTATTATGGCTAATATATAACAACTAGAGAGCTACGAACAGTTGAATACTAATTCAAAGGTCATAATCTAAACGAGGTTACTACATATAACTTGATGTAAAGGTACCTTATTTGATTTTATTATTTTAATTGCAATTTCATGCCTTTTGCTAGGCGAGGCTACTAGGCGATTATTTCGTAACCTTTCAGGTTCGAGATTTATCTTCAAACGGATTTTTACCCAGAAATTGATAATAACCCCTTGCACCCTAGGTCGTGAATGTTGTGATACTCGCGATAACCTTAGACGAGAGATCAGAAATTGAATACAACAGTAATTAATTACAACTTCTTTTGGGCTCAATCTTTTTAGGGAAATTCTCTTTACGTAAAGCGCGTCAATTGTAGATTAGCCTTGGGTAGTAAAATTGGGTATTAGCCGTTAAAATCGCAAACCGTGATGAAACGCTGCATACCTATAGCTGGAATAGCGTAAATTCAAGATTCGAAAAACCTGCACTCCGCTCAATACAAAAACTTCAACAGCATTTCAGAAAAGCAAAAATTGGAGATACCTACGCTCTCGGCTATTAAAAGAGCCGAGAGCGAGAACTATTGATGAAAAATCCATCAACGCTTGTTATTTACATTTTTACTATAATATCGGTACTGTATGAATACCTTGTATAAGCTGACAATGACGAGACCTGTAATAACTTAATAACAATAATTACACATGTAATCGTAATTTAACGAGGACAATTACATTGTTAATCGTTCTCGGTAGCCGAGCTGTAATCTCGATTCCTTGTCAACGGACAGGCGATCTTATTGTCTGTAATTATTACGACACTCTTGACCTCATGACAACTTGCAACCTGGGTGGTAAATCTTTTGATGTAACCGCATTATAATTTAAGTATGATGCCATGACACGTTTAACTCCGATGTGGCAGTTCCGCAATTGGCAACTTAAGCACATTCTAATAATTCCATATAGGATTGGAATTGTACTCGGAAACTGAAATCCAATACACTGTGGAAGCTTAAGGTGGTCCTCACATTGGACAAGCGGGATATCGTTTTATTCGTGCATAGCGCTGCCTCGCTTATACACCAGAGCGGCGGCGTGCAGATGCGGGCATTCCACGAGAATCTCCCTTACGAAATGCTTTTCCCTTGTATGGCAGCTAATTCAATCAAATCCGTAAAGCTCGAGAATATACTGCCAATTTGCTAGCAAAGTCATAAAATATTTATTACCAGACCCAGTATCATTTTCTCAGCCTTTTCAGAAGTATTAGAAGAACGGCGTTTCGTAAGGGACGTTTTCGTGGAATGCACCATATAAAAGGTTCCGCTCCCTACTTAAACAAGGACATGAACACGTTACACATGCAATGCATGAGATGTGACATCTGTCTAATAATTCCAAACATTACAACCGGTGTGTACGCGCTCGTCTAATCAGGGAGTCGGCGACCTGGCTTATACATTTAGCTCTACACATCAGGTAGCATGTTTGAAGAATGTGTGTTCGTTTAGTAGGAAGTGAATTGGACGCCAACGACGCTAACTGGCAAACATTGTCGGTTTTTGGCAATTAACGCGGCCGTGAGAACCAGTTTTTACACACAACTCACACGAAGGTGCATAAAGAGTACGTATATGCGTGATCCTTTATTATCTCACATCACCAAATCATATTATCCGAATCTAAGGAACAAATCTAAAGAAGGAATGTCGACAAATCAGAATCTCATAACTACTAAAAAAAATTAAAAAAAAAAAGGATGATTAAAGTTAAACTATTCGATATCGAACGAAATTAAACATTGATCGATAGATCGAATAATATCGTTTGAACGACCAAGTAATCAATTCCATGTCGATAGAAGTTGATCTATGCATCGTCATCGTCATTAATTGAGGTTTTGGAATAACAGTAAAAATCTAACCTTTAGCCGAACGACTCAAGTACTAGTGTTTCCAAAATAACAAACTATTTTTAGACTGTTTGAGAACCTCAGCCCAAATAACAAAAGCATAAATAACAGCGTCTCCGTCCATCTATGTCCATCTCTGTCTTGTAGGAACCATATTGTTAGTGTAATAACGGTAACGGTTTTAGATCTATTTTTGACAAAAAGGGACAATTACTCAAATAAGCCTATTTGAGGATTTTTTCCCTTTAAGAAAACGTTTGTTCATGTAAATATAGTGCTATTAGCTACACTAATATTCAATGTCAAAAGACAGTATGACATTGAGATAATCAAACAGTTACAGCATTTTAAATTTACAATGTCATTGAAGCAATATATTTTTCATTTCTCATGCTCTGAAAGAGGGTCATTGTTGTTCTAAAAGGTGCGCAGAAAATGATACGTGTCTGCACTAGAGCATTTTACGTTCGAAGTACGATATTTTTAATTTTTTTACGATAAGCAATTGAAATTTGAGTTTAAATGGATTTGTTATACAATTTCCATTGTGATACTTGACTCTCCATTCCATAAATAACGATAGTTTTGCCTGAATTTTTAATTGAAAGTTGAAAATTTTTAATTGAAATACTATAAAAATGTATTATTCGTCATGTTTTTGAAAAAACACATGCATTTTACTTTCCTCGTATTCGAAATGAAAAGTAGAGTGTTTAACTCGGGTGAAAGGCATCATTTCTGCCTCGGACTATTGGCGCTCTCACTGCGTTCGAGCGCCAAGACACCTCGGCAGAAATGAGTGCCTTTCATCCCTTGGTTAACAATCTACTATTTCGATTGACACGAATACCTTGCTTAAACTAATTGCTTCCGGCACATCGTTAGTCTCAATTATTTGAAAATCAAATAAACGGACTAATAATTTTATTATAGATGACATTCTTAGAAGAAACTAGCGACCCGCCCCGGCATCGCACGGGTTACTTACACAAAACCTTAACAAATTACACACCTAAAATGAAAATTTGTTCAGTAGTTTATCGCGAACATACATACAAACAGACAGACGCGGCGGGGGACGTTATTTTATAAAGTGTAGTGGTTCATTATCCGTTGTAAGTACCACCATGGGTACAGAATAGAGAATCAACGATACGTATCTTATTAACAGTTGCCTTTACCTTTACTGGAAAGCAGGCTATTTACACGGAGCTCCCAACTCTGTTTTTTTTTTTTTTTTTTTTTTTTATGATGAATAGGCAGGCGTTTGACCACGATCCCACCTGATGGTAAGTGATGATGTGGTCTACGGTGGAGCACGCTTACCTATGAGATACCTATTAACTCTTGCCTTGAAGAGCTCCAAATTGTACTCATGCGGAAACACAGACTCGGGCAGGGCGTTCCACTCCTTGGCAGTTTTGACATGTTTACTAGGCCGACATATATATAGTCAGATATTCTTCCATTTCTTGTATCATAAACAGGAAAGACAAATTAGTACCTAAATCCGTATATGATCAGTCATTAGCACCGAACCCATGCACAACTCGAGGATGCCAGCAATTGGGACGCCATTAGGTCAGTTAGCTCAGGAACCGGTTCTCAGCAACTGCTCGCTTCCTATGATGATCATGATGGATTTATGCTGTGACAACAGTTTCCCTCAGCCTACGTGAGACGTCGTCATTTGTAAGTGGGATACGCTAAGTGCTTAGGATTGTTTAGTGGTTTAAATGCTATTGGAAGTTGTTTATATGTAGTTTATACATGCAAGATGTTCCGCTTTATAGACAAGGAGTGGCACATCCTTATTGGTGGTTGGAGATTTCACAAACATGATAATACCCCTAACTTAGGCCCACTTGCACCATTTCACTATCCCGGTTTAACCGGTTAAACCTGGAGTTCCCATGGCATGGTTACCAGTACAATCTGACACTGAGAACGGTTTAACCGCTTAACCCCGAGTTAGGAGGATGGAGTAAGTGGGCCTTATTGACATAGGATTAAATTCAAACCTCGCTCTTGAAAGTCGTACGCCCAAATCCAACCTCGCTCAGATTTTCTAAATTAAACACATGTTTACATATGTATTTATTCAGTGTTAAAGCAGATAATTCAGATTGTGCAGTCAATATTTTGCACTGTACACAGGAAATGAACGATAACCAGTTGGTATCACTCAAGGTCGGGTCACATAACGATAGTTCATCATTTTGATTGAAGTTTTAAGCGTTACTTTATTAATGCTTGACCTACTTCCCTACTTGGCAACTTTAAGTAATATGTATCTCTTTAGCTAGTGTAACTCCTACATTTATGACAAATAAATTTAAGACAGTCACCATTGACCACAAAACCACTTCGGCTTAAATAAAAGCTTGATGTCAGAAATATGCTTGCAGGATCCGTAGAATCGAAAATACTTTTCCTAAAGCCAGTGGTAAAAATCGTCCCTTGAGCTGTAAAACGTGTCATATATCCCGCAGGGGGCTTAACTAAAATCCTACTAGATGGATGGCAACAGGGCGACAATTCACTAAGCTTATTGAACGTTTCATTTCAGACTTCTAAAGTAATAAAAGCCAACGTTCTTGCAAATTTCATATTAAACTTGAGGTTAAATTATAACAGAGGCATATTGAGTTACAAGGATACTTGAATAGAAAGACGGGCAGACTTAATGTCAAGTTCGTCAAACCGGGAAGCGGTCTATTTCGGTCCCTTTCTTAGGCCGCTCCACGTTTAGAACAGTCCCACCGTTTTCAGTCTATTATTAATATTATTATCCGTGTTACCTTTATGCTTTGTTTGACCTGTAGGGCGAGCACAACACCGAGTAGTTATTGCCATCGCAAAGCATCCTACTCTTTCTGGTGTAAAGTACGCCAGGGATATTTTATGAGTAAGAACTATTTAAGAAAAACGCACAACAAGTATTAACTGAATATTTAGATCACTACGGTTATGCTCACTAGTATTTTTAGTCGCTTTTGGCGACATGTTAGGTGTTAGGTTTGCTAGTGAGTGTAGCCGTAGTGATCTGAATATTTTGAAATATGTCTCATGATAGTTTAATTTCGAAGTATTAACTGTTTAAGGCTAGGAGGATATAACCAAACGGAGACGCCACGTCTGTAATTTTCTGTACAAAAAAGTCTGCCAATTTTTGCGGGGGAGGGGATCGTCAAATGGATACGTAACGTAAAAATAGCCATGTCAGATGAACGTCAGTCCATACATTGTGTATGACCATGGCCGACAATTTTCGACAGAGGGGAACGCCTGCTAATGCCTACTCCGTTTAGTTATATGCTCCTAGGTTTAAGGCGTTAGCAATATGATAGTACAATCTGTAGTCAAGTATAAAAATATGCGTGTATACAAGTTACTCAAAAATATGGCCCATAGACCCCATAGTTCTAAATTCGCCGACATTAAAGAGCTATGGGATGGGACATATTTTTTTTGAGTAAGATTTTTTTTACTTGACTGTACGGTAAAGTTAGAAGTTCCAGACACTTTTCAATAACAGTTTTTCAGAACTCCCTTAATGGATATTCGATTAAAGCAGAATACATACATGCCGATGATACGGCTTAGTACAAACTGGCAAATTAAGAACCTCCTCATTTCAAAGTCGACTAAAAAAACCGTGAAAGTAAACATCTTCAAAAACCAAAATCGAGTTCGTCGTAAGCAAGTCGCATGCAGCGCTAGCTAGTTTAAACCATAACTGTTAAGTAGGGTACTTGAAGTGCGTTACCTCTTTATAGCCAGAACCGCCACTCATATAAGTGTAACAGTTTTCACGTAGTAAAACTCCGCTTTTTGTGGGGCCCCTGGATCCGGTTATCTAGTTTGTGATCATGGTTTATGAGTTGTTTATTTCTGAGAAGTAAGGACCACGATATGATTATTAAGCTACGACAACTGTAAAAAAAATACTAATACCTAATCAGGTATATTATATTATTATACGTGTAGTCAAATAAAACAGTGATATTTTAATATAAATAAGACCCTGAAGATCCTGAAAATAATTACATATTCTTCTTTAAACAGTCAAAATTTCAATTATCTGTTAAACAATAATAATTATTGAAACATAAATCTTAACTTAAATGAAATTGTATTACGCCATAGATATTGTATATTTTACTGGTAGAGTTAGACGAAGATAAGTCTGCAACGATTTTGATAGCACACGCAGTGAACGTGTTATTTTAAACGTAAAACTTCTATGAAATTATGACGTATAAATAACACTTGCACTGCGTGTGCTATCAAAATCGTTGCAGACTTATCTTCGTCTTACTCTATTTACCTACAGACCGGTATAGAGCGACATCATCGCGTTAATATATTGTCCAATGATTGACACGTGACATCAGCGGTGATATACGATGACAAAGTTTAAGGTCGGATGACTTAATTGACTTACCTACTATGTTAAGTTGTTTTCGTGGCTTATAACATAACCACGATCCGCAATGTTATCAATCATTATCTATTTATATACGATATAGTATGAATGATGCTTATTGAACCTGACAAATTGATAATTATAGCAGTTCGCTCATGGGAATTCCAGTTCGTAATATATCAGGAATCAGGAACAATAGTGGCTAATTTAATCAACATACACATACAGGGGATACATTCTTACATGTGCATTGTAAAGTTGTAACAAATAAATAAATAACAAAGTTTGTAGTTGTAACAAAGTAGTTACAGAACAATTTCAGCACGTTCATCAATTTACTTAGTTATGTATATTGTCTATAATTAATAAAGGAACTTAAAAGAGACAAGCTTATGTTTTGTATGAGAAAAATAAATGGATTCTGACCCCGAATGTCCAATTCCTCTGGTATGCGAAAATTTATTTAATCACCCTCATCTACTCGAAGGTTAGCTAGAAGAGATCCCTTATAGGGATATGTTCGCCTTAGAGGTACAAAATAGAAGCAGAAATAGAATCGGTCAAGCCTGACCAGTAATAAATGATAATTGTCAAGAGGGCGCTGTTATTCTCATGTATAGGGTAAGAAAGAGTTCAGTATAGTATAAAAAATTTATTTCCAGTTAAATTCCGCACCATGGCGCGTGATTATATATTCCTGGACAGGTTTTAATAGAAATAGAGGCAGAAATAGCGGTACAATATCTGTAAATTTTATATCAACCTGTGTTGTGTACAATAAAGTGATTACTACTACTACCATTACTACTATTAATCAACAAAATACAGATTCATTCGTCGTAGGTATAAAAATAAATATGGAAGTATTTTTTGGGCTCCTTATGTATGAGTATAACCTATCTATAGTTATATAATATCATTGCACGTGGATAGATAAATTGCAACACGCCTCCTTGCTCGAAGAAAGTAAAAGGAGGAAAAATATAAGACGTAAATATAAACCGTTAACTAGCTACCAGCGATAGTAGCGAAACGCCAATTTATGGTTTAAGAACTTTATTCTCAAAAAGAATTTACAAAATTTCTTAGTAAAACAATATCATTGTTTACATTGGCCTTAAGTGATTAATGTGCTGGTGTTATTAATGAGAGGTCTGTGCCCAGGCGTGGGACGTATATAGGCTAAAATATTATAAGTAAACCTTGCATATTATCGTAGGTACTATCTGTAAGTAGTATTTTGTCAGATTATTTTTACTTTGATAAATTTTATTAGGTTGCCTGTATTCAAGCGTAACGAGTTTCATAATATCGTAATAATAAAGCGTAAGTGTAGGTAATTTCTAGGTAAATGAGTGTACCTCGTACGTAGTGATAAGATTTCATACTACGAGTGTTCGGTGATAACAAATATTACTATGTCTATGCTAGTTCGTTTTAAGATTTGATAAATACCGCCTATCGCAGGTTTTCTAGCGTGAATAGAAAATTAAATATTATATTCACCCTAAAATAATGATTTTATATCAGATTTTAACGTATTTATCCGTTAATTAAGTTACAAAAACATACTTTATACTGTATATAATTCCTTTCGATAAACGGTATACCGATGCAATCTATGGATCGTCATCGATTTAACAACGTATGTATATATTATAAAGATAGCTATTTCTTTGAACTTACTATCAATGCCGACTAGAAATATTTTAAGGGCTTTGTATTTGTACGATAATGATTACATACCTCTATTTCAATGATCCGGGTGAACACTTTCAAGTAGATAAGATACTCGTAACCATGTGTGTAGCTGTGTAATTAAAGTCCCACAATGCTTTGTTAGTCCGTTTTGTGTCTGCTATTTTATGATAAACAGATGGAGAGGCTTTATGACCCGAGCAATTAGGGCATATCAACTCATATCATGTTACTTACTAACTTACTTAGGTACTGCTGTGGCGCAACGACGCGAAGTGGATCTTGGCCTCCGACACCAAAGACCGCCATGCTACTCTGTCCAGTCGACGGTGCCGAGTTCGCTGAGGTCAACTTATGTGACTTGATGAATTTAAATAGTCCTTAATGTGAACTAGTCTAGTTGCAAGTAGCGAGGCTGCTTATTACGGCAGTACTAATACATGCGAGTACGCATGTCATAGCCCAAAACATATGCAAATGTCACGATTGTAGCCGCCGCCGGGTTCAATTGAGTTGTCGGTTGTCGGGTCGGGACACAAGCGATGATATGTCAGCGGTTTCATAGAAAACCCAAATGAAATACAACTTGCGTTTGCGCAATTTGTTAGAAAATCTTGCAAGCATAATATTATGTCAGCGTCCTGGTACAGCCCATTGCCATGACATTAGGCATTACGAAATATCTCACATTAATCTACAAGGTTAAAGTGCATTTTGATGGAAATCTTGTCCTTTAAGCCGGTATCGTCACCGCTATACTGACATCAAGACAAGACAAGAGACGCCACACCCAGCCAGGAACATGCCTGCTCCGGACTAGCCGGCATACCAGGGGATGTAATTTTATGGGGAGTGACACGCTCTGGGATGGGAAAGGGATAGTTATAATCAGCCGGCTATGCAGCCTTAAGCCAATATTGGAAGGTAGGTGGGGTAGGTTATGTCGGAAACTTATTCTCTTGTTTCCAAGATTTGATTAAAACATCTGACTAACATAACACTGTTAGTTTATAAAACGTTTGTAAAAATGTTCTATTGTTAGATGTACTTAATGATATAAAACGCCGTTCCCTTGTGTCCTACACGTCATTCACTCAGATAATGTGATGCTACGTGGGCGTCCAGTATTGACCATTGAGTGCCATTGATTGTGCCAGAGGATCGACCAGACTGAATCAAATCACCCGCCTTTTAACTGACTTAAAAACAGGACAAGTGCGAGTCGTACTCGCCCACCGAGGGTTACGTACTTTTTAGTATTTGTTGTTATAGCGGCAACAGACATACATCATCTCTGAAATTTTCAGCTTTCTAGCTATCACGGTTCATGAGATACAGCCTGGTGACAGACAGACGGACAGTGGAGTCTTAGTAATAGGGACCCGTTTTTACCCTTTGGGTACGGAACCCTAGAAAAGGAGGGTCTCAATTAGGTTTATTTTTTTGTATGTTTGTGGTCGTAAAACTCCGTCGATTTATAAAACGATTAGGTAAAATTTACTTTAAAGGACTGTGTTGTGTCAAATAGGGCGTAACCTTACTAAATACCTTGATTCTTACCTCTGAGGAAATCATTAGTTGAAACTTTACACCCTCTCGCGAACTGCGTAGTCTTTCGTAGGTACCATATAGAGTAACTTATACTAGAGCGGTACTGTCATAGTAAATTTTGTAACCCCAGTAAATTCACTGCCATCTGTCGACACACTTTAAAACTAAAAATGAAGATTTATAAAAATACGATAGAATGTATTTAAATATAGATAAATGTTTTTTTTTATTTGCATTAATTATTTTTATGATTTTGACCCATGTTCTTTCACTGATATGCGTTAAAATTGTTAAATAACAAACGAAACCGTCAACGCCATCTATTCGACTGTAGGCCAAAACTAGTAGCGCCCTCTGAACGAGAATCAAATTTTCTTGATTTTCGAGGCACGTTTTTCCTTAGACTGTATCTATCTATTACGGAGTTATATCTATCTTTGTACCTACTAAAAGCAACACACTTAAGAAGTGACTTGGTCAGTCTTTATCTCGTTTTAATAAGGTCCATGAATGGCCAATAGACTTTGTAGGTACTTATGCATACAGTGACGCCCAACATATTTGTGTAACAAATGACATCACTTATTTGTCCAAATCCCCTTTAATCGCCGTTTAATCTAGTTTATCTCGAAGGTCTTATTTAGGTAAACAATTTACTCAAGGTTCTGATCTTAACTTGATAATTTGAAGTAGCTCAAGATAGAGAACATGTTTCGTCAGGATATGAATTTACGGTGTCATGGTCGTTCCTGACTTGGTTACATTATTTTGGCTTTTGTATGTTTAAAAAAACTGGAAGATACATACATATACATACATAAGTTGGGTATAGATTACGCGTACACGGTAAGCCTGGTTTACCCCAGGGAATACATTTTCGAACTTCTATAAAAATAGAGCTATCGCTCGTGGGCCTTACTCCCCTACCTTTTTTTGACTAAATTTAGCAGCAATAGGTATTTAGTTACATATAGTAACCAAAAACCGGCCAAGTGCGAGTCGGACTCGCGTTCCAAGGGTTCCGTAAATTACACAATTTAAACAATGTATTTTCTCTTTATCTTTAAAAACCCCGATGGGGTCGGATCAAAAACTAAGTAATTAAGCCCGACTCATGCTTGACTGCACATTTCTAGTAGGTTTTCCTGTGATCTATAAGATCTATTTTGTGTATTTTTTTCAAAATTGTAAACCCAGTAGTTTCGGAGATAAGGGAGGGGGGAGGGGGGGGATGCTCATTTTTTGCCTATTTTCGAATAACTTCTAAACTGTTTATCCTATAATTATAAAAAATATATATTTGAGATTCTCACAATAAGCTCTTTCATTTGATATGTAACTTTGGTTGTGACAGACGGACAGACAGACAGACGCACGAGTGATCCTATAAGAGTTCCGTTTTTTCCTTTTGAGGTACGGAACCCTAAAAATTACAGTTTATGCACCTTCAAGAGCAATAAAAAGGCAGGCATATTGTTTAATTTTACGACAATCTACAGCGCTTTACACAATCTTGTATTTTAAAGATAGTGACTGATGTATTTTTAAGATAGTGACTGGTCCAGTTTCGTTAGTATTAATTATTAAAGCCTCTTTATTTCCTTAGTAAGTTTTACACTTAGTTAGTATTAGTAATAATAATTGTTAATGATTTACAAACAAATACACCACAATTAACAGTTCTAACGCCAAAGAATCCCTCGTTTAAAGTGAATGTCAGTACTCGTGGGTCACAAATATCTCCCTCACACAAACAAAGCAATCGGATCACGACAGTTAATCGGTCGTTGTCCCAAATAATGGCTGCATAAATTAAACGATTTAGCCGAACAAAAACTATAGTAACGTTAACGTACTCGTATCGCCCACAAGGCACTGACCTGCGCAACATGCTGTGATGATTCTTTGATCTTTGCTTCACGATCTATTTGAAGTTGATTAATTAGCTATTTAAGGATTCTAGTGTTTCAATGTTTGTTTGGTAACACATGTTTCCTGTTCCATTTGTATGCTAGGGATAAGGTGGTTTACAATTGATTAACAAAACGAATAACGAAATAAACCGATCGTGATATAAAGGCATGGACAACATTTATTAGGCTTTCGTCTGACAATAAATCGGCACGCAAAAAAAATACATATTGGTAAAACTATTATCCCTTTTGATTAGAAAAAGGGCCAAGTACTAATTAAAATATCCATGCCTGTAATTATACAGTAAAATTGTTAACCAAGGGATGAAATAGTGCCTTTCACCCGACTTAATCCCTCTACTTTTCCTTTCGAATGCGAGGAAATCAAATAAGATAAGGCTAATAATTTGCAAAATCAGTAGTTAAATAGTTATTTGTTACACAAGGGTGCAAAGTTGTATTTTACCCGCGAGTGTAGAATTGAAACACGAGCAAGCAAAAGGATTCTATAGGTGAACCACGAGCGAAGCGAGTGGTTCTAAAATAGAATCCTGAGCGTAGCGAGTGTTTCAACACACGAGAAGTAAAATACATTTGCGCCCGTGTGTAACACAAAACTTTTCACCTCACTATAGCGAGGAAAGTGCAACATCCACAGGCGTTAGATCATCTTCATCACTGGAATCACTCATTTCTTTACGATATTATAACAGAAAACTCTGGAAGTTGTGTATTTTTACGCGAGTCGGTGAGAAAAGGTTTACGTAAAAAAATTGTTGACAATGTTGACATTTCTGATGTATGAAATGTCAACGATGCGTTTTGAAATTGCATCGACTCAACTTGTGCGTTCAGAATTATATTTAACATCATTATAAAAAAACAAACGTTTCTTATGGAATTTTAAGGTTTATGACTTAAAATCATTAAATAAAGCTAAATTTGGTATTTTTTAATAGATTCTCAAACCATTTATTTAATGATAATTAATATCGAACGAACCATTATCATGAGCGTTTTACGTTTTGTTATCTGTCAAGCTACTTAAAGTAACACGCTCCATCCAAGGTCAAATTACTTTCCCCACTAGTGGATAAAACGCGTTTTTCCCCGCTTGTATTGAAGGATAAACGATAACTTTCCGAGCTAGTGAGGGGAAAAGTAATAAACCTACGCCCATGATTTTTTCCTTAGGACTTGCAATCGGAGACTGCATGTCTGTAGATAAATAGCCCCTAGCGAAAAACTTTCAGATGGAAACATTTATATATACACACATATTTTAGCAAATTATGCCTTTCATCCCTTGTTTAACAATCTACTATTAAACCGTTCCTTTGTAGTCGATTTATACAGTGACAATCCCACGTTTCACCGCGTTCACAAATATAGAATATTGTTTCTTTTACGGAGTGGGCGCAAATATAGAATACTGGCATAAATAACCAACAATGATAAGGCGGACTAGCTCATACACAACATATTTACATATTTCAATCACGTCTGACCGATTCTATTAGTGTTGAAGTTGCTGAACACGTGGTGATAGTGTTGGCATAGGTCAAGTAAAAATAACCGGTGATTGATAACTACGGCTGTCGTGAATGATTTAAATCAATCAAGTGAAGTTCATTCAGCTGTGTGTGGATATTGAGTTAACTAAACGTATGCACTGTTTTTATGCATGGTCTGGTGTCTGGTAATGAATTGAAGCAAAAAAAACCGGCCAAGTGCGAGTCGGACTCGCGCACGAAGAGTTCCGTAACTTCCGTACAATTACGCAAAAAACGGCAAAAAAAATCACGTTTGTTTTATGGGAGCCCCCACTTAAATACTTATTTTATTCTGTTTTTGGTATTTGTTGTTATAGCGGCAACAGAAATACATCAACTGTCTAGCTATCACGGTTCATGAGACACGGCCTGGTGACAGACAGACGGACAGCGGAGTCTAAGTATCTAATAGGGTGCCTTTTTAACCTTACGGGTACGGAACCCTGAGAAGTCATCTTACTCTTCTCACGTTCGACGGTAGCTAAGTTTGGTTTCCCTAACATAGAATAGAAAACAGGAGTTGTACGTAATTTACGAATCCTTCGGAAAATATTAAACCCAGTGGAGTGTCAATTAAGAAAGTTTACATTTGTTCGACATTCTAACACATTTTGACTCAAGCCATTTCATACGGCTGCTTAAATTTCCCAATCAATTAAACATCATAACTGTAAGAAATATCAATTAACTCTTTCAGATCGCATCACTATCACGAATGCCAGATGACACGAGTTTTATAACAGATATCGATAAGATTTATAAACATTGTATCGTGGCTTACGTCTCGTTGCAATTTAAACTTTATTTTACCTGGAACAAAGGTGTTTCTCTAACAATAATTCGAGTATTATACAATCGTGAGAAAATACCTAAATAGTCGAATGACAACTCTATCACTCTCGTGCGCCAAGTTATATGTTCCTGAAGTTAAGCCTTATTTCTTTGAGGCATAGTAGAATTTTCCTTGCAGAATATTGCAAGATACGATGTTGTGAGAATGAAGAACGAATTTGCAAGCGTCCCGCGCGGGCAAACTCGGGAAAGTGCTGGTTACGGTGCGATGAGCACGAGATTTCAGATTCGTTTTTTCTTCTCGAATGACGTGTGGCACAAGTTTAGCATTACTTTTAGCAAGGCGTAGAGGGTTACTTAGCCTGAGACTGGGCCTGGGCGCCATTCTTAATAACAGCCTAGTTCTAGTTGAAGTGGTGAATTGTATATTTCGCAAACGAATTTGGTATCGTAACTGCCATTGCCATTTTATCATCTATAACTGATTTCAATACGTTTAATCTTAAATCAGAGAAATGCGGCTTCTGCTTAATCTTGCCATAAACTAAAAGTAACTAACTCTAACTAGTTTACACTTAAGTATTTATAAGAGAAACCTACTCTTAGTCCGTCATGTAATGATCCGCTAAAGTTTACGCCTAACACTTACACCGTCTTGTTGCGGTGAGATGAGAAACTACGATTTTTATTAACAAGTTTTATTTATGCATTCTGTATAAGCGTTTAACGCAGGGGTAATAAAACTAACGAATGTTAATGACTCTAGCTTATTCACATAACACTGATTTTATTATCGTAAAATCAGAACTGCAAAAACGCAGCGCTACAAATAAATATTTGAACTTTTTCTTTAAATTGCCTAAGAATTTTAATAAATATTTAAATTGAATCTAATTTCAGTATAAAAATATCATTATTGCAATTCAATACTGTACCAAAACAGAATCAAGTTGTACAATGCAAGCATCGCACATTTCTCGCGTCAGCATTTAATATAATGAATGATTGCTGTTTATGCGATTACGCTTTAATTCGATTTATATTTCATACGTGCTCCTAGCTAGTACTCATTATATACTTTGGTTATAAATAAAGACATATACATAAATCAGTGTTTCCATCAAAATATCAATCAACCATCAAGATCAAGAATCATATCAGCTCAGATATACAACCCGTACACAAGTAATACAACAAATAAAACAATAAAAAAAATTGTGGTACATTTGGCATCTTTCTTTGTTGGCACTTGTTGGCGTAAGCTTGCATCGATGCCATACCGAGCTGCAGACTGCAGTTCTTGTAATGCAGATATCAGTGCTTAGCTGGCACTCGTTGGAGAAAAAAGTAGTCAAGAGCGAGAATGTATTGATGTGAGTATAATCTGTTGTAATCGGGACGGTATCGTCCACTTGTGCACGTGCAGAAATAAGTTAAATCATAGTAGATGTTACCTATACGTAGGTAAATAGGAATAGGACAGGTAAGACAGTTTTGGCACCGTTGTTCAACCAAAGGAGAAATTACGAAGTCATTCAGGTCAAGAGTGGACGAACAGAGAATCGAAAAATGTTATAAAAATTAATATACAGAAAACTGTGGGGTGTATTAGGACTTAGTAGGTACCTATATTGGTAAAAACAGGCCAAGTGCGAGTCGGATTCGCGCACGAAGGGTTCCGTGCATTCAAAAACGGCAAAAAAATCACGTTTGTTGTATGCCCCACTTAAACTTTTATTTTGTTTTTAGTATTTGTTGTTATAGCGGCAACAGAAATACATCATCTGTGAAATTTTCAACTGTCTAGCTATCACGGTTCATGAGATACAGCCTGGTGACAGACAAGACAGAGAGATGGACAGTGGAGTCTTATAGTAATAGGGTCCCGTTTTTACCCTTTGGGTACGGAACCCTAAAACGGTAAGGAATCCGTGATATTTGCCTATTCTTCCGGGAAACATACATATCCCTTAACATACACTGCATATCGTGCGTAAACTGAAAGCTTTGCACACCGCTTGAATTCTGAAGCCCTAATAAAGAAAATGTGGATCGTATTAATTACATCCTTAACGGTCCTACATGACGGCAATAAATCAGGCTCGCGGGGAAAAAGGAGCTCGAGCGAAACTGTTCCCTTCCCAGTTTGGTGCGGCTGCCAGACGACATGTGATGCCAGAACAGATTTATATACAGTATTCAATCTTCAAACAAAGGTACAGACGCCGCACGCAAAAACAAAGTGACGATACGAGCTACAAGGGCAACGCATGTTTGAATTCGGCAAAAAGCACACAGATGATATCTGCGAGCAGTTGTTACGCTTTCGCAAACGTGAAGTCGAGAGAATTCCTAAACAGCCAAAGATAGTTTACTGCCATTGTCCCTATACTGTGGTAAATGCGCTCACGGAAAAAGTTAATTAGTAAATGTATCTTCTTAAAGAATTTAAATATGGTTGACAAACGGGAGGCCATCTTAGTTTGAACAAGGTTCCACGGCTTATATTTTGAACAAAACTAGACTAAAATCTTTATTCCGCGCTGCACGACGTAATTACCATAAGTGATTCTTTTTAGTGGTCGGTATATAACAGTTAGCTTGTGCATTTGTCACTCCTGGTTAGTTAGTATTCACGGCACAGCGATGGTCCAGGTAACGGTACAGGCTCTCGCGCATTCCAGTGTCAGAACGGCTTTAGATCTGTCTGCACTTAGACTGACAAGGAAAATCGATATGTGTCCATGTTGAAAATAAACGGTTATGACTGCTGTGCATGAAAAAACTAAAACAATGATTAGTGCTGCGTAAAACCAGCTACTAAACGCAAAGAAATTAGTATTTAACGCCTGTGCACACCGGGTGCGTGTGCGTAGATGTGCACGTGCGCGTTGTAATATAAAGATCCTTATGAGAGACGGCAAACCGCTAGCGTGACGTATGCGTGCACTCGCAGCCGGTGTGCTCTAGCCTTTAATAATTGATCTAAACACCGTATACGACAAATAAATCATTAATTCACCGATCGACCTGATAAACGGCTTAATTGACCGCGGCGGCTATAAATTTAGCTCAAACATCTGATTAAAATGGCAGCGTAATGAGTAAGTTATTTGCATGTGGCAACAATTAACTTTCATTGGAGGAGCAACGACACTCGTCACGAGCCCGGGAGACATGCGATTGTGTATGCTTCAGCGAGCGAGAACAAACGCGGGCAGGTGACAATGTGCAATGCCACCTGCACGGGCAGGTTGCATTTGTGCGGCCAATTTGTATTATCTGTCATTGGTATGGTGTTTTGCATAATTATGGAGTTTTAATTTGAATATGTATATATAATTAGCGTCCACAAGGAGATTAATGTCTAAATTGTAATTTGAAGATTTGATTTGTCCAGGAAGTGGCCATTTTACATTTCAAGAGAATATAATGGAAATACAATCGTACATACCCTCTGAAAAACAGTAAACCATTCAACCCAATTAATTCCAATCAGCTGAAACTTGAGACCTCACATATTTGGGTGACACCTGACTCCGTGAAACTGGGTTCCTGGAGACGCGGCCCACCTGGCGAGAACGTGCTTGTTTTATAAACAACGCTAGTAACCCTTTTTGGACTCGTACGAGATTGACAGATTTGGTACATAAAAATAAATCAATCAGGCTAGCTGGAGATTACATCATCGTCCCGTTTGACTGTACATGGAAAGAATCTAAGAACTACTTAAAGTTAACCCTTAAATGCATAATGATGTATATATGCATCGTATATTTGATGGTTTTTTTTAAATACTATGATTTTTTTCTTTATTTTTCCCTCAATCTATACAACATGACACATCTATTTCAATTTATTAAAAAGTTATACAAAAAATCATGCATTTAAGGGTTAAATTGTGTCGCTTAACTTGAAACTCGGGTAAATCCATTCGACCCTCTCAGCAAATATCTACCCTATTACCTTTTCGTAATACCAAAATCGCACAATCTGACAGATGGATTTACCCGAGTTTGAAGTTAAGCGACTCTATCTCTATTGATAGTTTAAATTAAGTATGTGTTGTTAATTTCCTAAGTAACAGACTAACAGCCCGCTAATATTTAATATGTCTAGTTAATTTAACTTCATTTTCTGCTAAGCTATGGTCATTATACAATGTGTGGCCTGTAATAGGAGCAGAAAATTAAACTGTACGCTGTACTCCTCATACCGACCAACATTTGTTTAGCAACTTTTAAAAATAACTTGTGTTTTGATTTTTAATACACTTTAAAGTTTTTTCCAAGACGCAATGTATTGCGAATTTTGTTATGTTTAAGGTGTGACAGGCTGACAGGCAACGTCAATCACAATGATAATGGCGTACATTGAAGATAATATTTATTTTGTATGAAAAATACGAAGTCTAAAGGCTTCATTATTTTTAAAAGTCGCTGAACAAATGTTGGTCAGTTTGAGGAGTATAGCCTACAGTTTAATTTTTTGCTCATATTACAGGCCACACATTGTATAGGTCTAGTCACTTTATTATGCTCCCTAGAGCGTTATTAGTGGGCATGACAGGTGTCAAGTGAGCCGTACCCTGTGACGTCATCACATTAGGACAACGTCACCGCCCACGGTAGTTCGCGGAAGTTTGATACTATAGTTGCTGAAGTGCTTGTTTGATATTGGGTTGTATAGAGAAGGTTGAATTAAACAAATATCAGTTATTGGAATACGGTACAAACAACAACACTCGAAACTGCCCATCAGTGGACCTTAGTACAAAAGGCATAAACAAACAACAAACTTGAATGTTTCACCAACATGTAAGGTTTTTTTCTATAAAGTGCAAGAAACGTTCTATTTTTACAAAAATGTGTTACTGATACTTAGGTACCTTTTATCAAATTTTAAGCCCAGTGATGCATGAAGTAGAAAAACTTACATATTAGAACAATAAGCGACTATCTGCTTATCTAAAAGATGAATTTAGCAATCGTTCTATTCCATTCATTCGCAGAATGTAATCGGGTTGCGATCAAAAATATGATGAATGATGCGCTAGTTGACATCAGCGACAGCTCACGCTATGAGAAAAGGTGAACTAGACAAATTAAACACGTTTTTATTCCGAGCTGCTGCCTCACTGTCAATATAAGTTAGACGATATGCCAAGCTTTCTTGCTGCTCTATGAATTCTATGATAAATAAGGTGTAGGGACGCACTATGCTACATTATTAAACACTCATATTAGTTTACAATTTAATTTCGCAGTTTTATTATGAGTTGACAGTTTTCAACCGACTTCAACTCGTTTGTGTTTTATTTTAATATTTATCGATTGTTACGTTACTTTATAACTCTGTTTTTTCTCGTCCGATTTTGAAAATTCTTTTTTTGATTCAAAGAAGAATAACAGATTGGTGGTAAAACTCCTTATAAGCATACTCGTACTTATAGCGATTTTTAGTTTTTGTCTAAAAACTGAGCATTTGCATTCGGTGAAATGGAACTGCTCATGAAGACCAGAACGGAACTTCTCTACAGCATTGTTATGAGATGCAATTTGGTTGTAAATAATTTAAATGGCATTTCAAACAAGTTTGTGAAGTTGTTTTTTTTTCTATTAAAGATTATTACAGTCTGATTGTATAATGCGGTATTATGATAATTCCGCACTTACCAAGGCTGATACTGACGTAAGATTCCATCGATCTCGGATAAGTTGCAGCGTGTGTGTATTTGCGTACTGGAAGTTTCCTAGGCGTTTCGAGCCATGGTCATCAATTTGGTTTTAAAATTGTACGGTATATATGCTTTAATTGTATTGCTTAATATTCCTATATCGGTCAAATGTAAAACGTGTCCAGTTCCAGTTTCTAAGCAATTTTAGCAACCACTTACTTAATAGAAATATATTCAATACAAAAAAATCTGAGTTTTTAACGAGAAATAAAGCATGGTTTTTAGGGTTCCGTGCCCAAAGGGTAAAAACGGGACCCTATTACTAAGACTCCACTGTCCGTCTGTCTGTCACCAGGCTGTATCTCGTGAACCGTGATAGCAAGACAGTTGAAATTTTCACAGATGATGTTTTTCTGTCGCCGCTATAACAACAAATACTAAAAAGTACGGAACCCTCGGTGGGCGAGTCCGACTCGCACTTATCCGATTGTTTAATATGATAGTAAAATTATTTATCTGTTTCGGAGTCTTACGGTCTTAACCTTATGTCCGTTTCTCGTTTCAGCAGAGAATGGCGGTCTTTAGCATGTATAGATATTAGGCTTTATAGATTTAGAAATATATTGCACAATATATTCTCAGCATATAACTGGGCTACTCCTACTGCAATCCTGATATGATCACAGAATTAACGAGTCAATTTAACTAGTAGGAATTTGAATAAGCAATGAGATTATACGAGATTCAGATTAAGCAACCTAAATCTGTTTTGATTGGGTGTTAAGTGACAAATAAAATTCTCGTAACTAAGCATTGCATACATATAAAATGCTTAAACTATTTATCTAAATGTCAAAAACATAAGTATTTAGAACCTAGACTAAGGGGTCGGTTGCACCAAACTGTTTGTCATTCGTTAAAGAGTTCGCAAAATTTTATGGAAAGTTTCATAGTAAACCGCCGAGGCGCGACGGGTGACGTTGATCAGTCTGTCTAGTGCGGATGGTGCAACTGGCACTAAGTGTCGTTTAATATAGGCAAATGTCAGGGTCTTCTGTCCACAACTTATCGTTATAACTATTTATCATGTCATGATTAAGCTATTTTTAATTATTTAAAATGTACAAGTTAGTGTCGTTCTATAACGACTAGTAAACTGGTTTATTTTGATAGTAAAGTAAGATTGGCTAATTTAATTAGTACCACTGTCTATAAAACAATACAGTCGTTCGACGAAGACGTCTAGACAGGGCAATCGTGCGAGGTGCGAGGGGTGTACCGCGCGCACCCGAGCTGCATACATTCGCCATTGTTAGTAGCTCGGTACACGTCAAAGTCGTCGGTCCACTGTATACGTTTTACACTGTGTTAATATGTACTATGAAATACCGGCTATTATTTATTCTGTGATAATAAAAACACGCCTTAAATTAAAATGGTTAATCTAATTACCTAGGTGGAACCTAGGTTGAGTAATATTAGGATACGGTTCGGAAACGTTCGTATTTGTCATGCTGCTTCAGTCAATCTCAGTACTTTTTGTACCGAGACTGACTGAAATAGCAAGACACGTTCGTACGTTTCCGTTAAAATACGATGGAAAACAATTATGCACTACCTACATCTTTTTTTTTATACTACGTCCGTGGCAAATAAGCATACGGCCCGCCTGATGTTAAGCAGTCTCCGTAGCCTATGTACGCCTGCAACTCCAGAGGAGTAACATGCGCGTTGGCGACCCTAACACTCCTCTCCCTCGTTGAGCTCTGGCAACCTTACTCATCGGCAGGAACACAACACTATGAGTAGGGTCTAGTGTTATTTGGCTGTGGTTTTCTGTAAGGTGGAGGTACTTCCCCAGTTGGGCTCTGCTCTAGATCTGGAATGACATCCGCTGTCCTGTGCCCTACCACACAAAACGAGATGTCATTCGCAGTGCCCATACCTCTCTTTTGGACATAGTTTAAGGACATACCCGGGTCCGGACGTAGTTTATGGACATACCCGGGTCCAAAGTCTGTACATAGTGTAAGCATCACAATAGTTAATATCCTATATGTGGCCTGATACTACTGATAATTACATGTAGTATGTACCTGGCTTTATACTTTTGATTGTTGTATCTATGGTCATTTTAGTTTTTAGAGAGAACTGTAAGAACTGTCAGATTTGGCGGCAGGCCTGTGCCCGAGGTTATGTTCGATTTGATCTTTTTTGTAATCTTATAATTAATCCTGTATATCAACGTAATAAAAGAAATGTCAAAGCAAGCAGTGGTTTGTGTGCTAAACCCCTTTTACTGAGCATTAAATCTATGGATGATTTCAACAGATTTACTTATTCCACGAAACTATTAACATAAATGCATCGTGAATAAAAGGATCCGTTACCCACAAATGTTTCAACAAACTGTTAATCATCCATAAGAAATTAACAGTAGCCCAGCCGAAGGAATGAGAATAAAAATAGAAATACATAGTAAAAACACCCGTTGAAAGGAGCACTCGGCGCCAAGATACCATGACTCATTATGATTTACTATCGTCCATTCATGAAATAAATTGTCTCTGGCCATCAAGAAGGCCCGCCATATTTGTCTAGTTCCGCTACTAACTGTCACGTTCGAATTTTGAATTCCAACCGCGATTTCCAGCGCGATTTGATAAGCGCATGCGCACCACCAATATGGGTTCATCCATTAATTACGTCACACGAGGTTTTTTGTCCCCTCCCCCCCTCCTTGTCACACTTGGTCACATTTGGCAAACCCCTCCCTGGTGTGACGTCACATTTTTTCAATGAAATCGGCATATCGAATTAAGTATTATTAATATTTTATCAAAATATTTTTGACAAAAGAAATATTAGTAATTTTAAAAACGATTATCGTTCCAAAATCTTGTTATTTAACTGTACAGCGAATAAAATAATTTAAATAAGTTAAAGTGACGTCACAAAGTTTGTGACTCCCCCCTCCCCCTTGTCACAACATGTCACATTTTGTTGACCCCCCCCCCCACCCCATAAACGTGTGATGTAATTAATGGATGACCCCTATTGTGTTCGTTTCGTACGAGTAACAGGCGGGTGAACGCCCGCTGGGCTGACCACTGACCAGTGAGCGGTCAGGGTCCCGGGTTGACATTGCCCGTGCCTATTATAAATATGTCGAGCAACTGGACTAAGTTCTATAAGAATTTTCGTATTGATTTTGCTACCTTTGCCGATCAGTCTAGTCTAAGTCTAGACCGCTCTAATATAGCAGACAATAAACGATTTATTTAGGTATTTTTAATTGCTGTAAAATGTGCATGCCTTAAAAATTTGTAGTTGCTTGACAGTTTGGCTTGATAATAGTCTATTACCAAGGCAAATTACTAATAGATCATTAGGCTCATTATAAACCTCCTAGATGCCTGACAACAGAAATTATACTTAAAAAAACCGGCCAAGTGCGAGTCGGACTCGCGCACGAAGGGTTCCGTACCATTACGGAAAAAATACAGCAAAAAAATCACGTTTGTTGTATGGGAGCCCCATTTAAATATTTATATTATTCTGTTTTTAGTATTTGTTGTTATAGCGGCAACAGAAATACATCCTCTGTGAAAATTTCAACTGTCTAGCTATCACGGTTCATGAGATACAGCCTGGTGACAGACAGACAGACGGACAGACGGACAGCGGAGTCTTAGTAATAGCGTCCTGTTTTTACCCTTTGGGTACGGAACCCTAAAAATTAAATCATTAGTAATTTTTAACATAACAATCCCACTGTTATGTTTCACAAACGAAAGGTTTAATTATTCCTTCGTGATATCACGTTAGATTGTTCATGCCATAATCGATAGTTCTACTTAGTGGCATGTCACTAATTGCATCGCCCAAGAAGTTACCGGGAGATAATTATCCAGATTATCTCAAGACCGTGTACGGCTATTTAAAAGATCGGTTACAATATTAAGAATAAGAATAAGAATAAGAATTGTTTATTGCCACATTATCAAGTACAAAAGAAAATGAAATAAAAGTACAAAAGAAAAATAAAATAAAATTACATAAAACAAGAATAAGAAAAACAATTATTAATTTATAAGTAAGTACAAACAATTGGGCAAAGGGTTTCCAGTCTCAGCGTGTGCCGGGCCGAGATGCCCGGCGCTGGTTTTCAGACCGGTCCCAGACTAGGACGGCCGCAGGGTAGCATAATTATTAACTATATCAATTACAATGATAACATCTGTGCTCGTAATTAAGTACAATTGATGCTATGGTCATTAAAATAGGAACAATGAAAGATAATAATAACAAGTTAAATTACAAGTCTTAGAGAAAGTGAACCATACAGTACATATCATGATACAAACCAATTATTGATAATAAGATGATTGCTAAGTATGCATAAATTGAATTAATCTTGTTTACAATGCTAGCGAAGGTGCATGTAGAAAGTGCTCCATTTTTCATTGTGGTCACGAATGACTTGACGTCGAAACAAAATATGTTTGGGTTTCTGAGAACTCTATTCAAAAATAGATTGAAATTAAGGCTAGCATGCTATTGAGATACCTATAGATGAAATCATATCAATTGAGCTAATATTAATTACCTGTTTACTCAAAGAGTCTCAAGAATACAATGCCATTGAGTTGTAAACCACAAATTAGGATAATTACCTCGTAGTAAAAGCAGATTATAACCGCCTTGAAATGTTAGTATAGATTAACGACTCTATTTTTTAACAATAGGCTACAAAATACACTAACTAAATAATGGCTAACATAACTTTATTTGCATTTTACAACCGTCGACACCCAAAACAAATGCACTCTGTAGAAAACCATTTGGTACAACATGTTTTTAGACCATTTTACCCCCATTCGACAAAAAATAAGGTTAAAAATTAAATATACATGCAATGCACTTCTAACTTATTTTGTAAGTAACTAGTTGGCGGCTACGAGAACAAAAGCAGATAATAGTATTGTAATAATACAATGCCATTGTTAGTACAGGTAAGTGCATTAGCTCGGTTGATATGATTCTATCTATACCTAAAAGTTTATTTTATTTTATAAATAAAAGTTGTACGTTAGTACGTGTGTGATTTCGAAGGAAACACTTGGTTCTAAATTAACCAGTCTAGAATTATTTGAAGGGGCCATCCAGTAAATATAAAACACAAAATCTTTGCAAGGCAACATACATTTTAAGAAAAACTATAAACGCAGCAATGCAAGCGAAGTTTGACATTCAATGAATATGCCCCAGTTTTGGCCAACGAGCGTCCGTCACTCCGTCGCCAGTCTCCCCGGCGCCCAGTGTCTGAGTTTATAGGTCACACAGGATTGGGAATTCCCTAACGTCAAGGTTCACAGATTTAGACTGCATGTGATCTAGTTGTTTGTTCGTTACAAGTTAAGCCTTAGTTACACCAACTCACAGGTTTATATTCCGATAATTTCCGGTGTCGGATAAACTTTTTCAACGGCTAGTAGCGTCTTGATTTCCTTTGGTTACGGGTATCCAAAGTCAATCCTTACCTCTTTTGCTAATTAAGGTTAATCAGATACTTCATCTAATGATTCAGACACCACGGTGTCAATTGTATTGTATGTTACATTTCATGGAGAACCAATGCAAGAAAATAGAATGCAAAACGACGAATTTCTTGAAGCAAAAGTCTGTGAGAATATATCTCACTCACCGCGAAGCATGGTAAAAGATTAGAATTAATTGAACGACCAATTATCGAGAAGTTAGTTTATTACGTTCTCCTGCTATAAATCTGGTTTTGATTGCAAATAAAGATAGTCAGGAAATTCAATTCAATAATTGGCAGTTCCGTGTAAGTGGTAGGTGGTTAATTACATCGTCATTACATTATAATTTATTACTAAACGGTCGCTAAGTTATTGCAGTGACCTAAAGAAATCATGCTTTATACATATCAAAGCACATTTATGACGTATTAGCCGCATCAGTTTTGTTTCAAATCAACATTACAATTAAAATTGTATTAAAAAAAAAAAGATTCTAAAAATATTATCAAACATATTAACTACTTGTAAATGTACTACTCGGTTAACATTTATCCGCCGCTTAATTTTTTTAAACATGCAATCTTAAACAATTATGAGTAATAGCTTTTAGTCGTAGTTGGTGTAATAAAACTTGCTAGTGCATCTGCGGAGAAAGTAACGCATCGCCTTACAGGGCACTGAACCGTAGTACACTTAACTAGTGCAGCGTATTGTGATTTAATAGGCGCATGCAGATCATACTTGTAGGCTCCGAGCTCCTACGAGGCAAAAACCCTTCGCCAGTGGCTACTCATAGTCATAATAAAATAAATCATTCAGTCTTTTCAAAAGTTTTTATACACATCGTAGGTTTCTCCCTTTAGATATTATTTCCCGCTTTTTGTGTTCGGTCTATTTAGAATCTTAATTCATTAAGTTTTACAGCATTTATTTATGTATATTGAGTAACCAGCGTTGGTTGAATAATACAATAGACATTCAACTTCGTTTCTCAATTGAATCTTATTAAACGGCCTGTAACATAGCCTGAAGATGGTCAAGTTATTGACATTCTCAATTTTAAAAAACGTACACACACGAGCGTGTATCAGATTTGAATCAAATAGTAGTAAAAACATGTTATTGCTAATTTCAAATTCAAAACCCGCTCAATTTTGTCTAACTTTTAAAACCGGTTACACTACATACACACACACGGGTGCACCGTGTACTGAATTTCTATACAACATTTGCACATAGGCATACTGTAGTCATTATTCTTGAGTTCATGGTATTTTATCCTGTATAAAGAACACACCTTTAGCCATTTAGGTAGTGACGTCATCCAATTTGCATCAGGCATGCCTATGGCGAAGGTCGTCTGAAATGTATAATGAAGATTTTTACAACGCCTGTTTAATTATACATGAAAACATGGTTATCAACTATTTATTACCTGTCATATCTTCGAAATAGCTGACACACAAAAACTGTGAAACTAAATAGGGGTTGGTTAAAGCTTAAGTTTGAAACATTGCCAAAGTTTTTATCGATAGTTCTAAAACTTCTTTGTAAGAATTGCGCATGACTCTTGTAATGCCAGAAGACTATTTTATCGAATTTTATTTAATACTGGCATGCGATATTATCTGTCTGTCCAGCTTTTCAGTAATTCAGCGATTGTTTCTTGACTCATATCAAATTCAGAAGTAAAGACATAAAAGACACATGTATAGTTGAATTTTTTAAGCTGACTGTTTAGTTTAGAACTATGAGCTCTCATACTCGCATTTACTACATAATATTTTATTATCTGGGAGACCGAGCTTTGCTCGGAAAACATATATAAACTCAAAAATGCGCGTTTTCCCAGAGATAAGACCTAGCTAGACCGATTTTTCGCCCCTGAAAACGCCCATATAGCAAATTTTATCGAAATCGTTAGACCCGTTGCCGAGATCCCCGAAATATATTACAAAAACTGCTTGTTTAACATAAGTACCTATAAAGTATAAATACTATTACTATACTATTATACTATTGTTGCAGCATGCGTGACGGGTCATCAGTGTCATCACAGTTCAACCTTAAAAATCGTCTTCGTTCGTTAAAAATCGTGGGAGTAAGTTCTGTGATCTCAGCCGTATTTCTTCTATACAATTTACAATGATAGGATAATACCTGCTAGCCCTTGTAACCATTAACTCCGGTTATTAAAATTTATCCACGGTAAAATTGCAACGTGGCTCTATAATATCATCGATGTAACTCCATTCCAGGACTATTTATTCCTTTAGCTAAGTGAGTGCTCTCCTCAAGACATCCCATCCGAGCATAGACGTGTTCCCCTATCATAAAGTTGTTATGAACCTCAAAGTCCCAACTATATTGGTTCACCCGAGAATAATGCCTCTATTTTATAAGAATGGGGTGAGAACAAAAGGTGCGCGGACGCAGGTACGAACAATATGAGAACGATGGCGGCATTGACCTTGAACCCGACCTGTGCCTTTGTTTATTACAAACTTGTTTTATTCAAGCTACCGTCTAGCCAGCAATACCTCAGAAACAGCCATGTCTGAAAACTATTGCTGTTATGACCAACAGATCAAATAGTTTCTTTAGTACTGTGCGTAAAATGCACGTCCACGCAGAACACCAGAGAGGTATCATAATGCATTATTGACTGTCAGAATATTTTCTTTTCGTTTTGGTATCACAAGGCAGCCGGACTAAAGAGGGGAGCGTTCGCACGCGTTTCAGTTACTGAGCTTCGGGAAAAATTTTTGTATTCCGTAGAATCCGTAGATGATTATGACGAATACCTACTGTTGCTATCTTTTCTATTGTTTAGTAACAAGAAATGCCTGCGTATGTAAAGTAAATCTAATCGTGTTAAATTTGTACAACCAAGACGTGTTGACCCTGAACCTGCGTTTCATCTTTTGTTTATTACTGACTCACCTGTTTCAGTAACCAAATGACGCGTGTTTAAAATCGCTAATTCGCTCTATTATAGAGTCGCTGTTGCATTGTGGAATTTTAAAACTTGTCTAGTTTAGCCTTAGGAAGAATAATGGCAATTTGTTATGGACAAAGATACGTTAAAAACGTGCGAGTTTTAGAATAAACTGGTTAGAGAGGTTTCTTGCGTCATACATATGCCAGTAGACAATATATACGATACGAGACTCGAAAAATTATCTAGTACCTATTGACATTACGCTTTAATGCTTTCACTTTGCGACATCGATTTGTATTAGTGGTGTAAGTTGTTTCATTTCAGGTCTGAATATTGCAGCAGCACAGGACGGGACACAACACACATGTATCATCGTCTACGCTATTAGGCTGCGTTTCCACCAGATATGTGCGAGGATGCGTAGCGAGGGATGTGTTTGTTAAGAACTAATAGAATCAGTTCATTTACCTATCCTTGCTCAGCGTGAAGTGATTCTAGAATAGAATAGAATAGAATATCTTTATTTCGCTTTAAAATGTGGTCTATTGGTTCTTTAACAAATACATCCGTCGCTACGCATTCTTGTTCATCTCTGGTGGAAACACAGCCTTAACAGGCAATTCGTAGTATTTCTTTTTGCAATGACATAAGTTGCCTCGATGGTCAGTTCAGTATTGCTGCTAATACCACGCTCTGTAATACGTGTAAAGATACCTTCCAGGCTAAAAGTATTTCATTTAACGAAAGTGCAAAACGATGTTGGGATCTTTGTCCCCAATGTAAGTACAGATGTGGTACAAAGGTGTTTCGCAGCGGATCCTGATTCAACTGATGACTAATGGTAACTGACAAAGGTGGAATCTATGTACCGCGTTCAGTGACCTCCGTGATAAATTGTAATTTTATCCCTTTCTTGCTGGACGATTTATTTAGGGATTAGAGACTGACAAAGGACCAAATCCTTGAGGAAATTAAGGTTTAATGGCATTTAATATGGATTCTGTAATCAATCAAGGTTGATGTTTTTCACAAATATATTTAAATTTTATATATCAATACGACTGTATGAGGCGGCAAAAAAAGTTATAGGCGAGCCAAATGTCATTATTGCTAAATAGATTGTCTGGTTTGAGCAGATTTAGTCCAACTAATTAGGCATTCATAGTTACGAAAACGAATCTAATCTAAATTAAAACAAGCACTCTCCTAACTTATAAATACAATGTACATTTTTTATTTGGCGTGATGAAACCCTAGTTTAGCCGGCAATTAAAACCTCACCTTTGTTACACTGATTGAGCTGATATGGCGAGATTTATTGCAGTAACGCGGGCGCCATCCATATACCACCAAACCACCATGTAATCGTATATCCAACAATTCCCGTTGCTCGTCTTCAATATCTACCGAAGCAAAGGGTTGGAAAGTTACACGCTTATAACGCGAATTAAAAATTGTCTACTCCAGAGCATACAGTCGCTGTGGCCGAAATCGGTCAGGAGAGCATCATCATCATGTAGTTTTATGAATTTCCTTTCATTGTTCTAACAAAAATTAATATTCCGCTATATTTATAGTTGCAGGCTGCAAACTTTGCTACTAACGTGTTTCAAAATATCTTGACACACCCTATTGTCACTTAGCATTGACCAAACGTAAGTCAACTTCTCGAATCTCGACACGTTCCCATGCTTCAATTCATCATGTAGACGTGAAATTTCCCATGCATAAGTTGATTTGATGAGTTGACAACGTAATTTAATACCATGATCAAAACGAGTTACCGTTTGCCATGACAATGGCATGGTTCCAAGTTCCCAGAAAGAGTTGGTATGAAGAGCTAAGGCATTCTGTTCTTTAAAATTAACGACAAAGCAACTTCAAGTAGCAGTCAAAACAAGTTACCAGCCAGCCAGTTAGCCAGGTATGGCTTGGAGCCAGAAAATGTCGCTTTGAAGAGCTTAAGGCGGCTTGATCTGTATTCCACAGCAAGAGGTCAGCAAACCTGAATTAGCTGACTTCCTCTAGGGACGTTAAGTCCACAAATTGACTGTTGTTTTACGATGACAGCTGTAGCCAGCGTTGATTAGTGGCGAGGTACGACGCTGTGAAGTTACGTTTACGACAGGAATTGCGACTTCCTGGTCCCAAGACTCCCAAGTTGGAATTACGTTTCTGAAATCGTGATGCGATGCCCTTTACAACTATATGCGTAGTTCCTAGTTACTTTCTAGTTACGGCCTGTCCTGTGTAATTGTTTAAGAAAGTGCAAGCTGCAAAGTAACATGCGATCAAATTAATTATTGAAACGAAAATTTGAGGACAGTAGTAGAGTATACTGATTGCCTAGTGACAAGTGCCTAGGCTTCGTATCGTGGCTAGGTTTCGTACTAAGTGAATCATTGACGGTTAATATTTGCCTAAGAACTATACAAGAGTATTTCTTGTGAAAGGCGTAAGCCAAAGTTCTCTTATGGGTTTAAATTACCCTGTAATTAGAGCCCTGAGCCGGCGGAGCGTAATGATTTCGGTGCCTTGTCCGACGCGGTAAAACATAACAGCGCCTAGGAAAGTGGAGACTTGTATAATAATTATTGTAATGGTTCTTTTTGTACTCCGATACTGTTTAAGGTTTGTTTTGGGAAAGGATACTGTTTAAGGTTTGTTATGGGAAAGGAAGGTCATATTTATAAACAGAACATCTGCAAAAAATGGCGCTTTTACTATAGACGCGCATTGCAGCACTGATTTATGTTCTAACTTTAATTAATACCTAAGTGAAACCCCCTACATCTCCGCATAATAAATGTGAATAAAACATAGATGAATTCCTTGAAATTAAAGGGCGTTCCGTAGTGTGCATATGCCCATATTAGAAACTGTTGAATTCGGTAGAACCGTTTTAAAGAATTTATTTACGAATGTACACAAAATTTGCAGAATGCGTGGTTAGTTTATGTAGTGTACACAATTTTGAAGCTCGCTGTACATACATATTATTATTTATAAACAAAGATTTTAAAAGCTGATGAGATCAACTTCCATTCAAAATTAACAACTTTAGTCACGGTTAATATTCTCTTGAAGGATCGACCGCACAAGGAGTTTTTTTCGATAAATAAATTCCAATAACAATGTAGTTTAGGCACAGAATAAGTAATAGTATTATCATACAGAACGGCCACGCACCGCACCGGCCCGATTCGAATTCGCGACAGCAGATTGACGACCTTTTGCCGACCGCTCTGTACCTACTGTTTTTAAGCAACTTACTCACACAATGACGCATGCCGCGTGTACAGACGTGCCGTTCATACATAGAAACGAAAGTGATTTTTGATGTTATAGCGTGTCCGCCCTGTGGTTTAGGTATGTTATTTAAATTCGCAACAGGTAATTTGCAAACAGGTTTTCGTTAATTACAGTGTTTATCGTGATATGGACATACGAGGGGCGTTCAATAAATTCTCGGTATGTGAATGAAAACAAACAAATACGATAAGTTTAATATTTTTATTTTTCAATATACTCCCCCCCTATGTTGATACACTTAAAAGATCGATCTATTATTTTTTTTAATCCCTCATAAAAATAATTTTTATCTTTGGTATCAAAATGCTCCTCCACTGCCGCCTTCAACGCTTCATCGTCAGAAAATCGATTTCCACGCAGATCCTTTTTAAGATTGGGGAACAAAAAGAAGTCACTGGGGGCTAAGTCCGGACTATACGGTGGGTGAGTAATAGTTTCAAACCCAGATTCAAGAATAGCCGCCTTGGCAATATGAGCAGTATGCACAGGGGCGTTGTCATGCAGAAGCAGAACACCTTTGGTTAATTTTCCTCGCCTCTTGTCTTTGATTGCACCCCTTAATTGACGTAGAATATTAGCGTAGTACTGTCCTGTGATATTTACACTCTTTTGTTTGTAATCGATCAGTAATATTCCTTCACAATCCCAAAATATTGTGGCCATGACCTTGCCAGCTGAAGGGATGACCTTGAACTTCTTGGGATGAGCTGTACCCTTAACGTGCCACTGCATGGACTCCTGTTTACTTTCTGGGTCATAATAATGAACCCAGGTTTCATCTCCAGTAACTATCTTTTGCAGCACCTCATCAGGATTTTTACCGCACAGGTCAATAAAATCGGAACAACAAGCTACTCGCATATCTTTTTGAACCGGTGTCAGCATTCGCGGAACCCATCTCGCACTTACTTTTGACATATTAAGATGGTAATGGATAATATCATGTATGGTACCAACAGAAAGACCGGTTATTTGAGCTATTGATTTTACCTTCACTCGGCCGTCTTCCAATATAAGTTTTTCCACTTTGATAATATTTTCTTGTGAAGTAGCTACTACAGGCCGGCCTGGTCTAGGATCATCTTCAATACTCTCTCTCCCACGTTTAAATTCACTTGACCACTTTTGAATGGTAGATAAAGAAGGAGCAGACTCACGGTAAACACAATCCATTTCTTCTTTTATAGTTTTTTGATTTTTACCCTGATTGGTCAAGAACTTTATTACGGCTCGATGCTCTAATTTAATTAACATTGTTAAATCGCTCATGGTGCTCACGTTTGTTCGGCAATTGCAGAAAAACAAGAACATATCGGTTTGAATTTTACTTTTTTTTTAAAAGTCTATGAATGACTCTTAGTGGCCAGTAACAAAAGAAATACTCAAAAAGGTTGTAAGATATCAATATCGAGAATTTATTGAACGCCCCTCGTATATTCTCACATTTATCAAGGAACTAGTTTTTACCACGTATTTTTGAGCGGGATTGTGAAATGTAGATAATGCGAATTTATTGATCTAGTTCTGAATTAACATATAAATAAACTTGGAATTGGCCGTTAAGATATAGGTATAAATCTTTGAGATGTGTGGAAAAGTAGGCATCCAGGTATTTTCAGTCCAGTTTCGAATAGCGATAAAAGATAGGCTCTTATACTGTGCCAGGCGTGGCTCACTCCGCGTGATCATAAGGAAATCTAGACCTAGGTCTAGCTAGAAGGTCTAGACCTAGATTACAAAGGCTAGTTTCTAGTCTAGCTAGGCTACATAATTCCTAATCACGCTACAGTCCAACCTTCATTGAGTTTCCATTCTAATGCGATTGGATCGGAGAAAGCCATGGAAATGACAAAAAGATCACGATACCATGGGTTAATGAACTGTTGATTAGAAAAGAAAAGGTGTTGTGATGCTTTTTGTGACGTCACGCCTTACTGTTTCAATGCTTTTTTAGGGTTCCGTACTCAAAGGGTAATAACGGGACCCTATTACTAAGACTCCACTGTCCGTCTGTCTGTCACCAGGTATCTCGTGAACCGTGATAGCTAGACAGTTAAAATTTTCACAAGTGATGTATAATTTCTGTTGCCGCTATAACAACAAATACCTACAAAAAAAGTACGGAACCCTCGGTAGGCGAGTCCGACTCGCACTTGTCCGGTTTTTTTGATTACGCTACCGTAGGTACTTTTTAATAAACGTACGGAGTAATCTCCGACATAACTACCGTAAAATGAAATGCGACTGTTTATAAAGTCCTAGTGATTTTACAAGGTAGGGTAAAAGTGCGTAAATGTAAATTTTGTAGTTTTTAATAAAAATGTTGACTTCATTGAAGGTTTGCCAGAGAGCAATGGAGCGCAGCATTCTAGTTGTCACAAGGATGGATCGCATCCGAAACACTACACTGCGCTCCAGAACAGGCATAGCTGACGTAGGGGAGAAGACCGCTAGGCTGAAGTGGGACTGGGCAGGTCACGTCTGCCGCAAGCATCCGGATAGGTGGGCTAGTTTAGCCACCAAGTGGATGCCGCAAAAGAAGCGCGGACATCCCAATACTATATTGATTAGGTAGTAGGTAGAATACTAAGACCCTATAGGTGGATGGTGGAATAGGTAGATAGACGATCAAGTACTAGGTACATTGCAGAATATTAACAAACGAAATAGGTACCTACCTTACTCACATATTTGATAGGCAGTACACTTTAGACTATGTACCCAGCCGGGCTAGCACATGATTGGCGGGACAGTATCTCGCGGCAAAGATAGATATAACTCCGTAATAGATGGATACAGTCTAAGGAAAAAACGTGCCTCGAAAATTACGAAAATTTGATTCTCGATCAGATGGCGCCACTAGTTTTGGCCTACACTCGTATAGAGGGCGTTGACTGTTTAGTTTGTTATTTATAATTTTAACGCATACCAGTGAAAGAACATGGGTCAAAATCATATAAAAATAATTAATGCAAATAAAAAAAACATTTATCCATATTTAAATACATTTTATGGTATTTTTATAAATATCTATTTTTAGTTTTAAAGTGTGTCGACAGATGGCAGTGAATTTACTGGGGTTACAAAATTTACTATGACAGTACCGCTCTAGTATAAGTTACTCTATGCTCGCGGCGAGATAGACTACCCGTCCGTCTTTTATTAACATAGAAAAAGACGGGTAGCTCGCGCGAGATACTGTCGGGCTAATCATGTGGTGTAGGTATTTAGGTAAATTAAATATCTACGTGATAATAAAAATTTCAAATAACAAATGATTAAAAAGTATACTGTTAGTTAGGTTTTATAATAATCATTTAAATTAACTAGGTACGTAACTGCAAATGGGTGGAAATAGGAAGTCGACAATAGACTTACCTTTCGGGAACTCCGAGGAAATTGACCGGCCTTGAAACCGTCTATGCAAAATACAACCATCCCATTGGCTACCGACTTACCCACCGGTCCATAGGGGACCTAGGGCAATCAACTTTACAACATTACAATTACTACAGGATGAAAACATCGGCAAATTAGATACGTAGATACCTACTTAATTAACCGGTGTGCTCAACCTTGAGTTTTAATTCGAAAACAGTAAATAACGAAGTTATTCAAGTTGCATGAATAGTTCTAGACCAATTTACGAGACTGGACGAAAGTGAAAACCTACGCGAGGCCAGAATTGCACGAAAAAACAAACACGTTACAAAAATAACGCTGCATTTTGTTTTAATACCTTTTTTATCAAGTTTACACTGCTGGCATTAATCTTGAATGGTGACGTTATCAAAAGCGTGATAACGTGTCCTGATTAATGTAGAATTATGGGGAAATGACACCCATATGCTAGAGACGAACCGGGGTATGTTATTTTTGTATAACGAGCTTTTTAACTAACCTGCTATCCTGAGCACAGCTCTATCCGCCGGGTCCAGCTGGAGAATGGACAAAGGTTTGTCCTTCGCCCATTCTTTCAGACTGAAGTCGTTCTCAAATTCCATGTTTTTGTCATCCAAAACACGAAGCCTCGCGCGCACCTTCGCACATACTTGAATCAATCTTACACCACAACACTCAACGAATACACCACATTTTGCATCGATTTATTAACGTTAGACACTATTATAAAGTAAACAAAACAATATGTTCATTGTTAAATGAAAATCGATAAACGCAAGCGAGAATACGGCAGCAAGTGCGGATCTTTATGAACACTTCCGTGACTTCTACAAACACATTTAAAACGACACTTCCTACAAGTAACTAAAGTTAATGAATATAGTTAACTAAAAGGAACCTCAATTTGCGAGGACGGAGTAAGACAAATGCTTTTAGGTTATTCTAAATGCCGAGCGTTATACACCGAACCGGCGGGCAGACATGATGCGACTGTTTAGTTCGAAGTTCAAACACATCACGCCGCGTCGCTGCTGTCGCTCAGCTGTTCCAGCGCAGCCGCATTACTGAGTATAACCCGACTAAATGCGAAAGTGGTTATTATCACAGGTTTACAACCAAGTTACGAAGCATTGCATTTACCCGATTATAATGTTTTACTGTGTTTTTGAGACTAGTAACGACATCTATTCGCGAATGGCAAACATTGAAACAGGTGCTTAATAACTGATAAGGTGATAAGATAAAAATCTTATTGAGAAGCAAATGTAGGGTCACTGAACGCATATTTAAAGCAACAATCCTCTTCTGTATAGAAAGTAATGGGAATTTATTAAATTAATAACTAAATGATCCAGTTTTTCTTTTATTATATTTTACGTCTGTTTCCTTATCATTAAATAAAATCCCCGGAATGTAATATTCTAATTGTGGTTCCCATTCTAACTAAAAAACATGTTCGTTGTCTTTTTGACTGGTATTTGTAAATTTGAGTGTAGGTTGTAGGCTGTGTACGAAGTAGTGCTAAAGTGAAATAAATATAGGTAAGGTATGTACATAACAAAATACAGAAGCTAGTTAATTAATTTAGAAATGATTTTTTTTTAACTCACGTAAATATGCAGTAAATCCTGGAATGTTGACACCATCATAGCACAAAGAAACATTTTTTTTATATCACTAACTACTCCTTTATAAATAAAAGTCCACCGCCGCGTTTGTCTGTTTGTGTGTATGTATGTTCGCGATAAACTCAAAAACTACAACGGATGTATAATTTGTTAAGGTTTTGTCTAACTCGTGCGAAGCCGGGCCGGATCGCTAGTAACATAGTAAAAATAACTGCAAGATACGCAAAAGTTAGATAAAATAAAAACAAATGACGAAAACCAAATGATTGTTCATATTCAATTTTTCGCGCCTTTATCAAGTAACTGGCCAAAAATAAAAATGCATCTAAACGACAATATTAACAGTATCCGCGTGTAAAACAGTGTCTTAAACAGTTCGGACCCTGTAACTATGGCAACCGAATGTCAAAATACCGGTGTTTACTATTTCTACAAGGGTAAAAAAATCAAATCTAAACTAAAATGGAAATAATAAATATGCTACAAAAAGATTCACCTCTTTCATGAGTTAAAAAAAGTGACTGAATCTGAATAGTGCCAATGATTTTATAGTACAAACCAGTTATTATACTTCAGTGAAAAGTTTTGTCAATACATTATTCGCGTGTAGTGTAAGTATTGAACTTTCGTGACCTACTTAGATTTCATTTCACATAAATACGTGACCTACAAATTATTTGGAACACGCAAATCTTTTCAGCGTTGTCTTCGTCGAAACAAAGAGCGGAACTCTTCCCTTTGTTGTGTTAATATTCAATATGGGTGCTAAGATTTCGCTTCTTAAAACTAGGTGACGATGGAAGATGGTTTTTATCAAAGTCCAAAGGTAAATTACGTTTTTATTACGAAGTTATGTATGACTGGTTCCAAGCTATAATGTTTACATATAACATACTATTGAATTAATTTAACAAAAAGATCATTATGTTGGCATGGCTATTGTAATCATGTTTTTTGTTGCTCTTCTTATGGTTATAAACGAATTTGAGTTAAATTACATCGAGCAGCATAATGTTACTTTATTTTACCTTGCATAAATATTGCTTTATTATTAAACGCAGCACAGGGCCTACTATACCGGCAATTGGCCAAACAGCTGGTGGATGGGACCGGCGATAAGAGAGCTGGCAGCTTCCTCGCCCAACGCTTGAGCATAGCAATCCAGTGAGGAAATGCTGCTAGCATCCTCGACACCATGGCACGGGGGCCCATTTAGATTTAGTTTTATAGTAGTTTTAGTTTAGTTAATTGTAGTTTATTTCTGTAATTAATGTGTTTTTCCAATAAATATTAGAGTAAGACATAATTTTTAACGGTGAGGTGACTGTAGCCTATGGACATTTTTTTACATCATTGCCAGAATCAGAAGCTTTCTCTCACATGTAGTTAAATTTTGAACTTTTGGCCAAATGTTAGCCCATTGCAGAATGGGGAATTCATACATACATATTATTCACAAACAAAAAAGAAACTTGTGAATAAATACAGTTATTGTATTACATGTATTATCAATACTCTTCAATCAATACTCTTAGACAACATTGCTGGTATTAGCTCTCATTTCACATCTTTACAGACACCGTCAATACAGAGAAAGTCCAAGAAATGTTTTGCTCACATAAGTCCGGAGAAGCTAACATTTTCCGGCAACTTCACATTAGACCACAGACTGTTTGACATTCAGGGTACAGGAAAACGAGCCAGTATGAGACGAGACATACTCAACACCGTTATTAAGAGGACCGAGTCAAAGCTGCTGGAAGGCACTGATGAGGTTCCGTGTAAGCTTGTTGATGAGAACCCTTTGTACGAAGATCCTCGGGATGTTATTGCGGGTATGATTTTTAATATAACAAATTTACTATTGTATAAACTTACTCTGCATAGGGTAAAATATTGAAGTAAATAATTATTCATTACATATACAGTTACAATAGGCATCAAAATTTGCTGGCATATTTAGATCTGAAGATCTCATAATAGGTTTGTAACTTTATCAGAAGATTCATGTGTTTATTACTTGTTTATTTATGAACGCTAATATTTAGAATGTTTAAAAGTGTTTGTTTCTGATACACAAACTAATCTATATAGTCATATCCATTTAAATGGTTATATCAGATGTTATTTTCGCAAATTACTGTTTTAAAATTTAAAAATAATGACTGATGTTTCACAAAAGAAAAATAGGAAAAGAATGTGTATGGAAATACAGCATGTAATAATATAAAGCAAATAAAGAAACTGACATACAAACATGAACCCTGAAAACAATAGTCCTTTTTTTTAATACCACGTTGGTGGCAATCAAGCATACGGCCCGCCTGATGGTAAGCAGTTACCGTAGCCTATAGACGCCTGCAACACCGGAGATATGACACGCGCGTTGCCGACCCTTTAAAAACCTGTACACTCCTTTTTTGAAGAACCCCATACTGTAGCCCCTCGGGAAAACCTCGGCAGGGAGCTCATTCCACAGCCGAAGCGTACGCGGGAGGAAATTCCTCTTAAACCGCACATTACGCGACCATTTAGGTGCTAGGGTGTGAGGATGAACACCCTGCCGATGGCGAGCGGTGCGGGCCCTTTTTTTGGGCAGTCGTGTAAAAAGTGTGAAAAGCATTATCTTCTTTGCTACTAACTCTATCTTAAAATACCTCTTCTCTAAAATACAAGATTAAACATTTTCCATGTAGGCGAAAAGCCTCCCAAGCCTCCACGGAAGCGCAACATTCAAGCTGTAGCAATGACCTCTCCCCGACCCAGTCGGGACAGTAAGTCGCTCCTCAAAGAACAGAAGAAGAAGCTATCCAAGAAGTACGAGGGGCTCATCACCACTCTTATTAGTCGGTGCGAGGAGAGCGTCATCACGGTAAGACTTTACTAGTTGTATATAGGCACAGGGTGGACACGCCATACATCAAAAATTATTTACGTTTCTATTTGTGAACGGCACGTTTGTACACGCGTTATGCGTCATTGTGTGAGTAAGTTACTTCTGAGCGGTCGGCACACGGTCGTTAATCTGCCGTCGCGGGGCGAGGTAGGGGCGAGGTATTTCGCATCGGGGCGGGGCGGTGCGTGGCCGTTCTGTATGATAATACTATTACTTATTCTGTGATATAGGTGATGTAAGTCGGGTGACAATGCAATATTATAATACCATCGAGCTGATCTGATGATGGAGACAGGAGGTGGCCATAGGAACTCTGTGATAAAACAATGCAACCTAATTTTGTTTGAGGTTTTTAGAATTGTCTCGATGAGTATTAGTTGCTTGTGGAAAGAAAAGTACAGTCATGCAGCAATAAAAGCTTGTACGAAAAATTAAATTAATAAGTACCATTTTTTTCCAAGGCCAATAGCCCTTTCCAGTTCCAACATCTGTTTTTTTCGCAGATATCCGAGAAAGACGCATACATCCTAAAGCTAAAAGACAAACTGAAGGCTGTTCTCGAATACAACAAACTATTCGCAGAAGAGAACGACCAGCTGAAGAACCAATACTCGACCCTGGTACAGTATGTGGAGGAGTGCAAGACGGCGCTCAAAGGGGAGAGAGAGAGGAATAGCGAGCTGGAGGCCAGGTGCAAGGAGCTCGGCGATAGGGTCAAGCAGTTGGATGTGCCTGATAAAGGTATGTTCATCTACACGTTTACCCCCAATTCCATTTAAATTAGAACAAATTTACTTAAGTTATTGTCCATCAAACTATCCTCTGATAGGTCAGCTTAAAAACATCGAAATGCCGAGACGTGCCCCGAGCCGGCCGTGTGTTCCAAGTTGAATGTAAGAACTTCACTTCGCTTCGCTCGCTCGTTCTATTATATAATCGAATTATAGAGCTTGTTATTTCTAAACTCTCTCTGATCAGATCGGGGAAATCCTGAAGAAAGGCCAGGTCAAGAGCACCCTAAACCGGCGAGCGTGTATGGGGAATATTATGAAAGTGAAGGAAGCGAAAGAGGTATGTCAGGATCGTAGCAAGTGGAAATCCGTGGTCTCTGCCTACCCCTCCGGGAAATAGGCGTGATTATATGTATGTGTATGTTATTTCTAAAGACCTTCATACATTCTAGATCGCGTGGAAACTACGATCCCACTAGTGGAAGTATGCATGAGCTGCAGCAGCCGGCAGATCCTGCTGACGCAGGCTCGAGAGCACACGCACAGGATGCAGAGAGACATGCAGGCGCTCAAGGATGTGCTCTACAGGTATCAATCGACCATTTGTTGTGCTTATTATACACATACTACTTTACTGGCTCAGTGACCCAAAAAGGATCTTGGTCTCTGACACAAGAGAGCGCCACTCTGCCTTATTCTGCGCTACTCCCCGCCAGTTAGGTATTCCGAGGGCGGACAGGTCTTTTAGGGCTTCGTCACTCCAGCGGTATCTGGGACGCCCAGACGGACGTTTTCGTGCCCCACATACGCTCTTCTCACAGCACGATCCTCTCCCATCCTCTCCAGGTGACCAAGCCAGCGGAGTCGTGTTTCTTTGATCTCGCCAATTATATTGGGTACCGCAACCAGCTCCTCTAGCTCCCTATTCATCCTACGCCTCCAAGTTCCATCTTCACCTCTGTGCTTATAAGATTTTATAAATTGCACAATAGTTTGATGGTCCTCACGAGATGTGCTCTCGTGTCTGTATGCCACTTTGTACGAATGCTGTGTACTAATTTTCAGATTAAATGTCCAGCTATCGAGATACCAGGAGAAGATCCGCGCCAACATACAAAATCTGGCGACAGATAACAAAGCTGATAAATTCGACCTGGACTCCCTCATCACCACCAGTCTCGGGTACAAAGGACCAGGTCAGTAACACTGGACCTTAAAGCCACCTTAACTTGTAGATGTAGATGTAGTGTAGGGACGCCCGGCCGGAAGCAGGCGGGCTGTCGATCACATGTCGTGTTCATTCAGCCCAATTCCCTGTAGTTGGAGCTGCAGGTTACTGTTCCGGCGGCATTCCCACACCCTTCTCCTCAAATCTTCTTGTTTTCCTGCAGAACAGAAGGACATCTTTAAGTTCGATATCCTTTAGTTCGTTTTCTTCTAGTATGTCTCTACCAAATGTATTATATCGCGGTGCTGCGTACATAATACATTCTGCTAGTAAGTGCAAGCTAGTTTCCTCCCTACCACAGTGTGGACAGGAGGCGTCCGCACTGATTCTCATTATCTTAAGGTGTCTATTGAGAGTGTTGTGACCTGTAATAATACCTGTTAACAGTCTCAAACTGCTCTTACCTAGTTTCAAGAGATACCTGGTTCTCCTGTGGTCTATCCCTTTAATCATCATCTTCGACTGTCTGCATCCTGTTTCTTCTACCCATTCTCTCTGTGCTTCCATCTCTTTTACCTTCTCGATGACTCCCTTTGTGACATCCGCTGACATAGGCAGAGCCGGTTCCGGACCTATATATTCCGTCTCCGCCCCTATCCTCGCTAGCTCGTCCGCTTTCTCATTTCCTGTCACCCCCTGGTGTCCTGGTACCCATGCCACCGTGACATTTCTATGCTTGCCTAGCGAGTTCAGCTCCTCTCGACATTCTCTCACTAGAGAGGAGGTGACCGATATTTTCTTTAGTGCTTTCAGTGCTGCCTGGCTGTCTGTATATATTACAACAGCGCCCTCTTGCTGCATACTCTCATTCACTATACGCGCACAGCGCGCTATAGCACATACCTCTGCTTGGAACACGCTGGCATACCTACCCAGTGGTACCGATACCTTCTCTCCCAGTTTAGGGATAACTATGCCCGCCCCTGCTAGATTCGTCGAGCTTCTTCTTGACCCATCCGTAAAGCAGATAGTCGTTGGGTGCCTGACTTCCACCTTCCAGTTGTCCCTCTCTCCTATATGTACTCTGTATTTTTTGTCAAATATCTCCTGCCTCTTTATAAGGTCATTATTGGCCATCAGCATATCGAATTTTGATAGCGCCTCTCTTTGTATCAGTGCGTGTCTCTTGTCCACGCAGCTTCCTCTCCATTCCTTGCACGCTTTCATTCTATACCACTGTTCCATGGCCCTTTTCTCCACTTCAGTCCATAGAGGCTTCAAACCTAGCATTACCTCCATCGCGTGTGTCGGGGTCGTTCTCAACGCCCCCGTCATCATGAGGCACGCTAGTCTCTGTATTTTGGTTAGTTCTTTTTGGTATTCTTTAACTTGTGCCCTATGCCACCATATCACGGCTCCATATAGCACCCTGGGTAATATTACCGCCTTGTAGATCCAGTGCATCATTCCCGGCTTCAATCCCCAGTTCTTTCCCACTGCCCTTTTGCATTGAAACAGTGTTCTTATAGCTTTTGCCGTTTGTTCCTTGATGTGAGTCTTATACCTGAGTTTACTATCAAGAGTAACGCCCAGATATCTTAGCTCATCCACCAATTCTAATTCCGTGCCTTGTATCTTTATGGGTCTTATCTCCTTTATCCTTTTATTAGTAAATAGCACTAGCTTTGTTTTCGCCGGATTAAGATCCAGTCCTCTCTCTCTGCACCATCCCAGAACCTGTCTGAGACCTCTTATCATTATATCTCTTATGACGCTGATAACCGTCCCTCTCACTAGCAGCACTCCATCGTCAGAGTATGCCTGCATGTACACACCTCCTCTGTTCAGCTCTTTCACCATTGAGTCTAGCAGAAGGGGGCACCACATTAGGGGGGACAGACATCCCCCTTGTGGGAATCCTCTCCTTGGACTAATCGTCTTTACTACTCCTCCTAGCTCCGCCGTTATGGATCTTCCTTTGAGCATTCTCTCAATCCATTGTGCTATAGTCGGTCGGATGCCCTCTCTCTTTAGGCTTTCCTCCACGGCCTCGAAAGTTGCCTTGTCAAAGGCCCCCTCTACGTCGAAGAAGCAACCTAATGCATATTGTTTCGTTTCTAGTGCCCTCTCCACCCTTACCGTTAGGTTGTGTAGAGCGGTCTCCGTTGACTTTCCTGCCATGTAAGCATGCTGGTTCCCGTGCAGCGGGTCCCCACTGCTTTCCACTTTCTCTCTTATATGCCTATCTATCACTTTCTCTAAAGCCTTCAGAACAAACGACGATAGACTTATGCTTCTGAATGACTTCGCTTCTTGGTACGATTTCTTACCCGGTTTTGGCAGAAAGACCACCCTCACCTCTCTCCATACCCTCGGAATGTACCCTAGTGCTATACTTGCCCTGTATAATTTCACCAGGTCCTCTTTTATGAATCTGTAACCCTTCTGCAGTAGTATCGGTAGGACTCCGTCCGGGCCCGCAGCCTTGAAGGACGCAAAGGAGCCGATCGCCCATTCTACCCTTTCCTCCTCCACCACCTCCAATGCCGCCGCCCAGTCGGAGCCCCCCCGACCACTCTGTTCCTCACCTTCTGTCGACTCCTTACAGTCCGGGAAATGAGATTTCAACATGACGCTTAATATCTCTTCCGGTTCTGTGACTAAGTCTCCATTCACTCTCAGGCTGCCCAGTTGACTCGCTCGGTCTCCCGCCAGCAGTTTTACCACTCGCGCCCCCTCCGAGTAGCTGTTTATGTCTCCCGTGAACCTTCTCCAACCCTCTTGTCTAGCTTTCTCTCTCAGTCTGGTGTATTTGTTCCTGACCTCTCTGTACGCTTCCCAGCTCTGAGAGTCGTCCCTCTTTGTCGCTACTCTCATTGCCCTACGCACCTTCTTTCTTACCTTTTGTAGTTCTCTGTTCCACCATGGCTGCCCTTTGCCAGTTTGTACCAGCTTCTCCGGGCATGCCTTGTGGTAAGCTCCCATTATAATCTCTTTCAGTCTGCGCGCCCCATATTCTAGGTCGTCCACATTCTCATACCTGACTTCCGAGTCAGCCAATTCCCTTAGCTCCTCTTCATACTTCGCCCAGTCGGTTTTGCGTGGATTTCTTACCTTCATCTTTTCTACTCGGCTTTCGATGCTGTAGAGTATTCTGCGGTGGTCAGACATGCTATCCTCCGCATCCACCCTCCAGCCCCTTACCTTATCGCTCATCTCTTTCGTTGCCATGGTGATGTCAAGTACTTCTTTTCTCGCCCTCGTTACGAACGTTGGTGTGTTACCAATATTCATGATCTCTAGGTCATTGCTGATTATAAATTCTATTACTGATTCCCCCCTTTCATTGGTGTCGGTGCTACCCCACACCTCGTGATGTGCGTTAGCATCGCAGCCAATAATCAGGGGAATTCCCTTACCTCTGTACCACAGTACCATTTCTTCTAGTTCCTTTGTTGGTGTCACTCCATCGCCCGGCAGGTAGCAGGACGCTAGCGCCACCTTGTATCTTCTCCCATCATCCTCTATGAAGTGAGTTTCCACCGCAACAAGGTCTCTGTAACATAAGGTCATGACACAACCCATGTTTCTCACATTATTGCTCACATATATGCATGCTCTAGGAGGTAGCTCACCATTATGTTCATAGTAGAGAGCTCCCCCCAGATGTCCCAGGCCTGACACCTGATTCCTCCATGCATACGGTTCTTGCATCAGTGCTATGTCTACTTTGGCCCTCCTAACATACTGTCCTAACTCGGACATTGCGTCCTTGCAATGTTGGAGGTTTACTTGGCATATTCTTGTGTGTGTATTTGTGTGTGTGTTATTGTGTAGTGTTCCCTTTGTGTCGCCCTTCTTTTTCATTCAGTGTGTAGTGTAGTTGTCCCCGAGCTGCTACTCGGAGAGCTCAACGCCGGCGACATCCATACCCTCCTCTCCTCCTGTATAGACATCGTCGGTTTTTGCGCTCTCCTGCTTCAGCACGGGTTCTCCTGTCGTCCCTTCTGGTTTGGATTCTGAGGGTTGTTGATTTGAATTGGCCCTCAGAATCCGAACTCGTACACTGGTAGCCGAAAAGTCCAGTACCTTGGTCTTTTCCGGCCCCCAGCTCTCCTCGACTCCATCAGGAACCGTATAGGTCAGACGGGTCCCCAGCTCTAGAGCCTCCCTACCTACTGCCTTCCAGCCCAGAATTTTGAGTTCCGGCCGATCGGGATTCTGCGCAAAAAGGAACTCCTTTACGTGCTCAGTGTCCGTATCTCCCGGAACCCAAACCTGCACCCTATTCTGCTCTAGCTTACGCGAGATGATCCGGTGGCCGTCCAACTCTCCGAAGTCCTGACTTAGTAGCCACTCCCTCGACTCCGCCGTTTTTGGTGTCACCAGGAAAAACCCTTCTGACACCAACCCCGACGTAGCAAATCTCGGTGCTACTAAGCCAGGCTCCCCCCTCACTACCTTTAGGACGACCACCTCGATCAGGTGCGTAAGCCTCTTCCTGATGAGCTTCGCCAGAGCCTCGTCCACCGAAGCACCATCCTCTCGGCACACAGCCACTGCCAGACCACGGTACGCCTTAGCTACGCTCCGTGGTCCGTCAGCGGCTGCCTTACCTTGGTTGGGGCGCTTCGCCGGGGGACGCTCTGAGCGACCCTCATCCGTACTTTGCCTCTTCACCTTCAGACCGCGCTTGCCCGGGCCAGGTTTGGCCTCCCCCATTTTAATCTCGGGAATGCCACCCCCATCCCCCTCAAGCGCAGCCTTTCTCCTAAGCAGCTTTGCCCTCTTCTTCTGTGCCTTCGACTCATACTTGTGAAACTGTCCTTCCAACACCGGTTCGACTTCCCTAACGGTTTTCCCCCCCGGTGGTGACCGCAACAGCTCGTCCTCTTCCAGTGTCAGGCTCCCCAGCATAAGGACATCTGGGGTACCCTGTCCGGATCTTCCTTGCTTCGGTGCTAGGAGTTCCTCGTCAGTACTCAGAGTTCCTCCTTCTATTAGCACGGTCGGGGGTCCACCGGCTGGTTTCACACCCTCTCGCACTTTTGCCCTTTCGGGCTGCTTCTCCGCTGACGCGGTGTTTATTTCATTGGCATTCATTTTATTACTCATAATTCACTGTCTAGATAATGGGAAGAAATACATTAGAATGGTGGCAGAGCTCCCTTACCGCCCATCCAGCTACATTTACTCCTACGCAGTGGTGCCACCCCCCTGCGCATAGTCGTTAACGGCAGCGATTGTGCTAAGTAGGCTCGCAGGCATGGGAAGACAGCTCCTGTGTTGCTTGTTTGTGGTGAGAATGTGCACGTCGGTTTACCCCTAGGAGATCTCTCCTGACCTCCCGGGGCGAACCATTGCACACATATTTCCTACCACTCCAGTTTCCGGTTTGACGCAGCAGTAGTTCACCCCAAGAGCATCTCTCCTCGACGCCCCGGGGATCCCCGACAGCCGCACCTCCCCTTCAACCAGACACACCACAGGCCCTGTCCACCCTCCCCTCTTCCGCTTGCGAGCCCAATCAGCACCAACCCCCCGCTGCCCACAGCCGGCTGTGAGGGTCCTTGGCACGTCCTCCCACCTTGACCCTGGGGGTTTTGGGGCGTGTTGCCATGATGGGGTTTCCTCCAAGACGACAACACGACCCTTGCACTCCTCATTTATCCGGGCTTGTGACCGGCTCTTTTTGGACCACGGATGATCCGCAAAGAGGCTGAGTTACTCACCACCTTAAGTGGTCATGAGTCATGTCGCGGAAAGTTTCCAAAAAGTTGGAAAATGTAATTTAGAAATGGAATATTTCCGTTCCTTTACAGATTTGAGAGAAGTTTTCGAACTTTTTCCAATTGGAATTGTTTGGAAACTTTCCTACGGTACAATTAGTAGCCCTAACTCTAACGTGTTATTGTGCCTATAGTGCCTTTGACCCTTACAGTTGTGAAAACGGTTGCAAACATGATAGGAAATGAAGTGATTTTTAGTAAGAACCCCTTCCCTCAGTTCAGTTATTAGTTTTTAGGGTTCCCTACCCAAAGGGTAAATTAAATTCTTTATTCAACGACCAACTAGGATCAATCAGTGTTAGTAATGCTTATGGGTAATCTTATACTACGGTTAGTAACAGCAAAATTAATTATATTAATTTAAAAACGGGAACCAATTACTAAGACTCCATGATAACTAGACAGTTCAAATTTTCACAGATGATGTATTTCTGTTGCCGCTATAACAACAAATACTAAAATCAATAAAATAAATATTTAAGTGAGGCTCCCAGACAACGTGATTTTTTTGCGTAATGGTACGGAACCCTCCGTGCGCGAGTCCGACTCGCACTTGGGCGGTTTTTTTTATCTGAAACAATGCTATTTTGATTTCGGCTTAACCCTGAAATAGAATAATTTTAAAATTCTTATTTTTCAGAAGCATTTAAGTGATCGCACACAAGTTGATATTAACAAACATTTTATTTTCATTTTAGAAGTTGGCAACACTGACGATGCTCAATCGAAGAGCGGGACGGAAGATCAGCCGCAAACCTCTAGGGTCGTCGATCTTTCTGGACTATTGAGTGCTCAAGCTTTAGGTAAACGCTGGAAATAACGTGAGAATAAGATGAAAGAACTACATTTTAAACGTTTTGTGTTGTTTACAGCACCTTTATTCGATGCATATCAAGAAAACCTGCTAGAGAAAGACACCCTCATTCTGGACTACGAGAAACAATTCGAAAACATCAACAAGAAATCCAAACAGATCGTGTCCGAGAACAAAAGCTTGCTCGATAAGGTGACAACCCTAGAATCGGAGCTGGCGCAAGTGAGACAGAGCTACAAGAAGCTGGGGGTGGAGAAAGAGACGGGCGATATTGAGAAAGCTACGTTGGTGGAGAGAGCTGAAAGGGCGGAGTCCAAGTTGAAAGAGGTTTACGAGTTGTATGAAGATAAGAGTAAGTGAAAATTTACTGTAGATTTTGACTATTTTTCCACAGACTTGATAATTTTTCTTTAGCGCGTGATATCTATATCAGTTTATAATTTATTTACAGATCTTATCCGTCATGTTCGTACAACTATTTGATAATTCTGGGATGAACCTGCCCGTCTTTTTCCAATTTACTGCCTAGCCTACGCGAAGTATACAACTTTGTCCAAAACGAAGCGAATTATAGACAGTTGTCTATCTGCACAGTAGATCGTCGGCCTCATTCAGCCTGCTTATGTTTGATCAGTGGCAGCCATGATGCGCGACTACGAGACGGTGCATCGCGAGTACTTCACGCTCAAGCACGCGCTGGAGGCGTCGGACAGCAAGATGGCGGCGCTGGACGCGCTGCGCGCGCGCACCGTGCCCGCCGACCTGCACGAGCGACGCCTCGACCACTGCAAGCGGTAACGTAGCGTGAATGACGGTCCCCACGACCACTAGCCCTGAAGCACGCGCTGGACGTTACGTGGACGCTGGGTCTAGGGTACGGCCCGTGAGTGTCCAGCGATGCGTTCAATGCGTAACAGCGTGATGTCAGGTGTGGCTCACTCCGCGATTTCGTCGCGTTGCTACAAGTACATGCGGCCCACACAAATTTTGGTGACCAGCCATAGTAGTTGCCGCGCACCGGTACGGAACGGACGCCTGCTCGCACTTGCGCCACCTAGCGGTATCTGCCGTAATAGACGCGTTTTGTTAGAGAGTGAACCTTCTGTATGTAGTATTATTTCTTCTGTGGTGATGTGAAGCTTCCAATTTGAACAGCGGGTACTTACGCCGCTCGCAATCGTTTGTAATCTGTATTTGTTTAACATGGATGCTGTACTCCCCGCTCAAACATCCACCCAGTTTGCACAAATAGACACGGTCTACGAAGCGTTGCACATCAAGATAGAGTTGACTCTTTAGTCTTTAGACATATTTTTGTTCTGCAGAAATGATTCTAAATAACCGCTAAAACGCATTATGCTTAACTTCTTACACACCTCTTGAAACTCATAGACTTTATCTAAATACACAATACCATGCATTGTAACAGGTTGTTAGAAGAGCTGAAACACCAATACGGCATGGAGAACGAGCGCAAAACCGAGCAGGTGGCCAAGTTGCAGCAACAGTTGCGCGCCGCTGAGGAGCGTTACAGCAACGCGGAGAAAGACCTACTCACTGCCAAGGAGGAGTTGACTGCGGCGCTTAAGAATGTTAGGTTAGGAGAATTTTAACTGACTTATGTTAATAATAAAAATAAAATAAATTATTTTACTTATGTTAATGATTAATGATCACGGTCGATTTCAAATTATTCTTATGTTTTGTTTATTTCTTTGGTTTAACAGCATCGTTGAACTCGGTTGAACTCGGTTTTGTTGAATGATTGTTAATTGATTTATTATTTTAGAGAGTGCTCCATTTTAACGGAATTCCAAAATGGGGGAGGTTCTAATTGAAAAGATACTTACTTAGTGGGGTGGGGTATAACGTCGTTAAAAGTGGTCTTGGTCCCTTAGTCAAAATATATATATTTTCAATTTAGGCTATATCGCAAAGCGGCGGTGATATTTCGTCACCGCATGCGCAGCGCAGCGGCGCGCGCCACCAAGGCCAAGCGTGCGGTCAGTTCGCAACACGCCGAGCCGCTCAGGAGAGCGCTGGACACGCTGGAACGAATCAAGCGGGAAATCAAGGTGTGTACCTTATCTGCTACGATTTGTGTACCTTATAGCGTGCCACCAAGGCCAAGCGTGCGGTCAGTTCGCAACACGCCGAGCCGCTCAGGAGAGCGCTGGACACGCTGGAACGAATCAAGCGGGAAATCAAGGTGTGTACCTTATCTGCTACGATTTGTGTACCTTATAGCGTGCCACCAAGGCCAAGCGTGCGGTCAGTTCGCAACACGCCGAGCCGCTCAGGAGAGCGCTGGACACGCTGGAACGAATCAAGCGGGAAATCAAGGTGTGTACCTTATCTGCTACGATTTGTGTACCTTATAGCGTGCCACCAAGGCCAAGCGTGCGGTCAGTTCGCAACACGCCGAGCCGCTCAGGAGAGCGCTGGACACGCTGGAACGAATCAAGCGGGAAATCAAGGTGTGTACCTTATCTGCTACGATTTGTGTACCTTATAGCGTGCCACCAAGGCCAAGCGTGCGGTCAGTTCGCAACACGCCGAGCCGCTCAGGAGAGCGCTGGACACGCTGGAACGAATCAAGCGGGAAATCAAGGTGTGTACCTTATCTGCTACGATTTGTGTACCTTATAGCGTGCCACCAAGGCCAAGCGTGCGGTCAGTTCGCAACACGCCGAGCCGCTCAGGAGAGCGCTGGACACGCTGGAACGAATCAAGCGGGTAATCAAGGTGTGTACCTTATCTGCTACGATTTGTGTACCTTATAGCGTGCCACCAAGGCCAAGCGTGCGGTCAGTTCGCAACACGCCGAGCCGCTCAGGAGAGCGCTGGACACGCTGGAACGAATCAAGCGGGAAATCAAGGTGTGTACCTTATCTGCTACGATTTGTGTACCTTATAGCGTGCCACCAAGGCCAAGCGTGCGGTCAGTTCGCAACACGCCGAGCCGCTCAGGAGAGCGCTGGACACGCTGGAACGAATCAAGCGGGAAATCAAGGTGTGTACCTTATCTGCTACGATTTGTGTACCTTATAGCGTGCCACCAAGGCCAAGCGTGCGGTCAGTTCGCAACACGCCGAGCCGCTCAGGAGAGCGCTGGACACGCTGGAACGAATCAAGAGGGAAATCAAGGTGTGTGCCTTATCTGCTACGGTTGGTGTACCTTATAGCGCGCCACTAAAGCCAAGCGCTCCGTCAGTTCGCAACACGCCGAGCCGCACGGGAGAGCTCTAGAGCTGACACACTAGAGCGGATCAAGAGTGACAAAGGTGTGTACTTTATCTGCTACGGTTTGTGTACCTTATACCGCGCCACCAAGGCCAAGCGTTCCGTCAGTTCCAAACACGCCGAGCCGCTCAGCCGGGCTAGCACATGATTGTCGCGACAGTATATCGCCGCGAGATAGACTACCCGTCCCCCTTTAATTATTTATTTATTTATCGTATGGCAATCAATACACACACTTCTTAAATGAAACTTAACATCAAAATTTACAATTCCGCAGATACAAACTCGCGCTTTCTGTCAGATTTTTAAAATCCTCAACTGGGCCATTATATCTGGTAACAGGGCACTGAAATACCATATGATGTATGGTATATATATTACATTAATTAATACAGTCAGAAAATGACGGATAGCCTATCTCGCGGCGACATACTGCCGCGACAATCATGTGCTAGGCCTACAGAAGAGCGCTGGACACACTGAAATGGATCACACGAGGGAGATCAAGATGTGTATTCTGTACCTTATCTGCTACGGTTTGTATACTTTGTAGCGCGCCACTAAGGCCAAGCGTCCCGTCATTTCTCAACACGCCGAGCCGCTCAGGAGCCTTGAACGCGCTGGAACGAACCTCAAATTAAAAAGATGACTCAAAATTCGGTCAGCAATATCATACACAGACAAGAGGTTAAATGAATGTCTGTTTGTTTTAGGAAGTGAAATCCCGCGCTCACTCCTCCCTCGAAGAGCTAGAGCGTCGCATAGTGGAGCAGGAGCGGCGCGCGAGCTCCGCCCAGCTCGAGTGCCGGCGCGAGCTGGAGCGCGCCAACCTCGCGCTGGAGCACAAGGAGGGCATCATCCGGAGCCTCATAGACAAGGTGGCCGACGTCGAGGAGGTCAGGTCAGTGATCCTTGATCAGGGAGTTCATCATTGTCATTCACAGATCACATACCAATACAAATCTGTTATTACGGTTATACATTGCCATCTCCTACCGGCGGTTAGCGATCTTCACACTTTATTTAAGGCTGCTCTAAACGAAGATCGAGTGCTCATCCCGAACCACATCGAAAGGTTTTTGAGCCAAGTTGTTTTCCATTTGTTGCTATCACAGTATCATAATTTGAGGTTGATTCATAAAAGCTGGCGCGGATTTTGTTTGAGAATTTTGAGGATTCCATCAGATTGAGCAATCGTTTTAACATATCAACAGGCTAAGTCAAACCAACGCGCACCGACTGCAGGGCATCGTGTCTGACTCGTCTCCGGATCGGACCGCGTCCGACCGACTGGACCGGACCGGCGTTAAGCTCGTGCCGGGCCCTGGCGGGTACTTTCAAGAGGACCGGGGGAAAAAGAAGGGCAAAGGATAAAGACAGATAGATAATTGGGACTGTTCTAAGGATATTACTTTACATAGGAACTCATAAGATGATAAAACGCCAAATATCGCGTAAAGGTGAATGCAGTCCATTAGCTGTTAAAGAGTCCTTCAGGATTTATGTAGATCATTGTTGACGCAGGTATAGTTAACGCTATCTCTACTGAGCTCGTTCACTTACCTGTACTAACAATGGCATTCTGTTGAACAAAATCCATTATTTCTTTTGTGTGAGCGCGTGGCCTTTGTGCCTGCGCGCGTGGTCAATTGTGTGTGAGCCTCAAGCACAAAGGCCACGCGCTCACACAAAAGAAATAATGGCTTTTGTTTAACATAATGCCATTGTTAGTACAGGTAAGTGAACGAGCTCAGTAGAGATAGCGTTAACTATAACTGAGCAGTCGTAAATATTATTGCAAACGAGATAAGGTCTGTTAATGTTTAGTTAAAGTTGACATAGTGTAGCTGTCAATAGCCTTCTGCATATTAAACGAAAGAATTCAAATAAACCCGAAGGACGTAAATTCGCATACCTTTATTTTTTTATCTATGCTTAAAATGTTTTGCTCATTACGTGAAAGTAGTGTTTAGCAGAAATGTTTTGTTAATAATTCCCAAGTCTGTGAACTTGTTATATCGTCGACTTACAGGTGTTCTATCCGTTGATAATCTTATATTTAAGTAATAAATACCTAAAGTTTGGTTAATTTTATATTTCTGTGCGTTGATGTTTGTCAAAAACATAACGCGAAATTCGTGTATCAAACGTAAGTCAAATTCATCCTAGTCATAGATGTAGTTTTAGATTTCAGCGGAGATCAGTTTATAAGCTTTTCAAAATATGTATTTAGGAAAGGGCTATTTAAAAGATATATGGAGATGGAGCAAGGTGTGCCTTTATGTAGACTGGAGCAATATAGGAATGCAGATAAATTACCGTTCAGTTTTATTTTACATAATCGGTTCCCACTTTCACGTTTGCCGTTGGAAAATTACAACAACCAATTTGGGTTATACACATGCTGAAATAAGTTGCCATTCCCCCCGAAAGCTAAACGGGAGCCTAAATTATAGTGGTTTTATATCGTCTGAAACTTGACCCAGCGTATTTTTGGCTGAATCAAAACTAAGCATTTGTTTTACCCATATTCTACAGAAAATATATATACAAACGAGGTGAGTACCTATATTTGTATCTCTGTACTCATATACAGGCCAGATTTTTACGACAAAAAGGCAAATGCGATCAGCAAAAGACGATACATGACATTGTGACGTCATACCTGCATATGCGTTCAATTATCTCAAAGGCTGATTTATTTTAATTTGTGACGTCGGCTGTTTCCTTGCACCAGCATTGTGCCGCTGAAATTATTCATCGAGAGTTTACTTTAGAAAGCTCTTATATTGACACGATGCTGGAAATTCAATCGTTTGACAGGCGCACAGGGTATTAAATTAGTATTGGGAAAGGTAAGATAAGAGTTTGTAAAACGTATTCACTGCGTCTGCTCCTTATTGAGAAAGGTCACAGTTGGTACTTAGTTGTGAGACGCATTTTCAAACGGAGGTTTCGACTTTTTCAGTTACAGTTTAAAATTTTTGTTAATATTCGCATAGTCATATTATTAAACCAAGTGAGCATTTGGTGCTTAAGTTTTCGTATCAAATGAACGATGTGGCTGAATGTTTTTAATCAAATCCTAAAATTTTGTACTGTCAGTGATAATTTACAGTTATATGATAGCTCCTAGCTTTAAACTATGAGCAATCAGCTGGAAAACATTTGTAATGAAAAACTAGAGAAACGAAAGGCATACTCAAGCTGTAGAGATCCTAAGAACTTCAAAAGTATGAGGTAAGTATCTTTTATAATAAGTAAATAATAGTGTTAACCATAGTTATAATCATAAGCAGTGTATATATGTGGTACCTATATATTCCACTTCGTAGCGAATCTTACTGAATAAAAAGGTTTCAGAAACGATGCTTAAAGTAGGTTCTTAAAGAACATAATTATTTGCAGTTATCAGTACAGATGAGATTTTAGGGCGTCCGCTAGTTGGCGCAGGCGCACGGAACGGGTGAGCGGGTTAACGAAAAATAGTATGAGCAACGCACTGGCGCGGACGCCCTTATATGTATGTAGATTTTACCGGTGTATCTACTTGTAATGGCGATGCCCTAAACCTAAGATTAGCGACTATATATAGTTGAAGACTGCAATTTGGTTAGATTAGCTATCTTTTCCTGATGTTTTGTCGAACGGAAAATGTGTTTGTTATCAAAGGTATAGAGGCGATTAGTGCCGCTCTGCTTCGTTATCAGTTGATGTGTTAATTAGTTTGAAACAATTAATCGTTTCTAGGAGAGTCGTGTCCTACGGCGCCTTCAGTCGTGGACGCGTCGTTAAACTCACCTTAATGTTTCTTAAAAATCTAAGGTGACGTTGCCTCAAGTTTTAAAGGGATATTTGGTGTCAAATGCAGTTGGAAAGGGGGAACTGAGGTTAATTTAGATCAGTCAGACTATTCGGGTGAGTTTCAATTAGTTTTGAAAGATACATTTTTAACATAAGCATTTGAGAAAGAAAGAGAAGCAAGTATATGAAGTGCTTTATAGTAGTAATTTGTCATATTTTTGTTTGCTAGGAATCTATTCGGGTTCTTAAGAAACGTAAGAATATGAATTTTAGACAGCTAGGCGAAGGTTTTCGAATCAGTAAACAAAGATATCAATTGAATTCTTTCATATTTAAATCTGCCCTTCCATCACTTATTGCACCACTTTTAAAAACCAACCGTATATACTATACATTATGGTTGATTTTACGATAGTAAAATTGTGTTATTGGTATACTAATAAAGTTAAGTATTACGTGTTCAGTATTGGTTGAAACAATGCGAAAACAATTTCAGCGATTTATACTTCCAACGTAACTTAAAACTTATTTCCTAGAGGCTTATATACACTTGTAGTCCTATCGAAGGTGGCTAATCAAGCTAAATGTTCCATGTTTGTACAAGTGTTATTCAGTTAATATGCTCAGTTAAATAAACAATTCATTTGCCAGTAATAACTTAATAAATAAAATGCTGAAGTTAAACTCTGTGTAGTAGTGGCTGAGTGGTGGAATCATTGAAAGTAAGTGCCCGCCTGTTATTCTTTGTAGATATTTCTGCATAGTATAAGGGTATAAGGGCAGTGAAGGTGCTTAATTAATCTTTGAATGTTAAATATTTAATAACATTTATTTTGAATCGATTTGCTTTGATTTTGTTTGATATTTTACAGTTAGTATTTTCCTTGTGATGCTGTTGTGAATTTTGTGTTTCACTCGGTGGCAGAATTTGTTTAATCCTTGTGCATTGAAACCCTCGCAACGCTCAAGAATTCCATTTTTTGAACCACTCGCTACGCTCGTATATTTTGGAATCTTTCGCTTGCTCGGGTATCAATATTAGCAAGAGAGGTTGAACAACAACTTTGCCCCCTTGTAAAACAAATCCATATCCATAAATGCGAAAGTCTGTCTGTCTGTGTGTTACCTCTTCACGCTTAAACCGCTGAACCGATTTAGTTGACATTTGGTGGAATCATTGAAATTAAGTGCCCGCCTGTTATTCTTTGTAGATATTTCTGCATAGTATAAGGGTATAAGGGCAGTGAAGGTGCTTAAAGCTTAATAATTTTAAGTGTAGCACTGTTAACCAGCGCCGGTCAAATATTTTGTTACGTGGAAGTACGTATGTATGCATGTGGGGATATCTGACCGGATGCTTTGCATAAATTGCGATATCAGGAGTCTCTAGATTCCTATAAATTCTTAGTGATAGGCTAGGCTGTGTAAGTACCAATAACAATATTCATATAAATAAGAAGCTTTTTAACTTTTCGCCATGTTTATTTGTCGGGCTGGTGTTCAGAGATGGTGGTTTCTGAAGTCGTGGTGTTGGCGCTGTTGCTGCACCTCGCTGCGGGACAGGATGCCAACTGTGATTTCACGCAAAACGTGAGTAGAAATTATACGAGTACGGCGTACTTAATGTAATATGTTTGTTTTCACCACACCCAGCTGCTGTGGCTAAAGGCTCTCTTGATTGTTCAAAAACTGATAAGCAAGTTGCATTTTATTCACATGTGAGGCAAAGTACTAAATTAATCTTTGAATAATAAATATTTAAAAACATTCATTTTGAATCGATTTGTTTTGATTTTGTTTGATATTTTACAGTCAGTATATTCCTTGTGATGCTGTGGTGAATTTTGTGTTTCATTCGGTGGCAGAATTTGTTTAAATCCGTGCGTTGAAACCCTCGCAACGCTCAAGAATTCATTTTTTTGAACCACTTGATACGCTCGTAAATTTTGGAATACTTCGCTTGTTCGGGTATCAATATTAGCATAAGAGGTTAAACAACAACTTTACCCCCTTGTAAAACAAATCCATATCCATAAATGCGAAAGTCTGTCTGCGTGTTACCTCTTCACGCTTAAACCGCTGAACCGATTTAGTTGAAATTTGGCATAGAGATAGTTGTCCTGGGGAAGGACATAATCCTATGTCGTTCCCCGGGACTATCCAGTTTTTATGTCGGAAATCATCCCTAAAGAGAGTGAAAAGGGGGGTGAAATTGAGAGTTTTAATGAATTGCCTGATAATTGATGTCAAGCAATTAAGCTTATGCTCAAATGGAATGATTGCTATTAAACTTTATCCAGGCGCTAAACTTACTCTAGCTGCTATTACTGATTCCACGCAGACGAATTCAGACGAAAACCGACGATTTTCATTCCATATATTTAGATATCTAAATACTCGATCTCTACTCGTATATAAAAGGCGTGACTAAACAGTGTTGGCGGTACATTACAACTCGCGGATTTTAACAGATTTCCTATCAAATGATTCATTCAACATATGTTGTTTTCTTCATATTTTTTTAATTGATAAAATCTTTGATTTAGTTAATTTATTTATCGTGATTGAAAGAGATATGTACATTATACATATGACTTGATATTTGAAATCTACTAAATTAGACCATCGAATGTAACAATCAACTTTAGGTAACTACTGCCTTGTGTATGTCTTATGGCTTCACTTGTTTTAGGTTCAAGCAGGTCAAATGTACTATATGTACAGCCCTGGATACCCCAATAACTACACCGGCGCGCAGCAGTGTCGCTGGATCGGGATCTGTCCCTCGGGCTACCGCTGCCGTCTGGAGTGCCCGGAGATCCTCCTACCCGCGGTATGTCCCACACTCCAGAAATGTTATATCTACAGCCCTGGATAAATTATTCCTACGATGTCGCTAGTTCATCTGCTCGTCCGGCCCAGCTTTGTGCCCGGAGATCATCCCACCCGCGGTATAATGTCACACACTACCCCACACCAGACCAATGGATCGTTAACTGCCCATTTGGTTACTGCTCACGGCTGTATAAAGGCACAGTCCTCGGACAATTATATGCCACTTGGCGCTTGTATGCCGTCCTTACCTCATTTCAGCCGCGTTTAAAGACTACCATGGTATTCATAAAAGTATCATAAGGAACATAGAATTACCTCTTCTACCTCTGACGCTGTTATCTGAACAGAGTTCCGGGTGCTCCGTGGACCGGCTGCTGATCTCCCGGAGCGGAGACCCGCAGCTCAACGGCGCCGACGTGTACTGCGGGCGAGGCTCCACCTCCGTCGTGTCCACCGGCCAGCGGATAAGCGTTGGTGGGTGAAAACCATTCGAATTTTAACTGTGTGTGCCATTCCTGACTAACCAATTTCACCATACTAGCCGTTCGCTTAAAGTTGGCCGTTACCTTACCCCGCTGCAACCCCGGCCCGCTTAGTACTGCTGACGTCACTATGTAACGGCTAACTCGAAGTGAACGGGCAGTAGATCGGCTGCTGGTCTTCCGACTGCCTAGATGTCAAAATGCCATAATGTACACACTATTAGCCCTCGATCATACTGGGGTATTGTTTGCAGAAACATTTTGAGCATATGTAAACGGGGTAAGTATGTGTTCCCCGAGTAGAAACTATAATGTTTCTTCGTCTTACTATTAAGTAGGCTGCACCGTTCACCAACGTCGTTCATAGAATTATTTAGGTTAAACAAATTAACTATTTTTTATATTTTAGGATTAATCACGTCAGCCAGGACCACAGGAGGCAGATTCTACTGCGAACTGCGGGCGGAGGCAGCAACGCCAACCCCAACACCATGCAGCTGCGGTTATAGGAAGAGGGTAGGTGTACACTGGTACTTGGTCTAAAACACTAAAACGCTTTACCTGGATAACTGTCCACAATGTGCTCGCGTTTTGATGGCTGCATTTGTTAATTAATTACGACTATAAGAGATCAGAAGATGAAGATGTAGAGGAGAACAGTCGGACAGCCGGACGTATGAAAGCACGTTTGCCGGAGCTGCAACGAAGACGTTTCGCTCGCCCAATAACCGGTGTTGAACGACGTCAATAAATAATCAACATTCGTTCCAGAACCGTATAGTCGGCGGCCAGGAGACAGGCGCAAATGAGTACCCAATGATGGCCGGCGTCATATACTTGGACCAGGAACAAATTCGGTGCGGAGGCACCATCATATCCGATCGATACGTGGTGACTGCTGCCCACTGCGTGGTGAGCAGAACCGCTAGCTCACTGGCCGTCGTGGTTGGCGAGCACGATTATACCACTGGTGGTGAGTTTACATTTTTTTTATACTACGTCTTTAGCAAACAAGCATACGGCCCGCCTGATGTTAAGCAGTCTTCGTAGCTTATGTACGCCTGCAGCTCCAGAGGAGTTACATGCGCGTTGCCGACCCTAACACTCCGCACCCTCGTTGAGCTCTGGCAACCGAACTCACCGGCAGGAACACAACACTGAGTAAGGTCTAGTGTTATTTGGCTGCGGTTCTCTGTAAGGTGGAGGTGCTTCCCCAATTAGGCTCTGCTCTACTTAGATCTGGGATGACATCCGCTGTGCTGTGTCCAACCACACAAAGCGAGATGACATTCACAGCGCCCATACCTCTTTTGGAGTCCCAACTTCGGAAAAATCCCGGTGGACGCCATTATAAACTTACTAAATACGTCGTGATCTGAGTGAATGCGACTCGGGCGTACAGACCATTAGTTGTATAGAGAATTCATTATTGATATTGTTTTAGGAGACTCGACGGCAACACAAGGATTTAATGTAGAACGCATAACAGTTCACCCTCAATACACATCGTAAGTTTTTAAAACATGTATTTTTTTCTAAGCGCTTAATCAGTGTATCTTCAAAGATCTTTAAAAATGTATAAAATTTTAAAACCTTGTCGGCTTTCAGTTCTAACTACGATTACGATATCGCCATCTTGCGGCTGGCAAGGGGCATCGTGTTTAGCGACCGCGTGGGCCCCGTCTGCCTGCCGTTCAAGTTCGTTAATACAGACTTTGCTGGCAGTCGGGTCACCTTGTTAGGTAAGTATTCTTTAGAAACCTTCCAAGGTGTTCAACGGTGAGATTTCGCATTAGGATAGTTTGACGTTACTATTACGCTATCCACAGATGCCGTCATTCTTTCTTACTTACTCGTGGTCAGTACGGAGTACGGTCGTTGTGTAGATCTTTAATGAAGATTTTTGCCCGGCCGTGAGTGTTTCGGTTTATATGGTGATGATGAAACATTACCATGATTCTTCATGAAAAATAAGGATATACTTAACTCTCATGTAGAATCTTTAGCGAAGTCGTTCGAGACCTGTTTAAAACCAAATATTTTTCTTACTTTTTTTTTACTCAAAAAACTTTATTTACATACAAGATATACAGTGGTACAGTCGCCATCAGATATATCGAAGCGGTTGAGGTACTCAAAAATATCTGAACACGCACAATAGAGGCGTGTTCAGGTATTTGTACGCTACATATCTATGGTTAACATACATTAAATTATGTAAAAATATTTTCCTTTGTCAATATCCAGAGAGGAAAATGGGGACTACGTTTGTATGGAGAAGCGGCCGTCCGCTTTCCTCTTAAATTAAGCCATTTGCAGGTTGGGGCTCCCTGTTCATCGGCGGGCCAGTGTCCCACACGCTGCAGAAGGTGGACGTGGACGTTTTGAGCCAAGCCACGTGCCAGCGAGTCGTGCCCTCGCTCACGCCGCGCCAGTTCTGCCACTACACACCCGGGAAAGACGCCTGTCAGGTATGTAACACATACTATGTATATACGGTGGGCAAAAAATAAGTGCATAAACTACGATGGAAAATAATTATGAATCCCAGTCCTTTTCTTTGCCATAATTATGGAAATTGGAAAGATTCGTACAGTAAATACTACAAGTGTTATTTTAGTCCCTAGCCTAGTGCATTATTTCCCACTTGCATGCAATATTTGATGCATTGCTAACTACGCAGAGTACAATGAATTCATTCGATCTTGGATCGACCAAATACCGCGATGTAACGATAATCGCATTATCAAAGTTCTAAATGGGGCTTAATAAACTAACTTTTGACTAACTATTTGTTGCGACTTCGTAAGATTTAACATACACACAGAATACATAATAGTACTAGGTACAGAAGTAATAATAGTACTATTACGTTAGATATGACCGCAAGGTGGCGCAAGCGCAAGCAGGTGTCCGTTCCGTAGCGGTGCGCGGCAAGTCGGCAACTGCTATGGATATACATCAAAATTGGTGTGGGCCGCATGTACTTGTAGCGACGCGACGAAATCGCGGAGTGAGCCACGCCTGACTTACGTAACCGATTCTTAACTTTAGAATATTACATGATCACCACTTCCGCTTTAGGATTGTAGACGACAATGAAATGATCCTTATGATGTACTTACAGGCAATAAAATAAACGTTAACGTTTTTGGTGCAATAATAGTACATTATTGTCGAGGCTCGGAAGTAGCTACTTGCTGGCTGAGGATTCGTTTTAAACGGACGACCTTGTGAGTCCGTTTAATTAAATCCGAAGCCAGCAAGTAGCCTTCCAGCCGAGTCATATATAGTGCTTTTCTCAAAAATGGCGCAATAAATATAAATATAATATAAATATTTTACAGAAGCAACGTTCTTATGTATATATTTTTACAGAAAAAAGTAAAAAGATTTGCTTTGCCGCCTTTTTATTTTTAAATTAAAAATAGAAGTGTATTTTTCTGCTGAAAATACGCCAACCTATTTGAGACACCTAAATAGTCGCGGTACAAACATTATAATAATAAGTACTGATCATCTGTTTGGCTGTTTAATGGACCCCTGCTTTCATTTGATATGGCCACTTCAACTTTTAAAAAGTTTGGAACTCGACAAATAATGGAATTTGTATGCAAAATTGCAGTCCCGAAATCGAGACTGCAATGTTTTTAACTTTTAAATTTTTTGACTCACCATAAACTACGCACTTCGCGACCTACTTTTTAACCGGCAACGTCGACTTTGCCGTCCATTTTTGAGAAAAGAATATTTACTTACTTACTTACTTACACAGGATGACTCCGGCGGTCCGGTGCTGTACACGGATTCGTCTACGAACCTGCTATTCCTGAATGGCATCAGCAGCTACGGCCGCCTGTGTGCGCAGGACGGCCAGCCCGGCATCAACACCAGGGTAACCAACCCTGACCTGCTCACCTGGATAACCAACAACACGCCCGACGCCACGTATTGCAGAAAATAAACAGATATGATGCATACTGTGTTTAATATAACTGTCATATACATTCCTCATCATCACTAAGCGACACCTGGGTCACGTACCGCGCTGCTCACCTGGATACAGAACAACACGCGTGACGCGGATACAAAAATCTTTCAGTAATTATAACATTTATAACATATAAATGCTAAGTGCGACAATAGGCTCGGGACTAAGCTTGTGCCGCGAGTCTGGCGACTGCACAGCGCTGTTCTTCACCCGCAACTTCTCTTTGCTTTTTAAGAAAAACAAAATCTTAATAGCTATAGGGGGAATACATTACTTCGTTGTAAGTACAATATTGCCGAGTTCCGAAATGAATAACAGAATTTATGGAATTGCATAGGACATAACGACCATTGTTAAAATTTCTAACACAAAAATAACCCCATGATAAAATGGGACCCTTCGTTTGTCATTAATTCCCGGCCACCCTCTAATATTCAATTAAAACGCTGCATGTAATTATACTAATTATAGGGCAGTGAGGGCAGTCCAAGCGAACCCTCGGGGAAATCCCTGAAATTAGTTTCACAAGCCGTGCATAGATGGCGCTGACGTCAAAAAGTAAAATTTTCATTAGGAGCGAACTTCGCGTCGTACTTATTGATTTTCCTCTCCGTACTGACTTCGCATTCTTCTTTCATTTCCTCGCGAGCTCTCCTGTATACCTTAACACTAAATATCCCAGTAAATGTAGTTAAACAATTCTAATAATGTCCTTATTTATGATTTGACGAATGAAGTGTCCTTTTATTTAGTGTTTTTTGTTAGTGGGGATTTTTTTTATGCTAGTGATGGGAGATTTGGGAGCAGTGGTGATGGTGGCCAGATAAAGGGATATGCCGAAACGCATCCCGTTTCACGTCGTGTACGCAACAAGTAAGTGCATCTAATATATAAATACATATCTATAAAAAATATAAAAGATACGTACATACTTAAATCATTTAAGATTTTAATGTAACTAGGTACTTAGATAGAAATTTATAAAAAATCTAGCATTTAAAAACAGCAAAAAAACAACCAAGTGTGAGTTGGACTCACGGCCTGAGGGTTCTATACCATCGACCAATGTTTAGGATTTCGTACCCGAAAAAAAATTGCAAGTAAAACTTAGTGAATACTTTTAAGGAAAACTATATCGAATATGATCGGTTAAATCATTTTTGAGTTTTGCAAAAACTCTTTCCTTCTTAGTAAAAGTGCGGCTAAGGTAAGGCCTTTTGCTTGTTACAATACAGAACACCCAAAAATATCGCCGGTTTGTGGCAGTCTATTATGACGGACATGTAACTACGGAACCCTACACTGAGCATGGCCCGACATGCTCTTGGTCGGTTTTATTATCTATCGTTCAATGACACACTTACATAATGGTATGAGATGCATACATCACTAAAGAGGACCAAAATATTTAAATTGGAACAATTCAGTATTGTACTTTATATACACATTCGTTTCAGAGCTTATCTCGTAGTGCTACGTCGTAGCGTAACAGGCTACGACTTACTTCAATACATAGTTTTCCAAATAGGTAGCAAAAATGCTTCGTTAGCCTTGCGACATTATGTCTTCATTAGCACTGAATGGGTTAAGTAGGTCTCAAGCGGTAGGCCGCTACGAACTCTCGTAGACGACGCTACGATGATCCGTAGAGCTGTGAATTATAACTACAACCATACCAGCGTAAACATAAATGTTTTGGTGTCAAGTAGCGGTACTGATAATTCCACTACATGACGCTAGATGTCGACTACGAAATAACTCGCGTTTTGGGGAAAAAACTGCTGTATGGAGTTACCACTCTTTACTTAATTATATTTCTCTATGCTACAAGCAAATGTCCGTAGGTAGAGGTATCTTTTAACAACTCTTTGCTACTAGTTAACACGATGACAAACGTAAGCACATAAAGATAGAGTTCTAATTGTAGATCCTGACCGGTATAAGAAGGAACTTAACGAAGTGCGAACGAGGGTGCGGAGTGTTAGGGTCGGCAACGCGCATGTAGCTCCTCTGGAGTTGCAGGCGTACATAGGCTGCGGAGACTGCTTACGCGGACGGACATGTCATAGGCAAAAGGAAACAAAAGACTACGCGAATGCTGCATTCGTGTCCGCGAATGTGTTAACATCAGACAGGCCGTATGCTTGTTTGCCGTAGTATAAAAAAAAGTGTGTGCGTGTAATCTACGCACGATTGAAGTAATACTTCTTTGACGTTTATCGCTATGTTGGCACTTTGACGTGTGTCCTATTGTGCGTGTCTCACTACTGAGCGTTACTTCCGTCAGAAAAAAATGAGTTACCCTCTAGTCGCGCCTAAAGAAGTTTTACTTAAAAAAAAAAAGTTTAGAACACAAGTTCCAACCCTTCAACACTGTCTTTGAATCTAAACCGATAATTGCATTAAATTATAGTACCTACAGCGAAAGAGGCATGTCAGGATCGTAGCAAGTGGAAATACTATGTATGTATGTATTATAGTACAGCAGCAGCAGTTATCTATTGTTTAAAAGTTACCTGTATAAGCAAACCATATTATAGTTTAATGTTATTATGGCAAGGTCTAAATTCGCGTGGCTCTACAGACGTGTCGAACAGCACGAACGAGCTACATCATTAATGCCTTTAATATTTAAGTGACTGCTCGAATCAATACTTTGCTTAGGGCTCGGTGACATATCGACCGGACGACCGTTTGCTGATAACGCTATTTTTTTACCCCAATTAAGGATGGTGTCATAAAGTGCATGGTCGTCCAACTCGTTGGGGGTTGTTGGCATAAAAATTTACAACAGCCTGAGCCGTGAAAGGTAGAGGCGGCTTCTTACGAGCTATTTGTTAAAAAGTTGAAAGCGTTTTTAATTGACAAGGCATTTTTTATGGTGAAAGAATTTTATACTAAGTTTAAAATGAAATGATTCCCAGTGTATTTTATTTTATTGACATTTGTATTTTTGATTTTTACTGGTTTTTTATTTTTGACATTTGTATACACCGTGTTATTTTTGATTTCCGTTAATTTTAAGGGGAGATTCTTCAGGTTAAATAAGTTTAATTTCTCTCAGAAACTAGTATTTTAACTCTTACAGTTTTTGAGATATTCAATAAATAAATTTAATTGCTGAGCCTGTGTAAAAGATTCTTCATTGCCTTCAAATTTTATTTATTTTTTAAGTTTCGTCAGTAAAGAGTTTTCCATTGATAGCTATTCACTACAAGAAGGTTACTGAGGTGAGTTAGTTTGACAATTCCGACATTACCTACTTTTCTTTCATTATGTGTCACACTAACTTTTACGTAACTCTAAAGGACCTTTTACAATGCAATATTCATTTATTTTGTATGAAAAAGGAAAAAAATATATTTTTTCGAATTTTACAAAAAGCGATATACCAGGTAGCTTCTATTAATGTACCAAGCAACGTGTCGAATTTAACGGAAATAAAAAAAACACGGTGTATATAACTATATTGTGTGTTGTGTATTTTTAATTTTATTTGTATTGCAATTTTTGACATGTGTTTTTGACATTAAAGATTGATTGATTGGTCAGTTTATGATTGAATTGCATTCATTATGTTTCCATTAAATTTTGCGGCTTGCTATACATAAACTGCTCTTATTGCTTTGTTATTAGTTTTAGTCCCGTAGTTATCACGTGTAAACTTCAGAGCCGTTTAATACTAAGACATATTTATCATAATACATTATAGGTAGATATGGAACACAGGTATTACACTGAAAGGCTGATGTAGTTGAATTGTACGCCATCATTAGGTACGGAAACATGACTCGCGAATCGCGCGACCTATTTTCCCTCAAAAAACTATTTGCATGAATCATTTCTGCAAGTCATGTAAAGGAATGGGTATACATATAAAACTCGATTAAACATTATCATGGATAATTTGTATAAGCAAGTGATTTCAGCGTTCCCTGAAATTTTAGTAGGTATTAAATATTTAAGAAAATAATATGAAATTAGTCATTTCAATCCAGAATTTTAGTATCTAAGGCAACAATAAAATTCTTCGGGAGCTATTGCCATTTAAGCTTCTTTCCTCAAAGAGGAGGTAAACCTAATCTGAGACTAATATTAGGACCCGCGTGTAAAATCGACAGGCTGTTGCATAACACAAATTCGCCACTTTTCCTTAACAAGTGCAGAACGTATCGTATCGTATATAACTTGTATTACGAAGGTATGTGTCTAAACAGACTTTATAATTCCATCATTCCAGGTGAGGACAGCGCGTACCCAGCATGCGAGCTGAACTCGCAGGGCCCGGCGGCGCGCGGCTGGCGCTCCGCGGGCGGCCCGCCGCACGAGCTGCTGCTGCGGCTCACCAGCGTCGCCAGCGTGCACAAGCTGCAGCTCCTGGCCCACCACCAGCTAATCCGTGAGTCATCTGGACCTGCTTATTCTATTTCTCTAGCTGCTCTAAGAGCCACTAATCAACGTCACTTTGTAATTCACAGAGAATCATGATAATTCCCATCTGCAATTAAATTTAGCAAGCGAACGGGTATACAAATTTCTAATTTTCTACACAGGTTAATAAACCACTGCTGGGTTTCATATTAAAACATGACAACACCTGTACTGAGCAATCTTTCAGAGAGGATTAAAATGAGCAAATTTTCCAGCATCAAGCGTGGAGGTCCTCGTATCCGGCGGCCTGGTGTCCGAGGGCGCTGCTACGCCCTGTGGAGCCACCTACACCAGCGTGGGCCGCGTCACACTCGCCAGGCCTGCGCCACAGGCCAGGACCAGGGAACTCAGGTACGGTTGACATTGAAATGCACCGCATTAACCTTGGTGATATTTGTGTTATACGGTCATGTGTCAAAAGGTGTGGCTTTATTTACCTAATGGAACTAGTCTAGACGCTTCTACCTTTAACCTTTTGGACGCCAATGATGGATATATCGGCACCGCAGGTCCAACGCCAAAGACGGATTAATCGGTCAAAGACCACAGAGCAACATAGACCTACGTGCATGTGCATAAAGTTCAATTTCAGTTTTGACACTTCGGAGACGTGGCGTCCGAGTGACAGCTTTTGTGTTTGACACGGCGTCGAAAAGGTTAAGGGATTCCTTTGTAACAGTATTTAATTGTATTAAACCGTTTTATTAAACATTAAACCGAATAATTTTTAAGGTCTAAAACTTTATAAATCTTTGTAGATCGGCAGCTCTTCCAGAACCTACCATCGCTCGATTCGTGAAGCTGAAACTCACTGGCCCGCACCCACCGGCAAACGATAACGACCAGGTAAAATACGAAGTATACCTAAAAACTCTTTGCAAAGGGAGCTAATTCCGATCAGTTGGTTAAGAGTACAACTTTCAATTTATTTTTGCTCGGGTAAGAATCACTGAGGGTCGTGGTCCTCAGTGATAAGGAAACCGATGCAAGGAGGAGGGGTAACAGGGGCGTAATAATCTATTCACTGCGTGACATCCACAGATTGAATAGCTAGGTGATTAAATTTGGTAGTCAAATTGTGCTATACAATAAGTTCTCTTGAATCACCTAACATGTCACTTAAATTATATAGTGAGCAAAACATCTAATGTTCCATTGTTCACTTGCCTCTGGATTAATGTACCTGATCATAGCTTTTTAATTAATATTGGTACGCAGGTAGCACTAATGGCAGTGAACGTGCTGGGCGAGGAGGTGGAGGACCTGGAGAAGTCGCCCGTGTCCAACAAGGAGCTGTGCTACTCACCCTACGACGACCTCGCCTTCGTCATGTATGTTGACACCGAGATCGCCGACCTGGTCAGGAGCTTGGATGAGAAGAAACGGGTCGCAGTGTGTGGTAAGCCTAATTTAGATATCTGTTTGCTCTTTGAGAGCTTTCTTTGGTGCAGGCCCACTATATAGTCCTGACTAAGGAGTATCATCAGCAGTTTCAGTTGCCGTTATACTTAATCAACTCAAACGACTAATTTACTTTTGCCAATTAGCTCCATGCATGAATTTATTTTTATTTTTGGATTTATAATTTATATCGTTGGAACACCGGAAATGATAAAAATACTTTTGTAAACCTTAACATTATTTTATTAAAAAAATATTTAAAATGTTGAAAATTTTTGAGCGGTTGAAACGCTCATATTTTTTGGCGCGAATTCGACAGAGATGACGTCACACGTTGGGCGGCCCAACTGATGTTTGCTACTAATGACACTAATCTGTCGAACGCGTGACGTCACGTGGCGTTTCGAGCGTTTCGCTCACTAGCTTTTCGCGGGAAAATTTTTGTACTTTTTATTTATAATTTTAAGTGATTAAATGGTAATTTAAAAACGGAAATGCATTTGTAACATGATATAACGGTAACAAACATCCGAATAAAACATATTTCGTTCAAATATAAACTTCATGCATTAGGCTAATTATTAGAATCAGAACTTAATTTGCAGTAGTAGTAGTTTAGGAATTCACGTCAGCATATTCCTTTTGTCGTATAGAAGAGCGATTCGAATACGCTCGGCGCCTGAAGTCAGCAGGCGCAGCGCTGGCGGCGGCGGGCATCAGGGTCGGGCGGTGGCGGCTGCGCAAGCGTACGGCGGCGGCGCGCGACGACTTCGAGCTGGCGCGGCGCATGCGGGACCGCATCGCGGACGCGCTCGCCGGGATCAAGGATGATCCGGCGCTCATGAGGCTGTTTGAGGAGGAAGGGGTAAGAAGCTCATCAGCTACACAAGCATCAAGATGTTTGAAAAAGTTTCAAGCGGACTACAATTTTCTTAAAAAAATCTTCCTGTTTCAAAGTCGGTTAAAAATGTAGGCTACGTCAACCGTATTTCATAATGATAGCACTTCACTTACAAAAATCGGCTCAATAGTTTTGACGTTTCGGAACAACGACACAAACATACGATACGTGTACGTAATTAGTCTGACTATAAGAGCGTTAGGCATAAGAGAGACCCCACACTAGCGTCTTCCGAGCGTCCGCGTCTAGTCAACTTTGTTCTATGGCTGCTGCTCGACGTAACGTTGGCGCAACAGCGCAGCGACGTCATTTCCCATAGCGCTGACTAGACGCCGAAGCTCAAAAGACGCTAGCCCGGTGGCCCTAAAAGATCGCGGGAGGTTGAGAGATAAATGAAGATAAAAGAGAAAGAAAAACACATTTTCCAGCCGGACACCCGCAACGACTCGTCCATGGCGCAAGAGTATGATTTCTCCCACCACCTGTCTCCGTCCGTGGCCACCGGCGCGCTCAGCCTCGACATCCCGTCGCCCGTGCCGCCCCTCGATGAGCCCGACTGCCAGGAACAGGAACAGGAAGAAGATGAACATGATGTGCCCGTAAGGATTGATTGTCTTACACAAAAGCCCACCTTTATTGTAGGCAGGTTTACCAACTTAACATTTATCACTTGATATCTAAAAAATCCGTAAGAATCAAAAGGTGGCTGTTTTGAATAGACAAACATTCTAAAGTCTATTAAATTTTCTCTGTCGTAGTAGATATAAGATCAGGGTCACGAAATACAACAGTATGTAAGTAAGCAACATTGCTCTGAATACTCAAAAACAGCATTGTGTTTCAGTCCCCAATCAAAAAATTGCACGAAGAAGCTCAACTAGAACCCCAGCTCTTCCAAAATGAACAACCAACGCAGCAACAATACCAGCAACCATTACTACAAACTACCCACCATGAGAAAATGAAAGAAGAAGCACAAAGAAGGGATGAATTTGAACAGAAAGAAGAAATGCAAAGAATGGACGAGCTTCAGAGACGAGAAGAGGTCCAGAAGAGAGAAGACGTCCAGAGGAGAGAAGAAGTCCTGAGGAGAGAAGATTTTCAGAGGAGAGAAGAGACCCAGAGGAAAGATGAGACCCAGAGGAGAGAAGATACCCAGAGGAGAGATGAGGTCCTAAGGAGAGAAGAGATCCAGAGGAGAGAAGAGACCCAAAAGAGAGATGAGGTCCTAAGGAGAGAAGAGATCCAGAGGAGAGAAGATACCCAGAGGAGAGAAGAGACCCAAAAGAGAGATGAGGTCCTAAGGAGAGAAGAGATCCAGAGGAGAGAAGAAGAAGAGTTGAGGAAAGAGACTGATAGTCCTAGGAGGAGTATAACGCCTAACGCTGCCAATGGCACTTTGGTGCGGCGGAGGAATAAAAGCGCGGGGCCTAGATCTACCTTCGAAGCGTATGAAGAAAGACTACTTCCAGCATTGAGACAGTAAGTAACGTTCCATTTAGATATCGACAGTATAGAATGGTAAAATAAAATGAGAAATAATGACAGTTTTCTAAATAAAATCATGAATGATGCCAAGGATCTTTAATTTTGAGTCGCTTAACTTCAAACTGTCTGTCTTCAATCGGCACGAATTCCTGGAACAGTGTCTTGAGGACCTCGTTGGCCTGGCTGTACACCGAGAACACCTTGTCCCTGAGGGCCCGCTGCAGCAGCAGGGCCAGATTAATGTCAGATTATGCGATTTTGGTATTAAGAGGTAATAGGATATATATTTGCTGAGAGGGTCGAATGGATTTACCCCGAGTTAATCGTTAAATCGCAATATAGGAATTTCTAAATACTATCTGATCTTCAATACTATCTGTTTTTCCCAATATGGTGACATATGGATTTATTTCAGTTCTCACACGAATGAGTACCTTCGCGAGGCGCGCGAGGAGGATTGCAGCGGCGGCGGCAGCGCCTCCTCCCACCCGCGGCCACCTCACAAGCTCAACGAGCGGGAACGCAAGCAGGCTGCCTTGCCCATACTCATCTTCGGCTATCCTATTGTAAGTATAACCGGTACTTTTTACTTAAAGTACAATCTTATCCATACGTTTTTCTTAGCAACCTGATCTAGAGCGCCAACATCCCGCAAGGTATTTAAAATGGTAACCTTAGTAAGGTTTAAGAGCGTCATACCAAACCCCGTTCAATCAGTATAGACCCAGAATCAATGGGCAGAAATCGCCTATTTCTTCTCACTAATTGATACACACACACTTCAAAACAAAAGTTGTTACTGTAAGTTAAGGATACTTGGAGACTCATTTCTAGTTGTGCTTTACAAGAGGTAAATCCCACCGTAGTTTTGGCCTTTAATAAAATGGTGGGTATTATTTTCACCAATTAAAATCTAAATAATCCACAGACCTGAAATTTTTATGCTTATGTCATCCAGTTCTGTGAAATAATCTAAATTATTTGTCATTTGCCCCTGTTTCAATATTGTTGATTTAGTCTACTAGCCTTGCAAATACCACTGAAATAACCAAACTACTTAATTTTTTAGGTAGAAAAATTCTATTCCAAAAACTACCTGGATAAGGAGGAAGGATTGGCACGATTGCGCGCCGAGCTGACATCTCCATCCAACGGCAGCACGAAAACCTCACCCAACAAGACGGCGCGAGCGGCGGCCCTGCTGCTGCAGCGGGCCCTCAGGGACAAGGTGTTCTCGGTGTACAGCCAGGCCAACGAGGTCCTCAAGACACTCTTCCAGGAATTCGTGCCGAACAGGTGAGGATCGTTTGCAGCGATATACTACTCAGTCGGAGCTGATTGTTGGATTCATCACAGCTATTGGATGAGATATACAAACGACTATGATGCTCGACAATTAAATTTTCTCTTATAGAGTAAACCTCACCTTGTTCATATATATCACGACGATTAGATTTGTAATTGACATCTCTAAAATTACAACACGTATTAATAAAATGGTTCAGGGTGTGCGCAGCTGAAGTAGGCCGGTGCCTGGAGAAGCTACTTCCAGAGCTGCTACGCGCCTGCGGAGACCCGGCGCCCAGAGTCCACTCCACCGCGCAGCACACCGTGCTCACTGTCGCTGACTGCCCGCAAGTCAGGTGAGTTACTAATATCGGCAACATCTTACATCGTCTACAATCTGTACTCGTTTTTTATCGTGGCTATTCTTTCGTGATTCTTATGTGGATACCAATAATTGGCAAGATTTATAGCAAAGACTGATTTTGTCGAGGAGCTAAATATTGATCATGAATGACATCACACTAATTTTGAATCTCTTTCTGAGGAGTGGATCTCTTGAAATAAACTCAACAGCTGGTATAATACGTTCCTGCCACTCATCATGCCGAAAGAGACAGCAACCAACGTGACGTCATTAAATGTCATACTTCGTCTTAATAAAATGAGTAAGATGGGACATCCAGTTAGTCTTTGGTTTATAGAGAAAAGGACCCTCAGAAATACACTGAAAACCAATTTTAGAAATTTACCTAAGTAGTACTTAATAATACTGAAAATGTGTACATTTAACCAGCTATCTGGACAATATCACGAGTAATTACTACTGTACCAACCGGCGCAAAAAAGACGAAAAAGTATCTAGTACACTCTCGAAGAGATGATGGTATAGAATTCAATAATTTGACAGAGTAAACCGTGAAGGACTTGTCATAGGAACGGTGTTTGTGAGGTGAAATACACAGAGAGAAATTAGAGAACGGAGTGCTTGTTTATATGATAATGATAATAATAACTCCGGTTGTTGCAGGGCGCTGCACATAATTCCTCAACAGCTGGTGCGCGCGGTGCCAGCCTCCATGCACCCGCGCCTGGCGCTCTCCCGCTTGCAGATCCTGGAGCAACTCATACTCAGCCACGGCATCTCTACCGATAAGAATAGGTAATGCTTCTTACTAGTTTGGCGTTATGGCTAGTTTTACATTTAAAGAGAACGACTTTAACAAAATGGTGACGTAGGTATCAACTTGATAGGTTGCTTGCGACTTTGCGTAAAATGTTAAATCTCTACTCACAAAGTCATTCCGTCTGTACCCTTTTCTTTTAATGCGCTTTTCATCAATAGACAGTCAAGAGAAAAAATTATTAAAAAATAAAACAAATAAATTTGTACATTTATACGGAATCCAAAAATATATCTTAGGGGACACCCGGATTTGAACCGGGGACCTATCGATCTGCAGTCGATTGCTCTACCACTGAGCTATATCCCCGTCTACTGTCTCGTTGAAAATGACGAATAGGTACTTATCAAGCACTCTAGTTGTGAAATTGATGAACGATGACTAATTAACGTCGGCTAAGAAACTTACGTCAGATGTTATCATTTAATACGTGTTTTATACCGATATATTTGCAGTGTTTCTTTTTCATCATCATCATCATCAAATTCATAAATTGATATCTAAATAAATGCACTAAATCTTTGGTTATCAAGCGTTAATAACGTTAGACGATTCGTGCGACAAACGTAAACTTACTAAGTACCTAAGTACAGACAGCAGACGTAGCTCAGATTTGACTTCAATTCCATTTTGCATATTAGGCCTGCTTAATTTTTATAATTTAATTTAATTTATTTATTTGGCGAACATAAAGTACCTAAGTACCTAAGTACAGACAGCAGACGTAGCTCAGATTTGACTTCAATTCCATTTTGCATATTAGGCCTGCTTAATTTTTTTGATGCTGACTATTCAAGACACTACACCCGATTGCACTTATAGAATAGAATAGAATACTTTATTCGTAAACACACACAGACAATAGACATACATTAAAAGAACATGAAAATAAAGTGTGTTATGATGTATTGATGTCTGTTGTAGCGGGCTGACCGTCCGTCGTCTCGCCGAGTGCGGCGCGGCGGGCGCGCAGCACGCCGCCGGCTCCGTGCGCGCCGCGGCCGAGCGCATCCTCCTCGCCGCCTACGCGCGCTCACCAAGAGTAGTCAGGGCTCAACTGCCGCCCGACGATGCTGTCACGCGCCGCAATCTCATCTATAGACATTTGTTCCAACAGTTCGACAGGATTGACATGCAGGTTGGTATCAGGGTCACACAATTACTTTAGATTGATTGCAACAGACGTTAGGCTGGCGTTGTGGGCTATGTCCTTGTTTCCCTTAGAGTAGTCAAGAACTCCTCCTCGGTGATACCATCACACACCGCATTTTATCTGTCATTAGTAATTTCACTGGATTTCCTTGCCTCTTTTGGAGGTGTGTCCTTTTTGGTGCGAATATATTAATATTTACAAGCTTTTATGACAACACTGTTGTTACAGAAAATTCTAAACCAAGCGCCTTCAGAAGAACAGCTCCTGAATGGCGACCAATCAGCATCTCACTCCGCCGCAGAAACCGCGAGCGTCGCCCAATCCACGCGCAGCGGCACCACCAGCGGCATGACCTCGTCGTTCGGGATGACGTCATCCATCGGAGCCACTTCCTCCTACAGCCTCAAGTCCATGGCATCGAGTATCAGTGGGGCTACACTGGCACCATCCAGCTTAAGTGGAAGTTACACTACCTCCAAGTCAAAGAGCAGCCTTAAAAAATCTCCTACGAAGAGATATACTCCAAGCAGAGCTGTTAAGGATTTCGCAAACTATCCTTGTTATAATAAACTGAGGTTAGACAGTGCTGTGAGTCCAAAACATTCTCCAAGATCCAGTGCTGCCGAGAAGGTAATTTTAAAATACAATAACGCTTCTTAAAATAACTTGTACATAAAATTCAAGAAACTAACGGCTGAGCAGCTCTTAATTCGCAATGGTATATTTTCTCCCAGGTTCATTTCCAGGACAGGGAAGAGGAGCCACCAGTGGTGTACCGGCGCACAAACCGCAACGCAGATAACCGCCACTCCATGATCCACTACGATCACGAAAACTCCAAGCCACAACTCAAAGAACGACCCATCACTGTTTACGAACCTCTACACTTGGAATACAGAGACTCTCCGTCTTTAGGTTCACCTAAAAACTCCAGAATGGACGTGCGGAGCATGGACTCTCTGCCTATGGATTCACCACAAATGTCCAGAATAGATTTGAGATGTGACTCTGATAGCAGGAGCTTGGATTCTCCTAAAGTAAAAGCGGAGTATTATAGGGAAGCGGTGCTGGAATCTCCTAAGCTGGTAGCTGGATTAAGGAACTTACAACTGGATGACAGTCAGATGGACGAGAGCGGTTACTACAGCCCTGGTAAGTATTTAGCCATAGCATTTATCTGGTTTATTAGACATTTTTTAACATTCCGGTTCTCTATAATGTGTCTAAAATTACGCCGAAAAGTTTTATACCAAGTATACCACCGTCAACTGCAGTCCACCAAATAAACATTCAAGGACCCATTAAATTTCAGGGCCAGTATGGACCATGGTAACAACTTCTTTGGCCCTGTTATTCATTTTGTCAGACGGAATCACCTTAAAAATTTCACGGAGAGACAAATATTTTTTGAGGATAATGATGTGGCAGGGCGGCGGCAGCAGGCCGTGAGCGAGACGCACTTCGAGTCGTACGAGCGCGGAGCGGGGGACGTGAGCAGCGACACCACGCCCGAGCCGGTCTGCAAGTAAGTTCCGAATATTGTGAGACTTCAAACGACAAAAAACGCTCTTTCTGAGTCCATTTTGTCTGACCACTATATATTCTAGCCTTCGTATCTCCTGACTTTGGTTATGTTAGGGAAGAGACATGACGTAGACATTTACTGTAACTTAAATCTGTACTATTTCAGTACGACCTGCACTTGGTGCGGGCGACGCGTGCGCGCGGACGGGCTGGAGGCGCACTACTGGCGGCGCTGCGTGCTGCTGGCGCGCTGTCCCAGCTGCCGCGTGGCCTTGGAGGCGAGGGTGCTGCATGTACACTTGCTGGGTAAGCACGCAAACTGAGTGAATGCTCGAGCGGCGACGTCTACAATACATTATGCAAATGCGACCGCCCTGACAGCTGCTCAAATTTCTTAAACGCGCCAGTAGTTGCAAGCCACTGAGGTTGTAGGTACATTAAATATAATCAGATATGAATGGAATCAAGGCGTCTAGTACTAGCCGTTATAAAAATCTCTCCTAATTTCTTCCATTTTTATTACCACATCAATCACAGCAACTTGATGATATAGTGTCCCTACTCTCTCTAAACCTCGATTAAGGCTGGAAGTCGTATTAAAAGTCGAGTTACTATCATTGTCCGTTCCGAGAACTTACCGCGCAGTTGCGCCAACGTTGCGTCGAGCAGCAACCATACAGTCGTCTCGTCAGCACTATGGAAAATGGTGTCGCTGGGCGGTTGCGCCAACGTTGCGTCGAGCAGCAACCATAGAGTTGACTAGGCGCCGATGCTCGGAAGACGCTAGTGTCGGGTTTCCCTAAACCTCGCTTTAAATTATTTGTTATTGTTATTTGCAGAAGAGTGCTCAATGGGCGAGGGATCGTGGAAGGCGTGCGCTAAATGCGGCGCGGCGCTGTCCGTGGGCGATCCAGAATACCACAACTGCATTCGTTAGTATATACACAATTCACTACCCAACAAACACAATACACACAGATTGTTAATTTAGTATTGTTAATTTTCCTAACAAACGATTTCTTGTGTGCAACAGCATTAGGCATGGACGAGTGGAAGTGTCCGTACTGCCTGACGAACGTGCTGGCCCGCGACCTGCCCTGGCAGCGCCACCTCATGCAGTGCCCTAGAAACCCACGGCTTAGCAAAACCTCGTAACGTAAGGAATAGATCTAATCTGAGATTGTTTTATTTTCAGAAAAGTCAATTTTCATAATTATAACGCATAGAGGGCCTTATTGAGAGTAACGCACACATTCAAAGGTGCGATAGATAGAGGCAAATAACGCCTATGATTGCGCCATCTTTGTACGAATTTAAGGCTGTCCATTGACTGTCCATGTATTGTTTTCACAGTTTGAATTAGATACTCATTTAGACTTTAACAAGATCTCAGTAGATATTAGATAGTTATAACTAATTTAATTAGATAATTTCTCTTAAAATCATGAAATGATATGCAACTAGTTGACCGGCCAAATTTGAACTTAAACTTCTAATACGTAAAGTCCATTTTGAAATGATTAAAATATGAATTTAAAGGTATAGGTAATTAGATGACAAGTTACAACAAATATATAACAGATAATCTTGGTAGAACTTCATAATTAAACTTTTTTTTAAATAAATATGCGATTAAAGGGTAGTTAATTTGTTCAGGTTTAATAGCACGCATATATCGGACAGTTTAAAAAATGTTTAATCTCTAAATTATGTTTTGGGGAATATATGAAATTTAAGGCACAGCTTTCCTCCACTGCTACCGTCCACAATTCTAGAATCCGTCTTACAAATGCTCAGTTACGCTTATAATTTAGTATTAAAGTTTAACAAACTCTGTCCTGTATTTTACTTATAAATATGCACTATTTACGTTTAGAACATGGCCATAACTATATAAGTATGCACATTTTAGTTAAACGTTAATATATTGTTAACAAAAAGTTTTTTAAACTTAGTTACATTGTTGTTATTAATTTTATGACCATTTGTTTCCATTATATTGATATTATAATGTGTTACTTACAATCTATGGTAGAGACTAATTTGTTCATTTATTGAAGTTAGTATTTTCCATTAGATGTCACAAAGAGTCATTAGTTAAACGTATGACCGCCATTTTATTTCATTACCAGCAGTAAACTTGACAGAATTTCGCTAGAAATTAGTCGTTCATGGTTTAGAGTACAATCAAAACTTGTAGATCAAAAATCAATAGCTACCAAACTGCGCGAACTAGTTTTAGTATAGTTTTAACGTAGTCGTAATAGCTAATGTTAACTAGCGTAGCCACATCACCCACTGTGATAGGGTCGAGTTTTCGTTAAATCAGGAATAAAGCGCGGGACTTCGTTGACGGTTTAGATTTTAACTTAAATTTAAGATTCATATAACTATTAATCAGTCCACTTCAGTTTCTTGGTATATGTTCGCACATTTTGAATTGTCGGAATTTGAATTTTCTAGATTATCTCAGTATGTATACACAGACCATTTAACCACTGGATTCTGCATGGTCTAAATATTTCACAGATCGTAGGAATGGAAATGATTTCCAAGCACAGGCTTAGTTGGCGTCTTACTGTTGCGGTCATACCCTCTTATTCATAAAAATTTACAGGCCTGATTTTGTTAAATTATGTTTTATACCTTTCTTACAAATACATAAGTCAAAATGACAGATAAAGACAAACGATTCATAGCTAAATCAGGCATGTAACGCGTTTATGAATAACGCCAATAGTATTTACTATTTTTAATTTATCAAACAGATCATGAGAGCATATGCAATATGCAAGCGATACTATAAATATTTAAATTAAATGAAAAATGGTAAAATTCACCGCTTCGGGCAAGATTCGAACTTGTGATTAACAGGTACACCGGTCCAATAGCTCTGAACCAACTGAGTTACCAAAAAGTTTGTAGTATCGCTTGCTGCATATTGTTACTGGCAAATTCTCAATATAACTTAAGACTTCGGTGCCGTTAATATAGATGTAAATATTGTATCTAGCATACAATATTTACATCAATAAATGAAAAGACTCTTTAGAGTACACTTTGTTGACAATCTATGGTTGTCTCTATATTTATAGTTTTAAAGAGCTGGCACCGTTGGATTTTCTTCAAACAGAAACAAATTACTACACATGCAGAATTCGTTGATATTTTGGACTGTTATGAACGTCTTGCGGCTGAAGCTGTTGGCGCGGTTAGCTCAAATGTGCGATATATATCACTGTTCCAACCGAACTTAGCTCAAAAATACGTTGACAATATTTTTACTGCGGCATATTGTTGGTAATTTTAACAAATGTTTGCGTTTGGGTATCAAAGCTAAAGGAGATTTTTTTGAAGACAGTATGATTGGCTTTAATAAATTGATTCAATTTTTAGTTACATTTTGAAAAAGACGTGTATGTAAGAAAAATATTCCTAAAAATTCTTTGTCAACTAATTTTTGGGCTTCTCTGTATTTACAATTATACAATACTCGTAGTATAAGTTAACTACATAAGCTGTACATAATATGACCGTACACACGTAAATACGTAGTCACTATCACGACTTGGAAGAATTCTAAATGATTATAAATAAGTATTAACCTAAACAGAGAACAAGCGCGCTGAAGCGTTGAGTGTGTGGTGTGAGATTACAAGATATAATGAGGAACAGTGTAACACAGTGTGATAAGGGTAAAGTGTGGACTGAACGAAGATGTAGGTAGGTGTAATGTAGACACGTGGAAATAATGAGTGAAAGAAGGCTAACAAAGAGAGTGTATAAGGGAGAAAGGGTGAAAGTGAAGGAAACGAAAGAGGTATGTCAGGATCGTAGCAAGTGGAAATCCGTGGTCTCTGCCTACCACTCCGGGAAATAGGCGTGATTATATGTATGTATGTAACCTAAATAGACATGTAAATATTAGGTACGCGACAAGTAAAGGAAAATGTTAACTAGAAGTAAACTCCCTTCGTCCTGTTTTGCTTATTTTGTAAGAATTTCACTCGCAAATATCATTCATTTAATTTCAATAGGTTTATCTATATTAAATCATTTTACGGTTTAGACTCACTTGTTTTAGTCACTCGCGCGACATGTTTCGGAGAGCCTAGGTCTCCTTTCTCAAGCACTAATAGTGCGAGCAGCGTTCACGACGACCGTGTGTTGCGTACTGCCGCTGCCGCGCGCCGCGTCGCTCGCTGCGCGCGCGCCGAGAAAACCGGTTGGGGGAGGTCTTGCGCTATCGTTGTAGGCGGGCACAGTGGTGTGTTTGGGTTTGGGTCACCTAACACTTGTAGCGCCACACAGCACGAACTCACTATGTCCACTACACTGTCACAACACTCACCGGCATTCTGCTGAGGAATCACAGGCTTCCATGCTGGCGGCACAGCCCAGCCGCTATCCCGATTGAAATTAGGGCGCCGCCCAATCTCGATCGCTTCACGTATTTTACGTGGTACGTAGCATTTTTCTCGTACCAGTAATCTCGCCTTGTCAAACCGAAGATAGTGCGACGCGCCTGTATCTAGGGCGTGCTCTGCCACTGCGGAGTTGCTGCATTCCATCTTCTTAACACTCCGTATGTGTTCTAACAGTCTAGTGGACACGTTGCGTCCGGTTTCTCCTATGTAGGATTTACCGCAGTCGCATGGTATCTCGTAGACGCCCGGGTTACCCAGCGGATCCTTGTCCTTTGGAGAGCGCAGCACATTTCTAATCTTTTATTTATTATACAAGTGAGGTTTATCTATGTTTATTTACTCAAAGGTCCATGTCCTCTCTCTTTTACTCTCTTCGTATATTCGCTTCTATCTCACACAAGTTGATGATTTTTCTTTAACATTCTTTCTCATAATCTTTGTTTTGAAGAACTTCTAACTGGTATACAATTTGGTCGTTTGAGCCGCATACGTAATGCAACTTCAAATCTTCTACGTCCTACTCCAACATTATTTATATTCCAATTTTTTTGTGATTATAACCATTAGTTTTGAAGTTGTTTCATTCTTCAGGCAACTTTTGCTTGGTATGTTTTAGAACGAATCATCACTGTTTTCGATTACATAAAAAGCTGTCTATGGTAGTTAAATGTATACTAATTACGGGTTCATGTGGACAAGATGAATTTGTAGTTGTCATTGTCTACTGCAAGAAAGGGCGGAAGTTTAATAGTGTTAACACCGCAAACACACAATATAGGTAGAATAGAAGGTAGTTTGTTCTTGATTTTATAGTGTATGGCTTAGAGTAGGATACATAAATAACACGTAAGGATACTTAGTTTAGTAAAACAACAAAAGTTCACTACGAATGCTCTTCCTTAGTAGAACAGTGCCATAGTGTATTAAGTGAAATAAGTATCGGTAGAGATATTTACGTTATTAACCCTTTGAGCGCGTTACGTCATAAACAAAAAACGTCACTCACACGCCAAGGTCACGGGCGCAACCTTACTTGAATGAAAGTCTGAAGGTTACTTTGACAGCGTACGCTATAACACTTTTAGTTGTCCATGGCGCTGTGGGCACGACTAGTTAAGACGTCTTCTTAGGGTTCAAAATGCTAATAGTTAACAATTTGTTTGTTTTACAGCTTAATAACATTTTCAATAAGTTGGTTATTAACCTTCTCGACGCCGTGTCAAACACAAAAGTTGTCACTCGGACGCCACGCCACCGAAGTGTCAAAACTGAAATTGAACTTTATGCGAATGCACGTGGGTCTATGTTGCTCTGTGGTCTGTGACGGATTAATCGGTCTGTGGCGTTGGACCTGCGCTGCCGATATATCGGTCATTGGCGTCCAAAAGGTTAATTGAATTTTTTATTCCTCGTTTTCATTGATTTTGAGAGTAATACCATATTCATAATTTGAATTACATTTCATTTGATTTGAATTATAGTATTAAGTAGTTAAGTTTCGTTTTTTACAAAAATTCAATATTTTAGGAACATAACTTAGTATTTATAATATGTAATCATCAAGTAAAGGGTCAAAAGCGCCGTAAATGAATAGGTAGTTAAATAGTTGTATGTAATAATATGTTCACAATACTTAGTGTATATTTCAGCAGCATGTGTGAAAACTGAAGTGGCTCCAAGATGGTCAGCTCACTACCTACCTAATTCAGAAGTTATTGTCTAAAGCAGGTGTTCTATTAATACACAGTAATAATAATAATAATAAGAACGGTCTCATAGCAAAGAGTTTCGACTAACATCTAGAGACTCTCGCTGGGTGGTTGGATCAAGGGTCAGATGCAGAAGGCGGTGATCTTGGACACGGCGCGGATAGTCCGCCGGTTCCTCTCTCTGCGGCCCTGACCACCGGTAGCTTGGGCCTTGCCCCGCTGCTGGCGGCACACTAGGTTAGGTTTTTTATATGTTTATAAGTATTTTGTATTGTTTTTGTGTGTTTTTGTATTTTACTTTTATATTCGTTATAAAATCCTAACCTAAGAAAAATGATAAAAAAGATAATAATAATTCAGCCTATATACGTTCCATTATATATAGACTATATTTGACTATATTTCAAATTATACTGTGTATCCTTATTCCATTAAGGATACACAGTCTTGGGTAATTCAGCATTGAAAGACGTTACAATTCAAATACCTGGGTAGCCAAATCCGAAGCGATAATCGCCTTGCCTCAGAGATTTCATCACGCATAGCCAAAGCTGCAGCCACATTTGGAAAATTAAACCAACGCGTTTGGAAGTCGCACGATCTAAAACTCCAAACCAAGCTTTCTGTGTACAAGGCCATGGTGCTTCCAATACTTACGTACGCTTCAGTCTTGGTGCCTGTACAAGGGAGACATCAGAAAGCTTGACACTTTCCACATGCGTTGTTTACGCAGCATACTTAGAATTGAATGGCAAGATCGTGTGACTAACACGGAGGTATTACGTCGAGCCAATATGTCCGGTATGGAGGCCATTCTAATAAAAAGCTAACTAAGATGGAGTGGCCACGTCTGTCGCATGGATGACTGTAGACTCCCTAAATCCGTTTTCTATTCGGAACTCAAGGATGGGAAACGTAGCCACGGGGGGCAGTTTCTGCGGTATAAAGACGTTCTCAAGCGCCATCTCAAAGCTTGCGACATCCCATCTGAGCGTTGGGAGGAGCTTGCGGTTAAGAGACCGGAATGGCGCAATAGGGTAAGAGAAGGTGTAGCTACTTTCGAAGAAGCTCGACTTGAACACCTGGACCAAAAGCGCCTTCAACGGAAGTCTCGACCTAAGCCGTCCTACGCATATACTTATAATGAACAAGGGAAGCTTTATTGTACACAGTGCGACCGGATATTTAAAACAAAGTTCGGTTTTGCGAGCCATATACGTGCTCATCAGAGAAGTTTGTAAAGGTCGCCGTTGTCGATTATGTATTGTACCATATTGACTTGTGCTTTTGAATTACGGTGGCTTAGCTACGAAATAAACATATAAATACCAAGGTCCGTCTTGAGGCCACTCAAGAAAGTTAAATAGGTAAACATTTTTAATGAAATATGGGCGTTATCTGTCTTGATATGCGATAAGTTAATCGATTAAAACAAAATACACATGAACCTCAACGATAATAGAATCAAGAAATATCTAAATATTTTTTACAGTACATATGGTGCTACTTTCTCGCACTAGTGCGTAAAGTGCGCTTTTTGTGCATATGTCGAAAGTTTATTCTTTATTGTATTGCAGTCATGTTCATAATACATTAGGTGTTACAGTTTGAGGATGGTAGGTACATGACACCCTGTCTGGGCACTCACACTTTAAAGGGCGATATGTACTGTAAAACGTTGTTCGATACACGTGAGGTAATTCGCAACTCGTGTCGATTTACAACACTCCCTGCGGTCGTGTTTTAATTTATCGCCACTCGTTTCGAATTTCCTCTTTTCCGCACTTGTATCGAAAATAACTATTGTTATTTAAAGACTTCTTCTAAATCTAATTCGATTATTATAAAATAAGGTCGCTCCTTCCTATACTTGGGTCATTCCTGTGTCTGTAAAAAACTCCAGGTTGGATTTTCGTCGTAAGTATCCATTAGTAGATTAGTTTATATAGCTGTGTGCGTTTGATGAGCATGAAATGAGATTGAAAAGACCGAAGTGTGTCTCGTGAACATACAATCAAAAGGTAGGTGTGATTTCGGTGGAGTGTTACCACAAAGTAGTATTAGATAGTTTAAAGTGGTCACTAACGCGTCAAACGGGTGGCAATTCCGCAGATATATACTAGGTAGGTTGTAAGGTGCGTTATGTAAATATAAACTGATGCTACAAGTTTGTGGATACTGCATTTTTTAGGTATAAACGAGGAGAATCAGCAATAAAGTGTAGTTAAATTTTGACAGTTTCCGACTTGAGTGATTTTGAGGCTAAAAATATTTTAAAATAAACTTAATACTCTAAGATGATTTCATACCCATACCGTCTACATTCTACAATATTATTTAATTAAAACTTTTTCCTCACGCGCATAGGGCTTAATTTAAAATTGTAAGATGTATTACTTAATATCGGGACAATATTAAAGATTTATTATCTATACTAATCCTATCGTACAGGGTAATTGTAAACAATATACCTACATATTTTATAAGCGTTTAAGTGATGACTCTTTTGATAATGTTTACCTATTGTATAATGATATCATTTTAAATTTATATTTATTTAAATTGTGTAAGTACTCTTCTCTCTTCTTTATAAAACAAAATTGAGCTTAACTGTAAGTTCTCGCACAAAAATAATAAAACGAATATTTATATTTTACTCTAATGCCCGACTTCAATTTTTTGAAAAATTGCTATGGTAATAACTCAGTATCGGGACGAGCATATGGTGAGCTGACTGAACAGCATATCGGCACTACTTTGAAAAAAATCTCGTATTTCACAATGCTGCTCAAAGTTGAAAGGCAGTAACTCTGTATGCATCCCATACATAGATACCACATTCTTCTTTTGATTGACAAAATAATGTACGAGTTTTTTTTAAAGCAGTGCCGATGTTTATAGTATCGCTATAAAATAAAGCTTCAATTATAACGCTTTTGTGTCAGTTTCATCTGAACTTTAAATGAGTACTAGTGTGCTTAAATGTCGTGGGATGGGATACGAGTATAAGCGGTTTTTAGAATTTTTCTTAAAGTTGAGGTGGGGTTACGATTTGGCCAGTATTTAAAATTATATTTAAGAGAGTATTAATGTAAACAATTGGACTGAATCGAGCGTGCCGCAAAATTTTTACAATGTTTTGCCACTATATTAGCTACACATTTAATGTTTCTAATAGTTACCTAACCAGTCTATCCATGCCCAGGCACAGTTTGAAATATAATAAGCTAAAGCTGCCCAATGATGAAACCTATGCCGTATTAAAAGAGGTGAAGAGTGCCTGGGAGCATATTTTTAACCCTTTTCAGAAATAGCATACTCAAGATATTTCTTAGCGGTTGTTTCTAATAAGAAGAGCGGTTGTGCTAAGAAGAGTGAGTGAAAGAAGAGCTATTCTGAACACTATTGCAAATAGACGCGGAAAAATGATTGGACACTTAATACGACACGACTACTTCTTTAAAACTATCCTGGAGGGGCGGATAGGAAGGAAGCGGGGTAGAGGAAAACCCAGACGCAGCTTTTTAGATCAAGTAAAAGAAAAAGTAGGGGTCGTGTCGTATCAAAAAGTCAAAGAGCTGGCGCGGGATAGGGAAAGCTGGAAGATACTCCACCGACAAGAGAATAAAAGTTAAGGATGATGATGTTTCTAATAGTTTTAAGGTGAACATCAATTAGGTAATTTGCGAATTTAACGAAAGTAATGAAATGGAATCGCGTGCAGGTCTTTGTATTTTTTTAGTTTATTAATTATGCTCTCATATCGTGGGAAATGACTTCTAGCTATTGATGATCATATGAAGTGAATTGTTATTTTTGGTGGTCAGCATTGGTCATATATATTGATCCTGATTATATTACATTTATTGACCCAAAACGAACAGACAAAATTTCACGTAACATCGTCTACAACTCCACAATGTTAACTGACAATTTGGAAACCTTATCGCAACAACATAAGGTCCTCGAATAGTGTATTAAGGGTGTTGCTGTTAGTACATACCATATGGGAGCATACATTTGTTTGTGGTTGTTTATTCGCAGTAAAACTATCTTAGCACCGTTTTGTTGATTTAGCACTATGAACCTTAACGGCAAGGCGTAAGGGTTGTTATCGCGAACGCGAATTTTGGATGAAGACGAAGTGAATTAAAGGGTTTCGGACTATAATCTGTGTTTTATTTACATGACATACGGGCTAATTTGTGGTTTAGGGTCCCTTCCCAACCGGAAAGTAATATTTTAGAAGATTTACTTGTAATTAACCAACTGAGCTACCGAAATTTACCAGGAGCGTGCGGATTTTTCCATTCCTTTTTTTGTTTATACGCCTTAGGGAAGCGCATAGCGACACCTACCGTCAGAATGTTCTATCTTAAAGGAAATATGGCAAAAGTTTTGCCCGAAGCGGTGACAAGGGAAGGAATGGAATCATTCGTACAGTTCTGATAAGCTTCGGTAGCTTAGTTGGTAAAGAGCTATTGGACTGGTTGTCTTGTAATTGAATTACAATATTCTACTACCAAATTTATGATGAGATTGTAGTCTAGTATTAAGCACTATTTAAATGAAGTGCTTTATTATATTTAAGACTGTATATTAAATGCGAAGTAATGTTTAAAAATGTCATCTATTAAAGAATAACATTATAATACATACTTAACGCTATAACTTGTCGGAGCCATTAGCTTCGCCCGTCTCTGATGGTGCCTCTTCCGTCGCCGCTGTCACTTCCGTCGCTTCTGATGTCTCCGTCGCGTCGGCGTCACCCTCTGGGACGTCTGACGCCTTCTTGAACTTATTCACATCTGCAAGAAAATCAGCATTAAATTGTATTTATTTCATACAGGGGTTTAGTTTGAGTCCATACAAATGAAAAACCAAAAATTTGCCACTGAAATTTAAACCTATTAGTGTAGGGAATAGAGTAGATTATTATTTGTTCGAAAGTTTAACGAAACAAAAGAAATGCAACTGTTCCAATTGAACATGGTTTAAAATCGAACTGAAGAAGTACGTAGGACGTTGGGCCTTAGGAGGATAAACCAATCAGTTTACAGCAAAGTTAATAGCTGCCAGGGAATAGTAGATTGTTAACTAAGGGATGGAAGCGTTCTCTCTCACTGCGTTTGAGCGCGAAACTAACCTTTGAACCGTAACTCTATTTAAACACATACTGTAAAGTCGGTCCTCTAATAGAAGCCAGAAGTCGTTATCAATTGGTCAAAGCAACAATCAAGGTTGAACCTCATTCTATTTCCACGCATAAAGAGTGGATGGACACGAAAAATTGTCAAAAGAGCACGTAATAAGGTATAATTTAGATTATCTAATAAAAAATATAATAACAGGAAAACTCGGTAAAGACTGCCAGAAGACGCTTTTAAAAGGAATATAGTCAGGCCTCCTTCACTCGCTCAAGGCCACGCGCTATATGCCTACCGCTCGGCGTATCGTCGACGATACAACCGACAGAGGGCCGCCGAACGCCCGCTTGAGCGCTCGCACCGCACGTTTCTCGCGCCTACGCTTCGAAATGCCGAAACCACGTAATTATTGTGCAGTAGATGGGTGTAAAAGTCAAAAAACAAAGGAAAATTTGTCGTATTTACCGAGTAGTATTTAAAATCTATCTTTATGAATTTTGTCACCATTTATTTCTTTGAATATAAGTAGGTAAATCGTAAATTAAGGAGTTTTTTTGAGTCAGGTAATATAATTGTTGTTTTTAAATATTTGATTGACTAATAAAAAATATGGTTGATTCGCAACATTCGTTTTATTACAATAATAACATAAGTAACAGTACAACCCTAGCGCATTCTTACGATGGCGCGTTGGCACGTGACTCGCACGGCGAGCAAGGCAGTCTCGACTCTTTGTGCGCGTACTTATGGTACATTTCTTCTCGTCCTGAGCAGCAGGTATTATTATTAAGATTTTGTAGGCTATTATAGCGTAGGTATTTTCGCTTTTGTATGGGAATGATGTATCTGTTACGTAGTAACTATTTATTAATCTGTGATATAGTGCAGGGTTCAGGTGGAGTATATGATGCTAAAAGTCACAGACAACCTAACGTTTTATTATGATTGTATTTTTATATCCACAAATTATTAAAAGAGAGGTTCTGCTTGAAAATCAACATTCATTTAAAAGATTTACCATGTCATGCACGACCGGATTTTTTTCGTGTCCACATTTTATCATATTTCCTAAGTGTTTTCAGCTAGGCCCAGCGGTTACTGGGCCAATACAGTTAGAACTGTAATCCCATACGTACCGTATCTGGTAAAGTCGGCCCCGAGCAGCCGGAGGTAGTGCACGGTGTCGGGCGCGGCGGTGTAGGCGCGCAGCGAGTGCACGCCGCGCCAGCCCACCAGCGTGAGGCGCAGGCTCCCCGCACACTCCGGGTCGAGGTACTGCAGGATACAGCTGCCGGTGGCTGGTAATACAGTTAGAACTGTAATCCCATACGTACCGTATCTGGTAAAGTCGGCCCCGAGCAGCCGGAGGTAGTGCACGGTGTCGGGCGCGGCGGTGTAGGCGCGCAGCGAGTGCACGCCGCGCCAGCCCACCAGCGTGAGGCGCAGGCTCCCCGCACACTCCGGGTCGAGGTACTGCAGGATACAGCTGCCGGTGGCTGGTAATACAGTTAGAACTGTAATCCCATACGTACCGTATCTGGTAAAGTCGGCCCCGAGCAGCCGGAGGTAGTGCACGGTGTCGGGCGCGGCGGTGTAGGCGCGCAGCGAGTGCACGCCGCGCCAGCCCACCAGCGTGAGGCGCAGGCTCCCCGCACACTCCGGGTCGAGGTACTGCAGGATACAGCTGCCGGTGGCTGGTAATACAGTTAGAACTGTAATCCCATACGTACCGTATCTGGTAAAGTCGGCCCCGAGCAGCCGGAGGTAGTGCACGGTGTCGGGCGCGGCGGTGTAGGCGCGCAGCGAGTGCACGCCGCGCCAGCCCACCAGCGTGAGGCGCAGGCTCCCCGCACACTCCGGGTCGAGGTACTGCAGGATACAGCTGCCGGTGGCTGGTAATACAGTTAGAACTGTAATCCCATACGTACCGTATCTGGTAAAGTCGGCCCCGAGCAGCCGGAGGTAGTGCACGGTGTCGGGCGCGGCGGTGTAGGCGCGCAGCGAGTGCACGCCGCGCCAGCCCACCAGCGTGAGGCTCAGGCTCCCCGCACACTCCGGGTCGAGGTACTGCAGGATACAGCTGCCGGTGGCTGGTAATACAGTTAGAACTGTAATCCCATACGTACCGTATCTGGTAAAGTCGGCCCCGAGCAGCCGGAGGTAGTGCACGGTGTCGGGCGCGGCGGTGTAGGCGCGCAGCGAGTGCACGCCGCGCCAGCCCACCAGCGTGAGGCGCAGGCTCCCCGCACACTCCGGGTCGAGGTACTGCAGGATACAGCTGCCGGTGGCTGGTAATACAGTTAGAACTGTAATCCCATACGTACCGTATCTGGTAAAGTCGGCCCCGAGCAGCCGGAGGTAGTGCACGGTGTCGGGCGCGGCGGTGTAGGCGCGCAGCGAGTGCACGCCGCGCCAGCCCACCAGCGTGAGGCTCAGGCTCCCCGCACACTCCGGGTCGAGGTACTGCAGGATACAGCTGCCGGTGGCTGGTAATACAGTTAGAACTGTAATCCCATACGTACCGTATCTGGTAAAGTCGGCCCCGAGCAGCCGGAGGTAGTGCACGGTGTCGGGCGCGGCGGTGTAGGCGCGCAGCGAGTGCACGCCGCGCCAGCCCACCAGCGTGAGGCGCAGGCTCCCCGCACACTCCGGGTCGAGGTACTGCAGGATACAGCTGCCGGTGGCTGGTAATACAGTTAGAACTGTAATCCCATACGTACCGTATCTGGTAAAGTCGGCCCCGAGCAGCCGGAGGTAGTGCACGGTGTCGGGCGCGGCGGTGTAGGCGCGCAGCGAGTGCACGCCGCGCCAGCCCACCAGCGTGAGGCGCAGGCTCCCCGCACACTCCGGGTCGAGGTACTGCAGGATACAGCTGCCGGTGGCTGGTAATACAGTTAGAACTGTAATCCCATACGTACCGTATCTGGTAAAGTCGGCCCCGAGCAGCCGGAGGTAGTGCACGGTGTCGGGCGCGGCGGTGTAGGCGCGCAGCGAGTGCACGCCGCGCCAGCCCACCAGCGTGAGGCGCAGGCTCCCCGCACACTCCGGGTCGAGGTACTGCAGGATACAGCTGCCGGTGGCTGGTAATACAGTTAGAACTGTAATCCCATACGTACCGTATCTGGTAAAGTCGGCCCCGAGCAGCCGGAGGTAGTGCACGGTGTCGGGCGCGGCGGTGTAGGCGCGCAGCGAGTGCACGCCGCGCCAGCCCACCAGCGTGAGGCGCAGGCTCCCCGCACACTCCGGGTCGAGGTACTGCAGGATACAGCTGCCGGTGGCTGGTAATACAGTTAGAACTGTAATCCCATACGTACCGTATCTGGTAAAGTCGGCCCCGAGCAGCCGGAGGTAGTGCACGGTGTCGGGCGCGGCGGTGTAGGCGCGCAGCGAGTGCACGCCGCGCCAGCCCACCAGCGTGAGGCGCAGGCTCCCCGCACACTCCGGGTCGAGGTACTGCAGGATACAGCTGCCGGTGGCTGGTAATACAGTTAGAACTGTAATCCCATACGTACCGTATCTGGTAAAGTCGGCCCCGAGCAGCCGGAGGTAGTGCACGGTGTCGGGCGCGGCGGTGTAGGCGCGCAGCGAGTGCACGCCGCGCCAGCCCACCAGCGTGAGGCGCAGGCTCCCCGCACACTCCGGGTCGAGGTACTGCAGGATACAGCTGCCGGTGGCTGGTAATACAGTTAGAACTGTAATCCCATACGTACCGTATCTGGTAAAGTCGGCCCCGAGCAGCCGGAGGTAGTGCACGGTGTCGGGCGCGGCGGTGTAGGCGCGCAGCGAGTGCACGCCGCGCCAGCCCACCAGCGTGAGGCGCAGGCTCCCCGCACACTCCGGGTCGAGGTACTGCAGGATACAGCTGCCGGTGGCTGGTAATACAGTTAGAACTGTAATCCCATACGTACCGTATCTGGTAAAGTCGGCCCCGAGCAGCCGGAGGTAGTGCACGGTGTCGGGCGCGGCGGTGTAGGCGCGCAGCGAGTGCACGCCGCGCCAGCCCACCAGCGTGAGGCGCAGGCTCCCCGCACACTCCGGGTCGAGGTACTGCAGGATACAGCTGCCGGTGGCTGGTAATACAGTTAGAACTGTAATCCCATACGTACCGTATCTGGTAAAGTCGGCCCCGAGCAGCCGGAGGTAGTGCACGGTGTCGGGCGCGGCGGTGTAGGCGCGCAGCGAGTGCACGCCGCGCCAGCCCACCAGCGTGAGGCGCAGGCTCCCCGCACACTCCGGGTCGAGGTACTGCAGGATACAGCTGCCGGTGGCTGGTAATACAGTTAGAACTGTAATCCCATACGTACCGTATCTGGTAAAGTCGGCCCCGAGCAGCCGGAGGTAGTGCACGGTGTCGGGCGCGGCGGTGTAGGCGCGCAGCGAGTGCACGCCGCGCCAGCCCACCAGCGTGAGGCGCAGGCTCCCCGCACACTCCGGGTCGAGGTACTGCAGGATACAGCTGCCGGTGGCTGGTAATACAGTTAGAACTGTAATCCCATACGTACCGTATCTGGTAAAGTCGGCCCCGAGCAGCCGGAGGTAGTGCACGGTGTCGGGCGCGGCGGTGTAGGCGCGCAGCGAGTGCACGCCGCGCCAGCCCACCAGCGTGAGGCGCAGGCTCCCCGCACACTCCGGGTCGAGGTACTGCAGGATACAGCTGCCGGTGGCTGGTAATACAGTTAGAACTGTAATCCCATACGTACCGTATCTGGTAAAGTCGGCCCCGAGCAGCCGGAGGTAGTGCACGGTGTCGGGCGCGGCGGTGTAGGCGCGCAGCGAGTGCACGCCGCGCCAGCCCACCAGCGTGAGGCGCAGGCTCCCCGCACACTCCGGGTCGAGGTACTGCAGGATACAGCTGCCGGTGGCTGGTAATACAGTTAGAACTGTAATCCCATACGTACCGTATCTGGTAAAGTCGGCCCCGAGCAGCCGGAGGTAGTGCACGGTGTCGGGCGCGGCGGTGTAGGCGCGCAGCGAGTGCACGCCGCGCCAGCCCACCAGCGTGAGGCGCAGGCTCCCCGCACACTCCGGGTCGAGGTACTGCAGGATACAGCTGCCGGTGGCTGGTAATACAGTTAGAACTGTAATCCCATACGTACCGTATCTGGTAAAGTCGGCCCCGAGCAGCCGGAGGTAGTGCACGGTGTCGGGCGCGGCGGTGTAGGCGCGCAGCGAGTGCACGCCGCGCCAGCCCACCAGCGTGAGGCGCAGGCTCCCCGCACACTCCGGGTCGAGGTACTGCAGGATACAGCTGCCGGTGGCTGGTAATACAGTTAGAACTGTAATCCCATACGTACCGTATCTGGTAAAGTCGGCCCCGAGCAGCCGGAGGTAGTGCACGGTGTCGGGCGCGGCGGTGTAGGCGCGCAGCGAGTGCACGCCGCGCCAGCCCACCAGCGTGAGGCGCAGGCTCCCCGCACACTCCGGGTCGAGGTACTGCAGGATACAGCTGCCGGTGGCTGGTAATACAGTTAGAACTGTAATCCCATACGTACCGTATCTGGTAAAGTCGGCCCCGAGCAGCCGGAGGTAGTGCACGGTGTCGGGCGCGGCGGTGTAGGCGCGCAGCGAGTGCACGCCGCGCCAGCCCACCAGCGTGAGGCGCAGGCTCCCCGCACACTCCGGGTCGAGGTACTGCAGGATACAGCTGCCGGTGGCTGGTAATACAGTTAGAACTGTAATCCCATACGTACCGTATCTGGTAAAGTCGGCCCCGAGCAGCCGGAGGTAGTGCACGGTGTCGGGCGCGGCGGTGTAGGCGCGCAGCGAGTGCACGCCGCGCCAGCCCACCAGCGTGAGGCGCAGGCTCCCCGCACACTCCGGGTCGAGGTACTGCAGGATACAGCTGCCGGTGGCTGGTAATACAGTTAGAACTGTAATCCCATACGTACCGTATCTGGTAAAGTCGGCCCCGAGCAGCCGGAGGTAGTGCACGGTGTCGGGCGCGGCGGTGTAGGCGCGCAGCGAGTGCACGCCGCGCCAGCCCACCAGCGTGAGGCGCAGGCTCCCCGCACACTCCGGGTCGAGGTACTGCAGGATACAGCTGCCGGTGGCTGGTAATACAGTTAGAACTGTAATCCCATACGTACCGTATCTGGTAAAGTCGGCCCCGAGCAGCCGGAGGTAGTGCACGGTGTCGGGCGCGGCGGTGTAGGCGCGCAGCGAGTGCACGCCGCGCCAGCCCACCAGCGTGAGGCGCAGGCTCCCCGCACACTCCGGGTCGAGGTACTGCAGGATACAGCTGCCGGTGGCTGGTAATACAGTTAGAACTGTAATCCCATACGTACCGTATCTGGTAAAGTCGGCCCCGAGCAGCCGGAGGTAGTGCACGGTGTCGGGCGCGGCGGTGTAGGCGCGCAGCGAGTGCACGCCGCGCCAGCCCACCAGCGTGAGGCGCAGGCTCCCCGCACACTCCGGGTCGAGGTACTGCAGGATACAGCTGCCGGTGGCTGGTAATACAGTTAGAACTGTAATCCCATACGTACCGTATCTGGTAAAGTCGGCCCCGAGCAGCCGGAGGTAGTGCACGGTGTCGGGCGCGGCGGTGTAGGCGCGCAGCGAGTGCACGCCGCGCCAGCCCACCAGCGTGAGGCGCAGGCTCCCCGCACACTCCGGGTCGAGGTACTGCAGGATACAGCTGCCGGTGGCTGGTAATACAGTTAGAACTGTAATCCCATACGTACCGTATCTGGTAAAGTCGGCCCCGAGCAGCCGGAGGTAGTGCACGGTGTCGGGCGCGGCGGTGTAGGCGCGCAGCGAGTGCACGCCGCGCCAGCCCACCAGCGTGAGGCGCAGGCTCCCCGCACACTCCGGGTCGAGGTACTGCAGGATACAGCTGCCGGTGGCTGGTAATACAGTTAGAACTGTAATCCCATACGTACCGTATCTGGTAAAGTCGGCCCCGAGCAGCCGGAGGTAGTGCACGGTGTCGGGCGCGGCGGTGTAGGCGCGCAGCGAGTGCACGCCGCGCCAGCCCACCAGCGTGAGGCGCAGGCTCCCCGCACACTCCGGGTCGAGGTACTGCAGGATACAGCTGCCGGTGGCTGGTAATACAGTTAGAACTGTAATCCCATACGTACCGTATCTGGTAAAGTCGGCCCCGAGCAGCCGGAGGTAGTGCACGGTGTCGGGCGCGGCGGTGTAGGCGCGCAGCGAGTGCACGCCGCGCCAGCCCACCAGCGTGAGGCGCAGGCTCCCCGCACACTCCGGGTCGAGGTACTGCAGGATACAGCTGCCGGTGGCTGGTAATACAGTTAGAACTGTAATCCCATACGTACCGTATCTGGTAAAGTCGGCCCCGAGCAGCCGGAGGTAGTGCACGGTGTCGGGCGCGGCGGTGTAGGCGCGCAGCGAGTGCACGCCGCGCCAGCCCACCAGCGTGAGGCGCAGGCTCCCCGCACACTCCGGGTCGAGGTACTGCAGGATACAGCTGCCGGTGGCTGGTAATACAGTTAGAACTGTAATCCCATACGTACCGTATCTGGTAAAGTCGGCCCCGAGCAGCCGGAGGTAGTGCACGGTGTCGGGCGCGGCGGTGTAGGCGCGCAGCGAGTGCACGCCGCGCCAGCCCACCAGCGTGAGGCGCAGGCTCCCCGCACACTCCGGGTCGAGGTACTGCAGGATACAGCTGCCGGTGGCTGGTAATACAGTTAGAACTGTAATCCCATACGTACCGTATCTGGTAAAGTCGGCCCCGAGCAGCCGGAGGTAGTGCACGGTGTCGGGCGCGGCGGTGTAGGCGCGCAGCGAGTGCACGCCGCGCCAGCCCACCAGCGTGAGGCGCAGGCTCCCCGCACACTCCGGGTCGAGGTACTGCAGGATACAGCTGCCGGTTGCTGGAAACACATTATTTTGGGTTTGTAACGTTTATTACTAGAGAACGGATTTAAAGTAGCGATCTCAATATTAATTTAAGTTTAAATTAAGAGAAAATGGTAAATTTTTGACATTCTAATTATTATTCTAGTCTATATTATTTTGAATCTGACATATTAATTATTTAAATTTATTGGATTTTGATTTTATTTTATTTTATTGTTAAAAGTTTTGTTTTTATTTTTAATGTATAACGATGGTACTAACAATATTGTATGGAATTTTAAATGTTCTGAAATAAAGATATTTTATTTATTAATATGGATACGACTGGTATTATTTATTATTTTTTCTACACAAAAATAATGTAACTCATCGGAACAAAAAAGTAAAAACTTTTTTGGAAGCTTTTGTAGATATTGGGCAAAAATTATGATGATAATAAATAAAAAGTTAATAAAAAGGTAAAAGTCATATCCATATTAATATTGAGATCGCTACTTCAAATCCGCTCTCTAATTATTACAATTCAAAATCAGAAAGTTAGACTCGACTGCTATTAAATGGATCTGAATCTGCAGGATACCCAAATTCTATAACGATTTAGTTGCGGTTTTTCATAAAAGTTTCAAAATGAGGCACATAGTTATTGGTCTTAAATATTGTTGTTAAGGCCCATTTACATCATACAATTTTCTTGCATATTGCATATAATAAAATTGAGGCAAAAAAATTGGCCAGTCTAAACCTAACGTGATGTTCTTGCATATTGAAAGCAATTTGATTTAAAATCTGGAATAGATGTAAACAGAGGCCAACAGTCGGTTGAATGCAAGGATTGCCGCTCCACCTTATCATTCAAAAGATGGATTCCGCCGTGTATAAACAAATCAGTTGCTATTGTCAAAACTTCGTCAGACGACTGGTCTGGCCTAGTGGATAGTGACACTGCCTATGAAGCGGATGGTCCTGGGTTCGAATCCCGGTAAGGGCATTTACACGCTGACATGACAGGTGATTAAAACGCGACCATGATACCGCTGCAAAGCGCTGTTTTAAACTCACAGAGATCCTTGAGCTGCGCCTGCGCATGCTCGCTGAACAGCTTGAGGTCCGGGGGTTTGCTGGGGTTGTCGTTCTGCAGCACCAGCACCAGGTCCTCCTTGAGGATGCGCACGCGCCGCCCTGGCCCTATGAACGGGGCCACACTGGCCAGGCCTTCCTGGGATAACCTGGGAAAGTACATCAAGGGTTTCATTATGAGCAGTGCATGTCGCACTAAAGCGGGATTTACATTACGAAATTAGTTTTTTTTTTTTTATGAAATAGGAGGCAAACGAGCAGACGGATCACCTGATGGAAAGCGATTACCGCCGCCCATGGACACCCGCAACACCAGAGGGGTTGTAAGTGCGTTGCCGGCCTTTAAGATGGGAATACGCTCTTTTCTTGAAGGTTTGAAGGTCATATCGGTCCGGAAATACCGCAGGCGACAGTTCATTCCACAGTTTAGCTGTGCGAGGCAGGAAGTTTCTAGAGAAACGCACAGTTGAGGACTGCCAACCATCTAAGTGGTGAGGATGGTAATGTTTTCGCGTAGGGCGATGGCGAAAAGAAGCTGCAGGGATTAATCCGAACAATTCCTCGGAGCACTCCCCGTTATACACGCGATAGAAAATGCAGAGCGAGGCCACATCTCTACGCAGCGCCAAGGAGTCAAGCCGCTCCGAAGTACGCTGGCAGTCGACAATTCGAGTCGCTCTTCGCTGGATGCGGTCCAGAGGGAGAAGCTGGTATTGGGGTGCCCCTGCCCATAGATGAGAACAGTATTCCATGTGTGGGCGAACCTGCGCTTTATACAGCTGTAGGCGGTGGGCCGGCGTGAAATACTGTCTCGATCTGTTGAGCACACCGAGCTTTTTTGAGGCTAATTTGGCCTTACCCTCTAAATGGCCGCGGAACTGGACTTCACTCGAAATGTCGACGCCGAGGATTCCGATACTGGCTGCGGCAGTCAGGGGAGTGCTCTCAAAACGAGGTGATACGACAAACTCTAACTTTTTTGCGGTAAACGCGCAAACCTGTGTCTTGGCAGGGTTAAAACGGACTAAGTTTAGTCGACCCCATTCAGAGATTTCTTTTAGGGAAGTCTCAATTTCAGACACAAGTTTGTTCCGGCTCTCGATGACGTTTAGTGGCGTGAAATTGTTTTAGTGACAGTAGTTTTACCAACAGTTTCACGTGTAATTTAAAATTTTCGTAAATCATGCATTGATTTCATAAAATCAAATCAATTTCGTACCCTGCACGATTTTTTGGTGAAATTAGCGTCATGCAACTAATTTCGTAGTGTAAAAGCGACGTGAAAAACTAGTGTCGCGAAAGTGCCTGCGCTGTGCGGAAACGTAGTTTCGATGCTGATGGTGGTTACTGCGATACTGTGAATTTCACGACATTAGTTATTTCACGACGCAACGATGGCGCAACTGCGCAGCGACGCCGCTTTCTATAGCGCTGACTAGAAGCCGACACTTAAAAGACGCTAGTGTGTATTAAGGTATGCCGATGGTCAATATGTGTACCTGAAGGCGCAGGTCATATTCTTGTTGTCGCACCGCACGAAGGTCTTGACGCCGGTGTTGATGATCTTGATGCTGTCCTCGTTGCGGCGCACCACGTCGCGGACAATTGGGGATACCAGGTAGATGTTCTTCTTCTTGCCCACGTGACATCTGTGTGAAATACGTGCAGAATGTATTATAACATTTATAACTTTACTTACAGAACTTTAATCATACACAAATCGATAAATGTGTTGAGAGAACTAGTCCTGGAGAATGGTTAATGATTTTGCGAGCAACGAAACCCGCTTATTAAGGATTCTGATAAGCAATAATGTGTCAATCCATATTCATTTTGCAAAAAGATGTCAACTCAAAAAATTTACGCTTAAAGTTGACATTTTTATTGCAGAATTAATATGCGTTAACACATTTTTGCTAAACAGCATCTGAAATTAGTTTGCTACTATGATCATTACTAGATCCGGGCGTTTGGAAATTGTTTATCGCCGCTCCTTTGCATACGAGATCCTAGATAAAGATAAAGAAAAACACCCTACACCAGAGATGATTGAAGCGAAATAAAATTTTAATCCCTACCAGTTGCAGTTTTTAGAACATAAAACAACTAAATTTGCTGTGTGGTGGATTTTGGTTGAAGTTAACTATTGCTAAGACGATAAACACACAACATAAAGATGAACTTTACTAGCATGAGAATTGAAAATCCTGTTGAATCTTACCTGGTCAGCAAGCACTTGGAATCAAACTCCGCGCTCAGATCATAGAACTCCTTAATGGACGGGAACACGTCCTCTTCGTCTCCCTTAAAGAACACAAACGGGTCCTCCCTGTAGCCACCCATCCGCCTCCTCTTGGCCGGCGGCTTCTCCTCTTTTCTCTCTCTCTCCTGGGGCTGTTCTGTCTCGCGGTCCTTCTCCCACGGGAGGGGCGAGGACTTCTCGAGCACGGCCACGAAGAAACCACCCGTGTCTTGGTGGTGGGGCAGGATTCTTATGCTGAAAGGTTTTTACTTGAGTTATTTAGGAAAATTTGTTTGATGAGATTGAGTAGATAATTAAATACGTACTATCACGTGTAATAATGTCAAATATCTTCAGGACCAGATTTGTTGAGAAAAAACATTGTAAGGAAACCTTTGAGGAGGTTTTTAAAGGCGAGTGTGTAACGATCCCTATCCGCATTGGGCTAGTGTAGAGACTTACAGCCCAATCTCTCTTCTGAGGGGCGCAGCTATTCCACGTAAGCAGATGATGAGGATTTCTTGTGTTTACAGTTTGGTATGACAACGAAGTTGTCCTCCTAAGTTTTTGTTACCATACATAAATACTAAAAACAACACAACAAAGTACGTAGCAATTATGATGTGATTTGTGATTGTTTAATGAGATTGATGAGGTAAATATAGAACTTCACCATCTGTCCAGATGAAACTTGTCCAGGTCTTCAGGTTGGGGCGGGAACATCTGCGGGCGCACCACGGTCTGCCACTTCTCCGGGACGTCCTCAAACTTGTCATAGAACACCATGTCTTTGGACGCCGGCCGCCAATGCGTCATGCCTGAATAAAGAAAATGAAGTCATTGAAAGAATTCAATTTTAAGTCCCTAATTTCTGCCAAAACCTCGTTACATTAATGACTTGAGCGTGTTAGAGTGCCAACAATAACACACTTGACTGGCCTAGCTTTGTGAGTCCTAATCTCGTCGGACTAAAGTTTACTAACATTCAGTTAACAGAGTCAACAACTGGTCAAAGGGTCAGAGTACTCAGAGTTAAAGGCTCGGTTTCGTTCGTTCTCAAGAAGGTAGACAGTAGACTCTCGTGTGTTATGGTGCTTATTAAAATAAGAGAGGCTAGTGACGTGTTCGTGCTTGTGGTCATGGTCATGTTCTGTTCACATTAGTCTCGTTACATATTTCGCAGTAGTATGGCTTTGTGACGGCAAAATTTGACACTTTTTTTCGCCTAGCCCCCATCCGCAAACCGTTCGATAAGGAACTTCGTTCCAAAAAAAACTGTAAGTAGGCCTTACGGGCTCCCATCACAAGTCAAGCTGTATAGGTGAACTAGGAGAGGTAAGCACCATAATTACCTGGATGTGACTTTAGTCCAGTGAGCGAGGCCCGGACGTCCACGAGGGCGATGCTGCCGCCGGCCTCGGCCAGCATCCTGTGTATGACGGCCTCGTTCTCGACGGGGTTGAAGGAGCAGGTGGAGTACACCAGGCGCCCGCCCGCGGCTAGCAGCTCGCAGCCGCGCTTAAGCACGCGGTATTGGATGCTGTGGGGATTGAAATTTGGGGTCAAAAACAACAGATCGACAACAAATGCGAGTGTTAAACACATCAATATTAGTCATTAGACGAAAAATTACAATTCAGGTAGAAACTTTTACCTCTACTTTTATTTTCTAAAATTAAGCTTTGAATGCTGCGCTCCAAGTTTTTTTTTTTTTTGCATATATTTTCCTGCATGCACTTTTTTGTAGTTAAATTAATTTAAATTTTATATTTGATATCTCTCGTTCAAACAACGACCATCATATTCAGTTTTGTTAAAATTTCTCAGTAAATTGTATTTACCCGGTTCCCGAGATACAGGCTGCGCCTAGTTTGGGGCCGATGGATATTAGCTTAATTGTAAAATCTATTTTTTTTTGTTTAGTTCAACCTGTGATGTCAATTTCTAAAATATTTGGTAAATAAACGATTTGTATTTGTATATAGTTGCAAGAGGACCCCAGTTCTGCAGGTGTGAAGACGAAATAAAGCTAACAGCGGGACCTTTTTGGAGAAGAGCAGCTATGGACAGGACCCACTGGAGAGATATAGAAGAGGCCTTTGCCAGGAGGCAAACTGAGTTGCGAGATATAATAATCTAATGTTCAAAATAACTGTACCCTATCTCAGTAATAAAGTCTATTTTATTTATTTTATTTTAACCTTTGAATTGAAACAAGCCCAAACTTAATGAAGCTATGTTTCTTTATTAGAGAGTTCCCAAAGTGACTATCATCAGACGTCCAGCTAAATGTCAGCTCAACCTGACACCAGGAACTTAAAGAGAAAAGATTTCGATAATTAATAAACATTGCTAGATAAATATAAGCTTGTGAAGACAGAAGAAGAACACATCATTGCGGATTGTTAATTTGACAGACCCATGTAGGTTATTCCCGTTGCCCGTGGACCATTTAAGCCAGATGTCAGGATTCTTCCGTAGTGTCGCATCGCCAGAGCATGGCACGTCACACAGGATACGGTCAAATTTCAGCGGGACAGTGGATTCCGGGTTCTACAAATAAATAATATACTACACTTAACACTCGGTCTGTGAATACATGCCTCGCCCAAGACATTGTGGAAGCGATTGCGTTTGCCTCGGGCCCGCCAAATGAGTTGTACAGGTCAGATGGCAATAGATTACGCAAAACTTCGCTAATTGATACTACTGCCGAACGGATACCTTATTTGAGCGTTACAAAAAAGTCAGGACAACGATTTGAATGACAATGACTAACCTTGGGGTCCGTGATTTGTATGCTGGGCATGACGGCGGAGTCGTGGTTCGTGATGACGATGCAGGGAGAGTTGAGCCTCTTGGCCTGGTGCACCAGCATGTAGCAGCGGCTGTTGTCCACGTCATTCGCCATCACAAAGCCTGAAGGTAACGCATTATTAGCTTAGCCCAGACACAGAGGCAGGTAAAACAGACCTACATAATCCTGCCATTACCTGTAGGCATTTTATCCTCATCTGCATGTAGGAACTCAATCAGCTGAGCTGTCTTAGAACCAGGGGCTGCACACATGTCCAGTACCTTGGAACAAATATAATTAGGTCCATAAGTAATCTGGTAAATCTTAGCAAGGTTTTTATAATTACTTGTTATTATAGTTACTGCTTACTTTGTGATGTGGCTGTACATCCAGCACAACAGGTGGTATCATAGACACAGCTTCCTGCCGAGACACTCCGCCTGCGGCCGTCTCCGCTACCAGGAAGTTATGCAGCTTGTAGAGAGGCTCGCTGCGACGGATGTCTGTTCTGGACAGACGCAGCTGCCATGCCAAGCCATTTGGGTACCTGGTACATAACAAAATACAAAATTATACACCTGTAGATTTGTCAATAGCTTAGGTTATGTTTACTTTACAGCACGGAGGCGTGCTAGCGACTGGCAGAGACGTGTTTACACGCGTCCGAAAAATAGGCGCGGGGGGAGCGAGAGACGCGGGCGGAGGTCACTGGCGCCAAAAAATTGCCGCGTGTTCTATTCTGTGCTCAGAGGCGTATTTACATATTTGGCGCCCCGGGCCATTGGGCCTCTGCCGCCCCCCCATGACCCATGAAACAAACACAAAAGCATAATTTTTTCTCAGTGCCTTTCTGCAGAGCTTGGAGATCTTGGAATCCAACCTATAGCCAATTGTGAGCGAGGCCGACGGCCGAGCTCTGCATAAGGCCGGAGACTCGGAGCGTCCGATAGCGGTGTGCTGCCCTGTGAGGCTGAAGGCCGAACTGCAGAAGAACAGAGCTTAAAGCACTGGTCATGTCTAAGGGAGCCTGGGCCCAAGAGACTTAAAGGGCGAGCTTCAGTGGAGCTGAGCTGGGACAAAAACCTATGGCCAAGACGAGCTATGCATAGTCCTAAAGTCCCGGATCGTCCAATTGCGGCGCTCTTCCGCGCAAAGCCAAAGGTCGAGGTGGAAAAAATCAATGTTTGGGATTGGAACAATGACCACGTTAAAGTGACACCAAAGAGTGGCATTAAGAGCGTCCATACAAGGTCGAAGACCGAGCTGGAGGAGAGGAGAGCTATTGAAATTGGCTTGGAACTTGGAACCAATGTAATCTCGGCTCTCCTGCTACTCGACCTTTGGCGTTCGCTCAAATTAAAACGAAGGCGCGAATTGCTGGAAATTCAGGAATGCTTCGGGTCTTCTGAAAAGCGCGACTTTTAAGCTTTTCAGGGCTCGCAACCGGACCTTTTAGTCCGCCATAATTTTTCTGAAGGTCTTCGTTTTAAGGCCAGGTCGCAATTCTTAATCAATTCTCGTAAAAAATTGTGACCAGATTCTATGATTATTAAATAGATTTTTTTGTCGATCCAGTTTTAGGAAATTTTTCAAAATGCGGAAATTGGCATAAAGGACTTAAAAGCGCCAAAAGCGTCTATCTATATGGCGCTTAAGACCATTGTGAGTTGACTGTGATAACGACTCAACGAACTATGTATTTTTCACTTTTACATTTTCTAAGCTTAACGCGAGGTCTACAGCTCACAGAGCCACTAGTAATAACATTGTAAATTGGGTCGTACCTATAATAGCGGCTCTGCAGCATCTCGGCCTTACGTGGTGCGCTCGTCCCTTCGGCATCCTAGGGTCGTTAGTTCAATACCCTGCTTGCGATCCGTCCGTTTGTTTTTGAACTATACACCTTATGTTTCCCTTCGGGCTCTGCTGTCCAGTATCTCGGTCTCCGGTTCACCTTTGAAACAACTAACCATGTCGTGTCGTGTCCGAACTCTAATTTTATTCAATACCACAAGGTATTATAAGTTCTCTTTCAATATGATATTTGCGTATATTTATCAGTGTTTTGCTGAGTAATTTACCACTAAATGAATGATGCGAAATTTAGTACCTACCCACTAAAAGAACGCGCTTTGTTTTTTGGGCTAGGCTCCGACTGACCCGTTCGCCAACTCCTTCGTCGCCTTTGAATTCTATACTCAATAATTATAGTGTTAATAGCAAGTTAATAGTGTACGGTTTTCGGTTGACGTCGGCGTCAGCATCTGGACGCCGTGCGCCACACAGAGGTACGGACGTCGTACACGATGCCTTTATTTACCGTAGGAAGTATAGCGACTGCTGACGCAATGGTCGGCGTCTAGACGTCGCTCACGGCGTTATGCCGACGTCAAGCATGCAGCGATAGGCCCTGGTCTGCAACAAACGCCGTACGCCGCCGCGGCGTCTGGCGTGTGAGAGAGACCGCTATAGTGCATTTCCATAGTAAGCATTCGTACGTCGCGTACAGCGTCACGCCGGACGCGACCTACGGCGTTTGTTGCAGACCAGGGCCAAAAAGCATTAACGGAAGCCCGCGGCCTAAGGGCGATGTGAAGAGCGATGTCACAGGGCGACATCATGAGAACTCGTCGACAATCCGACGTGGGTAAAGAATTAAGGTAGAATGAAAAGGGGCGCAAACGCGCTGTAAAAAATTTGATGTGACTACTGGCAATAGACAACGAATAGTAAGTATAGCGGTGGCAGTAACACCACAAAAAATTTTTTTTTTGGGGCGCCACTGAGGCACCCGAAACTGAAAGCCAGCGGCGGCCTGCGCCGCCCCCCGCAGCCTGCCGCCCCGGGCCATGGCCCCCTTGGCCCTAGGGTAAATACGCCCCTGTCTGTGCTAGCTCTGGCATGCCGCCGAAAGTACCTTATACGGTGCCTTTTTTGGCGGCTGAAAATAGTCTTTGTCTAAACTGACCTTAATAGAAAATTATCTTATTACCAAGGCAAATTCATAGGTTTGATTTCCTCTTCCTCTTCTCCTTCGGTTTTCAGCTTAACATTGAGCAGCTCCGAAAAGTATTCACTTTTCACAATGTTCATCAATGCGTCTGCCTCACACTTAGAGCCAGTTATCCGGAATGCAGTGGGCAGATTTTCCTTGAGTGCCTTCATGAATGCTGGCCATTCTTCTTCTGGACATACTTTTTGTCCCTGAAAAATATATTCTTATAAGTTTTAGGCTGAATAAGTAAAAGCTTTTGCTTAATGAAAAAAAAAGTTAAAAAACATACCTTGTAATATTCTTCAAAAGTAGGGTTTTCTCGGACAATGTCTTCATAGTGCTTACGTGTATCACCTTCCAGCTTTGCTTGAGGGTTTTTCTCCTGCGAATTCAAAGCATAATAAAAGTTAATGTGAAAACCAGCACAGATGAAAACACTATGTTGTTATTTAGTTACCTGCTCCTTCTTGTCCCGTTTTCGCTGTGCGAATTTATTGACATTACGGTTGCGTTTTCTATTCCCCATTCTTCTAAGGAGGGTACCAAGTGTTGTATAGGTTTTGTGTGATAAATATGAGAAGTACAGCATTCAACAAACACACCAAGTAGACGTGACGTTGACAGTTAAAAAGTTAGGTTAGGTTTAATTTAATAGAATAGGTATGGTTACTGTTATGAGAGTGTTCATGTTATTCAGTGTCTGTTCAAAATAAGGATTGCATTTATTATTCTATCAAATAGACAAAGGACTAATAAATATGCATTTAAAGACCATATCATATTTTTAAAATTAATAATTTACGAACAATTTGGATAAAAAACATACAATATTTTTATTAAATCTGAACACAGCCCTAGTCTTATCAGTAATGTCACTGTCACACTGTCAGACGTCAGTCAGCAAAACAACCTCCGCAACCTCGTAGTTTATCAAAAGTAAACATAACATTTATTTAGTTTTAAGCTTTAAGTGAAGTCTGTACGTAAGTACTTAACTGCGTTTATTTATACAATAATTCAGTTAATTCACTGTCCCAGTCCAAAGAAGTAGGTTAAAAATGATTCGTCTTTAAAGAATCTTAGTTTATATATTTTATTTCCTCATTTGTGCAAATTGTGCACCTAGAATATCAAACATTTAACTCTTTCGGAATAGTATTAAAGTTGTATTTCGTGTAGCACAAGAACTAATAAGATAATTTTGAGACCCAGACAATGAGACAATATTGGTTTTCATCTCATATCTCCACGGAGAAGTAAGATAAATTATTGCCCTATTCAATTTAGATATTGAAGTACAAATAGGTATTTGTTAGAAGTTGAGTACTTATCAATTGTTTCATTATCTTTAACTTGTTACCATGCACTTAAGTAGTTTTTCTTGATGGCATTTTTACTGTTTTGTCACGTTTTTATGTATGTTAAATCCCATTAGATTTCCTATTCTACAGCTACATTACTAAAATGCAAACTTTTTTATTATTTACTAAATTTAAAAATATTCATTAACCTTTTGAGACCCGTCGGCCCCCTGGGTAGCCAGCTTCAAATATAATTCGCTATTTGTCCGGGTTACAAAAGGTTAATGACTAATTAAAATTGTTTAAGTTTTGCTTCCAGATTACAATGAGTCCCCCAGGTTTCCAGTTTGCCATTGACAGAGGTGGCACATTTACAGATGTGTTCGCCCGATGCCCCAATGGCAAAGTGCGGGTAATGAAACTTCTGTCTGTGGACCCACAAAATTATGATGATGCCCCAAGAGAGGCTATTAGAAGGATTCTTCAGGAGGTCTGTAAATAATGTTTCAGTTGTGCTGTACTTTATGAGTCTAGTTATCTTTCACTGGTCTTTAGTATCCTCATAAATAGATAAATTGTCAATGGTACAAAATATGTGCTTTTTTTGAAAAAAATTAATGATTTCACTTTAACTTGGATATAGAGTCACCTGCAATAATATCTTTTAGAAACAAAAATACAAACTTCTTTATAGAGCTATTAGTGTGTCTTATTTTTGCTTGCTTCATTATGCAAGTTATTATTAATTTGTAAGTTTTACAAATAATTTGAGACATAAGTTCTACCTTTTTAGGGTTCCGTACCCAGAGGGTAAAACAGGACCCTATTACTAAGACTCCGCTGTCTGTCTGTCACCAGGCTGTACCTCATGAACTGTGTTAGTTAGACAGTTGAAATTTTCACTGATATTTCTGTTGCCGCTATAACAACAAATACTAAAAACAGAATAAAATAAATATTTAAGTGGGGCTCCCATACAACAAACATGATTTTTTTGGCATTTTTATAGATAATGGTGTGGAACCCTTCATGCGTGAGTCCGACTCGTACTTGGCCGGTTTTATTTATTTGCCACATCCTTAACACTTTTGTTATTTACAATTTCTCTCTTTCTGCTAAAGGAAACTGGTAATGCAGTAGACAAAGACGGCAAGGTGAACACCTCCATCATAGAGTCCATCCGGATGGGTACTACGGTGGCCACTAACGCGCTGCTGGAGCGCAAGGGCGCCAAGATGGCGCTGGTCATCAATAAGGGCTTTAAGGACTTGCTGCTCATTGGCAACCAGGCCAGGCCTAACATATTCCAATTGGTAAGTTTTGTCTCTTTTCTATTCTTCTTCTCTGTCGTATCACTCTTGACAGAGCGATCGTGGTCACGTTGATGCTAGGTCTATAGCATTACATAGATCAGCTACACGCGTGCGCCCGTGAGGGACAAAACATACGCAATGCGACAATATGTTTGGTCGAGACGATTTGTAGCCCATCACAAACCATACTAAATTTACGGTGGGGAATAAAAAAAAAAGTGACTGTGACAAGGACAAACAATAACAGCGCTTTCTCTGCTACTCTTACTGAAAGGTACATAAGACTATCCCGTTCGGTCATTTCCCCCCGCCCCTCATGACCGATCCAGTTATACTAGATTCATGCGTTGAGGCGTCCGCATCGGTAGATTCGGTAGTAGAGACGGACACAGCTCTTCGCACGACCTCCCGCCATCTCTCCCTGTTGGTTTGTCTCTTTTACTCCGTTGTTAACCCTTCGAACGTTATGCCTATCGTGTGCGTCACGTCATGAACCTTGTCGAAATGCACAAAAGGTGGCTGCAACAGCGCACGTCAGTTGACGGCTTTGGTGGCTAGAGCGTTAAAAGTCGCAAAATGTGCCTAAAAGTTTATAAAACTGCAACCTGAATGATTGATTGTGCTCAATAATTTCGACGCTACGATGATTCGATGAAACACACGTAATAAAGATACAAACATACATTGTATATACATTTTTAGGGTTCCGTATCCAAACGGTAAAAACGGGACCCTATTACTAAGACTCCGAGTCCGCTGTCCGTCTGTCCGTTCGTCACGAGACTGTATCTCATGAACCGTGATAGCTAGACAGTTAAAATTTTAACAGTTGATGTATATCTGTTGCCGCTATAACAATAAATACTAAAAAGTACGGAACCCTCGTTGGGCAAGTCTGACTCGCACTTGTCCGGTTTTTCAACCCCCTTAATTGATTGTCGATTTTCCCATAGTTAGGTAATAAGTAATATTGCAGGCAAGGTTCAGATACTAAAGTCGAAGCTGCCAAACAACAATAAAATCATGCATTCAGTTTCGTTACCCTTGTAGTGTGCGATACGTACGTTACACACACCTGCTCACATGGCGACCCTGCCAGGATCCTCCTTAATTTTAATTGGCTGACAGTAAATTGTCGATTAGATATTTCCTCTTAACATTCTACCTATATATCTAAACTAAAGCTAAACTATTCTACCAGGACATAAAACGTCCCGACGTCCTCTACTCCGACGTCATCGAAGTGGACTGCCGCGTCATCCCGGCCATGGATGACCGCTGCCAGCTCGGAGACCTCAAGAGCCAATGGCGCCCAGTCACCGGCATTACGGGAGAGAAGATGCTCATCATGAAGGAGTTAGACGAGGATGCAGTCAGGCGGGATCTAATGAGGCTGAGGGAGAAGGGGATAGAGAGCGTGGCCGTGGTGCTAGCGCATAGTTACACGTATCATGAGCATGAAATTAGGATTGGCAAGATTGCTGAGGAGATTGGTAAGTTTACGATTTGATAATTTTAGCTTAAGGTCATTTCAATTAAAGAGTTTTTTTGGCAAACAAAAAGTTAGAAAGTTACATGGATCCTAAAATCCGGCTAATAATCGAGAAAGTATTTGCAATTATATATCGCTCAGACAGCCTTGGAGATGACTAAGAGTGTCATATAAGAACAAAGTAAAGTACCTGCTAATTGCACATACGTAGCAATAATCATTGTGTAATGCAAGTTTTCAAGACTTCGCGCATGAAATTACATAATTCTTACAAAATAAATTGATGTTCTTGTTTTAGTGTGTCATTACAAGTTAGTGTCGATTAATCCTAAGGTTTTTATCCGATATTTCGTAGTTATGGCTATTATCCCTGCAGCCAGGCCCAGATTTTGAGCAGAGGCCCCTAGGCACTTAATATGGCACCCCTTCTCCATCTAAAAACCATTGCTAGGTTGCCTGGGCCCCTTGACCCGGGCTTTGTCGGAAACCGGCCCTGCCTGCAGCAGTATTATGCCTACAACGTTGTTATACAAGTTATACAACTGCACTAACTAGTACCAGGAACTCATAAGTACTAAGAAGCTCATCCCACAGGGTTCCCTCTCGTCTCTCTCTCGCACGCGGTGACAGCCATGGTGCGTCTCGCTCCGCGCGGCTACACGGCTGCGGCTGATGCCTACCTCACGCCGCACATACAACGCTACCTGCGCGGCTTTGCCCGCGGCTTCAAGGACGAGTTGAAAGGCACCAATGTACTCTTCATGCAGAGCGATGGCGGACTCACGCCTATGGACTTGTGTGTATCTGACTCTCTCTAACACTACACAATAACTCGTGAACTAAGTTCATGAGTTCCTAAAGAACCAGCTTAACTCGGCATTATCAGGCAAGATGGTGCATGACAAATTAGCTCTGTTATGTCAAAAGGCATGTTTGACACCCCGCCACTGGTACTGTTCATTGATTTGACGAGTTGCGAGCTATTTTAATAACTCTGGTCTGATAGTAAAATCATATATTAAAGCCATTAGTTTACTTTGTGATGTGATAACTGCATTATGATTATGTAATTTTCACACTACGTTTGCTAATTAATTTGATTAAGGCATATTTCATTGTTTTGTGTATGTAAATAAAACTTTGCTATCGACTTACTAATGTAATTGTAAATAAAATCTTTAATACGTATTCATTTAACATTTTCGTGGAAGTTAGTACCGGCAATTTGAAAGGTGATGGCTAATTAGTTATGTGACATAGGTATTCTATTTTGAAACTCAATGCCTGATGAAACACCGAATCATTAAGGTCGTAGCTACATCTCGCCTGAGGACCTACCGCGAACACCGAAGTTCGCAAATGCGGGCATTTTTCTGTTTTACTCCAAGGTCTTAAGGCGTAATTAGAGTGATAGAGAAAGTTGGTCGCAATTTTGCTTGGTTGTTCGCGGTAGGCCCTACGGTGTTGACACGTTCGTACTAACAGACTTACTTGATGGATCTTATGCCATCGCTATAAGGTTGGAAATACTCAAACGTATCTACAATTCTATTTATAGGTTCAACGGATCACGAGCAATCTTGTCCGGCCCTGCCGGTGGGGTGGTCGGGTATGCAATGACGTCATACCAGAAGGAGACAGGACTCCCAGTTATAGGTAATGGACATGGTCCTAGTACATACGGTCACCTACAATAATATATTTATCTACGCACATATTGTTAGTGGTCTAACTCGTGTGATTCTATTATGAAACTCGCTAACGCTCGTTTAATAAAACCACACTTGTGTTTTAAGGCCTCTCAATATGTATCAGTTGCATAAACTACTATTATCTTTAACAACGAAGCGTTTAAAAATAACTGACACACACAACTATTATTTGTGGAGCCATATCAGCGTGCTACCCAAGTGACTGTGCCACCTAGTGGTCTAAATCGAAAACTTAAACATGACATTGACATTTCGCGCCAATAAACGGGGTTTCATACTGCCCTTTACAGCTCACGCACGCTTCCCATTGCGCATATTATCCTATTGGGCGAAATTTAACCGCCATTAAGGTTTCAAAGGAGGAGTTTCTGTGTTCAGATGTGGCTATTTGTCCTAATGTTGGTATTATGTTTTAGGTTTCGACATGGGTGGAACGTCAACGGACGTGTCGCGGTACGCGGGCGCGTTGGAACATGTTCACGAGGCCACTACTGCTGGTGTCACCATCCAGGCACCTCAACTAGGTGAGCTTATCTAGTAGACATACTAAGATGGAGTAAAAGTTGTGGTTGTGCTTATGTTTTTGTGTGTGACATATCAGTTATTAAAATATTTAAACTACAACGGTTACTCACTTGAATTTTTAGTCGCTATTGGCTAACATGTTTCGGGCGCGTAGGGGACCTTCCTCAGCGCCGCCCGCCTCGCCGCTCGTTGCGCGCGCGCTGAGGGGGGCGTTGTAGTTTAAATATTTTAAAATATGTCTCACGAAATTTTAATTTCAAATATCAGTTATTGTTGCAATCTTTTACTTACTCCTTTTTTTACCAGACATAAACACAGTAGCGGCTGGCGGCGGTTCCATGCTGACGTTCCGCTCGGGGCTGTTCGCGGCTGGCCCAGAGTCTGCCTCAGCTCACCCCGGCCCCGCCTGCTACAGGAAAGGCGGCCCGCTCACCGTCACCGACGCGAATCTACTTCTGGGTAAGTAACATGCTTTAGGGTTCCGTACCCAAAGGGTAAAAACGGGACCCTATTACTAAGACTCCGCTGTCCGTCTGTCTGTCACCAGGCTGTATCTTATAACCCGTGATAGCTAGACAGTTGAAATTTTACAGATGATGTATTTCTGTTGCCGCTATAACAACAAATACTAAAAACAGAATAAAATAAACATTGAGAAAATGTATGAAGATCGGAACGTGAGAAGGGCATACCTGGGCCGCCCAGCAGGAAGACATCCTGTCGGACGCCCCAGGTATCACTGGTGCGACATGGTGGAGGCTGATCTGCGCGAACTTCGAGTCACCATTGGCGAGAGGTCGCACAAGACAGAGAAAAGTGGCGCCTTTCTGTCCGCTCTTGTGTCGGAGGCCATTTTGGGTCACTGAGCCAACGGAGTAAGTAGGTAAGTAAGGAAGTCTGAGTGGGGTTCCCATACAACGTGATTTTTTTGCCCTTTTTTGCGTAATGGTACAGAACCCTACGTGCGCGAGTCCGACTCGCACTTGGCCGGTTTTTTGTCAACCTTTTTCACCGTTGGGCACGGGCCTCTTCATCAACTCGCCATCTTCTTCGGCCTTGAGCTCGTTGCATCAAGTTTTTTTCTAGTCCACTGTTAGCTGGCAGGTACCATTTTGTCTTTTAAACTCTTCCTAGTTACAATTTCTCAGTTATACTTTTAAAACTCAAAGCAGGATTGGTCCTCTCAAAACCTTCCCTTTAAGATATTTCACCTGGACTTTTTCACAGGCACTTGTAATGTACCCTATATTTTTAGGTCGTCTACTTCCCGAATATTTCCCGAAAATCTTTGGTCCGAATGAAAACGAGCCTTTAGACAAGGAAGCAACTATTACGGCTTTCAAAAAGATGACAAACGAAATAAACAGTTTCCTGAAAGCTGATGGCGGAAAAGAGGTAAAACATTTACTACGAAAATTGATAGTTTATTATTGGAATTACTTCTAGGTTGTTATTTATTAAAGATTCTAATTTTTAGATGACCATGGAAGAAGTAGCTATGGGATTCCTAAACGTTGCCAATGAAGCAATGTGCAGACCTATAAAGTAAGTCTACTTTCCATCTGTAGTGGTATATACTATCTACTATCCGTATACGCACGTTTTTTTTTGGAATATATGACTTATGAATAACATCGCTGCAGTTGCTTTCTAGACTTTAAATTTGGTTTGAAAATTTAAAGTTGTTAAGACTGTTATTTGTAATAATTTATAGCGGTAGTCCATGGCATAGGAACGATCATAATGTATATAATATATACTAGTATATGCACGTTGTCGACCTTTAACCTTCCTCGATGAACCTTATACTGTAGTCCATTGAGGTTCACAAAATTATAAGATCAATCAACAGCCGAAGCGTTTGCGGAAGAAAATTCCTCTGCAGTGTGCGAACTTTTAGGTACCAGCCATCGTTCCGATAGGTTATTAATATGGTATTTGTCTGCATTTTAAAATTAATTATTTTACACCATTCATGAAATAAAGCACCAGAAGATTAATAGAGAAACGTAGACAGCAGTTATTATTAGACACGAGTTCTATTTTAAAACTCGTATCAAACTATAAAGAGTAGGTTATTTGATCGTGATTTTCGTGACGTCACATGCTAGTGTTTTATGTAAATTCCATAGTAGCAAAATCGTTTTGACAGTTCGAAAAAAGGAACTGATTTGACTAGTAGTCTTCTTTTTTTTTTTTCTTGATGGACTTGAGGGCGGTGTTGCCCGTAGCCAATGTCACGTAAAAGGGTAGGAACAAAATATATGCTCTTAGAGCACGACGCTGTTCGGTGGTTGTTGTAGTTGTCTCGTAAAACCGATAGCTGGATTTTACGAGAAGCACGTGGACTACCGGCCGTTGACTCCAAAATGGTGGTTAAACACGCTTTGAGATTAATTCTCCATTCACTGCACACTACCACATTAGATAATTGTATAATAAAGCTATCGATATTACACTTTAAACAATATTAATGAACAAAAAACAAAGGAATTAATCACGAGGCTACTATCAAGATGGCGTTCGAACCGGGAGTCTGACTAGTAGTCAAATACCCTATTGTGATTTGTGTGTCATTTGCAGCGCGCTGACGACGGCCCGCGGTCACGACGCGGCGCGGCACGCGCTGGCGTGCTTCGGCGGCGCGGGCGGCCAGCACGCCTGCGCCGTGGCGCGCACGCTCGGCGTCGCAACAGTACTGCTGCACAAGTACGCAGGTTAGTCGTTTGCAGCGCGCTGACGACGGCCCGCGGTCACGACGCGGCGCGGCACGCGCTGGCGTGCTTCGGCGGCGCGGGCGGCCAGCACGCCTGCGCCGTGGCGCGCACGCTCGGCGTCGCAACAGTACTGCTGCACAAGTACGCAGGTTAGTCGTTTGCAGCGCGCTGACGACGGCCCGCGGTCACGACGCGGCGCGGCACGCGCTGGCGTGCTTCGGCGGCGCGGGCGGCCAGCACGCCTGCGCCGTGGCGCGCACGCTCGGCGTCGCAACAGTACTGCTGCACAAGTACGCAGGTTAGTCGTTTGCAGCGCGCTGACGACGGCCCGCGGTCACGACGCGGCGCGGCACGCGCTGGCGTGCTTCGGCGGCGCGGGCGGCCAGCACGCCTGCGCCGTGGCGCGCACGCTCGGCGTCGCAACAGTACTGCTGCACAAGTACGCAGGTTAGTCGTTTGCAGCGCGCTGACGACGGCCCGCGGTCACGACGCGGCGCGGCACGCGCTGGCGTGCTTCGGCGGCGCGGGCGGCCAGCACGCCTGCGCCGTGGCGCGCACGCTCGGCGTCGCAACAGTACTGCTGCACAAGTACGCAGGTTAGTCGTTTGCAGCGCGCTGACGACGGCCCGCGGTCACGACGCGGCGCGGCACGCGCTGGCGTGCTTCGGCGGCGCGGGCGGCCAGCACGCCTGCGCCGTGGCGCGCACGCTCGGCGTCGCAACAGTACTGCTGCACAAGTACGCAGGTTAGTCGTTTGCAGCGCGCTGACGACGGCCCGCGGTCACGACGCGGCGCGGCACGCGCTGGCGTGCTTCGGCGGCGCGGGCGGCCAGCACGCCTGCGCCGTGGCGCGCACGCTCGGCGTCGCAACAGTACTGCTGCACAAGTACGCAGGTTAGTCGTTTGCAGCGCGCTGACGACGGCCCGCGGTCACGACGCGGCGCGGCACGCGCTGGCGTGCTTCGGCGGCGCGGGCGGCCAGCACGCCTGCGCCGTGGCGCGCACGCTCGGCGTCGCAACAGTACTGCTGCACAAGTACGCAGGTTAGTCGTTTGCAGCGCGCTGACGACGGCCCGCGGTCACGACGCGGCGCGGCACGCGCTGGCGTGCTTCGGCGGCGCGGGCGGCCAGCACGCCTGCGCCGTGGCGCGCACGCTCGGCGTCGCAACAGTACTGCTGCACAAGTACGCAGGTTAGTCGTTTGCAGCGCGCTGACGACGGCCCGCGGTCACGACGCGGCGCGGCACGCGCTGGCGTGCTTCGGCGGCGCGGGCGGCCAGCACGCCTGCGCCGTGGCGCGCACGCTCGGCGTCGCAACAGTACTGCTGCACAAGTACGCAGGTTAGTCGTTTGCAGCGCGCTGACGACGGCCCGCGGTCACGACGCGGCGCGGCACGCGCTGGCGTGCTTCGGCGGCGCGGGCGGCCAGCACGCCTGCGCCGTGGCGCGCACGCTCGGCGTCGCAACAGTACTGCTGCACAAGTACGCAGGTTAGTCGTTTGCAGCGCGCTGACGACGGCCCGCGGTCACGACGCGGCGCGGCACGCGCTGGCGTGCTTCGGCGGCGCGGGCGGCCAGCACGCCTGCGCCGTGGCGCGCACGCTCGGCGTCGCAACAGTACTGCTGCACAAGTACGCAGGTTAGTCGTTTGCAGCGCGCTGACGACGGCCCGCGGTCACGACGCGGCGCGGCACGCGCTGGCGTGCTTCGGCGGCGCGGGCGGCCAGCACGCCTGCGCCGTGGCGCGCACGCTCGGCGTCGCAACAGTACTGCTGCACAAGTACGCAGGTTAGTCGATAACGCCGTACACAACTGTATCAATAGAGCTCTGAAGGCCGCACGATCTACGTTTTCCCAAAAAATCCAAATATATTCCAATTAACGTCATTAACGGGTCTAATGCGATTAAATTTCATTATTTTACCTTTTTCCGACGTTTCGGCTAGGTTGAACTAGCTGCGACACGGAAGACTGACGGCCCAGCAAAATGTCAATTAATGACATTAATTATGTGTACAAAACGCGAGAGTTTAAAGTGTTATATATTCTAATTAATCCAGCTTTCATGATTCATTTGAAGACGTCACGTTTCCCGAAAGTCTAATTTAATTTGAACCTTGAATCTGATTGCTAAGGTTGAAATTCTATTGGGGCGTATGTGGTGGATAAATCGAACTATGCTTGGAAAAGGGCTAATTAAATCCCGAAGTGGCCGAGTTAGTCCAATTTGCCTCCTTGCTAGCCCAACTGTTATGTTGTGAATTGCAGGAATCCTATCGGCTTACGGCATGGCGTTAGCACACGTCGTACATGAAGCGCAGCAGCCGAGCGGCTGCGTGTACGCACCCAATAATTTCCAGGATATAGACCGACAGTTGGACGTGCTAGCAGCTGTGTGTAGAGACAAGCTGAGGAAACAGGTATGCCCGCTGTCTAAGAAATCCGTCTCTATAAGGTCACGAATTCACGAATCATGCTGCTCCGCCCTAACCCACCTCTTTTTCATACGCGTTGCCTGTCACTAATGAAAAATAACCGTTCCCGTTTCGATAACCATGTCCACAGATGTGATGTGAGTGTGTGATACGGAAGTGAATGATATACATACAATTATGTGTGTACATACAAGTGAATGATGTACATACCATTAACAAAAACTGATGCAATACTTTCATTTCTGGCAGGGTTTCTCAGATGCGCGCATCCAAACGGAGCCCTACCTGCACCTGCGCTACGTCGGGACAGACTGCGCGCTCATGGTGTCTGCTGTGCCGGCTACAAGCAAGCGTGCCACCCAACATGGCGACTTCTACACCGCGTTCGTTACTAGGTGAACATGCTTACCGTGCCGGCTACATGCTACAAAATTGCTCTATACCATAATACTTTACATTTGCTCCATTACATCAGTTTGAGATGCAAAACTCCATATCAAAAGGTTTCATCATTTCAAGCCTCTCATCACATGGCGACCTTGCCAGCTGCGGGATGTTATGGAGTAGAAGATAGCTTTGGAAATAATTACTATTGATGGACTGTCAAATTATAGTAAATATCATGAGAGCTAACTCGAAACATCGTGTCTTGTATATATTTGTGTTTAAAGTTATTGTATCTGACTTTTTTGATATACAGGTACCAGACTGAGTTCGGGTTCACACTAGCCGACAGAGACGTCATAGTGGACGACATTAGAGTTAGAGGCATTGGTTTGAGTGAGGTAAGACGACGTGAATATTAAGACAGTGTAAATATACAAAGAAACGAGAACTTTTGCACATTTCCTAATTTTACCCATAAATAGTTTGCCAGCCAGATTTTCGCCGGCCAGACTTAAGAAAGCGTTTTTTTGTAAATGTTTATTAAGCAGTTTTTAATTTACAGGTGGCAGAAGAAACAGCGCCACCCAGCGGAAAGGGGACTACACCGGTACCTGAAAAGGTTAGTGAAATGTGAATAAAATGTGTACTAGTTACTAAAAATCGTCAAGTTCAGAAGATAAACTAAATATAAGTTCGAACGTGATGTGAATGGCCCCAAAATTGTAAGGTATTGTAAGGTTGTTGTGGTTTCAAGCAAAGATTAAGGGCTCTTATGACACCAATTATTCGGTCTGGTAATTTTGAATATGTTGCCCGTTTAGCTATTTATTCTGCTGACTGTCCCATGTTTTCAGACAGTGAAGGTGTACTTCGAAGGCGGGTACCAAGATACGGCCGTGTATCTCCTGGACAAGCTGCGGCCGGATCAGGCGGTGCCCGGGCCTGCGATCATCATGGACAGCCTGTCCACCGTGCTTGTTGAACCTGGTGAGGAATGTGTTATCTAATTACGAGATTTGTGTTAATTTACTGTCCGCGCACCAATTCCGTGCATTCGGAGGTCGAGGAAGTGGGGAGTGTGCGCCGCGTACAAAATGACACCACTCTGTCATGACGCCCAACATTCCTAACATTCCTCAGCCGTGCACGGAATTCGCGCGCGGACAGCAGAAGGACTCCAACCACGCTAAGTTAGTGCCCATATAGAAGCATCATATTTTACGTAACACTTGGCATGAAAACTAAACCGTTACCGGTATGAATCGAATAAGTTATTTTCTCGTTTTGAGCTAATTTTTGAGATATACGGAAGTACGTATGAAAGTAGGTAAGTTTCTTACGAGTAGTATACTTTGGCTGTTGCAGACTGCCGTGCAGAGATAACCAAGCTCGGTGACATCAAAATAACCATTGGCTCCGGGCAGCCCAAGCGAATAACCACAGTTCTAGAGCCCATACAGCTCAGCATCTTCTCACACCGCTTCATGTCCATCGCTGAGCAGATGGGCAGGTAAATGTGGCAAAATTTTTAATTATTAAAAAATTGACGACAGTGGCTTCGATTTCGTTTGATTATCGGTTTTCCAAGAGAATTTTAGCACACTTGATGCCCTACACTACGAGTCATAGTGTCGTAAATTTCATGATGAGGTTTGGACCTTAAGCCAGATCCTGGATCCTGGTCCAGACTGTCCAGAGCGGGTTGCACCACGGTATTTACGAGCAGGTGAGGATATTCACCACGTTTCGATGTATATTTATTTTGAGTTTTCAAATCATTTTACTTTTAATAATCTTTTTCGCAGAGTACTGCAAAGAACCTCAATCTCCGTGAACATCAAGGAGCGGCTGGACTTCTCATGCGCGCTGTTCGGGCCGGACGGCGGGCTGGTCTCCAACGCACCCCATATACCAGTGCACCTGGGCGCCATGCAGGAGACCGTGCAGTACCAGGTACGACCAGTACAGGGAACATCGAGGAGCTGTTCGGGCCGGACGGCGGGCTGGTCTCCAACGCACCCCATATACCAGTGCACCTGGGCGCCATGCAGGAGACCGTGCAGTACCAGGTACGACCAGTACAGGGAACATCGAGGAGCTGTTCGGGCCGGACGGCGGGCTGGTCTCCAACGCACCCCATATACCAGTGCACCTGGGCGCCATGCAGGAGACCGTGCAGTACCAGGTACGACCAGTACAGGGAACATCGAGGAGCTGTTCGGGCCGGACGGCGGGCTGGTCTCCAACGCGCCCCACATACCCGTGCACCTGGGCGCCATGCAGGAGACAGTGCAGTACCAGGTACGACCAGTACAGGGAACATAGAGGTGTTTGGGCCGGACGGCGGGCTGGTCTCCAACGCGCCCCACATACCCATGCACCTGGGCGCCAGGCAGGAGACCGTGCTTTACCAGGTACGACTAGTACAGGGAACATCGAGGAGCTGTTCGGGCCGGACGGCGGGCTGGTCTCCAACGCGCCCCACATACCCGTGCATCTGGGCACCATGCGAGACCGTACAGTACCAGGTACGACCAGTACAGGGAACATCGAGGAGCTGTTCGGGCCGGACGGCGGGCTGGTCTCCAACGCGCCCCACATACCCGTGCACCTGGGCGCCATGCAGGAGACCGTGCAGTACCAGGTATGTCATTCAGATGTCTAAACCTATTATGCTAAAATCAAATGTACCTACTTACAAACTTAAGATCATGTGGGGTAAGACTGGTAAGAGAAACATACTTTATTTTGTTCGGGGCAAGAGAAACAGTATGAGGATTACCTACAAGTGTTTCTTTTGTCCCAGTGTTCCTGCATTTAACCTTATGTTCTTTATTAGTTAGGCTTTGTTAATACTAGCGCAATTTCGGTTTGTTTAGATGAAAGTCCGCGGTGATTCCTTGAAGCCGGGCGACGTGCTGCTCGCCAACCATCCCAAGGCAGGCGGTTCCCATCTACCCGACCTTACCGTCATTACTCCGGTTTTCCACAAGTGAGTGTTAGAGCCACCCCACACTAGCGTCTTTAGCGTCGGCGTTTAGTAAACTCTATGGCTGCTGCTCGACGCAACGTTGGCGCAACTGCGCAGCGACACCATTTTCTATAGCGCTTACGAGACACCGACGCTCAAAAGACACTAGTGTAGGGTCTCTTTTAAGGATCGACCACACCAGAACTTGACGCATACACTTTGTTGATTAAGTTATTGTAGATAAAAATCGAAGCCAATAATTTGCATCAATATTATAAGCCCTCTATGTCTAAGATCTACCAAAGAAACAATTCCTCACTCACCCCTTATTCACAGCGGTCGTGGCCGTCCGATATTCTTCGTGGCGTCCCGCGGACACCACGCCGACATCGGCGGACTCACCCCGGGCTCCATGCCGCCCCACTCAGTGTCTCTTAAACAAGAGGGGGCTGCTTTCAAGTCATTTCTGCTGGTGGATGGAGGAAAATTCAACGAGAAAGAGCTCACAGCAGGTTAGGTCTTATTGCTGTAACGTTAGAATCTAAATTTTCTGTGCATTGGTGGCATCACGCCAGGTTCTATGCCGCCTCACTCCGTGTCTCTAAGGCCAGGATTACACTCGTAAGTTTTACTTACGTAAGTAGGGACACAGCTATACTACAGAATGAGATATGAATATCGTTATCTCATTCTAGCAAATAGCTTTGTCCCTACTTTAAGTAAAACTTACGAGTGTAATCCTGGCCTTAAACAAGAAGGCGCTGCTTGAAGCAGGAAAATTCAACGAAAAGGAGCTCACGGCAGACTGGACGTTATTGCTGTAAAATTAAGGTCAAGTATACATTTTGGCGTAATCTAGTGGGACTTTTAAGTCATATTTTGGTCTATGACAAATGGAGGGATATACATCTGGGAAAATATTTCATCTCTTTTATTCATACGAGATTAGCACAAGATATTCCTTTGTTCCAAATAATTCCTTTTCTTGCCGTATGGTAGACAGCCCAAGGTTTTAAAATCACAATGTTTTAGAGCTGATGAAGCCCGGCGAGGAGGAAGGCTGTTCGGGCACGCGGAACCTGGCCGACAACCTGTCCGACCTGAAGGCGCAAGTCGCCGCCAACCAGCGGGTAACTTATTTATTTAATTATCCCTTCAAGGTTTATATGGAGTTAAGTAGCTGACAAAATACGGTACGTCGTTGGTCTTGTAATTACTTTCGAAACAACACAAACTTAACAACAAACACAATTAAACACCCCCTCGTATAGCCCCATGTAACTGGATTATATCATTATAATCAACCGTTAACAAGTGGTATCCTAGTTATCGCATTTACGCATCGTGTTCGTCTATCTATAATGAAACTGTGATGTAGGATATCGGTTTCTAGACATTTTTAAGTGAATCAGTAGCAACGACTTTAAAGTGTAATAAAAAATATCTTGTACTAATGAATTTCGCTTACCCAGGGTATCCAGCTAGTAGGCGAGCTGATAGGCCACTACGGGCTGGACGTGGTGCAGGCGTACATGGCGCACATACAGAAGAACGCAGAGATCGCCGTCCGGGACATGCTCAAGGTAATTTGGAGTTTATTGCTGTAGTTTTAGAGTTGAAACTTTACTACTGCCACTTTTTTAATATGCATTATTCGCAAATCTCTCATTATTGTGGCGTAAAATCCTGATTATGTCGCTCGCTATTAAGTTTAGTTACAGTTAGGTACATCTAATTCAGTTGACCGACCAAATACGTCAATGTAATGAAATGCATGCGAGTTCTCGCACCGTCTAAATGATCCCTTACACTATAATGTTGATAGAAAGGTTTGCGTCGCTAATTATTATCTAGACTATCTAGAGAACTTCGTACAGCCAAAAAAGGTTCATAATTTCACTATCCCAAGGGCTACGTTCGCAATCTGGTTTAACCCAGGAATAATAGATGTCCAACGTCCACGCAAACTAAGCATTCGGGAGCCGACTATAATTGAAGGTCAGGATAAAACTACAAATTGTCGTTTCAGGAAATAGCAAGCAAGACATACGCAAGTACAGGATCAACCGTGTTGAAAGCGGTAGAGTACCTGGACAACGGTACACCAATAGCCCTCAGCGTTACCATAGACAAGGACACGGGCACGGCGCTCTGCGATTTTACGTGAGTCCAGCGTATGAAACCTAATACAACGCAAGGAACTTTAAATCCATGCACACGCATCAGCACACGTATCACGTATCATGGCGTCATTCCAGGCAGATGAGCGAAGGCCGAATGTTATGACCGCGCGATTTGTGGATTGCTAATAAGTGGAATTAGAAAAGGAGTTCCGCTTGTAATATTAGTTGTAGTTTATTATGCAACACGGCCCCGATTGTATGTTGCAGGGGCACGGGCGTGGAAGTATGGGGAAACCTGAATTCGCCGCGCGCTATCACGCTTTCAGCGCTCATCTACTGTCTGCGTTGCATGGTGGGACACGACGTGCCGCTCAACCAAGTACGCTTTGAATAATATTAATGTATCATTAAAACCTGATTAGTAGTATACTGAAAGTAGGGATTTTGCTAAGAGGAAATATTGTTAATATAATTTAAAAAAAACTTTTATAAAAAAAAAGATAAACCGACTTCAAAAAGGATGAAATAAAATATTATCCTTTTTAGGGTTCCGTGTTTAAGTATATGCGTTACCAACTGATATTTTTGAAGTCGGTGCCAAGCCAAATTTTAAACCATATATTCATAATGATTTTGGTGCAATTCGATAAAGATACATAGATATAGAAGTGTCCTACGAGGGCGATCTCGTTGCGAACGCGAACGCCTTGGGCCGGCCGCGCTGTGCCGCGTCGCTTCGCTTCGCGTTCGCGAGTGTTCGCCTATGTAAGACGCAGCGTACACGACGACAATAAACGAACTTTCTGTACACCTCAGAATAGAACACACGGTTGAACCTTCTTGGCGCAGTTCGTACCATGCTTGTCGGCACGTTAGTGTAAATCTAATACGTTTTGTCGTCGTATTTTTTTAAAGAGCATTTCTTACTAATTCTTGAACAGTCATAGCACGCAAGTGTGGGATTGGGACTGTCGCTTATCCAGAGGACTACATTTCAAAATATAAAACAATTCAAGGAACCTTCATGCAAAATTTCAGCTAAAGCGGTTCAGTTGTTTAGCCATGAAAAGGTAACCTTACGACATAATTGCTTTCACGTTTATAATACTTGTACAGTTGTAATGGGATTTATAGACATAAAGCTGATTATTTTTGACTGGTATTGTTACTACTTGGAGTACTTGGCTTGGCACCGACTTCAAAAATATCAGTTGGTAACGCATATACTTAAACACGGAACCCTAAAAAGGATAATATTTTATTTCATCCTTTTTGAAGTCGGTTTATCTTTTTTTTATAAAAGTTTTTATTTTTCAATTTTTAGTTTTAAAACATTGTTAAGAGCGTGACGCATGAATGAAAAACATAATGATGTTTAACTGTAAATTCGTAAACTTTATTAAATAATCAGAATTTTCCTCGAGTCCGTCTGGGAAATCATTCCTGTCACTAAATCCATTCTCCGCCCCGCCACTGACCCAATCCCTCAAACCCGGTGATCACTCAACCTCACAGCACATCAACCCCTGATCACTGAACCCCTCGACCCTAAACCACCAACCCTTCAACCGCCATTCCCCGACCCCTAACCCCAGACCCCTTAACTTCTAACCCTAACCCCCGATCCCTTAACTCCCAACCCCACAGTCCCCGACCCATCAACTCACCTCCCCTCAACCCCCAACCTCAAACCCCCCAAACACTAATACCCTCTACCTTCACCTCTCAGTCTCTTTGGTTGTTTCCAACACTACCTACATCAAAAATCATAATACACATACGAGGGAAGTTATCAGTAGCCTTACCACGAGTTTGACATTGATATATTCGCTATCGTGTGCGTAACTTACTGTTTATGCATCTCGCTCGTACTAGCATATTAGTGTACAAAGTAAGTTACGAAGAATATTTAGTGTCAAACTCGTGGTTAGGCTACAGTTGCACTACATCAAATTGGTGGTTTTGGGGAGGAAATGCTTGAGTTACTTTAGAAAACACCGAAATTACCACACACGTGCCTTTAAAAATTGAGGAGTTCCCTCAATTCCTCACGGATTCCATCATCAGATCAAAACCAAAAATATTACGAAAACACCTTGGAGAGGTAACTTCTTTCAAACAGAAAAAGAATAACTCAAATCGGATCATGGGTGCCGGAGTAATCGCTGAAATCATTATCATCAAAACAATCATCATCATCAGCTCCACTTCATCAAATTGGTGGTTTTCGAGAAAAAATGCTCAATTTGCTTAAGAAAACGACCAAATCACCATACGTGCCTTTAAAAATTGAGGAGTTCCCTCAATTCCTCATGGATCCCATCATCAGAACAGCACCAGATTAATGTGGGACCACCTTGGAGGTAGTTCCTTTCAAACAAAAAAAAAATTGTTCAAGTCGGACCACGGGTCTCGGAGTATTCGCTGAACATCCTACAATAAAAAAATCATCATCACTATCTTCAAAACAATCATCATCATCAGGTGCAATTCATCAAATTGGTCGTTTTCGAGAGAAAATGCTAAAGTTGCTTATGAAAACGCCCAAATCACCATACATGTGCCTTTAAAAATTGAGGAGTTCCCTCAATTCCTCAGGGATCCCATCATCAGATCAGAACCAGATTAATATGGGACCAACTTGGAAGTAGCTCCTTTCGAACAAAAAAAGAATTACTCAAATCGGACCACGGGTCTCGGAATAATCGGTGAACATACATAAAAAAAAAAAAAAAAAAAAAAAAAACATAGCCACAACCGAATACAGAACCTCCTCCTTCTATGAAATTGAAGTCGGTTAAAAAAATAGCATCACGGACTGCCAATATCAGTAGGTACAGTCCGATTAATACTGAACTCTATCGCGTAACTAAATCTTGTCGATTTGCAACTGTCATGGTACAGGGAAGTTAAACCTAACGTTGTTCACAGGGTTGCCTGAACCCGGTGCAGGTGGTGATTCCACCGGGCTCAATCCTGGACCCGTCGGAGGGCGCGGCGGTGGTAGGGGGCAACGTGCTCACCTCGCAGCGTATCGTCGACGTCGTGCTCAAGGCGTTCCAGGTATGACACCAGCCATATCAGGCTGACTGGACCCAGTGTGGACCCGCCAAGCTCGATTCTGGACCTCGATTATTGTCTTATAGTGTGCGTGACATCTCTGTAACTTATAGTGAGAATCGCGTGGAAGTGAACGATGACAGGAAGAAGAATCCCAAGTAAACGCGACTGTTATAGTAGTATCTAACGTGTTACAGGTGTGTGCCGCGTCTCAGGGCTGCATGAATAACCTGACGCTGGGCGAGGACGACTGGGGCTACTACGAGACCGTGGCGGGAGGCAGTGGGGCAGTAAGTTGTATATGCCTTTAATTAATCGTATTTTTTGAAGCAATATACGTTCATGAATTTATTCTTACTACAATCCAAGATGGATTGTAACAATTTACGTCCAACTTGGATAAGATATTTCTAGTCTAACTGTTACTGAGCTCATGTAGAAATTGCATGTTTGACATCGTCTTATAAACGCATGCGCAATTGTGGTGAACAAACTATGATTTGTGACGACGTCAACAGTTTACAATTTGGTGCCCGAAACCAGGATATCCAACTCGTATTTACAGCCTCGATACTAATTATATCGAAGTTACAGATGTACATTGTACTCATGCCAATTTTTGTATGAAATGTGTACGGTCTATCGTAGTTTTCCGTTATGTACCTATATATTATTAGTGATTCAATTCAATTCAATTCAATTCAATATCTTTATTTCGAATAAAAATCCATGTTATTGTTAGTACAAGGCACAGCAAAACTTATAAATCTATGTTAGTGATAAAAATAAAATAAAAACAAACAAAAAAAACATATAAGCTACTTAAATTAAAAACGGCGTGGTGCGGCCTGCGGCGGCGCGTGCAGCCGCACCCAGCGCGCGCACAAAGGCGAGTCCCAGCGCTGCGCCAGCACGTTTAGAATACTGTTTGGGCTGTGGCGAAGACGGTTGATTAATGACGCACACCGTTTTCTAACTATTGCGTCGGAACTATCAGTGTGCGCCTCGGCAAACATAGTTGACGCGCTGCAGTAACGCGGCAGCCCAAACAGCACTCTAAACGCGTTATTGTATTGCACGCGCAGGGCGTTGTATGCCCGCTGCGTAAAACTGACCCACAGATTGCAGGTGTAGAATGTTGACAGTATGCTTTAAAAAGCGTTAGCTTCACTTCATTACTACGAGCAAATCTGCGGGCCAGCATGTTACTACGAACACACAACGCCCTACGCTCCCTCTCTATATCATCATTATCTGACATATTTTCTGTTACCCAGTGGCCAAGGTACTTGATGCGTAGCCTGCTTTCAATTTGTTGCCTGATAGTATTATAATTGATTTGTTGTTCTTGTTCAGGGTCCAGGTTGGCACGGATCAGGCGGCGTCCACACGCACATGACCAACACGCGCATCACGGACGTGGAGATCGTGGAGCGGCGCTACCCCATGCTCGTGGCAGAGTTCTCACTGCGACCCCACACGGGCGGCCGAGGTACCAAATTATACTTGTTACCTATCTCTAAATTCCAAATAAAATATGTAATAATACTAATCGAACAAAGTTAAAAATCTACCAATTCCTTGCTACACTTTTACTTTTGTTCTCACCAAGGCGATTGGTGCTAGCATTGATTTTATTTGTCAAACAAACTGTTGTGCTACACGCGGCGTTTGTTTTCTTTTCTGATCTGACTTATACGTTTAATACGTGGCTATTTGCAGGACGCTGGCGCGGCGGTGACGGCACTCGTCGCGCGCTGGTGTTCCGGCGCCCTGTGCGTCTCTCCGTGCTCACCGAGCGCCGCGCCTTCCAGCCTTACGGCATGAACGGTAATCTCTTATAACTAGATTTCATATACACACTTTCGGTCAGTTCCAGACAAATTTTAAATGCTAACTCATACTTTTCCATCCATCTACACATACGTGTATTTATTGAGCATTCCCAAGTAACTCTTTATTTTTTCTACCTTTATAGGGAGTATGCGTGACCTGTATTTGACAAAGTAGGAATGCCCTGTTTATTAGCGTGAAGTGTCCAATTATGAGGCCACAAGATTGCAGACCCTGTAACGCGAGCATTTTCTATAGGGACCGTGCACGTTGAAGGGTCTGCCATCTTGAGGCCTGAATCGGAAACATAAACTGTGTGAGTGTTAGGCCCTAATCTTGTTGTCTTGAGATCTATCGTAGGGGTGTGGACTGTATAGGGTGCGGCATAGGCGGCAAGGATGGAGTAAAACAACTGGAGCTCTTCTTAAATCAGATGCAGGAGGGTCGAGGTCGGAGAGGTCTTCTTTTCTTCTTTTGGAGAGGTGTTTCTTGCTCGGCTGCTCGATTCGTAATGGCTTCCTATGGCCGGCGCACCGCCTTTTATTCCCTCCATATTTAAAGACCTCGTCCCCCGCGCCGCGCCGGCGCGGGCGTCTGCGCTTCGCGCATGCGCAGACCTCTCTTTCCTCGACTCTCCTACGTTTCTCTTTATTTATTAAAGTTATATATTAACAAATTACATGTTTTATTTATTTATCCTACCTATCTTATTAGATTCTATTCTATTATCACAATTTCTTATTAGAATAAGGTTGCGTATACTTTTGCCCTATTTTCTTATACAGATCTACGTAATGAAACACAATGAGGAAAATTCTTTATTTGTTATAAGCCTATCTTAATTAAATTATATTGCAATCCTAACTTTACCTAATTGGAATTCTCTTATTGGATTCCTTTAAGAGGTACAAAGTATGCTACTCATACTTTGTCCTGTTATAAAAACATACTAAATACCATTTATTTCTATACGTGACGCGACTTAAAATTATTACATGTTAAAATGACTCTAAGTTACAAAATACTATGCGCGTCGTGTACATTTCTCCCGCCGTCGCCTTGCGATCCCACTGGTAGCACGACGATCTTCTTTGTTGGCCGCCTCAGCACGTGTCCTCTGCTGGTGGTGACGTCCACGACTCGTACCACGCCGTCCTTGCCCGGATACGTCTGCTTCACTATTCCACGTGGCCATATGTTGCGGGGGAGGTTGGAGTCGCATATTATTACGACATCGCCGACGGCCGGGGTGACTCCTGCGCCGTGGGGCTCCCGCCGGTGTTGTAGTAGCGGCGCGTACTCGCGAACCCAGCGCTGCCAGAAGGTGTCGGCCAGCTGCTGGGCGCGCCTCCAGTGTTGTCGCGCGTTCATGTCGCTCTCTTCGAAGGTGCCGGGAGCCGGGGTGTAGCAGTCCGGCCCGAGCAGGATCATGTTTGGAGTCAGTGCCGGCGGGTCTTCTGGATTCACCGCTACGTAGGTTATGGGCCTCGAGTTGACCGTCGCCTCCGCCTCCGCCAGTAGGGTTTGTAGAGTCTCGTCGCTCGGGTATTTTTCATGTAGGGTGGCCTTCATAGCTTCTTTCACCGTGCGCACCATACGTTCCCACACGCCCGCCATGAAGGGTGCGGCGGGGGGTAGGAAACGCCAGTTTATGCGGCGCGCGTGGGCGGCGTCTCTCATGGCTTCCGTCAACTCGCGGTTGGCTCCTCTGAAGGCGGTCCCGTTGTCACTCCACAGCTCTGTAGGGCACCCGCGCCGGGCAATGAAACGGCGTAGTGCGTTGATGGCCGAGTCCGTGCTTAGTGAGGCTACCATTTCTAGGTGTACGGCCCTCGACGTCATACATGTGAACAGCGCGACGTACCTTTTTTCTCTGTGACGTCCCACTGTGACTTCTTGCGGCCCGTAGTAGTCTAGACCCGTGTAGGTAAAGGGCCTCACATGATGCGCCAGGCGTGCCGCCGGTAGGTCACCAGTGGCCGGGGCCGCGGGCTTCGCACGACGTAGTCGACATCTCGGACACTGAGCGATCACTTGTTTCACTGTCGGCCTTATTTTCACTATGTGCACTCGCTGTCGCAACTCGTTCACCACTATTTCCGTACCGCCATGATGTAATTGTTCATGCACATGAGAAACATACAATTTCGTGTAGTGATGCTTCCCATATAGCACTACTGGTTGCACTGTCTCTTCTTGTATGTTGCCGGCCGCCGCTATTCTTCCCCGTAGTCGTATGATACAGTCCTCGTCCATATAAACACTCAGCTTGGCCAGTCGGTCGTCCTTGTCGGGCGTACGGCCGCTCGCTATTCGCCTTCTCTCTTTCTCGTAGCTATCTTCTTGTGAGGCGCGTATTAGTAACTTTTCGGCGGCGTTTAGGTATTTGGCTTCTAGCGTTAAGTATTTCTTCTCTTCTTGGGGTTGGGTAGCTGCACTCTTGGCGGGCACGCGCGTGTGTTGCGTGCGTTTGTTCCATGCGCCGTCTTGTTCCGCGTTCGCTCGTGTCCGCCTGCGCTTCGCCGCCGCGATAAGTTGTGTCGCGGGCGGGGCGGGCGCGCGGGGTTGAGGGCGCACTAGGTCGATGAACTGTAGCACGCGCGCGGTCGCTCGCAGCAGCCGCATCCATTTTGAGAAGCGTTCGATCTCGGGTATAGCTGCGTGTTTATCTTGCGTAGGGACGGCGATCGCAGCGCACGTCTCTTTTTCTTCGCCGGTCGCGGGAACTTCGACCTTATTCTCGTGGGGCCAAGTCTCTTTTTGTTCATAGAGAAAGGGCGGGCCGGTGAACCATCTATGTTGCGAGTCGAAATCTGCCGGGGTGGCGCGGGTCGCGTCGTCGGCCACGTTGTGTGCTGTCGGTACCCATCTCCACTCGTTTTTCTTAGTGCAGTCTTCTATTTCGGCGAGTCTGTGTGCCACGAACGTCTTGAATGTGCGGGGCTCGGCGCGTATCCATGCCAGTGCCGTGCGAGAGTCACTCCAATATGTTTTCGAAGTGATTTCGAAATTGTGTTCTTCGACGACTGTTTTTGCTAGCCGTACGCCTAGGACGGCCGCCTGTAGCTCCAATCTAGGAATGGAGACCGGTTTCCTGGGTGTGACTCGACTTTTTGCGGCGGCTAGGGCTATCTTGACTGAGCCGTCGGCTCGCGTCATTCTCCAATACACTGCGGCGGCGTAGGCTTCTTCACTGGCGTCGACGAAAGTATGCAGCTCGTGTGTGGCGGCGGGCGTAGTGTCGTAGCACCTAGGTATTTTTAGGGTACCTAGGTCTCGAAGTTGTCGTAGCCATTCGCTCCAGCGTTCGTGTAGCTGCTCTGGTATCGCTTCGTCCCAGCCTGTGCTATGTTGCCACGTGTCTTGCATGATTCGCTTGGCCGGCGTAGTGATTGGTGATATGAGGCCGAGCGGGTCGAAAATTGACATAATGACGCTGAGTGCTTCTCTCTTCGTCGGAGGCCGCAGGTCGTTGATTACTTCGGGCTGCGCTCTTCTTGTATTGAGGCGAAAGCGGATACTGTCCTCATTTGTGTTCCATAGCAGGCCGAGCGTTTTTTCTATCTCGCTCCCGCCGATAGGGACAGTATTTCCCTCTCGCTCTTCGCTGCCGACGACGTTACTTATTGCTTCTTTTTCGTTCGTGGCCCATCCTCGCAACTGGAACCCGGCTTTTTTGTGCACATAGTCGACGTCTCTTGTTACTTGTCTTGCCTCTTCTATTGTGTCGAAACTTTGTAGATAGTCGTCCATGTAGTGATTTCGCTCTATCGCTCGCGCGGCTTGCGGGTACTGTGTCGCGTGTTCTTGTGCATTCCTATTTTTTATGTATAGGGCGGTGCACGGTGATGATGACGCGCCGAATATGACGGAAGTCATGCGGTACTCTTCTGGCTCTCCCTCGCGGCGATCGCCCCTCCATAGGAAGCGGAGGGCGTCCCGGTCTTCTTCTCTTATTTTTATCTGCATGAACATTTCTTTCAGGTCGGCTGAGACTGCGATGCTATGTTGTCGAAACTTCATGATGACGCCGGGTAGCGATTGTAGGAAATCTGGGCCCGTATGTAGCATGTCGTTGAGGCTGCGACCGTGTGATGTGGCCGCAGCATCGTGGACCAGTCTAATCTTCGGCTTCTCTGGATTGCAGACTGCGAAGTGAGGTAAGTACCACGTTCTGTCACTCGGGGGCGTTGTCGCGCGCTCGGCGTAGTTTGAGGTAAGTAGGTTGTTGACGCGTTCGTTATATTGTTGCTTTAGGCTTGCGTCACGATCCAGCTTCCTCTCGAGCGTGTGCAGCCGCTTGAGTGCGTCGGTGCGATTGTTAGGTATCTTCTCTGTTTCGTTGCGCCACAGTAGCCCCGTCTCGAACCGGCCATTGGGTAGGCGGCGGCTCTTTTCTTCTAGTATGCGTAGAGCTTGTTGTTCGGGATCACTACGGGGTCGCCTCGGCTCGATTGATAGAGACTCGAGGGCGAAATAATTCTTCATGGTTTCTTCTATGTTCTCGGTCGGCCCGGTACGAGTGAGATGTGCGCAGCAGTAGGCGATCGGCTTCGCCTTTGTGGTGCGACAGCCGTGAAGTACCCATCCTAGTAGGGTTCTCGACGCGACGAGTTGTCCGCGCCGGCCTTTTCTTATTTCTCGTGACACGATCAGGTCCCAGTTGTCCTGGCCGATGAGTATTTGTGGGGTTGCACCGCGGTAGGTTAACTTGTGCTTGATACCCCGGAGGTGCGCGCAGCCGTCTATTTCTTCCATGCCGATCGACTGTGTGGTGAAGCCGAGGCTGCCGACGGTGTGCGCGTTCGTTATGCGTTGTTCTTGGCTGTCGTGCTTATTCTTGATGAAGACCTCGACCCTCCTGCTCTGATTGTGCTCCATCTCTTTCCCGCCTACGCCTTGCACCCACATTGGTTCAGTGGGACCGTCTAGCCCGAGTGCGTCCGCCAGTGCTGAGTCGATGATTGTCACCGTGCTGCCTTCATCTAATAGGGCGAACGTGTCTAGTGTCGCTCGCGGGCCGCGCAGTGTTACTGGCACTATCTTCAGGTAGGCGCGGCTCGTTCGTGGTTGTGCGCAGGCGACTGTGTTCACTGCCGAGGCCACTATTTCTTCCGGTTTATGTTGTTGTGGTGGCTCGACTTGCGCAGCGGCGACTGATTGCGGCGTCTTCTCGTGATGTAGTAGGCGATGATGTCTCATGGGGCAGCCCAGGTGGCCGCAGGGCTTCGCACGACACGCGAAGCGGCGATGCTTGCTAGCGAGGCATCGGTAGCAAATGTTGTGTTTCTTCGCTACTTCCCAGCGCTCGTTCGTGTCAATTTTGATGAATTGCGGGCACGACGGCAGTTGGTGAGTAGCGTGTTCGCATAGTGGGCACGCTTGCTTCTCTTCTCTTGGCTTCTTAGTGTCGGCGGTAGCGGCGTACGTTCGCTCGGGCTTCTTTCTTGCGGTCCTCACTTCTTTGTTCTCCGTCGTATTTTCAGGCGGAGCGTAAGGCGTGCACTTGTCGGCTTCGTTGTTTAGAAAGTCGGCAATCTTCTTAAGCTCGGGCGTATCTTCTCTCGTGGCCGCGTAGTCGTACCACTTGCTTCGGAGTATAGGCGTGAGTTTATCGACCATCGACCGCAGTAGCTCTGGATTGTAGAGGTACTGAGGCTTCTTCAATATCTCGATAGTCGTGACAGTGTTTGCGATCTTGCTGGCGAATATGCACAGGTCGCGCGGGCTGTCGGTGAGTCGCGGCAGTCCCTTCATCTTCTCCAGTTCGTTGACGAGTAATGCGTCTGGCCTTCCGTATCTTCTTTCTAGTGCTTTAATGATGTCCTCGGGGTGCGGCCGGCTGATGAGGAGGGCGCTTACGGCTTCCAAGGCTACTCCCTTGAGGCTTTTTCTTATACGGGCGACGTTTTCACTTGCGGCGAAACTGGGGGCGGACTCGTTGTACGCGGCTTTAAATTGTAGCCACTCGTTGCATAGGCCACTGAATGTCGGCAGGTCTGGTATGTATTTTCTGTAGGACTTGCCGGCTTGGATGGCTTCTGTTAGGGCGGCGGTCAGCGATGACACGTCCATGGCGTGGGCGGCTCGAGGGGCCTCCGGCCGCGCGTGTTTTCTAGTGGCGCGCGGGGCCGGCACGTGTGCTTCTTCATGGGCGGGCTCTTCTTCAATCGCTGTTGGTTGTTCTGGGCGGCGGTTGAACCAATCGGCAATGCGTTGTGGAGCAAGGTCCTCTTCCTCTTCAGACTCTTCTCTTGACGAGGCGAGGTCGAGTCTTTGTTGTCTGATTCTTGCTAGTTCTGTTTCGGCTTGTACGCGCTTCAGCTCCAGCTCGGCTAACTTCTCCTTGGCCTCTAACTCCGCGAGGAGTCTCTTGCTGGAGGCCTTGGATCGGTGTGACCGAGCGGGCTTAGCGGGAACTGGCGGCGGTGGCATTAACTCGACGGAATCTCGCCCGACGAGTGTGGCGACGGTGCTAACTGCAGGCGTTGCTCTGATTCCCGACGTGTCGGCTGGGCCCCCATTCGTGCTGGTGCCGGCGATGCTGGCTTCTGTTGCAGCGCGCGTTCTTGTGGTGGTGCCCGTGCCTGACGTCTCGCCCGTGCCCGACGTCTCGCCTGTGCCTGACGTCTCGCCTGTGCGTGACGTATCGCCTGTTCGTGACGTCTCGCCTGTGCCTGACGTCTCTCCTGTACCAGATGTATCGCCGGTCTGGTCCGTGGCCTGCGTTTCATCTGACGAATTTTCTTCTCTGCCGTGGTTGCTTCTTGTTACTGCCATCTTGCTATTTTTCTTGCTTCAGAGATCCGGCTTCGACGAGGACCAAACAATGTGAGTGTTAGGCCCTAATCTTGTTGTCTTGAGATCTATCGTAGGGGTGTGGACTGTATAGGGTGCGGCATAGGCGGCAAGGATGGAGTAAAACAACTGGAGCTCTTCTTAAATCAGATGCAGGAGGGTCGAGGTCGGAGAGGTCTTCTTTTCTTCTTTTGGAGAGGTGTTTCTTGCTCGGCTGCTCGATTCGTAATGGCTTCCTATGGCCGGCGCACCGCCTTTTATTCCCTCCATATTTAAAGACCTCGTCCCCCGCGCCGCGCCGGCGCGGGCGTCTGCGCTTCGCGCATGCGCAGACCTCTCTTTCCTCGACTCTCCTACGTTTCTCTTTATTTATTAAAGTTATATATTAACAAATTACATGTTTTATTTATTTATCCTACCTATCTTATTAGATTCTATTCTATTATCACAATTTCTTATTAGAATAAGGTTGCGTATACTTTTGCCCTATTTTCTTATACAGATCTACGTAATGAAACACAATGAGGAAAATTCTTTATTTGTTATAAGCCTATCTTAATTAAATTATATTGCAATCCTAACTTTACCTAATTGGAATTCTCTTATTGGATTCCTTTAAGAGGTACAAAGTATGCTACTCATACTTTGTCCTGTTATAAAAACATACTAAATACCATTTATTTCTATACGTGACGCGACTTAAAATTATTACATGTTAAAATGACTCTAAGTTACAAAATACTATGCGCGTCGTGTACAAACTGTACATTGACACTTCACGCCAAAGCAGGTGCTTCCCTCTACAGTTCACGTACATTTTCTTGTGCATTGTAAGTTCTGCCATCTTGTGGGATACATTGTGAGCTTAAACTTGATATTTACATTTCGCATATTATGTACTGTATTCTCTGTTTTTAGGGTTACGTACCCAAAGGGTAAAAACGGGACCCTATTACTAAGACTCCACTGTCCGTCCGTCTGTCGCCAAGCTGTATCTCATGAACCGTGATAGCTAGACAGTTGAAATTTTCACAGATGATGTATTTCCGTTGCCGCTATAATAACAAATACTAAAAAGTACGGAACCCTCGGTGGGCGTCCGACTCGAACTTGGCCGGTTTTTTTTACGTATATAATTGCAGGCGGCGAACCGGGTGAGAGAGGCTTGAATTTGCTGCAGCGTGTGGACGGGCGGGTCATCAACCTTGGAGGGAAAGCTTCCGTCGAAGCGTACCCAGGGGTAATGTTCACTTTAATTTTATATATGAGCCATTTTAGGGCAAAAAGTACCACTGCATCAGTATAATAATAAAGCCTCATACTGCCTCATTTGTCAAAAACATAGTGCTGTAATTAAGGGGCTATTCCCCGTTTCAGAAAATCAAAGGTTATTTAACAACATGAATTTTGTATTCTGGGCGTTTTTGAGTTGTTCGGTATGACCTGGGCCCTACATCAAAATACTTACAATTACAATTTACAAGATTGTAAATTTAACACGTTTGTGTACCAGAAAATATAATAAGCGACAAATTCGTATTATTTATTTTTAACAAATGTGTAAATTGTAGGAATAAATCTACATTTGACATAAGCACCATGTTTTAGTGTGATTTTTTGTAGATTGTAAACTTCTATATCTGACTAAAAGTTTGATTGCCATCTTTATATTATAAACAAATCCGCACATTTCTGACCTTTACCTATATTTCAGGATAAGTATATAATGAACTCTCCTGCCGGCGGCGGCTACGGGCAGCCTTCGGATTCGCCTCCCGACGACTCCTGCGCCGAACGACGCAGCGGCTTTCTCGAGCGCGGCAGCGTTTACGAGTATAGGAGCGCACAGGAATCTGTCTAAAGGGTTTATTACACTTTGCTAAATTTAGTGACTAACAAGAGGGACGCCGCTGTACGTGAGACGCGATAAGAGATACATCCTATTGTTTCTCACGTATATCGTCGTCCCTCTTGTTAGTCACTAAATTAGGATAGTGTAATAAGCTCGTAAAATTTCACAATTGCGAAATTGTCCACTTGTATTGTAAAAATCTCGCAAAGTTTTCACAATATCGTATGGGAAAAGAAATTCCCCCTTTCCGAAATGTACTTCTCTTATTTCTCATGAAGTTTTCCATACAATTTAAAGAACATGTTCAACGTTTTAGAAACATAAACGTCGATCTATTTTAATTCAAGATGTTATACAGTTATTCTATATTTTTATATAATTGTTATTAGCTTTTTGAAAGCGAATATGAATAAAGTATAGAAACTAACTCCGTGTTTTTTAGGGTTCCGTACCCAAAGGGTAAACACGGGACCCTATTACTAATTTCTACAAGTTTTTATGTATCATTGTTATTTTAGTAATAGGTAATATAAGTATAATGCTTTTGTAATGTTAATCGTGTAATATTTTAAATAATATTAAATAATGAAGTACAATAAAATCAAAATATGCATTTAATATAAATATTCATATAATGTCAAAGATTTAATTTGTTATCACTTTCAGTTTTAATAAAGTTTTATTCCTATGTTTATACATTTTATACAAAGTTTTGTTAATGTTATTTTATATGTTTTTAGTCAATAAACAGATTATAACAAAGTTTTTGTGCTATCTTATTAAGCTAAATTTCTTAAAACCAGTTTTTGTTTATAATATTCAGACCACTCGGAATGAAATAGACCCTTTTTGTCTACCAGGGGTTCGGGGTCTCGCAACTTGTATAACATAGTACCACGTAGTACGTACCATAAATATGTTATATATCCTATTTCGTCTATTTAGTGTTCTTTCTACATCATTAATCGTGTCGCATTTTTCGAAGTATTTTTTAATTCCTTTTATCATAGAAAAATAAACTCATCCTACACTTAAAATTCGCCACAATTTTTTTTATGAGATACTTCAGCAGACACTAAAATGATCCTTTAGTCGATGTAGAATCTGCAAAATATGTAGAACCTCTTTTGGTGACATTTCAGGGTTAGCCACTAACTCGGGGATAACCGGTTAAATCCGGAGTTACCAGTACAATTTCAACCTTTGTTAACGGTTAACTCCGAGTTAGTGGCTAACCCTGGATGGTGCAAGTGGGCCTTAGATTGCGTATTTCCTCCTGAACCTCTTCTGACTATGTAGAGAAGGTGTAAAAACTTTTTAGATGATGTAAGACTTTCTTAGATGGTCTAAATCCTCTCTCAAATACTTAGAACCTCTTTAAAAAACGTATAATCTCTTTAGAAGATCCTTTAAATCATAGACATAGTATATACTAAGTAGTTATAGACGCGCCACCGAGCGACCGGGGGTAAGAGAAAGAATATACATATACAATTTGGGCAGCAAAGGATTTTTTAATACAGTTGCTCAAAAAGTGCTACTTTTCGTGGCTGTTTAGCGTGCGGAAAGTTGGTTTTCGCGAACTAGTGCTTTTTACTTTTCCAATTTTTTAAAATTTTTACTTGTTCCAATTCATGACTACTTATTGATGAGTGTTAATATTAGTTTCCTTTAAACGTCGTAATCAACATAAAAACCTACTGTTAATGTAAGAATACGAAAAATATGCATATTTCATATTTTATTACTTACCTCTTCATCATTATAAGTATTATAACACGTTTATTTTTTAATGTTGAAAAACCGTTCTTAATAAGTTGTCTGAATGGAACGGAACGCCTGTCAAAGAAGAGGCGTATTTTCTTACTGCAAGAATGTATTAAGTTTCCAAAGGCAACATTCGACATTGTTTTTATAAATATACGATACACAAATAATCGTAAATAACGATATTTAGGTAATAATAGTACAATGTTTTAATATTTACAATTGTTTCTAGAAAACTATAGAACATGCATTAGAAAAAAAAAACTTTCATTGAAGTGGGTTCAATAATAATAACAAAATCTATTCTAGTCGAATAAAAGCTAGAAAAACACTTCTTCATAATGTCAATGTCAATGATGTCACAGAATTAATAATATAAAAGTTTCGAATTCCGTTCCTTACTTGTTGCTTTTCTTATTTTTTCGCAACTGTATTAAAAAACGTCGTTCGATACACGTGCGGAAATGTCATTCTTCACTCGTCCCGAGTCTTCGTCGATATCTCGGTACTCGTGAAGTAATGACATACTTTCCGCACTAGCATCGAAATGTACTATTTCTCTTTCACTCTTATAAATTTCGGCATTTCGCCATCGCCTACCTATGATGCCACCCGGTCGGTTATAAGGACAAAGCATGACACTATTTTCTCTTTCCTCTTACAGGAATCGCAATAAGACTTTTCTCTATGAAAGAGTGTCAGGCCCTTGGTTTAAACAGTGTTGAGAGTAGATGTGTCTAGATGAGGTAGAACCTGTTCTGGTCTTGCGCGGGGTGCGCGACGGCGTCCGGTCAGGAGTGGTCGGGCGCGGCGGCCAGCGCCTCGCGGTTCTCGTAGGCCCAGAACCCGTGCAGCTCCAGCAAGATGGACACCGCCGTGTGACCGTGACCGCTGCCATCATAACAATTACATTTAGAGCCAGTTGCACCAACCATACTTAACAAACCGATCAACATCACTCAACCGAGTACTATGAAAATTCCTATTCAATAAAATTTAGCGAACGCTTTAACGGTGACAGACGGTTTGGTGCAACCGACCCTTAAACTTTCACGATTTCTACACATAATTAAATTGTAAAACCCTCTTTGTTTAATAGATTCTGTTCTAATACATGTCAAAATCAATACATAAAAACAACTTAAACAACTTATTTAAGTCGCGTAAGTTGTAAGATTTACCTAGGTAAGGTAGATTAGGTAAATTTTAAAACTTAAATACGCGATTAAGTCTCGTTTTACAATTTAATAGTAACAACAAGGTCCTATTAAATTACGTGATCTAGGAATTATACAGGGTGGCTAAAAAATAAGTGCATTCCCGTACTCCCGTAGCCAGAGAGGTTTGGGGATTATACTGAGCAAGTTTTACTATGGGAAATCGCGAACAAAAAAAATTACCCTCCCATAGAAAATGGACCAGCCAAATTTATTTTCGCGATTTCGTGGTTGGTCCCATAGTAAAAATAGCTCAGTATAATTCCAAAACCTCCTTGGCACTGGCAACGGTAATGCACTTATTTTTGAGCCACTGTGTATAAACAGCAATGGGAAATATGGAAAAATGACGAAAATCTAAGAGCGATGGTTACATCTCATGCAATGTTAGGCGATTATCAATTTGCGTCGCATAAGTAAATCACATCAGTTTGATAACCGCCCTAGGAATGACTGGAGTTACCACCTCGTTAAGTTGGCTAAGAACCCGGAACAAGCGTACTCGAAGGGCTATGCTCAGCAGTGGGCAACGATCAAACGCTGGAATGATATGAAAAGGATACAAACCTGCGGATGAGGTCTTGCAGGGTGATGCGCGAGGGGTGCTCGGGGCGGATCATGTCGAAGATCTCGTCCTTCACGTCCTCGAAGTTGACCGGCTCCGCGCCGTGCGCCACCATCTGCTCCTGGATGGCCTGCGCAGAGAATAGTTACCACTGTTATACCGTTTTTCCATCGAGACAGACTACTGACCTTATGTCTGAGTATTTACTACATGAGTTATGTAACATAACGTGGACGCTGCGTTATTTGTGGTGGGAGACTGGATTTTAAAACTTTGATAGTATCCAATAAATTTCCGGTTGAGTTTTTGGTTTCTGGTAATGTAAATGAGGTATCAATGAATTATATTATATGGCATTGCGGCGTCACAAATTGTTGTTTAACTTGGTCTATTAAATTCAATGAGTTAAAAACGTTTGTATTTTTCCAACACAAAAGGAAAAAAGACCTTGCTGACTAGTAGAATTGACTAGAGATATTTTTTTTTCTTTTTTTTTTTATACTACGTCGGTGGCAAACAAGCATACGGCCCGCCTGATGTTAAGCAGTCTCCGTAGCTTATGTACGTCTGCAACTCCAATTACAATTTTCCAATTTGCAATTTATTTATATATTGTCCACCACTTGTGAATTGCCCATAAATACACAATGAGCACTAAAAGAGTCCAGGGGAAGGTCAGCCCAGGATTATTGTGCATGGAGAATTTTATCAAAATGAAGGAAGCGAAAGACGGTACCTTGAAGAAGTAGTTGAGCGTGAACTTGTCCAGGTAGCCCTGCGAGTTGATGTCCAGCAGGCGGAACAGGTAGGCGAGCGCGGCGGGCTGCCTCCTGTTCTCTAGAGCTAGGACTAGTTCCAGGTAGGTCTTGTAGTCATCTAACCTTGAAGAAGTAGTTGAGCGTGAACTTGTCCAGGTAGCCCTGCGAGTTGATGTCCAGCAGGCGGAACAGGTAGGCGAGCGCGGCGGGCTGCCTCCTGTTCTCAAGAGCTAGCACTAGTTCCAGGTAGGTCTTGTAGTCCATCTCGCCGTCGTAGGTGAGGCACTGCTGAAACACGCGCTGGAGGAACGCGCGGGTCAGGGTGCCGGAGCCGTAGCTATAGGAATAGGACACATAAAGCTTAGATATTTCGTTTGTACAAGTTGTTTGTCAGTAATATGACTAAGAAAAATCGGCCAAGTGCGAGTCGGACTCGCGCACGAAGGGTTCCGTATCATCATCTGTGAAAATTTTAACTATCACGTCTAGCTATCACGGTTCATGAGAATCAAGTTTTTAAATTTTAATGTGTTAATTAAATACTTATGTATCTAATAATGCCCATGTAAACAAAAAACCGGCCAAGTGCGAGTCGGACTCGCGCACCGAGGGTTCCGTACTTTTTAGTATTTGTTGTTATAGCGGCAACCGAAATGCATCATCTCAATCATCTGTGAAAATTTCAACTGTCTAGCTATCACGGATCACGGTTCATGAGATACAGCCTGGTGACAGACAGACAGACGGACATCGGAGTCTTAGCAATAGGGTCCAGTTTTTACCCTTTGGGTACGGAACGCTAAAAAGTAAAAAAATCAACATGGTTTTTGAAAAAACGATTTTTCTTTGCTTAGGGGGTCTTAAACACGAAATCAGTAATCTAAGAGTTGATTTACCCATTTGTGATCGTGTGATCATAGTTATTTAGAACTCTTCATGTACAGATGGTGGATGAACAAAGCTGATTAAAATATCATATCAAGTTTAGAAGTCATAGAGAAGATAAATCTATGTGCTACCTTACCCAGCCAGCTCGGAGATGGACAGCATGCCGTTGTGGTCGCGGTCCAGGTTGAGGTATTGTCCGTACACGCGCAGGGCGGAGGCGGCGCTGAACCAGTTCTGCTCCTGAAGCTCCATCGGCAGGTCTTCCTCGCGCAACTATAACGACATTCTTGTTATGGTGATTCGGTATCTATATCTACTTGAGATCACAGAATAAATAATAGTACTAGTTACAGAAGATTCACTCTCTAACAAAACGCGTCTATTACGACAGATATGACCGCTAGGTGGCGCATGCGCGAACAGGCGTCCGTTCCGTAGCGGTGCGCGGCAATTACTACGGCTAGACCTCATAACTAGGGGCGGCCGCGTGTACTTGTAGCGGCGCGACGAAATCGCGGAGTGAGACACGCCTGTTGATATGCGGGCGCATTGGGGTGAAAATAAGTAGAATACGTTTGTTCAAAGGTACGGCGAATGCTGATTTGAGGAAAAGGAAAATTCAACATACTCAAAAGGAAATAGTAAACCTGACTAAGTACTAATTATTTACTCGATTGCACTCCTACAATCTAATGGAATTAAAAGTCAATTCTACTCTTTAAAATCCGTTAAAAAGTTTGGTCCACCGATTCTACAGTCTACACATTGTGGACTATAAACGTCCCATTTCTTCGTTAGAAGAAAACACCCTTTTGTAGTGTAGGATGTAATAAGACAAAATGGGCGAATGTTGAGCAAAAAGGAGAGCTACTTTCAACAAAATGCTAACTAATAATAGAGCAGAAAAGTCCTTGTCTTACTTCGAGTAAATCGTCCAGGAATGAGCAGGACAGCACGTCCCGGATCCTCACGCGGCCCACACGCAGCGGGTCCAGGAAGAACAGGAACTTGCGCGCCGCCGTGCACACATAGAATGAGCTGAACGAGGAGTCTAGACCATCTAGTGCTGCTAAAGATGGGACTAGCTCGGCGATGTAGCTCTCCAGATCCTGGGACAGACATCAAATCAAATCGATACGAACACGATTTTCGACTCCATCACGGAGGTCACAGTTTTAAATGTAAAAAATCATAGTGAGAATTGTTTGGAAGTTCGGTGTTCACTATTTAGGTTCACGGTTTAAGTGTTCGGTCACACATGTTCGGTGAGGTAGCCCTGCCCGATGACGTCGTAGAGCGAGAGGCCGATACGCGTCTGTCGCAGCCACACTTTACATCACGTAGTTGAATATACTTTCACAGTGAAGTACAGTATATATTACTCACATGCTCGGTGAGGTAGCCCTGCCCGGTGACGTCGTAGAGCGAGAGGCCGATACGTGTCTGTTGCAGCCACACGCGCCGCATCACATAGTTGAAGAGCGACACGCCCCGCACCCGCCCCGTGCCGCCCTCCGCCGCCTGCAGCCGCCCGAATACTTCCGCTGTGAAGTATGGCCTGCGAAATCAAGATCTTGTTTATTAAAATCACAAAAACGCTAAACTAATGTTCCGGATTTCTTTGTGTGGGGATACTATAAGCAAGAAGTGTACAGAACCAGACCTCGCAACAAGGACGAATTAAATGCATCCATCGTCAGAGTTATCGAAGCTAAACAGTAAGCGACGTTACGATGCCGCGCCGCGATGAACAACGTTTTAGTCCGATGCAGAGCTTGCTGATCTTTCCCGTTCTTTCTTGCGAAATGTGACAGAGACAGCGGCAAATCGATGGAACGGCCTTAAAGAGCGTGGTGGACATTTAATTTTTCAATAGTAATGTTTAAATAATAAATTCCTTAATGTATTTAAACGGATTTATTCATTAGCGACAAGTTAATTATTTTATTTTATTTTAATGTTAAGCAAAATTTGTGTAGCAACATTCATGCGTCAGCCTGCATGTATAGGTAATTTTGCTGTCATATCTATTGTGACTTATATTGACCGGGATATAGACCGTGATTACCTTGTTGTATTATCGGACCAACAAGTGTGAATGCGACCGATGGTAACGTTGAAAGCGAACGCAGCCGACGCGCAAGAATGAGGGTAGACAGAGCGCTGTCTACACAACTTTGACACCCACCCGCTATCTTCAGTCACCCGTGAACATGATGCATGTAACTGCGTCGAAATATCGGGAACTCATAAATAATACAAAAGGGGGTTGGACTAAAGCAAAGGGGGTGCCGACACTTAGAAATTATTATCGTAGAGAATACGCTAAAATAAGCATGTTTTGTAGGAAAACCTTTTTTCTAAAATCAAAAATGGCCGAGATATTTGACCCGCAAGTTGAAACCACTACTTGACAAATTAAAATCAATCATTTGGAACAGTAAATTTAAGTAACAGAGACAAGATAGGTGCGACGACGAGCGAAGCGAGGAGGAGTGTGTTAGGTTGACCGCGATGATCGCGATCAAACAGAGCGCGAAGCCGAGCGAGCGAAGCGAGCGTGCCGCGGAAGTCTTTTTTTGCACCCCCTTTGCTTTAGGCCAACCCAAAAGGTTAATCACTGTCTATATCCCGGTCAATATAAGTCTAGTGAAACTAACCGTGAATCATTCAAAACTCTAATATGTGATCATACCTGTACTTGGGCCCAGCCTCATCCCTGATCTTTTTAAACTGAAAGTAGTCTATCATCAGCTCATCATTGTTAGATGTGCTGTAGCTTCCGTTAGACTTCTCCAACAGACTCCAGAGGTGCTTCAGCTCACTGTTGTCCAATAACTCCTTACTTTTCTTCTGTAGGAACTGTGCCCGAGTCTCCTCTCTTAGCTTTTGAGCCAACACCTCATCGGGACGAGGGAGTTTGTAGTAAAACTTAGGTATTTTCTTGTAAGACTCTTCGTCTCCTTCTATTTTCAGCTTGTATAGCTGTTTGAAAGTTTCTATTTCTATTTTTCTACTTTCCTCCTTAGTGATGCTGGTGTTTGTGTCTGTAATAGTTGTACCACACTTAATACACAAAGGAGTTCTAATAGCTTGAGTCAAAAACAAAACACCAAGCCTATGAGTTGTCATATGTTGTAATAAGGTCAGTGTGGAGAAAACCGTATATAAGAGAAGTCCGTCTACAAGCTCTTTTGTCGCTTGTAACACATTTAATGTCGAAAACCCGACTATCAGGTATTTTATGGTTTCGTTCCCAGGCCGGACAACCCGATAGTCGGGATTGTTGAACTACAGGTTTACTACTCTATTGTTGAATTACTAAATTTTTGTGACCTGGCGCAGATGTCTTGTGTGGCTGGTTGGCAATGAATGTGTTACGCCTTGCGTTTGTAGACATACTCCACCTACAGAGGATTGGTAGAGCAGTAGTGAAGCTCCTTTCTGACCGTGTCTGAACGACGTATGTATGTAGATATGAGAATTCCTGGTTATGGTCTGCCCAATACCGTCTTTACCATAAGGACACATGGGGCCAATGCCCAGGGCCCCCGTCGCCAGGGGGCCCCAAAGGACAGACAAGTATATTAAACATATTAATAACGGGTCGAGGATTGGGGGTTTCGACTTAAAATACGCGAGTGACCCGTTATTAATATGTTTAATATGTCTGAGTCTCACGGAAGTTTTGTTATTAAGACAGACAGTATATTTGACTACCCCTAATAAATAGAAGATCATAGTAGAGAAATGTTAGTTTCATTCGCTTTTTTTCTTTCCAGAAGGGCCCCTTCTTCCTCGCCAAAGGGCCCCAGCATAGCTTAAGACGGCCTTGGGTCTGTAAGTTTTCTATGCTGGTCTTCCCCCATTAACCTTATTTGAATCTCGAAGAATCTTGAGACAAGAGGCAATGATAAGTTTCATCAATAAGATAAACAATTTGAAGGCTTTGTTGTTGTAAGTAGTTTGACTGTAAACTAATTGTAGCAGTCAATGAAATAAGCATTAAAATATACAGAAAGGGAAAGGTGGGAAAAATGGTCATCAGCAAATCAAACAATAATGATTCAATTTTATTAATATTATTGTCTTATGATTTATTTATGCATTATGTATAAATAAAACATAAGACAATAAAATTGAATCATTATTGTTTACAGTAAATCCAATGAAATAAAAGGCCTGTATTTAGCTTAACTTTCACCTTTATTCTGGTGAGTTTAGAAGTGCAGTTGCCAATTAAGTAGTAACACAGATATAGTGACATAGGATTTCAGTTTGATTTAATAAAAGTTGTACTATTTAGTAACGCGTCTGTTAAGAACGGAATAATAAACCATAAGCTCTTACCGTCCAACTTTTTGATGTACTTCCGTAAGCGATCTTTTAGCATGTTGTTAACTTTGATTTGTGCTTCGTCCAAAGGTTTCTCGACCGTCTGTGTGTTTTTAGAGTCATCATTATCACTCTTACTGTCTTTATCGGACATTTTGTATGCAATTTTATCGTGTCTGCAGAACTAATTCAGAAGTAAATAAATAAATGCACATACAAAGGTGCTTAACTAATAACTAACCAAACTGTCAGTCTGTCATGTGTCAATGTCAAACGCGTTTCGTTACACGATTTACTTACATAAAAAAGCAACCAACTGATTAATAAAATCTTATAATCATAGCTTAAAAATAATAAATAATACTCAGGATATGATATGAATTACAACTGTTAAAAGAACAGTGTTATTTTTACTGTTAAAAGGACATAAATTAAATACGTATACTAATGTAGAGCAGTAATTCAATTTCTTAAAAAAAATCGTGTAGCGGAACGTTTAGGAAAATTTTATACTTCTATTAGGCAACAGATGGCGCTAGTAAACTTTTAAAATCTAATATCGCATGGCTCATTGCTCCTTGTAAAAAATATTTTAATACAAGCTTATCTAACGGTACTTTCTTTATCGTATCCACTTAAGCTTACTGACATTTAAGTCAATCCCAAAACCGGAAGTGGGTTTAAATCAGCTTGCAAGATTCCGTTACGTAACACTTTGGTAACACTGTTTAGCAAAAGTTAACTTAAGTTCTGTAAAAAATGTAGAGCATGATTAAGAAGCTACAGTTTTTTTTAATCTGCGGATATACCTAAATGTGTATGTAAAATTTACGTAGGTACTTAATTATGGTGGGTATTTAAAAAGTAATAAATATGAGCCTCGGTAGAAAGTATCATTTTGTACCATTTGGATTTGAAACTCTACGTCCATGGGGTCCCAGCGCGCACAAGTTGTTTGCTGAAATTGCGAAGCGTCTGGTTGACGTAACTGGTGACCGAAGAGCTGGCGGCTTCCTCGCACAACGTATCAGCATTGCAATAGGGACCGTGCGCGTTGGAGGGTCTGCCATCTTGTGGCCTGAATCGGAACCATAAACACGTACATCACATGTACATTGACACTTCACGCCAAAGCAAGTGCTGCCATCTTGTGGGCTACTTTGGAAGCATAAACTACACATTTACGCCTCGCGCCAAAAATCTGACGTCTCCTAGCTGTGCTGCCCCCTACAGTTTATGCACGCTCCCTATACAGCGAGGAAATGCCGCCAGCAACCTTGGTACAATGGCTTAAGGGCCTAATTTAGATTTAAGCTAGTTATTAATTTCGTTTAGTAGTACCAAAGATAGATATAACTCCGTAATAGATGGATACAGTCTAAGGAAAAAACGTGCCTCGAAAATCACGAAAATTTGATTCTCGATCAGATGGCGCCACTAGTTTTGGCCTACACTCGTATAGAGGGCGTTGACTGTTTCGTTTGTTATTTATAATTTTAACGCATACCAGTGAAAGAACATGGGTCAAAATCATATAAAAATAATAAATGCAAATAAAAAAATCATTTATCCATATTTAAATACATTTTATCGTATTTTTATAAATATTTATTTTTAGTTTTAAAGTGTGTCGACAGATGGCAGTGAATTTATTGGGGTTACAAAATTTACTATGACAGTACCGCTCTAGTATAAGTTACTCTATGGTAGTACCACAGTATATATCTTGTAATTCTTGTATGTAAATAAATGACTCATTCATCTTAAAAAAAATGGCTGGTTTATTTAAAAAAAACCAGCCAAGTGCGAGTCGGACTCGCGCACGAAGGGTTCCATACCAATACGCAAAAAAACGGCAAAAAAATCAAGTTTGTTGTATGGGAGCCCCACTTAAATATTTATTTTATTCTGTTTATAGTATTTGTTGTTATAGCGGCAACAGAAATACATCATCTGTGAAATTTCAACTGTCTAGCTATCACGGTTCATGAGATACAACCTGGTGACAGACGGACAGACAGACAGACGGACGGACAGCGGAGTCTTAGTAATAGGGTCCCGTTTTTACCCTTTGGGTACGGAACCCTAAAAATGTAGAGCATGATTAAGAAGCTACAGATTTTTTGATACTGCGGATATACCTAAATGTGTATGTTATGTTTGCGTAAGTTAACTCAGCTCATGATCTCTATCAACATTTTCTAATTCTCCCACATCAACCGCTTACAACGTAAGCTATAAATCCAATAATTTAATAAGGCTCGGATTACAACTAGTAATCAAGTAACAATAACCGCTGTTTTGCAGCAATCTGCCTATTAGCGGCCTAATACTACACAACGACGCGTTAAATGCGAGAGAAACCCCTTTGCGAGCGCACACCTAAATTGTATGGATATGCTAACAGCAATATAGATAACCTACATCTGTCGGATAGATAAGTCGTTGAAGCACTGAATGTTCAATTCAGTAGCTTAAACAACGCCATTATTATCCCTCTTGTATTTTCTATTAAGGAATTAGAGTAAAACTTTCGCATTTATAATATTAGTAGTAGTACCAAGACGCCACTTCGCTGTCCATAAAATTAAGTGAAAATTAATCATTAAATGATTTGGAGGCTATTAAATTGGCAAATCAACTTTTTCGCCTCGGTCACTTTAAATACTGGTTTTATGGCATTTATATTAACGAAACATACATTGTGGCACTTATTAGCTCTTTCCCCAATGCGCCATCTACCTACCGTAATATAACATGGTACAAGAGCTTCGAATCAGAAATGAGGAGATCCGCAGAACTAAATTTGTCGACATAGCTCAGAGAATTGCCAGACTTAAGTGGCAGTGGGCGGGCCACTCATTGCCCGCAGAATCGATGGCCGATGGGTCAGAAAGGTTCTCGAGTGGCGACCACGTCCCGGAAGACGCAGCGTGGGAAGGCCCCAGACTAGATGGACCGACGATCTGGTTAAAGTCGCGGGAGACCGTTGGTAGACGGCAGCGAATGACCGTTCGTTGTGGAGATCATTGGGGGAGGGCGTTGTCCAGCAGTGGACGTCTTTCTGCTGAGATGATGATGATGATGATGATGAAGAGTTCTTCTAACAAACTCTGTTACTATTGTTGCCTTGCTGACGGGACAGAATAAAGTAAAAAATAAGTAAAGTAAATATAATTCATGGTACACAAAGATTTAGGATAAAACAAAAATTATCTGGTCTTAAAACTAAGACAATTTTGTACATTTAAGCATTTACAATGAAGGTTGTATCGGTTCCTACACTAGGCGTAGCCGGTCACGTAGGTAACCAATTTAGATACGAAATATCTGTGACATGATTTGTACGAAATGCTAATAAGACACTTTACTTATGAAATTGCTAATGAGTAGGTAATCACAATAATACTATAGTTATTAACATACAACAAGAAATAGATGATTCACCCACATACAAGTACCTACCTACACGGAGCTTAGTATTTTCTTGTCTCATCTAGAATCCTTATGTCCCAAGCGGCATGGTGTGATATACCTGCAGAGCTCGTGGTTTTATGACGCTTTCTGAACACCCTTCAATCCTCGGTTTCACTTAGGTTTTAACAAATGCCTTGCAAGCCTGGCATTTCGCTTTTCTTTACTAAATCACGCTAATGAGACAGATATATTTATGTTGGCGACAACATACTATATAGGTAGATACCCTATTTAAGCGAGTGTCGATGGTGATGCAGTCGTTGGATACTTTAATTAGCCCAAAGTAATTTAAAGGTGGAGTCCGATCCGACCAGGCTAACTCTGCATGACATTTGGAATGACAGTGTGGTACATCATTAATGTGAAAATAAGTACCTTAAAACCTTAAGATTGTATGGAGTTGGTTGCAATAGCGTTTTACTAATTAAGTACTATGTCAGAACTCTCTGAAATGCACTGTGTAGACAGTGGGAACTAATTCATTTCCCTTGCTTAATAAATTAAAGCAATATCGTGTACCTAACTGAGGCCGTAAAACACTTCAAGTGTGATGAAGAAGGAAGATAAATAGTACATTATGATACAAGTGTGCTAAGTTGGTCATTACACACGAGGCGATATTGTGCGCGCGAGCTGTAAGCGAGCGCGCAATAAGAAAGCCGATGTATGTAATGACCAATGCACACGCGTTTCATACGACGTTTTTCACCACACTTGCGAGAAAAAAAAGAAACTCATATTAATCAAATTTTAATAGTTAAAACAGTTAGTATTGTGTGTTTCATCTGTCATACTGCCGGCCGGCCCTCGCCCCGGCCGCGGCGGACGGGCCGACCGGGCCGCGCACCGCGCAGGCGGTCGGGCGCGCCCGTGCCCGCCAGTCTGACCAATTAAAGGAGGCTCCCTTTCCATGCATATTATTAGCAATCAGTTACCTTCTTAACTCAGTCGGATAATATAATGAAAAAGCACGAGTGGAATAATACACTGAAAGAGCACGCGTGTTTAATATCTAGGATTATGAGCCAAAAATCGGTGGAATAAAAACGTCGTTGTGAGCAAGTGTGTTGAAAAAACTGTTATAAACTACGACAATGAAGTCGAGATCGGGTTAATGAAAATGGTTTTTAAATAGTAGTATAATTTAGTAGACATCTAATAAAATTGAAATATTGACAGACACGTGCATAGTTTACCTCTAAGGCACGGAACTCTAAAAAGCTAATACTCGTAAATCTACAAATGCCTGCAGTTCTGCAGCAAGCTGCTAATAATTAGTCTTCGGGGAACCAAACGCGAGCACAATTCATTACTGCTCTACAACAATAAATTTAGTGTTCCAGTTGTTAGTCGTTGGATTCAAACATTCTAACGCCACTTTCAATCCATTATCGGTTTCGACTCGTGAGCAGTCACTGCAGGCAGCATGATGGTTTACCACTCTTTGACTCGATTGTATTAATTGGGCAATAAAGTGGTAGCCAACAAGGGTAGATATATTGACTACAGAACAGATTATGCTTACCCGCAACATTAAGTATAGGTATTGGTTACCAAAAAACATTTTTAATTTCTCATGCTCTGAAAGTGGATCGTTGTTGTTCTAAAAAGTGTGCAGAAAATATTACGTTTCTGCTCTAGAGCACTGTACTTTCTAAGTACGTTTTTTCCATTTTTTACGATAAGCAATTAAAATTTTGATTTTTAAATGGATTTTTTGTACAATTTCCATTCTGATAATTAACTCCCCATTTCATAAATAACGATATTTTTACCCAAATTGTTAATTGAAAGTAACCTCAAGAAATACTACCTACTGAAGTTTATAGTTAGCCGTATTTTTAAATGCACATGTATTTTACTTTCCTCGTATTCGAAGTGAAAAGTAGAGTGTTTAACTCGGGTGAAAGGCACCATTTCAGTCTCGGACTATTGGCAAACTACCTCGATAGAAATGGGTGCCTTTCATCTCTTGGTTAACAATCTACTATTGCGTGTCTTTCTTTGATCTCACCCAACTGTGAGCTAAAACTTGGCAGGAGTTTTTTGAATACAATTGCAGTGCCCAAAAGTTGAAATGTAAAGGTTACGTGCAGATGGCGACTGACAAGTCTATATATTCTATAATAATGATTTGATTTAACTGATTTCGTTGAGACAGCTTTGAAAATCAGTAGTGAAATTCTATGAAAAATTGCTTCAAAGAGTTTCATTACATTTTACACGCTATGTTTCAGTAAGAGTGAAATTGAAGCGCGTATGATTGCCTGCTAAATGAGCCGCGAGCGAAACATTTGCATCAAACACTTATCAACATAAAAAGTGTTAATGTCTGCCTTTTCCTTACACGTTACACCGTTCCGTGCGATCAGGGTTTATCTGCATCATCTGTTCAACATACCGACACCACATTTAAGATGCTGTCCGAATGAATTACTTTTTAGAGTTCCGCGCCTCGAAACTAAAGGTAGGTATGCTCGAAATATTTTTACTGTGTTCGCACATCGGTAGAGGCCGATTATGATTATTAAACAATAGGGTCAATACTAGTTAATAGGTTCAGGAAATAAGCATTAGCACGAGTCAAGGAACACATAGCTGAATGCCAAACACCTTTGATCAAAGACTGCAGTCAGGGAGCATGACATGGACTACCAATTTTGTCCATACCTTATTTAATGAGTAACTATCGCGGTAATCGAAGACAATAATCCTACCAAAGAGTACCTAACTACTTATCGCGGTAATAGATGACAATAATTGGTTAACGTTTTAATCTTCTTATGATACTACCTTGACTAGCGCTCATGCTGGTTGGTGCTCGCAAGATGTACTATGGGTTGTGTAAGTGTCGTATCTTAACAAGATCAAAACTTTAACAAATTGGCAAATCATCAAGGAAAAATGTTAGGTAAGCATTTTTTATTATTATTTTTTAAGTTTTGTTGTACTTACTAACATTATATGGATCAAAATCCTCTTCTTCTTCCTCGCGTTGTCCCGGCATTTTGCCACGGCTCATGGGAGCCTGGGGTCCGCTTGGCAACTAATCCCAAGATTTGGCGTAGGCACTAGTTTTTACGAAAGCGACTGCCATCTGACCTTCCAACCTAGAGGGAAAACTAGGCCTTGTTGGGATTAGTCCGGTTTCCTCACGATGTTTTCCTTCACCGAAAAGCGACTGGTTAATATCAAACGATATTTCGTACATAAGTTCCGAAAAACTCATTGGTACGAGCCAGGGTTTGAACCTACGACCTTCGGATTGCAAGTCGCACGCTCTTACCGCTAGGCCACCAGCGCCACTATATGGATCAAAATGATTCGAAATAAACAATTGAATTGAATTAAACATAATTTGATGTCTGACTTTAGAGTAAGTATAATTATTACATTAAAAATGCCCAAATGGGAAGCGCTTGTCGACAACCGTCGAACACGATAGTTAGAGCCCGATTAATATTTAACATTTTGTAATGGGTTTGAATTGGTTTTGACACGAATGAAGTTAAAGTTACCAAGATCGTTAGTAAAGGTCGTATCAAAACCAGTTCAAAAACATTACAAATTGTAAAATTTTAATCTGGCTCCAGTATAAAGTGTAACGCTCTAAGGCGTGGCTCTCTAAAAGTGAATTCTTCGTTTCCTAGTTGAACGTGAGAAACTACGTTCACGGATTTGAATTTTGGAAAATTCAAAAAGTACCTAAGGTCCTAGTTAACATACCTCGACATGCTAATTGCCCAATAGATGACACCTTGCGGCCACTTCTATTGACAATGACTCAAGTTTAAAGATGATATGTACTGGGACAGTGACGATCACTAGGACATCCACTTTAAAAAATATTTTAAAACGATGAATTGGACTATTACTCGAACGATGTATAACGTAGTTACCTAAATAATAAGTTATTTAATGGAATATTTATTACTCGCCTCGCATTCGTGTTTATCGGACGACGTTGAGGGTTTCCGGCATCATTTTCCTATTCTAAAATATTAACCTCATTATAATCATTATTATGTGATTAAGAACGTAACAACAGCCAGTCATAACCAACGTGTAAACAAATCGCATCTAGATCTTACGTAAATGCGTGCAATATGTAGGAACGATTCAAAGTTTTTGTTAAACTCTTAATTAGCAAAAGAAATGCATTGCACAATCGACTCGTATTTCTCCTTTCAAACGTAACTTTTGTAAGAATACCGCAAACATTAGTGGATGGTACGGATATTATTTGTATACATTATTATATACGTAAATAAGAGACGTTTATTTGACTTTCACTGTTTGGTAATAAATAATTACTTATCACAGGTATATTAGGTAATGACGACTATATTCTGATTTGTAATTAGATTCCAAAAAACTAACCTCACTCAGATTCTTTTTCTTTCGTAATAATGGAAAATATGTAAAGAAGTAAACTCAAATTTCCCTTTTGCATACTCTAGCATTTAAAATAAATATAGATGTATCATTTTAGCATTGTTTAGTTTCTTAAAACATACGGAAAATAGAAAAAGTGAGGTTAGTTTTTTGGAATCTAATTACAAATCAGAGTATATATAGTCCTTAACAATTAACATTCATAATTCAAAGTTACAATGTTACTTATTATTTGTATAATTTATTATCTTAGCAACTCTTTAATTCTCCCAGTTTGTCGTCCAATTAGGTTTGTATTTAGCATGTAGGTGATGATATTAACACTATTGTGTAAATTGACTGAATGCAAGGACGACAATACGGCGACTACACAATGACATTTAAATATCATTAATTAATACATAAATAGAATAAAATAAAATAGTACTCTTCATTAGCACACCTCAGTAAAAAGATACACACAGTACACGGCGCGCTCTCGACCATTGAAGACGTGTCGTTGCTCCGTGAAGAGGATCCTCGTAAATTGGACCGAGACATGTCGAGCTATTCGACTTAATAATACGTGAGTGACCCGTTCTAAAATAATTTCATGTTGTTTGAGTCTCACGGGAGTCTTATAGTTAAAAAGATACCTATAGCTTAATGATGCGGAGCAGACAACAGGCGGTCTTATCGCTACTAATTATAAATTTCTTCCAGACAACCTTTGTATAGCGGAAAATATGAGTTTCAAAAGAATATTATGACGTTAGTTTCCAATGTAATATCATAACTCTAAGGGCGTCATTACACTACACGTACTTAGTTTACTGCATCACAACCACAGCTGAAATAGCAAAGTGGAGTAGTCTCTGTAAGGCTCTATTACACGGGTAGAGTGGACCATACCGGCAAGGTAGAGTAGAGTGAGAATGTAGGTAGTTTCTCTATATGCACATATTCGACCACTACACTAGAAATACTACGCTACGGTACTGACGGTACGTAGTTAATGCAAGTAGGGAGCGTGTACCTACCTAACCGCAAAATCATACTTTCATCGGTTTGAAATAGGGACAATATTTCATAAATTTCAATAGTATTACGATACAATAAAACCAGATCGTTGCACCATCAGAGGTACTAACATATTATGGAGGCGTTAGATGTAAAGTGAATTTTATAGCTTAGACTTGTATTGTTAATAAAAGCCAAGTAATGTTGTTACATAATTTGTCATAACAGGATTATTCGTTTGACAAAACAATAAAGCTAACGAAACAAACCGGACCATCCGTTGGGTGCGCGCTGCGCGTTGCGGGCGACCCGCCGGGCGAGTTCCGCGCCCCGCGACGCTGCGCCGGAGTCAGCAGTGTCAGCACCAGTCTCAGTAGTGCCCGAGCCTGCGCGGGGTGCGGACCTACGCCCTACTCCACACACTAATAATTCGTGCGTTCGGAAACAGTGAATCTGTGCATATAACGTTACCGTGATAACAAAAGTTTCAACTGACATAATAGTGTTTCATTCACCTCCTTGGATAAATGCAAGCGAGTTTTATAAAGGTGAGTTTACGCGGCCGAGTTGCGAAGGGCCGAGCCTCTATATGCTAGTTTACTAGTTAACTTCTCCGCTAAAGGGTTAAGTAGGCAACTTTTGCAAGTCGCATTCTCGGGTAACATTTGTCAACATCAACAATAAGTTACGAAATCCAATTTAAATGTTTGATACTTCATTTATTGCGGTGATTGTTTTGAAACGCCTAATTTGTGGCCCGCTTTTTTAATTCAATAAGCAATCTCTCCGGCCTTGGTCAGGGAGCGGAATGTGGCGAAGAAAAGGTGGTCCGAACGCGGCTAGCACGAGTTATTGAACCACGCAGGCTCCTGGATTGCTCAACTAAAGAACTCACAGACAAACATTCAGTTTACAGGTTTACACTTATTTCATTTCTCCTCAGGGTCTCTTCCACGCTCTATTTACAAACTATATAGAAAGGTAGAGTAAAATAAAGAAATTGGATGTACACTTTAAAAAGGTTGACAATATCCGAAACAATTGTAGTCGGTGCAGTCCACATTCTAATAAGCCTAACAATACATTACCTTGATCAAGCAAAACTGGTTCCTAACCAACTCTGACAGGTAATCCGACTCTATTTCAAAACTATAACTTTACCTGACTACTAACTTATCCTTATTATCGCGACAGATAAATTCCAATGAAATGACTCAAATTCTTATTGGAATTTTAAATGGAATGATTTAACGGAAATGAATTAGGAACACTCAGATACTTATTCGTGGGAATCGGTTGACGTTTTTGCCCCCAAAGTACCGAAATGATGGCTATATTTTCTGCTTGCTGCAAAGAGTCAAAGACTAATCGCGTTTTTGCAGAGAAGTAGGCTAATGTCATTTAAATGTGCATCACGAGACTTTGGTTACGGTCAATCCCCTTCTGTTTAAGAATTCAATATGCAATACCTTTTTGGTGGCAAACTACACTTTTGGAACTAATAATCATATTGCAAATGTATTGAATAAAAGCTACTATGAAGCTTTGACCGATGAAAACTTTCAGATTTCATGAAATTATTAAGATTCCCAATTGAATTTCACTGCGAAAGCCAGTTACTAAACCAACTTGCTTGATGTAAACGTACCATTCAGGAGTAAAGTAGAAGTAAAATTCAGGGGCCAAACTATCCAAAATTGAGTAGTATATCGGGTTCATATAGTTTTGGAATTCAATATAATGCACTGCATTATAAACTGAGTAGGTATTTGTAGACTTATGTAATGGTTACCTACATTGCTGACATCATGAAGGTTAACTTCATCTTTAGTTTAATAGCTATTTTTTATTAGTGGAATATATATTTCCTAGTTTATTTTTGCATGCGGTAGCTCTTTGATCTCGTTGTACAGAGGTCAGCTGCAGAGAAAAGGTACCACCCCTGCATACAAACTTCTACGTAGGGGTGGTACCTTTTCTCTACACTTTACTACCCTAACCTCGCCTCTTTCTTTCAATATCGCTTGAAAGTTGTGTCAGTCAAGTCGTCACATCACATCCGTATGTTCGTCTCTTAAAGTGGTGCCTATGTGCTATGCACACCATACTCAACAAATTATGAGTCCCTTCTTTCCTTCTCTTAAAATGAGCAGCAACATTGTTCGCTCGTTGGAACAACTGACATAGGTACTCCAAATACGTTAAAGCCTTCGAGCATTCAGCAGAGCAGTTCTCACTGACTTAATTGGAGGTTTTTCAAACACTTTCTGAACAATCACCCCATCAGAAGCTTAATGTGCTTCAAATCATAAGTTTCCAATTTCACACTCCATGATCTATTCCTGCTGGAAACAAATAATAGCAAAGGTGCGGCGCTGCGTTGCGTGTCGGGAGGACGTTAACTAGCGCGCCTACATGCACCGAAATCACGTAATGCAGTTATTCTACGCGTTGATTACTCATTGATTGATTAACGAGGCTCCTGTTTCCGTTCGCTTTTGCTTTCGAAGATTGAATCTTCGAACCCAATGATACCAGTTTAGTAATTCATTAAACATTCTGTATGCGAATGTAAGTTAATTGCTTGTGTAACGTGACCGCTGAATTCTAAGAGCAATCCGTCAATTTTATAATGGTTTTCGAGTAGCGAAGTGGTCAATATTCTTTATGAATTAAAGCTCGTACGTTTAGATCTCTTGTCTGATCTGGTGCTTGTTTTCTTGGTGTGAACGGAGACAAACATGATCTAGATGAAAATAACGTGTTGCTAATTACTGCCTCAAGCAATGCAAGATTGCTTCAGAACATGTTCTTCTTTGGTTACACCTTAGGCGTATTTCACAGCTTGATTATCTTTGGAATAATCGGATTCCTAATTATTAGCCTTGTTATAGTTTGAACAGTTTTATGGTATTGTTCCTGCCACTTTAAGGGATAAATATTGTTTATCGCTATTTCATTGATAGAGTTAGACCAGGAAAAGTTTGCAGCGATTTTGGTGGCACGCGCGGTGCAAGTGTTATTTTGAACGTCAAACTTCTATGAAATTATGACGTATAAATGATACTTGCACCGCGCGTGCCACCAAAATAGCTGCAGACTTTTCTTGGTCTAACTCTATGAACATTTGCCTGTAGACTTATGTAATGTACTTTTTCACCTCAGCAGCTCGAACAAGCCTACTTTCGTCACTCCCTGGAGTGAGGAAAGTGTGACTTTCCTCACTCCAGGGAGTGAAACAATGTAGCTTTTTAATTTAGTGAAGGCCATGAACTTCATACTTTTATTACATTTTTTTTATGGTACGGTCCGGTCCGGTCCGGTCCGGTCCGGTCTCGTCTCGTATCGTATCGTATCGTATCGTACATATTATAATACTTTTTTTTTCTGTTTATTCTGTGTAATTCGAAATACATTTTAACCTTTAATATGTTCTCACTACTGAGGTGAAAAATTATGTGTGCAACACGAGAGCAAAGTTATTTTACATCTCGTGTTTATGAGTCCCGAGAAAGCGAAAGATTCTACCTTAGAATCACTCGCTTCGCTCGTGATTCAATTATAGAATCTTTCGCTTTCTCGGGACTCAAAATAAACACTCGCAAGAAAAACCAACTTTCCTCTCTTGTTGCACAAATAACTATTGCCATCCCAAAATCATAAGGGCAAGTCAGTAAATAAACGGCGCAATTGGCACTCCGTTACTTTTGCTAGATTTGTTGCATCAGATAAAATTAAATGAAACATTCAAAAGTATAACAGAATATGTTTCACCCTGACCAATAAACATTAGGCACGCATTTCAGCACCGCCGTGCCGAATCGCACACAAAGCATAATAACTCAAACAATACGGGCATTGATGATCTACGAAAACAAATACAGATGGAGAGATTTGTCTAAACTCACAAAAAACTAATCTTGGAACGAAATGTGTAGAAAGTATGGCACCGAATTATCTGATCTACTAGCGTGGCTATAATAGAACTTGGGCCAGGAACAGATTTCCATGACCAATCGCCTACCGGGCGAAAACTCGTATAGTGGTTAACGGTTATGTATGATGAACCCTCGTGAACGTGAGCTGCCGCTTCATTGGTGGGTTGAGAAATGGCAGCAAATAGTCTATAAAAAAACTTTTTCACCTCAGCAGCTCGAACAAACCTACTTTCGTCACTCCCTGGAGTGAGGAAAGTGCGACTTTACGTCTGACTGACCAAAGCCGGGACTTTTCATGGCTCTAGCTAGCGCACTTTGCATAATTTCGGTCTGCTTGTGATTCCACATGTCAACAATGTACATCGATTTACTAAAGGGATCGCTGACAACTGTCAGAACGACCGTACTGTGCTGTCAAAACACTGACCAACATGTCAAATGGAATTAATGTCCTGTCAAAGAGCTAAGTTATGCAATGAAGCTGAGCATTGGCAAATAGATAAAAAAGTTCTAAGTCCTCCGGCGATACCTGTTGTACAGGAAATACTTGTGTAGTTAGGAGCTACGCATAGATTCATGCTTTTAATTGACGGCATAATCTTCGATTTTTATTTTCTATACGTTACCAATGAGAAATAAATATACATACATATACCTTAAAATAACTTTATCCTCTTTTCATAATAAAACGAGTCAAACAATTTGAGCAATTTATTTTACTCCAATTAAGTATTTAGGTATATATATCTTTTGCGGTAACATTTAGTTCGGCTTCCTTATTGCCTGCTATTATTTATTTAGACATATCGTAATGGACGATGAATAATTCGATCCTTATCGTACACGAATAAAAATGTATTTGATTATTTTCAAACATATAATCCATATAAATGTATTTGTTGACTTAAGACACTTAAGTTTTCCTTGTGACTAGGAATCAAATATTTATTCGCTGTTATTGACCAAATTGACTCGAAACTCATGCGAAAATATTGAATAAAAATATGCGAATTAGATGACAATGCAAGAAGAAATAGAGTACATTCCAGCTGACAATTGATAGCAAAACTTTTCTTTTATCTCTTGAATGCCTAGTCATAACTATAAACTTATTTATTGAATTTCTTAAAATACGATACACGTCTATTATTATCACCAATGAGGATATAATAAGATAGAGCGGTACTGTCATAGTAAATTTTGTAACCACTGTAAATTCACTGCCATCTATCGACATACTTTAAAACTAAAAATGAAGATTTATAAAAATACGTTAAAATGTATTTAAATATGGATAAATGATTTTTTTATTTACATTAATTATTTTTATATGATTTTGACCCATGTTCTTTCACTGGTATGCGTTAAAATTATAAATAACAAACGAAACAGTCAACGCCCTCTATACGAGTGTAGGCCAAAACTAGTGGCGCCATCTGATCGAGAATCAAATTTTCGTGATTTTCGAGGCACGTTTTTTCCTTAGACTGTATCCATCTATTACGGAGTTATATCTATCTTTGTTATCACGTATATCAGTTTTATAGCGAAGTGCATCAATTTTACGACGACTCGAATCCAATATGCTCACAACGCTGTAGGTGGACGTGGGCGGCGCTTAAACCGAGGTATTATTTGGTATTATGCATCGATTATGATTTTTGATTTGGCAATAAATCCTCTATTAAAGCTTAGTGTCATGTTAAGTGTTACAGCTTTTCCAGTTTGGTGTCAGTGACCGAAAGTCAGATATTTTGCAAGAAATCAGAATGTTCAATTCAACCCCAACATAATATACGTACTTAAATTTCGAAAAAAACAATCTTCATTTTGTTTTATCCCCTGTACATATTACAGGTGTATCTTACAAAATGTAAACTTTTTATAATATTTTTCTTCACTCGTTTGCTTTAATAATTTGCTATATATTACCTCACACTTGTATCCAGCTGTTTTATAACCAAAATGCTATTATTTGCGATACCACAATCGCAACTTAAGTAAGCACCAAAGAAGACATCCTTAATACAAAATTCACAAACACGTAGTTTGTGACGGTTAATTTTAAATAAAATGCACCGGGGCAAGGTTAAATACAATACAGTGCAGAGGACACTGGCTTCCCACAGTTTGTGTATCATGTTGCGAGTATTTAATAATGTATATTGCTCTTTTGACCTACTAACGCTCACAGGATGTGCATACGCAAAGTAAGGACTCGTTAAAATAAAACAGGACAGGAAACGCAGTCAACGTAATGACATAGGCTTGGAAGCGATAAGGCAAACGAAGTCTGTGTGGTTTTACACTTCGTTTTGTTTTTGCTCATATTTATTAACAACTATTATTAATACTAAGATCAGGGGTCCTAGCTAAGATGCCAATCGTTTGCGCCGTAGCCGTAGCGAACGAAACGCTAATGTCTCTCTGTCGCAGTTATATGAAACTTATGAAAGAGTGATAGAGAGACATTACCGTTTCGTTCGCAACGGCGCAAACGCAGATCTGATGAATATGAATACAATATGTATAATACAAAAAAATGCGCATTCACTGCCATCGCAAAGTTTATAACAAGCACATATGAACAGAGAACCCACCTAGCGGGTCGCTGGCAATGAATATGTTAAAAATACCTACTTAAATCTATCATGTAACACAGGTAGTTACAAACGTGCAAAAGTTTCTGTCACTTTTTGTTTATGTATGCCGACGATTTAATAACGGAAAGTTAAAATACAGATGAATTAAGGACCTCTTCTTTTATGAGAATCGCAAAATCGCTTAGTAAAATTTCTTTCTTTATTAGTTTAAGTGCGTTGCGTTAGTTCGTAGGATCCCGATTCCTGGGACCTATCACAACAGACAACGGCACGTGGAGGATACTGAAAAATGCCGAAATCGAGGAGTTGGTGGGCGGACCCAATATCATCGGCGAAACGAAATCCCACAGACTTCGCTGGTTCGGTCACCTATTAAGAATGGGAGAGGATCGGGCTGTCAAAAGGGCGTACTTGGGAAGACCGACTGGTGGCCGCCCGGTAGGTAGGCCCAGATACCCCTGGGAAGACAGTGTAGAAGCGGATCTGCGTTAACTTTAAGCCGATAATTGTCAGGAAACGGCGCAGGATCGGGAAAAGTGGAGTGCTCTCGTTTCGCGGAGGCCAAGACCCTCTTTGGGTAGCTGAGCCATATTATTAGTTAGTTATTAGATTATGTCACTAACACATTTTCAATTATATTTAATTAGCTTCTGCCCGCGACTATCTCCATTCGAAATTTTATCTTCGGTTCAGCAGTTTAAGAGTGAGGAGGTAACAGACAGACTTTCGCATTATAATATTAGTAGGGACGACTGGCGCCTTGGCTCTTGTTTAATGATTCTAGAGAATAAGTTACACATTTGAATAATAAATGGTTATTGAAAACTTACGTAAGTACCCACTGTACGTACAAATATTTTTTTAACTCGTATTTCACAATAACATAAACGACCAATTTATTATAACACCGTGCGAAAGAGTTTCGCGAGGACTCCTATCGCCAATTATATTTATGTTTCAACATCCAATCAAGAGCCGAGACTACCTGTGTCAGATTTGCGAATCTTCTATAAAGAATAGTCGTATCTGCTAGTAATCTTATGTTAATTCGCTACATTTTTCTAAGTAAATAATTTATCGCGCTTCGTCAACGGTGGGAAAATAATTAATAACCACAATTAACTTGTCCGGGTTAGCTTGATGTTGTCAATGATCTATTACTGAGATAGGTAAATTATGCATTTTTAATTCAATGACTGCTTAGAAATTAGCTGAAATTATTTTATAAACAATACGATATCTATAATTATATTTATGTATTATAAATATTGTAATTTAAATATTAAATACAAGTAGTATATATCTACAATTGTATTTTTATTCGCTAGACCATATTTTGCATAATATTGTATGATCTTCGATATTCGGGGTACGCCGTCAGGTGTTGTATACTTTTTTTTAACGGTTTAATTGACAACTTTTGGCAGTAATTTGACCAGGGACACGGTGTATAGCAGCAAGCATTTTATTGCTCATTTGTCCCCACAGTTGATGTAAATAAACAGAACTGCGAAATGTGTTCTTGGGTGAAAATGTCATAAGCAGCCGAATTTACCGAGTCCCAGTTATAACGACGAAATATAACATAAAAACCCGTTAAACGGTAGCACCGCAAGGTGTGAAATGATGACAAGCATTTGACAAAAATGGTAAAAAAAACCGGCCGACTAAAGGTACATGTTGGAACCCGACAGCAAACAGCAGCAGCAGACGACGTGTCGCTGCGACTTCCTATGTATGTCTAATAGTAACTTCGTGTCGCTAACAGTTCGTCGCTGACTGCGGTCGGGTTCCAACTTGTACCTTTATTTTTAAGGGTTTAGATAAGATAACAACGAAAACATTATTATAAAATAGAAACTCTATTACAATTACCTTCACTACATAACCTAGATCTTATTGGGATTACTCAGATGTTTTCCTTGACGGAAAAGTAACTGGTTGATAAATAATTTGTCGTATAAAACTCATTAGCTTATTACTCTGTGTAGACGCGGCTCCACGGTTTAATATCAATTATAAATGTATAAAAAGCAATATTCTTGTTACAAACAGACAGAAAGAGAAACTAGAGTGGTCAAAGTTACTGAACTCTAAAATATTTCCAATACAAAGTCAAATCCCACCGACGTACATTACCATACTTTTATTTTGGCGTCTCAATAAAAATACATGTGACTATTGACAATAAACGTCTCAAAAGTCCGGTTTTGGGTTCGTTGCCCGCGTGAAGTAACTAAATTCAACTTTTTTGGCTGTGTTTTTAATTCATTGATAATACGAGTTCTTTTAATGTCTCCTTTAATGGTTTTACATAACTGTACTCTTTGGTTTGCACTTGTAAAATCTTTGCGACCATAAATATGATGAAGTAAATACTTGCATTAAGGCTTGTCTCAATTTGACTGCATATAGCATTATACCAACGGACGCAATAACTAAATATATCGCGATAATGTTCCGTTGGAGACAAGCATTAAATTCAGCGATTAATTACACTTTTTTACGAGAGTTTGTTTTTGTTTGCTTACTTTATTTATTCGAGTTCAAGTAAAGTTTTATGAGATGAGGCGCAATTAAAGGCTACATTTATATATATTATATTCGGTTTTCTTTGATTATCACATTTATAATGGCTATTACGTTGGTAGGTCTTCACTGAATTGTACAACAAGATTATAAATCAAAAGTAGTATTCCATAGATTAAATCGTTTTGTAACTTAACTTGATGTCCTGTGGCGAGATGGCAGTGGTGGCTAATGATTTTAATTGTCTAATCTTAATGTTCACTTTATGTGCGCTATACAAGCTACAAGACATTTAATGATAAAAGTTAATGTTTTACAGGTCAGTAAATAGGTAATAAATATATACGTTAAAGAACCAATTTTATCAAATTTAACCTGTTGTGAGACATACTAACATTAATAGTTATTTGTTATACAAGGGTGCAAAGTTGTATTTTACCCGCGAGTGTGGAATTGAAACATGAGCAAGCGAAAGGATTCTATAGTTGAACCACGAGCGAAGCAAGTGGTTCTAAAATAGAATCCTGAGCGTAGCGAGTGTTTCAACACACAAGAAGTAAAATACATTTCCACCCGTGTGTAACACAAAACTTTTCCCCTCACTATAGCGAGGAAAGTGCAACATCCACAGGCGTTAGATCATCTTCATCACTGGAATCACTAATTTTTTTACGATATTATAACAGAAAACACTAGAAATTCTGATTTTTACGTGAGTCGGTGAGAAGAACAGTAAAAATTTTGTTGACAATGTTGACATTTCTGTTCTGACGTATGAAATGTCAACGATGCGGCTTGAAATTGCATCGACTCAACTTGTGCGTTAACATCATTATAAAAAATCTAACGTTTCTTATGGAATTTTAAGGTTTATGACTTAAAATTATTAAATAAAGCTACATTTGGTATTTTTTATTAGATTCTCAAACCATTTATTTAATGATAATTAATATCGAACGAACCATTATCATGAGCGTTTTACGTTTTGTTATCTGTCAAGCTACTTAAACACGCTCCATCCAAGGTCAAATTACTTTCCCCACTAGTGGATAAAATGCGTTTTTCCCCGCTTGTTTTAAAGGATAATAGACGGCTTTCCGAGCTAGTGAGGGGAAAATAATTTTACGGTTTAGACTCTCGTTCGGACTTCGCGCCCGAACCTGCGCTCGCGGGGTCTCGGTTTAGGCTCTCCGAAACATGTCGCGCGAGTGACTAAAAACAAGTGAGTCTAAACTGTAAAATTATTTACCAATTTTATGAACAAAGACGAATTTTACAAGCATGATAATACAAAAATAGTTATTTGTTATACAAGGGTGCAAAGTTGTATTTTACCAGCGAGTGTGGAATTGAAACAAGAGCAAGCGAAAGGATTCTATAGTTGAACCACGAGCGAAGCGAGTGGTTCTAAAATAGAATCCTGAGCGTAGCGAGTGTTTCAACACACAAGAAGTAAAATACATTTGCACCCGTGTGTAACACAAAACTTTAGCGAAGAACTCACTATAGCGAAGAAAGTGCAACATCCACAGGCGTTAGATCATCTTCATCACTGAAATCACTTATTTTTGTACGATATATTATATATATATTATAACAGAAAACACTGAAAATTCTGATGGTAAGAAGTGTTTTTAAGTAAAAATTTTGTTGACAATGTTGACATTTCTGTTCTGACGTATGAAATGTCAACGATGCGGCTTGAAATTGCATCGACTCAACTTGTGCGTTAACATCATTATAAAAAATCTAACGTTTCTTATGGAATTTTAAGGTTTATGACTTAAAATTATTAAATAAAGCTACATTTGGTATTTTTTATTAGATTCTCAAACCATTTATTTAATGATAATTAATATCGAACGAAATTATGAGCGTTTTACGTTTTGTTATCTGTCAAGCTACTTAAACATGCTCCATTCAAGGTCAAATTACTTTCCCCACTAGTGGATAAAATGCGTTTTTCCCCGCTTGTTTTAAAGGATAAAAGACGGCTTTCCGAGCTAGTGAGGGGAAAAAGTAATTGCTATAAACTTCTGAAACAAATGAGTCCTTAAGAATATTCTTCAAGTTTACAATATTTATATGCACAAACGAACAAAAATCCATTCAAATTTATTCTTACATGGCCGCCGCATCGTTATCGTTACTTAAGGCACGAAGAGACAAAGTTATCGTTTATTTATTTTGTAGTACTGCGACACAAATAAAAGAAGACCTACCTGGTGGTATCTAGTTATAAGAATATAATGTATGCAATACATATAGGTAACACTATAACTAGAAAATATAAAAGAAATAACAATATGGCGGACGAATGTTTGAAATGATACCGTATCTAATTAATATTTCGCTTAAAATTTAGTTTTTTCTTCGCAAGTGTGATGAAAAACATTGACACAATCTGGGGCAAGAATATTGTAAACTCGAGTCTTTACTTCACTCCAGCCTGCGGCTGTCGTAAATTATAGACCTCGTTTACAAAATCTCTCTTACCCCTCTCGTTGCACAATGTACTAATGGTTATTGGCTATAATGCTTGAACTACAACGAATGCCATTAATTGATGCGTAAATATTTTGAGTCTTAATGAATATATCTTATGTTCATGCCTGTCCTTAAACCCTGAGCATAGAATAAGTAATAGTATTATCATACCCTGGGTCTAACTCTTGGCTTATAGTGTAGAATGATAACTCCTGCGTAGAATGATGGTAATATTTAAAAAAAACTATCGTTTATCCTTTCCTGAGCCTAACGTTTACCTAAGCGTGAAGATGAAGAGGTAACAGACCCACAGACAGAGAGTTATTGTCGCATTTCGTCGCTGCGCGTACAAAAGTCGCCATGTGTTTTTAACCTACTTTACAGGAGACACAAAAAACTGTTTATTTCGATAATTATTGGACATAAATGAATCAATATTTTTGTGACAAAAGTATTTGCACTTTAACATACATTAAGGAATTACATGAAAAAATATTTCAGTTTTAATAATATGAAAAAAAAAACTTTTTCATAAATATGTCACATAGCGAGTTTTGTTTGGGTCATAAATAACCTCTAAGTGTCTTACCATTACATGGTTAGATTTAATTGTTAAGGACCCTATACATTTTTTGTTCTTTATCGTCACATGGCTATTTAATAATATGATGTGAGCGTTCAATAAAACAGAAAAAAATGCTATGTAAGTCAATATAATTGAATTTTAATCGTGAATTAATAATCTACGTACTTTTTTATTATAACTATTACTTTATGATCAATTTGTTTCAGTCAATACCTTTGAACTAAATATGTTTACCTAGGTAACTCATTTAAATTGGTTTGATAATTATTTGCCAGCCCAATAAGTAATCAAATAATATACATATATACGAAGCAAGGAGAAAAACGATAAAAAACTATTTTTTCTAGTTTTGTAATCAAAATGTTGCCTTTAAAATCTTGAAATGTAAAAAGTCTCATCTCTTTAAGGACTCTCTTCTTCCTACCCTTATCCCACGTTATGTGGGGTCGGCACAACAAGTTTTTCTCTTCCATTCTCCTCTATCTTTGGTCACCTCAGCACACTCCTTTCTTTCTCATATCCTCTTTCACACAATCTATCCATCGTTTTTTGGGTCTACCATCCGCTCTCCGTCCATCAGCATTCATCCCTAACATTGTTTTGCCTATGTGACATTCATCTTTCCTCATTACATGCCCATACCACGGCGCGAACCTATATACTACTCCTCATCTTCTCCGTTACCGGTGCTACTTTCAAACTTCCCCTTATATACTTATTCAACAGTCAAATATCAGATGACAGTCTTATAATGGACTGTCATTGGTTTTCTCCTGCATTGCTTTATTAAGTAAGTAATCACAGTGAAGTTAGGTTGTTTTCATGATTCAAGTTGTCAAAAAATGGGTGATAATTAGAGGCTCTGGTACTCGCCGTTGCGCACAGGGTCGGGTCAGGTGCAGGGCCCTAAATGAATTCCCTGCACCCGATGAACTGCCGAGGACGCGTCAACAAGGGCACGAACGGATGCAGCAAAGCTAGAAGGACGACCTGGAGGACTTTCGCTATGGATCTCATACCATAGACGCACACTGCAGTCAAGAATGCAATCGTTGGGCCGTAGAGTGTCGCACCATGACGGCGGCTCTTGGATTAGGGAACGTTTCGCTGCGCAACTTATTAATGACTATGTTGGGCAGCGAAAGGAAATGGAACGCAGTTGCCTTCTTCTGCTACACCGTCATTTCAAGGAAGGAGGCCGCGGAAACGGAGCGTGAGAGTAGGAGTTGAAGACACGCACCCGAACCGGCGCAGACGGCGGTGAAGAAGATGGGCACAATTTGCTGTCCGCCTAAACCCCTAGCAGGGCCAGCGGGCTGTGGGGGTCCGCACTACACGGCGCTACACGATTGGCAGTGGGTCAAGCGTCAATGACTCTCCTTTCCAGCGGTGTGGGTACTCCGGAGTAAGATAAGCCAGGGCCGCTGGAAGGAGTAGAATCTCAGGCATCCCGCACCTCCTTGAAAACGGCCAGAAGGGTGAGCGCCGGAGTGGCTTTTAGTGGGTATATCTGCTTTTCTCCTCTTACTAGGAGAGGATGGTTGCAGGAGGGAGTCCCACATATCCAAATGCCTCCCCAAGCCGGAGGGCCTTTGTCAACAAAAAAAAAAGATTATTAAGGAATTTCAAAAAGTTGAGTTTTAAATAATTTCCGAAATAAACCTGCAATCAATTAAAAGTCGGGCTTTTGAAAATATAGGCAAAAAATATTAAGGTCAACTCTTCTTCCTCGCGTTATCCAGGCATTTTTCCACGGTTCATGGGACCCTGGGGTCTGCTTGACAACAGAACTAATCCCTAGTTTTTACGAAAGCGACTGCCATCCGACCTTCCAACCCAGAGGGGAAACTAGGCCTTATTGGGATTAGTCCGGTTTCCTCACTATGTTTTCCTTCACCGAAAAGCGACTGGTAAATATCAAATGATATTTCGTACATAAGTTCCGAAAAACTCATTGGTACGAGCGTGGGTTTGAACCCGCGACCTCCGGATTGAAAGTCGCACGCTCTTACAGCTAGGCCACTAGCGCTTCACATGAAATAATCATGTTTAGTAGGGACCTGTATACAACTTGAGGGTTATTATCTACCCTCAAGTTGTAGTTTAGTTTAATATACGGTAGACTCGATTGTTATAAGAAAATCCCGCTATGTATAGTAAAACGCACAGTCTAGAAACATAACATCGACTGCAACTAGTATAAAAATATCGCTATGTGCGAGAAACTACATATCGGGAGCAAGCGCATCTAATCATTTTTAAATAAACTTGTAGAAAATATCGCTATGTGTCAATCATCACATAGCGAGCACACGTCTGTAATTGCTGTTCAAATAAGCTAATGTAGTTATGTGATTTATTCCAGTTAGCGATTATAGAAAGAGCATTCATTGTATGGGCGTCACATACCTACATTTGATAAATCCTTAAATATTGAATTAAGCGCCACGCTGTTTTTGGAGCATATGCGTATAGAAATAAGGTTCAAAATGGCATTAAAACCGAAAAATCGTTAAAAATCACATAGCGACTTTTGTACGCGCAGCGACGATTTATAATTTTAGTGGGGATTACCGCGTAATAATAATATTTTCCTTAGTATGTAGGGTAAACTCGCATTATTTGGTGACACGCCTAATTCGGTGATACAAGTTTTGAAGCGTGACACCCAGGAAAGCTAGTGAATCCTGGCCTTTTAATGGGCCTCACGGCAAAGCCGCCGAAGCCGAGAAGCAGTGATGTCCCATTTAAAAGGCCCTAATTCACTAGCTTTCCTAGGTGTCATGCTTCAAAACTTGTATCACCGAATTAGGCGTGTCACCAAATAATGCGAGTTTACCCTATGTGCAATTTAAGTATTACTCACCCATTTATTTCCGATACATTTCCATTCTATGTTCGTAATACATTGTTGGTTACTTTTTTCCGCCATCGCTTAGCGTGAGGCAAATATGTTGTGTTCGTTTTGCGCATCCGTGCCATCTGTGGTCTCTGTGATAATATTTATCCGGTTCAATTTATAGACCATATTTTAACGAGGAGCTTTATTGCGTTGTTTATGGGAAACGCGTTTGGCTGCGGTTTGCTTGTAAAAGGAATTAAGTTCTTTTTTTTTACGAGATTTTTATTGAACTGTAGTTATTGGTTTGGTATAAATCGATTTTCACACGTTGCCTTATGCCTCATTAGTTTTTAACTTTTAATAAACTGTCGTTCAGATAGAATATACGATATATTTCTTCTACTTAGTGTTCGTGTGAACTTAGATGCCGCCGTAGAAAGCAGAGCGAGAAAACGTTTTACATAGGTACACAACTTCAACACGCTCTATTTTATTTGTATAACAATTCCTAGCAGACATAGATATATTATGTTATTTTGTACATGCCAAGTTTCATGTCATTTACTTCGATTGTATAGTAGCGGCTTTTTGGCGGAGGGTTCGTGACGTGACACTCGACATAAACCTTAAGTCGACAAGTAAACGACATCAACGCGTTTCGCACGGTGCACGGGTAAGTATTTTGATGATATGTAGTTTAGTTAGAACTCTGTAAGTGTTATTTGTTGTTGCCTAAATGCTTAAAATAAAGCACTAGGGCCTAGTGCATAACTGCATTTTTTTCAGAAATATCGCTGCATTTTCCCTGCAAAAAAAGTACAATTTTTTCGAACAGCTTCTGCCGCGCAATTAGTACGTTGCAACTCCATGATGTGTATGATTATACCTGAGCTTGAACCGCCATTAACATGCCGGGTGTTTGTTGTAAGTAAACGTTTTTACTAAACAGGCTAACCACTACGGTTATTTTTAACTAATAAATATCGCTATTCGCTACAAGGAGCGTCGATCGAGAACACCTCGTGTTCCCTTCGCCATGGTCAATTTGTGGTTATTCATGACTTGGCTTCTGTTCAGATGTTTTAGTTGTGAATTTTAACATACCTATTGAAAAAAATACACAGAATTTGTGAAAAACAAATGTTTTAGTTTAGCTAAAATTTTGAATATTTCAATTTCAATTATTTATTTATAAAATAATAATTTTACACGTCACATCATCAAACCACACACACACCATCAATTTAAATAAACCTACTTGTCTTGGCTAAGAATCTAAAATAAACATAGATTAAGCTAAGTACTCAAAACATGTATAAAATTATTTATAAGAAATAAACAGCTAATTATATTTGTTAATTTTTTTTTTTTAGTTTAAAATACACAAATATAAAAATTAACTTTAAACATGCCACTAACAAAACAAAATAAGTAAAAAAGAAAGAAAACAGATGTTAAAAATTTATTAAGAAATTATTTATGTACCTATACCTAAACTTTGTAATTGAAAAGGAAATAAAGAGGCTTTTTTATTTTTTATTTTTTTATTTATTTTATTTATTTAAACAGCGAATTATTTTATATTTTTTATCATAAATATAATTATAATTTATATTACATATAAAATAATAATTTAGTATTATTAATAGTATAGGTATGTATATCACATGCATGTTTTTGTTGAGTTTGAGTTCGAGTAAGAATGTATTTATTAATTCGGCTTAGTATTTTTTTTTACTTTTCTTAATTAACAATATACTTTTTACTTACATAAGAAATCATGCAAAGAATTGTACGCAGCAGAGACTAAGTAAGATTTCAGTATTGATACGAAGAAGTTATTCTTTCTAGCGGTCTTTATGTCATCGGAGATTTGATTGTAGATTTTAGGACCGATGTACATAAGTAGGTAGTTGAAACACTTTTGCCTTTTCCATACATGTAACCTTGGTGACAATGCAATGTTATGCCATATCATCAAGCTGCTTTAGAGACCTCCTGCAATTCAGATAGAGTCATTTGCAATGACAAAGTGTATTAATCATAAATGTCCAATTTCCATGACAATATGATATTTCTAATGACACTCCCTCACTTTGTTCTGTTCAAGTACAGTAACTCCAGCGTTTTTTGTCAGTCGCGCGACATGTTTCACGACGATATATCTCATGACAGTTTAAATTCGAAAACAATAATGTTCGGAAATGTTCATAATCTTCAGAAAATATTTCGTTCATCACCAATCAAGTGTTAGTACTTTCAGAAATATTGTTGTATGAGTTCTAGAGCTCCCAGCCCCAGTATTACTTTGTCTGGCCCGACCAACGGTCCCTATTTCCTTCTATTACAGGCTTTATGGCTTGTAAATGAACTGTTAGTTGTTAGCGGCGCCGGCGCGTGCGCGGGTCACGCAGGAAATTGGGTTATCGAGACCGGGAAGAAAGGAGGCTTTTACTGGCCGCTGTCATGCTGCAGACACCGTACGATGTTTAATTATTTATTTGAAAGTAAGTAGGCAAGAAGCCCAGGCCAATTGATTGTTTTAAGTAATAATCCTTGAAAGACTGAAATTTGATGTAAAATAATATACTCGTAATATTATATTTTAAAATAGTATTTAAAAAATGGCTCTTGTTATGTTCTATTATTTATACATATGTATATGCTCTTTCAAAAGTTTGTTCCCCTAGTTATATGTTTACACGTTTTAATTTGGTTTATTAACTCTTGGCGATGATCATTTAAACAGTGTCCAAAAATATTGGTAATTAGGTATCGATTTCTTTCATTGCATCTAATCTGGAACACCTACTGACATGACATAAATTTCGTATGTGTTTCTTCTACTTGAGTTGCTATATTCATTGTATTGATTTCTGCATCGAGGTGTACAATAAAGAGTGTATTGTATCGAATAGGTATACGAGTAATTACTTAATCAGATTCCACTTGGCAAGTGAATACCACGCTTTATCAAGCAGATATCAGGCCCGGAGTGTCCTGTGTTACATTGTCCCGAGAATCCAGGCACTTGATGTTCGTGTTTATCACGTTGGACGGTGCGGGTGAACAATCAGCCGGCATATGTCCCCCGCAGCCGCTGCCCGCGGCGCATTCCACCACGCGCATTATGCAGATCGGCGCCCGCGCTGCGCCGCGTCCCGACCGCTTTTTGCTGCGCTTAGGCATCGGTCATATGGACTTGGACAGGCCAATTCGAACGTACTTACACTGACATCAGAATGACAACTATAAATAATGTCATTCAATTATCGTGCATTTCGCTCGTACATGTCTGTACATGTATTGGCACGAGTAGAATGTACGACATCTAGACATAATTTAATTCGTTCTCCTATTTTAGTGTCCTATCACATCATGATATGGTCTAAGAAATAGCCTAGCAACGAAAGACCTAGAGTTAGTGTGCCATAATATTACTACGAACGTCGTTGGTAGTACGAGTGGCTGGCCAGCAAAAATTTACAAAGGGCAGCAAAAATCAATTCAAAGCGTCCAAGTTATAGCAGCGCTGTATGTATGATCTGAGATAATTTTTTTTACCATAATCTGAGGAATAACGAGATTGTTTTGTACCTTCGCCGATTTTGTGATAACTCGTAGAATATTTTCACTTGTATACTTGAATTCCACGGCTCTATGATGGAGCAAGCTTTAGCGCTAAATAGATAAGCAGCGGAATGGAATAATGGGCGCAGCGGCGGGGTGACGGCTTGATTTACGCACCGAGTCGCCGCCGTTGCTCTGATCATTTTGAATCAGCATCTTTGAATGCGCTTTGTTTTGCGAAAACACTTGAAAAGTGTTTGGATTATAATTCTTACTACCATGTGAGTCGTAGGTAAAGGCTTTCCTCAACTATGGTGATTAAATTTGTCATGAACAAAGATGATGGTTTAGTTCACAGTAAAAACAATCGACCGGGCAAAATTGAAAAATTATTGGAATTATTGAAGTAAAACTTCTTTAGGTGCGACTAGAGGGTAACTCAGATTTTTCCTGACGGAAGTAACGCTCAGTAGTGACACACGCACAATAGGACACACGTCAAAGTGCCACCGCTTGTGAGTTTGGGATCGTCGACGAGAAGGGGTTTGAATATTTTAGCGCTTACCTTGTGTTTCATGTGAGAGCGCATCAGCGAACGATGTACCTACATAAGTAATAATAAATTCAAATGATTCTGGGATATACATAACATCATAGTATGTCACTTTTCTAGCATTCTAATGTGTGTAAGTTACGATAGCCGATTGTAAGTGTTCTAACGCGGCGTAAGTGCGGTAATACTAGTACCTCGCGTGCGTACTGCGGACCGCGCGCGCGTTGGGATCTGCGCTTAATTGAAACGCTTTTATTGTCCCAATTATTGCGCCCAACATTAACTTCTTACATTTATCTGCGAAGCAAGACTTGTATGTTTTTCTTACGCTGAGCTCTTAGGGTGTATTCTCGTTGGATACACACTTATTAGTTTAAAGTTTTGCCCATGTGAAACTAGGTACAGTGAGCATCAAACAGGTGGCGGTCAAAGTGACACATCCTTGTTTCTAAGGTGTATTACGTTATAAATATTTGACCACTTTGGCTATCACTATTTGATGCTAACTGATGCACATCCGAATTGGTGGTAAAATGTTTCGACAAGTGTTTATATTTCTGTGCATAGAATACCCACTTTTGCCGCTTGTCGTAAGGTATTTCGTAATAATTGGGGATATTCGGCATATCAGTGCCGTTATTGTCTCAAAATTATCGATATTTCGATCAATCATTATTAAAAATCGGTCGGGCTAATGTAGATTCAATTGCGTGGGCGTTTTAATTTTATTGTAATTATGTACCAATTTCATTTTGATTTACTAGTAAATTATTATAAATGTATTTATAAGTGGACTAAAAATATGATTATATTGTTAGTAAACAGCAGTACTCTCTAGTCTCTAGCCTAGCGTATTAAAATAATTGCCAGTATGTACTGTCTCACTTACTTGTGTAGTTTAAATTATGTAAAGACTTATAAAAAGTACCTATTAGTAAACCTTATAGCCGTTGAAATAGCGTACACTGCCGCTCACAATTTAGCTGGTACCGTTAGCAGCACACTCAATATTAGCATAATTATAACAAGCATCATTATGTTTAAATTAAACCCATATTGTAATTTGTAATGCACATGTCAAGTTTACAAATAAATAACTCTGTTCTTATTTTGGACTGAGAAGTATTACGGTTATTGACATTCACCTAGTAAAAACATTTTCAAAAATTTTCAACATTCATAAAATTTCAACTGTCTAGCTATCACGGTTCATGAGATACAGCCTGGTGACAGACGGAAAGACAGACATACAGCGGAGTCTTAGTAATAGGGTCCTGGTTTTACGGTTTGGGTACGGAACCCTAAAAAAAGGACTGGTAAATTACTTCCCCCATTGGAACCAGTTTATTTAACATATAAAAGACGCCGAAAATCGTAAAATTTAGCATTATCAAACATACTTAGGTAATAACCATTAGATCATTTAACACACTTGACTGTCTAATGATCTGTGCCGGTGTTCATACATAATTTGGACTAGTTCTACTTATATACATGTTATTAATGATCGATGTTTCGCCTTGAATTGTGTCAGATTTAGATAAACTAAACAGGTTTGATATCGAAAGACAAATTTGCTTCCATTCGAATTAATAAATTGCTGTTTAGTACTTTTATGACCGCAGTCGCAGTCAGAAAGTTTTTACTAATATTAATTGATTTTACGTGGTAAGAAGCAATAATCTCTATAATATTACCTTGTATCTATATTTAAATATAACATAAACATTATGTGCTCCTTCCGGCAGTGGAACTTTTCCCTGACGAGGTTTTCCCGAGAGGCTACAGTATGAGGTTCTTTAAAAAAGGAGTGTACAGGTTTTTAATTTCAATAATCATTTATTTCAAACATAGAGTAACTTATACTAGAGCGGTACTGTCATAGTAAATTTTGTAACCCCAGTAAATTCACTGCCATCTGTCGACACACTTTAAAACTAAAAATGAAGATTTATAAAAATACGATAGAATGTATTTAAATATAGATAAATGATTTTTTTTATTTGCATTAATTATTTTTATGATTTTGACCCATGTTCTTTCACTGATATGCGTTAAAATTGTTAAATAACAGACGAAACCGTCAACGCCATCTATACGACTGTAGGCCAAAACTAGTAGCGCCCTCTGAACGAGAATCAAATTTTCTTGATTTTCGGGGCACGTTTTTTCCTTAGACTGTATACATCTATTACGGAGTTATATCTATCTTTGATTTCAAATAACAAAGATTCATAATATGGTTTTAAAGAATCGGCGACGCGCATGAAACACCCCTATACATAGTTGCAGGCGTCTATAGGCTACGGTGACTGCTTAGCTTACCATCAGGCGGTCCGTATGCTTGTTTGCCACCGACGTGGTATAAAACAAATGGAAACGTTTGTAATAAAACGCGTAGTCGGACAAGCTAACTCTGCGTGACATTTGCATGCAATGTCATCATTAATGTAAAATTACTATGAAAATAATTATGATCTTTATAATGATACTCCCTCTCTTTGTTATATTTAAGTCAGTACAAACAGCTTAAACCAAAGATAATATATAGGATAGAGGGGTTATGTCATAGTAAATTTTGTAATCACAGTAAATTTTCTGCCATCGACACACGATTAAAACTAAAAATAAAAATATCAAAGGTTTATTTGTATTTATTATTTTTATGATTTTGACCCATGTTCTTTTACTGAATATGTGTTACAATTGTTAAATATTAAACTAAACCGTCAACGCTATCTAAACGAGAATAGGCCAAAGGTTGGTATACTTGGTATTGGTGGTAGCGCTATCTGTGCGAGAATAAAATTTTCTTGATTTCCGAGGCACGTTTTTTTCCTTAGACTTTATTCATTCTATACGGAGTTATATTTACGGTATTTGGCATAAATAAACTCTACTGTACTACGAGTACATTCCCTGTGCGTTGTTTTATCAAGTCGGGTCGACTTGAAGAAAAGCGTTCTTTTGCTTCATAAAACCTTTTACGTTTGTGATTTTTTATTGCCCTTTATTTTACTATTTTACATGCCGTTTAAGAGTTGCATGCACATGTCGTATCGTTCGGTTTTATGGTTAATGGTTGTCGGCATTAAAAATACATTAAATAACAATTATAAAGGAGTACCGATGGTACTAACGAGGCGGCCTAGGTTATTTAGAGGTTGTACTTATTTTATAATCCTCTGCGGCATTTAGAAAACCGCGTCTCAGTCATTAAAACAAAGTTAATTTATTACTAAATCTTACTCGTTGATTATCGTAGACTTTGCTGTATAAATAAAATTAACTAATTATTTGCTTTTATATCCAGCTCCATAAGTAAACACGAAGAAAAACATCTGTATAGGGTTGAATTCTTTTACTAGGTATATTAAGAAAAATACAGAAAAAAACTTAAACGTATTTAACTAGTCAATGTGTGTGGTTATTGAATCTTTGGATAATCTCTAGTTTTCCACTCATATATGCTGAGCAAAAACACAGGTTTTTCACGTGAAAATACTTTAATACCTACTTCATATTTTTATTACTAATATATAGTATTACTGTATTAATAGGTATAATCTCTATAACTGCATAATCTAACTCTTGATCTAACGGAAATCTTGTAAAATTGTTTACTACGGCCACATTATGCTACTCGCGCTGTTCCTCACTTCCCATGCCACTCGTCGAATATGTGGCCAGGGTATTTTAATTTCAAGTCCGTCCAGCCCAAAATTTTTTTCGCGAATTCTGGGCTGGTCCAATAATATTTAAAAGTAGCTATATGTAGCGAGTAGAATCGAGCCCTGTATTTAAAGCCCCATGGTTGGAGACATACTGTATACGGCGGGAGAATTTAATTGCCTTTTGAACGCTTAATCAACCAGTAGGTACGTGGTTGCGCAACGGTTAGGAAGAGATACGTTATACGTTACAAAAGAAAGGTACGATTTGTCGCGAGAGCAGTGAAAGTCGCACGATCGCATGCTGGCGGCGACTAATTGTTTCATCCGTGCGTATGTAAACAGTTCACACGTATGGCACACTAATAATGACCTGTTGAAAGGCTTGTGTGTGTTTATATATCGGATTATAGGGCGACATATGCAAGGTATGAGCGTGTGATTTTTTTGACTGCACGTTTACATCCTTAATTTTCTGTTTATTACTTGAAATATATTTTTTCGTTCATTAATCTGGCCTAGTATTATAAATAGGTATGATTTTTAACTCACAAATGACCCATGGGATGACAGATGGCTACCGGGGTTAAGACGTACAGAAAAGGAGATGACGGGGCAACTATTAGGATGCATTCTAATCGGAATGGTGGGAAAATACAAACGACAGGGAGGAGTGGAAGAAAAGAGGAAAAGTCTTTGCCAAGCAGTGCGACACGAAATTAGGCTAAAAAACCTGACGTTAGGTTTTGTCAGAAAGATGTCAGTAATTTTTAGGGTTCCGTACCCAAAGGGTAAAAACGGGACCCTATTACTAAGACTCCGCTGTCTGTCTGTCTGTCATCAGGCTGTCTCTCATGAACCGTGATAGCTAGACAATTGAAATTTTCACAGTGGGGCTCCCATACAACAAACGTGATTTTTTTGGCGTTTTTCGCGTAATAGTACGGAAGCCTTCGTGCGCGAGTCCGACTCGCACTTGGCCGGTTTTTAGGGTTCCGTACCTCAAAAGGAAACAACGGAACCCTTATAGGATCACTCGTGAGTCTGTCTGTCCGTCTGTCACAGCCTATTTTCTCCGAAACTACTGGACTAATTAAGTTGAAACTTGGTATACAACATATGTAAGTTTGTGACCCAAAGACGAACAGGTAACGTAAACAAATGAATTTTAAACATGGGGGCCACTTTTAGGGGGTTAATGTGAAAATTAAAAAAAATAAAGTTTTTTAAACTATATCGTGTTACATATCAAATGAAAGAGCTCATTGTGAGAATCTCAAATATATTTTTTTTATAATTTTAGGATAAACGATTTAGAAGTTATTCAAGAAAATAGGTAAAAAATTACCATTTCCCCCCTTTATCTTCGAAACTACTGGGTCTAAAATTTGGAAAAAAAAATACACAAAATATTACTATTATATATATATATAGATTATTTCTGTAATCTATAGGTAAAGATCTATTTGATGATAGTTTTTAATCCGACCCCTACGGGTTTTTTTTAAGACATTTCACTCACGTTTCACATAAAAAATACATTGTTTAAATTATGTAATGTACGGAACCCTTGGAACGCGAGTTGGCCGGTTTTTATTCATCTACATACATTACTAAACATAATTTCTACAGTATTTAATACTTACCTAAATGTAAATGTATAGGTAAGTGTAGTTGGTCTCATGAATTAAAATAAAATTAATATCGAAATTTTGTTACAGCGAGTATGCACTTATAATTGCACACTTGAATTTAACGCATTTCCGTGAACTCGTGAAATTACCGTTGTGACGTTGTGTGCAATTTTAATTACATAATGTGTTATCTCACCCAGATTGCACCTGATTTCTGTGATAAGAACGTGTTTAAAAATAAACACGACTTTCATCGTCCCGTTTACTATTACGGTAATACATAATTGGCAATTAGTTTCTGAGAAAAACTTACAACAGTGTGAAAAATTCGAGAATTTATGTTTTGCCCTATGGTTGACTGGTAGAGAATGCCTTAAGGCATTAAGTCCGCCATTTGTACTTGTTTTTTAATTGTGCAATAAAGTGTGAATAAAATAAAATAAATAAATAAAAATACTAAAATAAGAAGGAACACTATCAAATGTTTCTTGTGATATATAAAGGAAGGCTATTAAAAAAAAACAGTCGGTAATAGTTATTTTCCCCTCACTAGCTCGGAAAGTTGTCGTTTATCCTTCAATACAAGCGGGGAAAAACGCGTTTTATCCACTAGTGGGGAAAGTAATTTGACCTTGGATGGAGCGTGTTTATGTAGCTTGACAGATAACAAAACGTAAAACGCTCATGATGATGGTTCGTTCGATATTAATTATCATTAAATAAATGGTTTGAGAATCTAATAAAAAATACCAAATTTAGCTTTATTTAATGAATTTAAGTCATAAACCTTAAAATTCCATAAGAAACGTTTGTTTTTCTTATAATGATGATAAATATAATTCTGAACGCACAAGTTGAGTCGAAGCAATTTCAAAACGCATCGTTGACATTTCATACATCAGAAATGTCATTCATACATCAGAAATGTCAACATTGTCAACAAATTTTTTACTTAAAACCTTTTCTCACCGACTCGCGTAAAAATACACAACTTCCAGAGTTTTCTGTTATAATATCGTAAAGAAATGAGTGATTCCAGTGATGAAGATGATCTAACGCCTGTGGATGTTGCACTTTCCTCGCTATAGTGAGGTGAAAAGTTTTGTGTTACACACGGGCGCAAATGTATTTTACTTCTCGTGTGTTGAAACACTCGCTACGCTCAGGATTCTATTTTAGAACCACTCGCTTCGCTCGTGGTTCACCTATAGAATCCTTTCGCTTGCTCGTGTTTCAATTCTACACTCGCCGGTAAAATACAACTTTGCACCCTTGTATAACAAATAACTATTGTTATACATGGGTGCAAAGTTGTATTTTACCCGCGAGTGTTTAAACACACGAGAAGTAAAATACATTTGCACCCGTGTGTAACACAAAACTTTTCCCCTCACTATAGCGAGGAAAGTGCAACATCCACAGGCGTTAGATCATCTTCATCACTGGAATCACTAATTTTTTTACGATATTATAACAGAAAACTCTGGAAGTTGTGTATATAATTCTGAAAGCACAAGTTGAGTCGGTGAGAAAAGTTTTTAAGTAAAAAACTTGTTGACAATGTTGACATTTCTGACGTATAAAATGTCAACGATGCGTTTTGAAATTTCATCGACTCAACTTGTGCTTTCAGAATTATATTTAACATCATTATAAAAAAAACAAACGTTTCTTATGGAATTTTAAGGTTTATGACTTAAAATCATTAAATAAAGCTAAATTTGGTATTTTTTTATAAGATTCTCAAACCATTTATTTAATGATATTTAATATCGAACGAACCATTATCATGAGCGTTTTACGTTTTGTTATCTGTCAAGCTACTTAAACACGCTCCGTCCAAGGTCAAATTACTTTCCCCACTAGTGGATAAAACGCGTTTTTTCCCGCTTGTTTTGAAGGATAAAAGAAACTTTCCGAGCTAGTGAGGGGAAAAAAAATTAATACAATCCGTCTGAAATATTTGCAACACAGCACAAAGTCTGAAACTATCAAAAATTATGAATAAAAGAACTTAAAACTGTACTACCGTAAACAACTAAATAACTTATCGATATCGCTATTAGGAAGCGATGTTTTCCAGATAACCTCATCGGGTTAGTATATTGAATGCCTAATGTTGTTGTAGCATTGAATGTTAAATACCTGCACGTACTACTGTTTCGGTTTGGCCTGATGGTTGACTGGTAGAGAATGCCTTTAGGCATTGAGTCCGCCATTTGTACTTGGTGCTATTGTGCAATAAAGTATAAATTGGGCATTTATTAATAAATAAATGCCTAATCATCCTTTAATGCTGCCGCTCTCATAAAACATTGTATTATTTTGAGCCAGCTAATCAGCCGAGTCATGAGCGTGCTTCCTTTAATGAGCAAGTTAATGGGTCTCGAATATAAACCGTACAATATAAAGATAATACAGTTACCTGTACGGTTAGGTAGGTAATTGCGGGCGTCCTGCAATAAAGGTCGACGGACGACCTCTAGGCTAGAAAGCGACTGTCTAAATGCAACTTGTTATTAAATATTTTTATTTCACGTTATTTCGCTTTAACATTAAAATTTTGCATAATAAACTTTACTTTCATAATGAGATGATGACGGTTAATTAGGAATTTTGTATAAGTAAAGCTAGTGGCCTGCATCTTTGTTTTTATCCCTTGGGGGGGGGATTGCCGTAGTCGCCACGCTTGGCAGGCGGGTTGGCGACCGCAGTTTGATAGAGGTAGTTCTCGGAGGACCCTGCTGCCCATCCATTCGGTGGATGCGAGCGGCACAGGATCGGTCGGAGTGGAGAGCCTTGGGGGAGGCCTATGTCCAGCAGTGGACGCCTATCGGCTGACATGATGATGATGATACACCTAATATCTAGTTGCTAAGATCCCAATTAACTTTAATTTCTGACATAAGTTACTCTGATTTAATACTATAAAATTGTTAGATACTGTTTTGACTATGAAATTTATTTTTGTGTAATATCTTGACATTTAATTTTCTTAATTGTTAGTCTCTAATTGAACTTGTAAATAAAAATTGTAAATATTGCATGCCTTCTGTCTGGTAGAACATAAGACACGCTTCTTTTAAATGTTTATCAACTTATGTAATACTATGTTCTTGCAATAAATTATTGATTGATTGATTGATTGATGAAAGCTAGTGGTCATTCCAATTGATTTTTATAATTAATTTCAATTGAACTTATAAAATATATAACACCATTTAAATTAGGTATAGATACATTAGGTATACAATTAAATTCATCTCGTTTCAAATAGGGCAAATGTAGAGCTGACATTGAAATAAAATCGTAACCTAAAGCTGTGTCTACTAGTTACTTTAACGATGTAAATTTAAATAATTTTTAAATAACTAAAAAATTAACTAAGAAGAAATATAGGTATTCCAGTTTCGTCGTTTTAGCTAAAGCTAAACCTTGATGCAGCATATTCAGTAAACAACCGGCACAAAAAGTGCATGAAAAAACAATTGTGTCAAAACCTTTTGTATTTTTTCCCATATAGCACGTGCGTAAGATCACAATGAAACATCTGCAACACACACACATACAGTTGGTTTCTTTTAAAGTTTTGTATTGTCAACTCTCTTACCCTAATATTAAAATATTAAATAGAACTTCAAAACAATCTGCGACCGTAATACACTGCCTTCTGCTCAAGCCGATAGGATACAAAATTTACGACGCACCGTTTCATGCGTAGGCCAGTTGCATTGCACACAGCATATTTCTATTGCAAACAAGATTTTCTGACATCTGCTTTGACCTTTACGGAAGCACCACTTTATCTGGCATCTGGTGAAGCTCTTTTGCTTTACATTAAGGTCTGAATTTCTTGATTCCGGTTTTAAATAAGTTGGTTGCTCTTTAATGGTTTGGCAGATGCGTTTTGTACGTAGTTAATTGTAATTCTGTAGCATGCGCCTCAGCTGTGAGCCCATATGGCTAAAATTGGTATTACTACTATGCTTTTGAAAGGGGTTCTGTTGCTAGTAATTGGATGCTTGGATATATGCATTTAAGAGAACCTTTTCATGCATATAATTATTAAATAACTAGCGTCACGCCCCGGCTTCGCACGGGTTACCCTTAACAAATTATACACCTAAACCTTCCCTAAGAATCACTCTATTGATAAGTGAAAACCGCATGAAAATCCGTTCAGTCGTTTTTGAGTTTATCGCGAACATACAGACATACAGACAGACGCGGCGGGGGACTTTGTTTTATAGGATGTAGATTCAAAAGGTAACATATATGTAGGTACCCGGACCATAAAAAAGTGCATGAAGCACAAAATGCCCTAAAAATAGGTAGAGTCAACTTAGAAGTCTAGGATGGTTTTACAAATATCATTCATGAGGTTTGAGGGATTTATTTATTTAATCATATGGCGTCTTAGATGATATTACCAAACGGAGTAGCCATTAACAATTAACAGGCGTTCCCCTCTGTCGAAAATAGTCGGCCAATGGTCATACACAATGCCAATGCAATGTTTATCTGACTTGGCTCTTTTGACGTTACGTATACATTTGACGTTCCCCTCCCCCGCAAAAATTGGCAGACTTTTTTGTACAGCAAATTACAGACAAGGCGTCTCCGTTGATTATTATCCTTCAAGTATGGCGTACGTTATAGTACATTGTGCAACGAGGGGGGTAAAATTGTGTAACATATTTTAAACGGCTATTAAATTAATCAAATTAAATATTTTTAAACATATACAAAACAATTAAATTATAAACGTTAGCATTTTGAAAGTTAAACTCATTTTATACCTTGACTTTAAAAAGTATTTTACTTAGAACCTACTTGGTTCGTATGAAATAGTGACATATAAATTATCATAGACAATCAGGTTATTATAGTCAGTTAACTATTGCGTACGCGCCGATTTTAAACAAACATAGAATAAGCTTTTGGCAAAAATTTAATTTTTGGTATACAAGCTTTTATCGCTGACTTTAATTTTCTTTCCACAGGTAAGTAATAGGTACTCATCGAGACAATTCTAAAAACCCCAAACACAAAATTGTTATATCACTCATCAGAGCTCGATGGTATCATAGTATTGCATTGTCATTGTCACCCTACTTACATATGTATGCAAATTTTCAGCTTCATTGGAAGTCGTGAAGTGGATCAAACTTAACTTACAAGATTTGACCCGTACATACATACATAGGTACATTGCAAGTTAATAAAAAAAAAACTTGTAAAAACAGCAGCGCAACGGCTGAGCAAATAGACAAAATGATTACTTTATCACACAAAAGGTTTTTTACCGTTTGTCATTCTGTACGTGCACAGGCCACGGCTTGATGAAGCCATCAATGCTGGTTGGAGTTCCGCAGAAGGACCACTAAAATTTTTGTCTACTATCATCAATTCATCACCAATATCACCATCTACCTATAAAGTCCATCTACTGGGTAATTCTCTTCTCATTTAATATGAGGGTTTGTTACGTAAATATATTGCCCTCGCTAGCGTTATGCAGATTGAAGACTTCATATTAACATACTTACAGACTTTATATTTATTCATACACTTGAATATCTTCGATGATTAATGCAGATTTTCTTACAATGTTTTCGTTTTAAGAAAAGCAATTGGTCAAAATCAAATAATATCTCGTTAATAAGATGATAAATAAGATGACAAAAGACCCGAAAAGCTCATTAAATTTCAAAAGTATTTATATTTACCAAAGACCTTTGGAAACCGTTCGCGTAACCGCTCAGTTACCGGCGTTTCAAACATGACTGGAGATCGCATTTTCTTCTCTAGATACTCTATATTTGTAGTATGTATACGAATTTTAATACTTAAAGAGTTAAATGTAAGTACAATATTTACTTGCTTGAATGATGAACATTAACATACGGTACATCAAAGAGTAAAAAGTAAAGTTGCTCTCGCTATCATCATAGATGACATCTATTTTCGCCCACAACCACAAAATTCAAATTACATCATATACGTCACTACTACGGAACCGTATTCTCATAAATACGAGAGCCACACTACAGTTCACGCGTTCAACTCTAAATTCTAAGCAGATTACATAAGGTTTGGATTAGATTGCATGTCTCGGTATCCCATCGCTGCAGGCTTTGTCAAGTTCGGGCGTGAGGTCGGCCGGGGTCAGTTGTTTTTTGCTTTGGACTACAGTTAAGGCTTGCGGAAACGTTGGGAAACAGGTAAACCGTCCAGGCACGTGCGTGGGTGAACTTTCGGGCTTTGGAGCTTAAAGAAGGAGCATCGAATTTTTCTAAGTTCTGAGATTAAGGGACACCTTACACAGAAAAATCTGGGGGCATAGCTAAGATGAGATGACAATGGTTAACAGCAAAGATAGATATAACTCCGTAATAGATGGATACAGTCTAAGGAAAACACGTTCCTCGAAAATCACGAAAATTTGATTCTCGATCAGATGTCGCTACTACCATTGGCCTACTTTCGTATAGAGGGCGTTGACGGTTTCGTTTGTTATTTAACAATTTTAACGCATATCAGTAAAAGAACATGGGTCAAAATAATAAAAATAATTAATACAAATAAAAAATATCATTTATCCATATTTAAATAAATTTTATCGTATTTTTATAAATCTTCATTTTTAGTTTTAAAGTGTGTCGATAGATGGCAGTGAATTTACTGTGGTTACAAAATTTATTATGACAGTACCGCTCTAGTATAAGTTACTCTATGGTTAACAGGAATCGTCGAAACTTGAGTAATATATGGAAATAGTCAAGTGACTTTTCGTAGGTAGCATCTGTGATCCGGATATTTTTTTTCTTTTCGCTTGACGTTTGTCGATGTACGACTGTCATTTTGGCTAAGCCTCATGTACAATAAGTGTGAAGCTCAGCATCTCGATCTTTAAAATATATATTTTTTTCTAATTTGTAATTCAGTAGGTAACTAAAAGATAGTTTAACTGGGTATGCAAAATTACAAGTACCTATGTAGTTACGGGGGGGTTGAAATTGGAAAAAACCGGACAAGTGCGTGTCGGACTCGCCTACCGAGGGTTCCCTACTTTTTAGTATTTGTTGTTATAGCGGCAACAGAAACACAACACCTGTGAAAATTTCACCTGTCTAGCTATCGCGGTTCACGAGATACAGCCTGGTGACAGACAGACGGATAGACGGACAGTGGAGTCTTAGTAATAGGGTTCCGTTTTTACCCTTACGCTTGAAATATTAGCCCTGGCCTGTGTGTATAGGTAGTGTCGCATTATTGTTGAACGTGGCTAGCACACTTGGTGTACTAGGGGAGAGTAAAATTCAAGGTAACTTCAAATATCTAAATATCTTAATTTTTTGTATATTAATTTAGTAACATAACCCTTCCATTGGTCGATACATTTTTGAAATCGATTGAGCAACCATTGTCACGGCGAACGTATTTTTACGCAATTTAAAAACCAAGGTGTCAGATTTCTGAATGGACGCGAGTCATTCATCGACGCGCTAAGTGAAGTAAATTGGAGAAAAAACACGCTCAGTTAGACCGGCTATACACTAACGGTTGTTTTTTTTTCTTAAATTGCGCCAGAAGCTTTCAGCCTGTTCAGCCAGCATTAGCTTGAACAGATTTAATGTTTGAATAATTTGTTGGTTGAATCTTTGCAATGTGTTATTTTATGCTGTATGCTCATTTTTAGTTCTCTAGCCCCTTGTAAATATTTTACCTATTTTTAGTAGTCACTGACAGTTAATGCCCGTATTGATGTACGTTTCTTGTTTGAGCGAATTTATTTTGCCTTAAATTTATAACAACTGCTTTTTCTATGTCAGATATACACACACCAATAGTAATTTGTTTTACAAGGGGGCAAAGTTGTTTTTTAACCTCTCAAGCAAACGTCTTCGTTTAAGCAAACGGAAGATTCCAAAATTGAACCGCGAGCGTAGCGAGTGGTTCGAAAAGTGAAATCTTGAGCGTTGCGAGGGTTTCAAAGCACGAGGGTTAAACAAATTTTGACCCGAAGTGAAACACAAAAAAAATTACCACATCACCAACCCGAAGAAAATATTAACTGATAATGACTGATATTATATCAAACAAAATCAAATTCAAATGAACGTCATTAAAATCATCATTTAAAAGTAAATTCTACCAGCTAACATAAGGAAACAACTCAAAATTTGCTTCTGAATACTTTGACCAAAGATATATGTAACTCCGTATAAGATAAGTAAAGTCTAAGGAAAAAATGTGCCTCGGAAATCAAGAAAGTTATACTTAAATAGATGGCGCCACACCTTTGGCCTATACTCGTCTAGATGGCGTTGGTGACACTATTTGATATTTAACAATTTTAACACATATCAGCGAAAGAACATTTGTCAAAGTCATATGGCGTTCAAAAAAAATAAAAAATAACATTTATCCAGATATATATATATATTTTTTTGTTTTTATACATTTTCATTCTTAGTTTTAATGCTGTGTCGATAGATGGCAGTAAATTTACTATGACAGTAACTCTCTACACACTATTCTCTTTGCTTTGCATCACATGTGGATTAAGTGCAACTTTCTCATCGGTTTTTGAACAATCAAGAGAGCCTTGACCAGCTGGTGTGGTGAAAATTAATTTTATGCACCCAAAGCATATTAATATAATGTATCCCAGTGTCTCCACCATGTTTGCTTAAAAACTGCTCTTCCATAATAGGGAATATTACGCGAAACTCACCGTAGGGGGCGCCACTACCACAATCTGAGGGTCTATCGCGAAACAAGAAAATCGAAATTTAATTGTCTAACATCTCTGTCACTTTTGCATATTCGAGCGATAAAGAGGCAGATAGCGAAATTTCGGACTCGCGTTTCCCGGTAGGTTCTTTGTAAACAAACAGCCTTGATGCATCAATGTCATATTTTATTATCTCTGAAAACTTGGCAAAAACTGTTAAAGACACAGTATGTATAAGTTACTCTATGGTTTACTAAACGGGCTAGTCCTGCACTCTGGTGGCAGAACATTGCAGTAATACCTCCTATTGACTAACACAGTCGCGAAGCAAGTTTGCTTTAAACTGCATAGTGTCGAGTGGTCCGGGTTCAGTGAACCAAACTAAATAAATAAATAGGTGTGAGAGAACGCAATGAAAAAACGAGTAGTTACGGTCCCTCCGGCGTGTAATTCTCTAACCGTTCTGCACTTGGACTTCTCGTTAACAACCACCGCGCACCGATTCACCGATAGAATAATCTTAGTGTGTTCCGTAGCCGCTATCACACATACAAATACTCAAATTCTCAATAAACTTTGATAGCCATATTATAGCTACAGTAGCCGCTGATTTTCCGTAAATTAATAAGGCCTAACATGCAGATGAGGTGCTCTGAGTCCCACAAACCATTACATGTGAGTTGATTGTATGCAGTTATGTGTGCTTTTATCACATCGTCCGCTTGAAATGGCATCATAGCGTCAAATTACGGTATTATTTGGATAATTGTTGCGTTCGATTCTGGACCTAATCACTATTAAAATTAAGGGGTAAAATACTTAATTTATTAGCTAGCCCGATTTAAATTATAGAATATTGTGTAGTTATTTTGACAAGATTGACGAAATGGCGAACTTACACCGTTATATCCGCTACTTTTATGCTATTAGTGCTGTTACGAACTTCTTTTTCACTGTGTTTAGATAGCTAACTGTAAGTATAATATTAATATACACCTGATGAAGAATCAATTAATCCTCATAACTGTTTATTTAGGTATTTACAAAATGCAATTAGTTACGCGATTTTATATCAACTTGGTAATTTGAATTCTTATCGCAAAAAAAGCTATTAGAGGCATATTTACAACCTACTAACTCTCGCTAACTGTACGAGTACATAAAATAAGTAATAATATCTGCTATGATATTTTGTACCAGTAGTTTGTCAAAGCCCAAAGCCCGCAGTTACGACTTGACTCCTAAGTAATCCAAAGTAGTATATTAACTTCTGCTGTTTATTAGGGTTTGGTACCTCAAAAGGAAAAAAAACGTAACACTCGTGCGTCTCTGTCTATCTGTTTGTCTGTCCGTCTGTCACAGCCTATTTCCTCCGAAACCTGGACCAATTAAGTTGAAATTTGGTACACATATGTAAGTTTGTGACCCAAAGACAGACATGTTTAAAGTGTCGTTACAAATATCATTACACAATGAAAATACGTGAGTGACCCGTTATTAATAAATTTAATATGTCTGTGTCTCACGGAAGTTTTGTTATTAAAATTATCACAATGATTCATACTGGTAAGACGCTCTAAATACATAGCTATAATATTTAGTCCCATGCTTACATAAGTACGAGAGCGGCGTTAAACCATGTCGCAAGCGCACATCGTGTTGTTTCGAATAGTCACCATTCCGAGAGTTGCCACACGAGAATCACGAGATAACCGCAATGCCCAAAAAAAGTAGCAGGTACATAAATAAGTATGTGTACATGCGGCTGTGCTGAGGCCGGGTCAAGTTTATACTTATAATATCAATAAAATACCAAAAGAAAGCGAAGTATTTAGCTATCTATGTTTTGGGGTTAGTTTGTTAGTTTTAGGTTCCTTGAAATTTTGTCTTCATTATCCGAGTGACGTGTCACTGAAGAGATGACGATTGCAATTAAACAATATGGCGATTGGCGACAGTCAGATCCCACTTTGTCAAAAAGAAAAAAAATGATAATCGACGTACTATATCGGGTGGGTTTATAAGGATTTGAAAATCATCTTTCGGTTTCTTTGGCAATTTTTCGTTTTGAATGACAATTTAAATTTCGTTTTTCGTTTTAATCAATAAACTATTTAAAGTTGGTTAGCGACCATCCTCGCTTACTAGATTTATATTGACCGGGATATAGACCGTGATTACCTTTTGTATACAAAAGGAAAAGGTAATCACGGTCTATATCCCAGTCAATATAAGTCTAGTGAAACTAACCGTGAATCATTCAAAACCAATATTATAAGTTAAGCGAGGATGAGAGTTTTGAGTGTTCTTATTATTTTTTTAATTTGCTTGTTACATATGTAACATTACATCTGTGTCGTCATAATTAGGGATGGCAGCGCTAAATCTGATTATACGCGTGGTTTTGGGCTTGATATCGTTTACGGTAGTTATCCACGCCGATTTTAACTTTATTTGGTGCGTCGAATTTTGTTCTACGGCGTTAACACTAGATAACTGTAGGTGATTAATGTACCTTACCTGTACTTCCAAAAGACGAGTTAAATTGTCTCCATAAAGAGCAGGTGTACATTACGCGGGAGCTTATGGAATCATTATTTTAAAGTATCGCAAGTTCGCAACTCCCACGCTGCCATAAATATTCATTTCAACGAGTCATTTTGGCGATTTGCGAACTGTGGATTGTCATTGGTGGAGCGGGTCGAGTTTTTGGAGGAACCAACGCGGTGTGATCTCGAGAACAGACTATTTGTACTAATTCACCTGAAAGTTAAATTCTCCCGTAATAACTCGTGCTGGACTCGGCAAGAGATTCAAATAAAAACACGGGCGCTTGCTTGCGAAACATATGCACGTGCGGTACTTCATATATTTTTAATTTAAAAGTTTTGTTTGTTTGAAGCCGCTCTCAGAAAGTTGCGTTTCTTGTAATTACGGTGAATTTCTTCTTGGATGAAGATTGTAATGTTTTTATTTTCTTTACAGGTAAATCCCGATGCCGCAGCTCAGGATCGCGTAAGCAAGCCCGTCTGTATTAAGTTAAATCCCTTTTTCTTATTTGCTATCCAATCTTACCTCATGTAGCTAACCTATGACCTGTAACGCTTGGTGAGCGTGCGAAACTTCTATTCCTATAGATGACAGTATTGTCAGTGTGTTTTTGCTTTGGATGGTGTATGTTACGTAAGAACGTGGAAACTGTCACGTCCGCGCGTGCTCGTCTATTGTGCTGTGCAGGTGATGTACGTTACTACTGATTAGCACGGATTTGATATCGTATTAAACATTAAATAATTTAAAAAAAGACCCGAGTTGCAAGGGACGCGATGGGTTAAAGGAAAATTATACACTCCATTCTATGTGATTAGAGCATCTTGTGATGACCTCAATCCTCGGCGGCTTATCTCGCAGCTGAACCTAGGTTGACAATTTCTTGCTTACACTAGTATTTTCAGTGACGAGCGGAAGTAGGAAGATGTATTCTTGACTTTATGTGTAGAAAATAATTTTATCAAGTCAGCGTATGTAGAGTCAAAGAATTAAATTGCCGTAACATTTCGTTCTGCGAGCAATGTGCCCCGCCCACTGCCACTTAAGATTCGCAATTCTGTGAGATATGTCGGTGACCCTAGTTCTACTGCGGATATCATCATTTCTGACTCTATCACGCAGAGAAACCGCGAGCATAGCTCTCTTCATTGCCCTTTGCGTGACCTTGAGCCTTCTTATGAGATGCTCGCAGAACTGATGGCCGGTGGGGCCGGAAGGTTCTGGAGTGGCGTCCGCGTACCGGAAGACGAACTGCCGGTAGGCCTCCAACGAGATGGAGCGACGACCTGGTGAAGGTCGCGGGAATTCGGTGGATGTGAGCGGCACAGGATCGGTCGGAGTGGCGAGCCTTTGGGGAGGCCTATGTCCACCAGTGGACGTCTATCGGCTGACATGATGATGATGATGATGAACATTTCGTACCTTGTGACAGTGGCAATCTACGACACACTGTGACAAGGAACGACGTACGAAACAATGGTACAGTTAGCAGCAGAAGTTGCTAAGCGGGCGAGGTGTTCAAAATTACCTTGACACGCTCTTATTCTCTTAACAATAAAGACGCGTCAAAATCATTTTGAACACCTCGCCCGCATACTCCCTCGCCTCGACTCTCAAATCTCCTTTTTCGTGTCAAAGGTTTTAAAGCTCTAGTTTTTTTAGGATTCCGTACCTCAAAAGGAAAAAACGGAACCCTTATAGGATCACTCGTGCGTCTGTCTGTCGGTCTGTCTGTTTGTCTGTCCGTTTGTCACAGCCCATTTTCTCCGAAACTACTGGACCAATTAAGTTGAAATTTGGCAGACATATGTAAGTCTGTGACCCAAAGACGGACGGATATGTAACGTAAACAAATGAATTTTAAGCATGGGGGGCACTTTTGAGAATGAGAGAATTAAAAAATAAAGTTTTTCAAACTATATCGTGTTACATAGCAAATGAAAGAGCTCATTGTGGGAATCTTAAATATATATTTTTTTATAATTTTAAGGTAAACAGTTTAGAAGTTATTTAAGAAAATAGGCAAAAAATGACTTTCCCCCCCCTTTATCTCCGAAACTACTGGGTCAAAAATTTTGAAAAAAATACGCAATATAGATCTTTACCTATAGATTACAGGAAACTCTATTACAAATGTGCAGTCAAGCGTGAGTCGGACTTAATTACTTCTTTTCGATCCGACCCCTACGGGTTTTTTAAAGACATCTATTTTCACATAAAAAATACGTTGTTTAAATTGTGTAATGTACGGAATCCTTGGAACGCAAGTCCGACTCGCACTTGGCCGGTTTTTTTTTAACTAGAGCTTAATGTATCAAATCACCAGGAAACACGATACCATAAAACACTTTCATTAAGCAGCTAAAATCCTAAATTAGGTCATACACAATAATGCTCATCGTGGGATCTCGAGAGTTACGTCAGTTCTGCTTCAAGCTGGGAATTGGCACATGGAAATGTGAAGAAAAGTGGCAGACTGATTTGCTGATGCGCAATTGTTTTTAGTTGCAAGTGTAACACAATGTGATACGTCGTCGCTATCGCTAGGCTTTGTGACGCAATCTGTGTTTGTAAACAAAGTATGCTTGTAATAGGTATAGATAGTATAAGATAACGTGTGGCAGGAAAATACCTGATTCTCTGATGTAGAAGCCAACGCAAGATTTTCAGCATCATTAAACCATATCACATTGTGTGGCTTACGACTTTAATACATAAGTTTGTATTAAAATCGGTAAGTACCTAGGTTCACTTGAATAACGTTACTTCCTATCTTCTGCTTTATCAGAACAAAGTTTGCCGTTCATGTTAAGAATGGGTGACAACGATATCTCTATACTTTTACTTAGAATAGTTACGCTAAACATTTCACAATGATTGATTATTAGGAATTGTTTCTGAATGACTAAGGCTGGAATTTCCTCAGCACGTGCGTTGCAATGCGGACAATGATATGTTGATCGAATGTTTAAATTTTAACTATACGCGTGTCACATTCTAAATTCTAAACAATCTTTCTGTAAGCAAGTCTTTATTAGGACTTAGGAGTCACTTGACCATAGTTATGTCGTTCTAATAGCTCATAAATTAGAATAATTAGAGAATAGCATACCGTTTGATTATCACACCGAATTAAACAATATCTTCAGACAAATTGTAATTAAAAACAATCTTAAATAACGGCCTTGAAGTTCAATTTCAATTGTCTGATTCAAAGGTTTGTATTAATTACATTTCGTACATACTAAGTATTACGTCAACGAAATTTAGTATCGAAATTGTAACCTGTTTTAACTTCGAGCTAAGCTAATTTGAGCTCTCCGGTACACATTTCATGTTTGATATTTGATTGCACGTGGTGATACCTTATTAAGGTTCTGATAGATACAATCAAGTGAATAAGAACTTTATACTGAAGGAATAAAGACGATTTAAGAACGTCTAACGCTGTATGTATGAGTATGACTTGATCACTAAAGGTTGATTAGCTAGGGTAACGACTTGGACAAAAAACATTAGTATATATTTTAAAAGACGATGTTCTATTAAATATTGAAGTTTTTGCAGCGGTACATTGACCTGGGACAGGAAAATTGATCTTCTACCATAGAGAAATAGTTATTGATGATAAATGATAGTCGCTTTTATAAACGACAACCTATGTACCCTTAGAGGATATAACAAAACGGAGTAGCCATTATCAGGCGTTCCCCTCTGTCGAAAATAGTCGGCCAATAGTCATAACACAATGTATGGACTGACGTTTATCTGACATGGCTATGTTTTCGTTACGTATACATTTGACGTTCCCCTCCCCCGCAAAAATCGGCAGACTTTTTTCTACAAAAAATAACAGACAAGGCGTCTCCGTTTGGTGATTATCCTTTAAGTATGTACCTACCTACTGAAAATGTAAATATTAAATATTGCATACATAATATTATTTCACGAACTTCTTAAATAGAACCCTCGTTTTTTTCGGTTTCTGTCGTAGATTTATTGGGTCTAATACCTCTAAGGTGACCTAGGCCTAGGGTGATGGCCTTTGCTATATGGTACGAGCGTGTATTGCAGAATACATATGGAAATATGTATTCTACATCTGGGTACAATTGTACATGCTGTCTCCCAGATGTACCCAGCTCTTATTCTGGCCAAATACGGTTTGGGAATTTAATAAAAAAATACTGGGTGATACTGATACATATCAGTGTACAAAAACATACGTCATCTCATGAGCAAGCAAACGTCAGTTTGTCACAAAGCAAACGTTTAATATCAATGTAGCTGTCAGACAAAAACTGTCACCTTGGAAGCGAAGCCCAACGCGTGATATCTCACGCAAAAACTGACGTCGCTTCTGGTTGTCATTACATGTCATATCCGCCTGCTACAGTGTAAACATTATGAGTACGTTGACTTTTCCTCTGTCGAACGAAATAAAGTCAATAGTACAAGTAAAATCACTGACGCGGAGTAAATATGTCAAAGTCAAAAGTTGTCGTCGTCCATCATTCGCAGTATTCGTTCGACACTCTAGTATGGATGTTAAAAAATCTTTAACATAGATACGTTCCGATGAATTAAGAACTTTCTTCGGTCCCTGGCCTTGCTTCCAGATACACTCTAAAGGAACCTAGGACCTGCTTTTCGACAATTAATCTCAAGAATTGACGTAGGCACTGATTGTTACAAAAGCGAAGCTCATTGGTTCAGCTGGGGTTCTGACCTACGATCCCCGCATTGAAAACCACACAGTAACTGCTATACTTATCACCAAATCCACCGAATGTAAATAGGTTAAATACGAACTAACCTATTTATTTACATGCGGACATTTAATTCGCAATCAAATACAACGTAGATATTTAAGAGATAACTCTAAGAACAAAGTCCTTCGTATATGACATTTATTTCAGTTTATTTCAGTTTAAGAGATAAGTTTAGAAACTGGCGGTTTTCTAATTCTAGATAGATTGATGATGATGATAGATCTGTCCATAGGACATGGTACTGTAATGTAAGCTAGTTAGACTGTGATAGTAATTTATTGCTCACCTCTGCAGTCTCACGTAGGTCCAAATTGATAGTTTTAAAATGATCGCGGGTACATGACGATATTGACGACGTTGCAGTATGACATATGATTACTTTACCTCTAAACATATTATTATCGAGTAAACAGAACACGATAATGTCTTGTCTCTTTTTAATAAGGTTAGCAAAATTATTCTAAGGTAAACTACATCGCATACAACTACTATGGTGCCCACCTAAAGCTAAACATTTGCATCTAGTTTTGGCACAATAACGTTTTTCTACTAATTAAGACTCCATAATATGTCTTAGCCTTATTATCATGTCAAGATATAATTTTGATATCTATTGAAATTATATATGTTTTTAATAATTGTTTGTACTGTTACAGTGTTAAGCTTGAAGCTGGCATTGATCTTTTGAATAGCATAAAACCTTACCGTGTATGTACTACCTAATTAATTAAATTATCAGTACATTAACTGAACAAACCGCCCACGCCGGAAAAAAACAGCCAGCCTAAACAGACGTGACAAATTACAACTTATTTGTATGCGCGGTGCAGCGGTTAATGTGAAATGTGCCTTATATACGATCAGGTGTCATCGCGCCCGAATAGGGAGGCTAAGGACGACGGGTGAGCGGGCGCGAGTGACAGACGGTAGCGGGAGCGGTCAGTGGACACAATAAATTTAAATATATAATAATAATAATAATTCAGCCTATATACGTCCCACTGCTGGGCACAGGCCTCCTATCATGCGCGAGAGGGCTTGGGCTATAGTTCCCACCCTAGCCCAATGTGGATTGGGGACTTCACATACACCTTTGAATTTCTTTTGCAGATGTATGCAGGTTTCCTCACGATGTTTTCCTTCGCCGAAAAGCTAGTGGTAAATATCAAATGATATTTCGTACATAAGTTCCGAAAAACTCATTGGTACGAGCCAGGATTTGAACCCGCGACCTGCGGATTGAAGGACGGAAGTCGCGGGTTCCGCTTAAGGGAAATAAAAACGCGAAATTTTTTCTACGCTGTCACATGTAATATTTAATAAGGATATCTAAACTTCCTATCGTCATGCATTGCTTTATCTAGTTTGTTAATAATGGCTTGTGTAGGTGAATACAAAATTATGAAATCATCATTTGGATTGCTAAACGTGAGCGTTAAAACAGGAATATCTAGTGAAACCATATTAAAAACCGGCCAAGTGCGAATCGGACTCGCGCACGAAGGGTTCCGTACCATTACGGAAAAAAACAGCAAAAAAATCCCCATTTTAATATTTATATTATTCTGTTTTTAGTATTTGTTGTTACAGCGGCAACAGAAATACATCATCTGTGAAAATTTCAACTGTCTAGCTATCACGGTTCATGAGATACAGCCTGGTGACAGACGGACAAACGGACGGACAGACGGACAGCGGAATAGGGTCCCGTTTTTACCCTTTGGGTACGGAACCCTAAAAACTACAACAAAAGCATGTGTGAAACGAATCGCCAATCGCTTTTTGATTGCACGACTCACAGGGCTGAGGTCGCCGGGCCCATTCCGACGTCTTGAGCCAACAACTCATACGATGCCGACGTGACATGCCCAAAATACCACTTTGGTGCCTAAGGGATTTACATTATTTGAGGACGTTCGCGTAGCGTTCATTTTAAGTTATCTACAAGGTATAATATCTTTAATATCTTTAAGAGTTTCGAATGATTCACGGTTAGCTTCACTAGACTTATATTGACCGGGATATAGACCGTGATTACCCAACCCCATACACCCCTAAATTTTTATTTCCAAATATCGGAAGCTCACAAACAATACAAAAGGTAATCACGGTCTATATCCCGGTCAATATGTCTAGTGTAGTTTGTTTGGTGGATTAACTACCATGCAGTATTTAACAAGAAACAGACAAGATGGGTCAAATAAGACTAGGTAATATAATAATACAAAGTCCATCAGTCAACAATAATACCATTGTGGTAATTGATAAATGATCGTGGATAATGAAGGTTTAACTCTATCTTAATTAGCGCTGTCTACGCGCCTCTCAGCCAATCAAAAGCAGCCGTTGCAAGGGCCTGACCAGGGTCATGCCAAATCGAAAATGAACTTATCAACCAAATTCTCAGTGTTTTAGGGTCACGCTCACGCTTCCTACTTCGCAATGTAACTCGATTGTTTAAACAGTAGCGAAACAATAAACAATTATACCTAATGGCCAGTTCCCACACGCAATGCTTGCAATTGTATGAGAGTCCTTGGATTTTTAAGTTTTTACACGCTATTGATATGATCTAAAGGTTGCGTAGCCTAAGTGTTACATGTTTGTGTTAAATTGTTACTAATAGTAGGTTAGGGTATCGAAGGTGAGAATGTTATGGTAGGGCAGAGATGATTGCCGCTGATTTGAATTAACCGTCACGATTCATGAATGTGTTGCAAAAAACATTCCACCGGCAGTAGACGCTTATTAGATACCTACATGGGATAGTAGTTTTATACAATGAATGGGTAGTAAACTTTTTTAGTAGAGAAAATCTGCCAACCAGGCTTTACGAGGGAAAACTCTTTTAGATATATTTTTTATTTATAATTCAGAGAAAGTATGTTCGGAAAATGCGGTTCACCCCTAAAGCGGAGCAATACTCCTGTCATCAGTTCAGCAGGTTGCAAGGCGTCCTACGCGACGCCTATCCCATCGCGGTCTTCAAAACTCGTCAGCTCCAATGGTGGCCGGTTGCAGTTACGAAATTAAGAAAGAGTCAGAAACTAAGGAACCACTATAACCTAAATACTTCGAAATATATATCGGTAACTCTCGCTTTGATGTATATGGTCGTTACGTATCCTGTCTTTGCCTTTTAAGTTAGGCGGGAAATACCGTAGAGCGTAAACCTATTGCACCGGACACACACATGGTAGTATCTAATGAATCATACTACAGTTATGTCATTAACACTTAAATGTCAAAGCAATGATGAAACAATTAAGGGAATGCCTACGGTACTGTACAAGGCAACTTGAAGACAATACTTGTCAGACACACCGTCTCTGCCCACATCGTACGGTTTAGGACATAACGACGAACATGTAAACGAACTTACGAAAACCATATACTGTGTTGATGTTGCGAATTGAACCGAATATGGTGCCGTGAGACTGACTAAGAAGGGAGGTAATAACACACTAAGTAAGGACGTATAAGGACGCAAGTTTTTAGGAATCCGTAAACTATGAACTTGTGATTATTTTGTTGAGTTTTTTTAGCTAAATATTATTAATTCTCTCGTAATAATTTATTCAGGTAAGCAATATAAAATAGTAAATAGAAAGTCCATGCATAGTTCGTGATCAGCAACGCAGGCTTCGTCAAGTGGACACAAAAGCAAATCAGCTACAGACTGCGTCATCTACTTACAAATGATGTAATCCGCAACAGGCTTTGTCAATCTTAACCACTAAATTAAAATAGGCTATGGTGCCACCCCGGACCGTAGCCGGCCCAAACGTCCCCATGACACTGGCAGCATTGCCCCGTTGAATTGCCAAGGAGATCTGTTGGACCCGGTACGATACAGAGCGAGGATCGCAACCCCTATCTCTCAGTCGCCGACCCAATTCCCACACAAAATCCTAGCCTCCGCACCCCTAGATCCTGCAGTCTCCATCGCAACTGGTCTAAAATCATATATTGGTTCCAAGGTAGAGTACCTACTTCGTATGCTTCTGTTTAGCCGCATACTCCGCAGCTGAACCAGCAGCACTGATGGTGTGACTCAAATGGGACGGGGCAAAGGCTAACACACGTTGCGTCCCATAAGAGGCACCGACCCTTCTGCCAAGGAACCAATGTAAGACCATCTGGCCTTTTTCCATCAGCACGGCACAATCCCGGAGGCTTCAGGACACAGGGAACATTGGTTGAGACCAAAGCCCTGCGAAATTAATTTATCTCAACGTTACATCTACTTACTATTTATAATTCATATCCAAAACTTTGTCAGAGATTTTAATGTTTAATTTTATGATTTATTGTTAAAGATTTGATATACTTGATCTCGTATCATGTGAATATTTTTCAAATCAGCAGCTCTAGCCGAAAAATTCACCGGATATTGGTATTGCAATACAATGCACATTATTATACAAGTAGTGTCATTTTGATATTTCGTCAACAGATTACATTTTACGTCCATATTCTTCGTTATATCATTCGAACATTTGTTTTGGAAATAATTAGCAACCTGAGTGCAATACTTGCAGTACAGGAAGAAATACCTGTCCTTCGCTGGACAATTCGGAACCATTCCGCCCACGTGGGCGCCTTAACGCGCCTTTGTCTGAGATTGTATCAAATGAGCGCCTTAATCGGAATTAAACCTGTCGATCGTGCACCGTCGGACACGTACATGCAAGAATAACACTTGTTTATCGAGGAAGGAGTATTGAATGTCATATAACTAGTGAACTTATAAATATAAATTAACTCCAGCCTAGCCCTGTTATTTTTAAGTAATCACGATTCGAAATAAATATAAAAAGGAATAATATAAAACAATTTGTAATGACTGCACGATACCAAGTTTTTACCAACCAAATATAGTATTCTTCTGGCTATCGATAAAAATAAAACTTTAAGTTTGTGAGGTAATTTGTCTGTGTTTTACCATTATCCTCACTGTATAGAGCCCTTAAACTATAATACGAGACGACGTTAATTCCGTTGGTATACTAAATAGTATGATGGTATTAAGGCTCTTTGTGTTATATAATCTTCTCAACCCGATAATTGAATAGATTTCAATAGACGAAATGCGGGTGACGGCATTCAAAACAAGACCGACGACTATGAAGCTCCACTACTCCATTTTAGGACGGCTGCATAATTTGATGGAAAAAACTCATTCGAATCACAAAGGAGGTCATGAACTCGTCTACCAAAAACTATTCATCTAGAACAGGAAATCTAATACATTAAAATAGTTGCACATAAAAGGACCTTGCACGTGCAAGATAAAGCTTTTGTTATGGTATACATGGACGAGACGATAAGAGTTAGTCCATTCTTATGAATATCAGTAGTAGTCTTTACAATAGGAGCGCTAGATTAAACCTTAATGGCATGACACAAATATAATATGAAAGAAAGGGACGTCGTCTTAAGTTACAATTTCATAAGAATGAATGTACCATATCGTAGGAATGTTTTTGTGATTACTATGTAAAACCAACATAAATAGCATATTGCGAAGGTTTTAAACGAAGCTAAAAACTGAAAAAAAACCATAAAGCAATTTAATTGTTAACTAAGTCGAGCGTACAAATCGAGCTTATGTAGCTACAGAAAAAACTACCTCCTGTCCTCTCTTCTCCACAGTTCCACACAGACAAAGTCCCCTCTCTCTTTTTAAGAAACTTTAGCTTACATTCTGCATTTCCGATATAGTTTTCTAAATTGAAAACTATCATTATTTATATCAGTAAATAAACAATGCAAATAAGCCTTCCTTCCTTCAACAACAAGTTTATTTAGACCAACGCTCTATGATTTCCTTAACTAATCTAAGCTCATAGTTATCGCCAAATCATTGTCGATAGGTACCCGATCACAACACTAGGCACGTACATGGACTATTTACATAAACGACATCTCACACCTGTTCGAGTGAACCTCATTTAAATCAGCTGCGTATTCGATATTTTAGGGTTCAAGATGAGGCTTAAAACTGACCGTAGATCAAAGTGTAGACACTTAAAACTTTACGTATTAGAATGATGACTTAATTACATCAATAAACTAAAAAAATAAAACTACGAAAACGGATTATATCGCGTATATTGAATTTATAATCCCGACGTTTCGAACCCTTTACAGCGTTCGTGGTCAACGGATGATCCGTCGTCGACGTCGAGATGTATTGTAAATTCAATATACGCGATATAATCCATTTTCATAGTTTTATTTAATGAGTAACTATCGCGGTAACCGAAGACAATATAAAAAAAAAATTCAGATCTATAATCTTGTCAAGTTATCGTGTTTATCACTTGGTGAAAATCTAGTTGCAATATTTCACCCTTATTTGTAATACGGAGAAGTGACCATGCTTGTGCTTTTCTTGATCGCTTGATTAAACGAACCTAGATTTAGACCAAGACTCTGTAACTCTAGCGATTTTAATAGCATAGACAGTTCAAGTGTTATTTTAAACGTCAAACTTATAAAAATAACTAACGCAGTGTGTGCTATCAAAATCGCTCACAGAGTTATATTCTAACTATCACAAAAATGTCGGTGAAAAGTGGTACATATATTTTTGTAACGCCGACTTTTTACCTCATATTATGATTTTGAATTTCGATCTTTTCTTTTCTTATAACAGTTTCGAATTTTTTTTCTCAACTTTAATTTGCGCGAAGCTTATCATCCACGGAACCCACCTTCTTTAAAAGCAAATGTAATTTCTATGTATGCCTTCAGAGTTTTTGCTGCGATTCTTATAGCATGTTTTTGCTTGTAATAAAATTTAATAGATCGACCACTTGCGTGATATAACAATGCATAACAACTTGTGTAGGTACTAGTTTGTCGGTATAGACACCTTGACTTAGTTTAAAGGCAAAGATGATAATAAATCTCTTTTATGAGTGTTTTTTGTAGTCTTACAAGTATTTTATTTTATTGTCATGTTTAAAAAACACGTGCGAGACGGACTCGCGCACGAAGGGTTCCGTATCATTACGCAAAAAACGACAAAAAAAATCACGTTTGTTGTGTGGGAGCCCCACTTAAATATTTATTTTATTCTGTTTGTATTGTATTTGTTGTTATAGCGGCAACAGAAATACATCATATGTGAAAATTTCAACTGTTGATGAGATACAGCTATCACGGTTGATGAGATACAGCCTGGTGACAGACGGACAGACAGACAGTCAGCGGAGTCTTAGTAATAGGGTCCCGTTTCTACCCTTTGCGTACGGAACCCTAAAAATAGAAAAAGTTTATTAAACACGCAAAACTCTCACAGTCTTGTATGTATAGCTTTTTCGGTGGCTTGACATAATATATCAATTTATCCCAGTTAGAACCAAATAAGTATTCGTTTCGTCTAATTTCCTAATAAGAACAACCGGCTGGTTTTTATTTTGTAATTTTATGTCTGAGGCGTCAGGTGTTTATTCGCGTAAGGGAACACAGTCAGAACCTACTAGTACCTACTTGTTACCTTGGACAGTTATGCCGCTGCGCATACGCAATGCGGGAGGTCTGGTTCTAAGTACATTCGTCTCCAGTTGTAGACTACTAAATAACGTGTGTCAGCACATGTCGACACCTCGTATCATTGTGCGAACATCTATCTTGGCATAAGAGGTTCTGCGTTACTAAAATGAATGTAAACTTGTACTTAAATCTTTGTGTAGGTACTGCCTTTATATTCGAATGTTTATGTCCTGTAGTATATTTGCTACATTATATATCATGTAAAAGTGCGAGAAGGAGGAAGGAAAATGGAATCAAGATAGAAGATGAGATGAAAGAGAGAGAGAGACCACGCATAATATAATACATTATTTACCTATATAAATACGAAGCTAAAGTTTAGTTTCAGTTTAATGAAACTGAAAATACCAAATGCACAAAAAAGTCTAATACAATGTTGAAATTCCTACAAAAGCATTAAGTTCCTGTGGGTTAAATAATTCTAGTTACGCGGATAAATTCGCAGAAAAAGCTAGTTAGGTACGAGATAATAGTAAGAATTGTACAATAGAAGATTACATGTGATTTATAACTTTTTTGATGCGTTATCTATTGTAGGTAATTTGGTACCTATGCACTAATGCATCGTAATAGTATTGATAAACTAATGGATAAAAGTAAATAGTTTTAAAACTTTGATCAAACTACGGCTTTTTTCGAATAAAACTTTATTTTTGGAGTCGGTCGTAATCAGGAACCAATTTTTCTAATTCAGTCATCACATTTATGTATCACTAACACAATTCTAAGTTACTTTTTATCATGCCTAATTTTTAAGTTGAAATTAAATTTTAATTGAAATTTATTGTCACCCTATCAATGGTTTAGTCGATGGCACTTTGCGTACACCTATTTCCCTTCGATAAAAATAGGTTGTTCATGTATCCAGTGTTTAGTAATTTTATTTTAACGATATAATTAACTGTAATTAATTAGACGGTGAAGTAAATTGCATGAGATCTCGCGTATTGAAATCTATTTAGCTTGGTTATTATTATTTTTAAACTCCTGAGCACTGATTAAATTTCATCGTGTATTGATATTGAACCTTAGAGCAAAAGGTTCCATGGGACTTGTATAGATATCATAAGTTGGTAAGCTGAGACCTTGCCTTTTGCTAGGATAAATAAAAAATGCTGACATCAGAACATGTCCAAATTGCAAAAAAAAGTATACTCTATCCCTTCGACTTCGACCTTGTCAGTCAAGAGGTTTTTGTCGCTTCGATATATCCTATGTCAGCGATCACAATAAAAAAATATGATCAGTATAAAAATAACTGTAATCCAAGCAGCTAACTAAAATTAAATTATAAAATTCGGTTAAGTTTATTTAGACTTCCTTCATAGAGAATTTTATTTAAGACGCAATAAGATGTGCCAACAATTTTGACAAACCTTGTTTCATTGTTGTTGCAGGTGAAGCGCATCGCATCAATGGCCTGAGAGCATGTTCCGGACGGCGTCAGTGGAAGGCTCCGCGCCGCGGACGCCCCCTGCCTACGCCCCGCACCCCCCCTACGTTCCTCCACGCTTCTTTCCCCCTCGCATCCGGCCCCCTCCCCCGCAATACTGCTTCGACGCTGCCCGCTTCGCCTGCGACGCCTCCAAACCTCGCTACCTCGACGTCGAACGAGAGAGGCTGGTCACGAGATGGCTGGCCGAAGCGAACGAGGCTTTAGTGAGAAGGGACCGGCCGCCGAGATACAAGCCAAGAAGCAGCGAGAGGCGGCCGGACTATTTGGAGAGGAGGCCGGCGCCAGAATGGGCCGACAACTTCCTCCTCGGCAGGAGGAACGGGTCGGTGGAGCCCGAAGAGGACTGCAGTGAAGTGATGACGTTGAAGGAGTTTGTGGACAAGTTCTCGCTGCCGCGGGTGGTGAGGTTCGAGGGAGAGGAGCGGCCGGTGCTGCTGTACCGCGTGCTGGAGGCGCACCGGCGCGTCGAGGCCGTGCCGCTCGCCGGCAAGAAGGGCAAGCTGGTGGGCAAGCCGCTCTACATACCCGATTCCTATGATGGTGAGTTGTACTTTAAGATCCTATGTTAGGAAGATATCCAAAGTGACGATATTGCTTAAATTAATCGAAACTTGATGATGATGCTCTCATGCGCTGATGAACTGCTTTTTGTTAACAGTTCTAGTTTCTAAAGGTATGTCATACTTGTGCGAACCTACTTATCATTGTGGATTTATTAACACACTCAGTATTAATCGTTTCGTGAATGTCTAAATAATTAAACTAACAACAATGCCTTAGTATGAGATACTTTTAATTAAGTTCTAATAAAGAAATTACAACGAAATCTAGTGTCAATTGAAGTGTAATTATCTCGCGGAACGACGCACATTCTAGTTCGCGGTAACAATGGCAGTAGGTACTACATAGTCACAGTAAACCTCGGTGCAGTATCGGAAGACATAAGTAACATTTTATTAATAGTTTTACACTTAAAGTTAAATTTCTTACACAGTTTCCCCAAAACAACGAGTGTAATAACTTTAACTAATATAGGTATATTTATAATTACAGTATCATCGGAACATGTTCATAAACGAAGAAAATTGCATTTCTTTCCATGTGTGATTTGATGATTTCTGTCCGATTTCAATGTGAATATCAATACAATTTAAATACTCGTATGTGACGATATCGCATTTAATTAATGTGATGATTTATTTAGGGGTGTATGTGTGAACAATATGCAAGCCGGATAAACTTCATCATCTAAAAAAAGCGCCTTGGACTAGGTTACACCTGTGGTACGAAAATTCATTATAAAAATGGTATCACTACGTAATTCGTATTTATTTATTCAGTATCAAAGAACATCCAATCTTTCACAATTGCTAATCTGACACAACATTCATTTTATTTGCGTTTTTTAGGGTTCCGACCCTAAAAAGGAAAAAATGGAACCCTTATCAGATCACTTTGATGTCCGTCCGTCTGTCCGTCTGTCTGTCAAGACCCTTTATCCCGGGAACGCATGGGGGTATCGAGTTGAAATTTAAATATACTCAGATCTAGGGTCCCTTGTAGCTGTGAAACAAACTTATATATTGTTAAATTTGTACGGAACCCTCGGTGGGCGAGTCCGACTCGCACCTGGCTGGTTTTTATTTTATTTTACCAGCCCATGTCCATACTGGTCCCCGCATACCTGTGGCGACCATCGGAAACGCCCGCTTTGTAAGACAATGGTGCTCTTACGCAACTAATTGCTGTAAGAGCGCATACCGGCTTCATTAAGCTCTCATCGGCACCTGATGATGATGACCATCAATCGATTATCGAATATGTACGCGATTTCTGTAGAAGATGGAGTAATCTTCAAGTGTATGGAATTATGTATATGTGTAAGTATGTATTTATGTCAATTGTATGCCATATTAATGCCTAAAAGGCGTGAAGGATTTTAAAATATGCCGTACCTCAATTGTGAGATTGACAGATGACATAATATATAATATGTATATAAGCAGCAACTTTTAGGGTTCCGTAGCGGGCATTAAACATTGAACATTATTTTTGAGTGTTCTGTGCATAGATATAATATTCCTAAAGATGGAGTCCAAGCCAGCTGCCACAGTAGCCTCGCACACACAGTTACATTTTTATCTATGTACGGTTAACAATGAGGAACTATCGGCATTTTTTACAAATTTTATTTTACTTGAAAGGATTGAAACTACCTAAAATATCAATTAACCACTATATTAACACAACTTTATATATTCTTATCAACCAGTATGTTTTTGTGAATTCAATATTACAATAATCAACGGTGGAAATATATAAAAATTACATTAACATCAACTTAAATATGTTTTTCGCAATAATTGAGTAATGTTTTTATATTATAAAGTATTCATTATCCATTAGCATTTCTATGATGATTATTTTTAGTTAAGATATCGAAGCTTCAACTAATCCCTATTCCGTTTTGCTGTGTAGATATTGTCGATATATAACATGATTACAATCGACAAGTTCACATTCCTAAAAACATGCTTAAAACCCACACATACACATTTATACGCACACATACACAGCTTGCCCACCACCAAAATAGCTACGGCTTGAGTATTCAATTTTGTACTGAGAATAGACAACGTTGGGGCCTCGGTTCTGTCCTTGGATTTTTGGCTTCGATTTTTGCCCATGAAATTTGACATTTTGTCAAAATATATAAAGCAATGAGACAATTATAAGAAACCACATTTGTATGATATTTTTTCACGAATTTATTTGTTTATTATGTTATCTTAAAACATATAAAAACGCATTAGGCTCACAACATTTATTTGAAGCTTTATAAGTTTTTGGCAAAAATTTCATTTTTGGTACAAGCTTTTATCTCTGACTGTACTTTTCTTTCCACGTGCAATAAATACTCATCGAGACAATTTTAATAACTCCAAACACAATTAGTTTGCGTTGTTTTATCACAGATTTCCCATGGCCACTCCTGTCTCCATTATCAGATCAGCTCCATGTCTCATAATATTGCATTGTCATCCAATTTACACATGTATGGCAAATTTCAGCTCAATAAGAAATCTGGAAGGGGGTCAAATTTAACTTCCAAGATTTGACCCACACTAACTAAATGCAATCGCCAGTTAATTTGTTTATGAATCTTGTTGTTACTCTGTATTTATTGAGTAAATAAGGTAAGGTAAAGGATTTTCACTGCCAAAAATCCAATAGTTGATACCCTGCTCGTAACATCTACAATACATTTTCTAATGACTACCTTTGACTTATTTTATTTCTTAGACCACATCGGATCATTTAACCGATAGTTTCTAAGCTGCCCTCTCAGGCCTCGGCGTGTCTTTCATTTTTAAGACTTCGCGAATATATCTTCAAAGCTATAAGATCTAACGGACTTAATTTACGGGCTGGAATGAAGCCGTAAAGCTATCAATCGCTGGCCGCCCATACCGCGTCGCAAAAACAAAACCGACGCTCCTCCAATGATCCGTGAACACACAATAGCCGGCCTTGCTGGGAGGCCGACTCGTAACTCGTTTTAGAGTTAACCATCTTGGGCAGAAAACCAATTAAAAACGTCAAAGACTTTTGTCTTCACTATTTGTAATCTTTTGTGGGACAAATTGTGGTGAAAGTGAAAAATCAAGAAGACTGGATTTAAAAAGTTTAAAAAGATTTAACGTTAATGTCGTAATGACACTATTCCATTACGAGTACTTACTTTTGTTATAATTCCATGCAATAGAGTGACAAACAGAAATATAATAAAGATATATATTCCGTTAAACAAGTACCATCAGCCGTAAAAGTGAATGGCGACTTTATCAATGAATTCATTCATAATTTCTCCATGGAATTTTTTACCTACTATACCTGCACTACCTGCTAATACATTCTAAAATATAATAAATAAACACAAATAAATAAACAAAAACCGGGACAAGTGCGAGTCGGACTCGCCCACCGAGGGTTTCGTACTTTTTATTATTTGTTGTTATAGCGGCAACAGAAATATAACATCTGTGAAAATTTTAACTGTAGCTATCACGGTTCAGCCTGGTGACAGAAAGACGGACAGTGGAGTCTTAGTAATAGGGTCCCGTTTTTACTCTTTGGGTACGGAACCCTAAAAATGTTCTTTAATAAAAGGTTTGATGAATTTTCGTGCGATATGGAAGAACACTTCTTCCGGTCACGGTTGTGGCTTAGAAGGTGCGGTTACTTAGTCACTGGTGTAGAACAAAGAACTTCGTCGTCACACCCTTGGTGGAAGCGATTTGTGGTTAGGAGTTGTTTCTGTAATGGTTCCTCTACACGATGGGCCATCATAATGGCCCACTAAGATGCCAGCGTGTAGAGAGGGTGTGGTGTCGGATGGCTAATATGGGATGGCCACGGTGTCTGTTTTTCGTCCGCAAAGGCAGTGGACCAGCGACGGTGCGTACGCATCTACACTTGGCCCATTACATAGTGCGTGTTCTCAACCATCGCATGGCCATCACGCTGGTCTAGCAATGGACCATCGTGAAGTGGAGCCATAACCATAGCATGGCCATCTCGCTGGTCCAGCGCTGGACCATCGTGTAGAGGAGCCATTATGAACAAGGAACGGCAACATTTTAGGGCTTCGGCTCCGAAGAGTATCAACGGAGTTCTATTCCGTCTGTAAATGTATCGATAGGCTTGTATTACATGAAATCTCATAGGTCATCATCTTCCTCGCGTTCTCCCGGCATTTTTGCCACGGCTCCATGGGAGCCTGGGGTCCGCTTGGCAACTAATCCCAAGAATTGGCGTAGGCACTAGTTTTTACGAAAGCGACTGCCATCTGACCGTCCAACCCAGAGGGGAAACTAGGCCTTGTCGGGATTAGTCCGGTTTCCTCACGATGTTTTCCTTCACCGAAAAGCGACTGGTAAATATCAAATGATATTTCGTACATAAGTTCCGAAAAACTCATTGGTACGAGCCGGGGTTTGAACCCGCGACCTCCGGATTGCAAGTCGCACGCTCTTACCGCTAGGCCATCAGCGCTCTTGAAATCTCATAGGTAATTAGTTGAAATTATGGCAGTCTGTAGTTATGTTGCCTATTTAAATAAACAATAATCATTTTTGAGCATGTATGCATGTATCGCTCTTGTAAATGTTCTCACATCTTTTGACTGTTGTAATAAACGCTTATGAGGGTGGTAAAAAGTAGTGACCATGCACTGGAAAGCTGTTACGCCTTTGACACATCAACAGGGCTAATACAGCCCTTGTGCTAAGTAAAATTCCACATTAAAGAGCCCTTTGGCTTATTGCGTAATCAAACGAAAGTATTAAAAGTTAGCGACATAAAATATGGAGCTTTAGCCTGGAGTTTAGCTTTAGCTTTAAAACGATTACGGGTCCGAAAGAAGATCGTGTGTAGTAATTATTATCTCGGAGGCAATAGGCACACATAACTTCATTGTATGTTGTATGTATCCACGAAGTAGCTACGTTTAGAATTTCGTTGTTTGTAAATGACAAAGTTTACATAACATTGTTTGCATCGAACGTCTTTCTGAAAGAGTTCTGAAGACAATCAGACAATCAGTCAATCAAGTCAATTTAAAAGCGTTCAATACCCAAAATAACGAATTAAAAATAGGTGGACCAACCGTCTTTAAGCGTACTGATCTAAATATATCTCACGATAGTTTAATTTAGATTTTTATCTATATATTTATTTCAACTTTATTACACAAAATATATACAACAAAGTACAAATGGCAGACTTAATGTCAAACGGCATTCTCTACTAGTCAACCATAGGGACAAAGAGACGTGGTTTTTTCCTCATTCATATTTCTTATTGGTCCGATTTTAATTATACGCGTGGATCTTTGCCATGTGTTTGAGGCCTCTTGACCCCCCTCTTGACTTTGTCGCCAAAACTACACGGAATTACATTAATAATTCCCATACTCGCCTTGAGCGCAGCGTGGGAGACCCGGCCCATTACCGCAGACCTTAGATGGAGGACTAGGTACTGACCTCACACTACTCTTACAAACAGTATCTTAACCTCAGTGTGAGTACTTGTATGACAGCATCAGATATAACAACGTTAGATGTTGGGAGCAACTCGCGGAAGACAGAGTTAAGTGGCAATTACGGCCAGGCTTCAAAACCACCTTCTGCGTTAGGCGTTGTTTTTTAGGAGAGGCATGTGTAGCCATTTAAAACTGCCCGGAGATAATTATTCATAAGCCGCTGCTGAAATGGTCTTTTAACGATTTAAATTTGTGGACCGATGTCCACAAAGTATGAAAAAAATCACGACAGTAAAGCTGAACTTAAGACTCTTGAGAGTCTTCTTCAATAAAAACTATAGCGCACGTGATCGGTTAAGTCGTTCTTGAGATTTAGCAATCAGTCTTCCTTTTACAAATGCTCCCTTTTGCTTGTTATGTACATAATACCCAGTATCTAAAAATTTGGTTTTCTTTGGAATTTGGTGGAAACCTGAGCTATTTGATTATACTTAAATTAAAAGCCACAACATATACCTAATGATCGCACATGAATGTAACACATGATTTGAATTGCCGGAAATTATATTTTGTGAATAGAGTTAGACCAAGATAAGTCTGCAACGATATTGATAGCGCACGCAGTGCAAGTGTTATTTATACGTCATAATTTCATAGCAGTTTGACGTTTAAAATAACACTTGCACTGCGTGTGCTATCAAAATCGTTGCACTTATCTTGGTCTAACTCTAGATTTGTTAAACAGACTTGTAAAACTTTTGTTTCATCTTAAAATACTGTTTATAGTTCCACTGTGGCGGAGTGCGAGCGTTTATACGCATACATAGATGTTTACGTTTATATTGTGCGGCAGGAATAACAAGCGAGTTGCGTATTGGAATGTTACGGTGTATTTGTAATGTTAATACTATAAAACTAATTAATATGTACATTTTATCTACTTACGTTATTTAAATGAGACGTTTTTTGTTGTACTTCTTGTATGTGTATCTTAATTATATTAAGATTTAAAATATATCTGACGTATTCTATCTGCGTTACACTGGTATGAGTTAATTGCGTTGCGTTTATAATTTTAAACAGTAAATGTGACAAGAAACATGATAAACATGTACATAGCATTACTGTAGGTCTACAGACCTGTGTAGGGTACACTACAGTTTCTCATATCTACTATCTATTTACTCATAATTGTAGGTAGATTAAGATAAGGATTTGCTGAAAGCTTAACTTTTTCTAACTTAAAATAACTCAACGAAATCAATATTGCTGAACGAATTTTTTTTGCTTCATTTGAATGGCTCTAAATGATTTTTTAAATTTGTTCCTGCTTGATTAAAATTACAAAGTACAAATAGCGATAAAAAGAGCATTACAATTAGAGCTGACTGTACAGATAAATAATACAAATAAAATAGTGATGTATGATTTTTTTTATTGTAGTAGAGTTTTTTATAAAATGTTAGGAGTGAGGTAGTCTGGAGTTAACAGTTCACGGTGGCGGAGGTTAGGGTTGTGCGTTGTGCCATGACCACTACTGTTTTAAACGAATGAAACGGTAGGCTTGAAGCGAGGTAGTGCGTTCACGTTAGGAGTGAGATAGTCCGTTCACGGTGGCGGAGGTTAGGGTCGTGCCCTATGACTATGACCACTACTGTTTTAAACGAATAAACCGTTGGCTTGAAACCTGGCAGTCTGTGATTATCAAATCATTTAAAACCTGTTAGAAAATGGATTTGTTTGTCACCCTTGTTTAGCAAAAATATTCGTTTAAAATTGACTAAAATAAATTAATAAATTTAAAATTAGTCCAGCATAATTTAACTTATCATATAATTAAATTTTAGCTATTTACTGATTTAAACATTTACGATTTTTTTACATTGTTATTTAGGAACATAGTATATATATACTATAGTAGTAAAAAAAAAACAAGTGCAGTGATATACACGCATCAGCTTTCAGCTGCTAGTGTATTAAACAATATATAATATATATATTACAATGTATATACAAATATTTACAACGAAATGAGCAATATACATACACTATGACAAGTTTTTATGGCTGTATAAACACATAGGTAGTTGTAAAAATTAAGTTTTGTCATATATTGTTGCCTTAAGGCATTAAGTCCGTCATTTGTACCATCATATATTGTACTATACAGATTAAATAAATAAATAACAGATAAATATGTATTCGCTTTATTGTGCAAGGTACATATATTATTGCAGCTGACTGTAGTAGTAACAGTAGTACTATAAACTTCCTCTCCACCTAAGACGAGAAACGAGTCGTGATCACACAATCTCCGAAGTTTAAATTTAACCAAAGATTTCAATTCAAACGACCTCTGAACCTGAAATATGAAGCGGGAACGCCGTCTAACGGGCCGAGGTTCGTTCCCAGGCGAGGCCGAATATCTTTGTTAGCGGGTAATATCGCTAAGTGAATTCCGTTTACTTTAACTGTTTTGTTTATTGTTTACTTGTTCGTTTAACTGAGGAATAGCAGAAGTGTAGAAGTTATTGAATATTATATGATATTGGTAATTGAATAAAACTTACTACTTACTCTAGACTTACTTTTGTGTTGGATGATGTTGGACATTCTGAGTATAATATGTTATTAATATGTTTTGAAAAGATGTGTCCTGCCGAGTTTGTTGCCGGTCCCATGTTGGGATACCCTCCTACAATTTAGGAGGGAATTAAATCTTCTCGAGTCAGAGGTGTAGGGTTGGAGCCGGCGTAGCTTTATCGCTTTACTATATCTTAAACTATCTTATATTTTTTATATCTTTACTTGAAAATAGTTGTATTGTATAACTAGCCTTATGAACCGATTTTGCATGTACAACCTGCCTTAAAGTTTATAGTTTATGATGGTTCATTATTTTTGTATCTGGGTATTTTTTGCACTTGTAGTTTTTCCTCAGACACTCGTTGACCACGAACGCTGTAAAGGGTTCGAAACGTCGGGATGTATTATAAATTTAATATACGCGATATAATCCGTTTTCATAGTTTTATTACACACTTTTGAATAATCCTAGTAGTATTCCTTCCTACAAGATACGCCAGAATCTAGCCTAGCAATTTCATGTATTTTGCACACTATAAAATAACACTGTTTCGCTTATAAAATGTTTTTAATCTTTTCTTTGAATGTATGTTTACCAAAATTTGCGTATAATCAAAAATACATTCAGCTTCAGCTTTCAAGGTTTTTAGTTAAAAGACGGTATTTATAAAAAAAAAAACAGCAACAACAAAATAGTTAGGACGGATTTAATATTTTAACTGTGGCATTAAAATCATTACGGATATTTAATGCCCAGACCAAATATTAACAATTTCACAACGACAAACGCTTAGCATTTTAGTGTTCACGTAAGTATGAGTACGAGCGAACAAATAGTGATTGCGCTGACATGACAGCTGCATTATGCGAACGATCGATTGTCCGAATATGTAGAGGCAAAATAAATCGATTGTATCGAGTGATTCATTCGAGATGAGGAATTTGGCAGGGCTGCCACACGCCATTATGTTGCCAAAATGATAAAAATAATTTTTGAGCATGTATATTTTGTTTCTACATTGTTTAACATATGGATCTTGATTGCGTGATAATAAATGTGTTGTTGGAACTTTGTGTTTCACGTGGTAACAAAGATAAAATAGAGATAAAGATAGTTTATTATTCAAGTAGGCATATTAAGTACAATGCGCTTATGAACGTCAAATAAAGCTACGCCGGCTCTAACCCTACACCTCTGCCTCGAGAAGATTTAAATCCCCCCTCAATTGGAGGAGGGTATCCCAATATGGGACCGGCAACAAATTCGGCGAAAGTTTGTTTAACCCTAGTACCTTGAAACCCTCGCAACGTTTAAGATTCCACTTTTAGAATCTTTCACTTGCTCAGGTATCAATATTAGCACGAATAGCGAAACAATAACTTTGTCCCCTTTCAAACAAATTACTATTTATTTCAAGTTGGAGCTTTCTTGTAATGTTTTTCTCTGAGAATGAAATCGACTAAGTTTTATAGTAAAAAAAAAGAAACTTATGGAATGAAATCTGTAAAACCTATAGAAAGTCATTTAAATATGATATTGTACCAACGTATATATTGAAAATTTAAGAGGCCCCATTTTTCTTCCTGCGTATTGAATTTATGAAAAATATTTCTACACAATTTATTGTATATTGGCTATAACTGTGCCTCTTCGATAGAATTTCCAATTTGTAATTTATTATAAAGGTTAGGAGCGAAAAACAAATTATATATAAAGTAGGTATTAAACGCTTCTAACTCTTATAATATAAAAAAAAACAAATAAAGCGGCATAGCGGCGGCTATGGTTAATATACATCAAATCACGTAAAAATGTTGTCTATAATGTTAATATCCAGAGATAAAAATAACAAGCGGTTCTCGCCTTTCGTCTTAAAGACTACTGCAGATCATAAGATTTAGAAAAGCACCAACCCTGCCTGCATCGCCGTGTAACTGATATGAGAAACGCTATATTCCGCACACGTGCCGTGGTGTTTTGCTATGGCGAGTGAATTCAATAGATCACTAGTTCAATATTTATTAGTTTACTTGAACAAATGAATTTATTTGACATTGATGTTTTCCCACAACTATGTAAGATAGTCAGTCATTATTTTTAGTGTTCCGTGCAAAACTTTGTTTTGACTTCGGTCTTGCAAATCAGGTAAATGCGTTTTTCTCAGAGACCGTTTGACGTAGATACCTAAAATTTGAAATAGTCATGTGTATTGCGCCTGTCTGTTTATAACTATGCTGTAACCAGAAAATAAAACGGTAAAACGGTTTTCATCTTTGACGTTGTTTGAATGGGTTGTCTATTGAAACAAAGGAACTTGCAGACCTAGGCCATCAATTTTGTATGAAATTCCATTAAACACGTCTGGAGTTCTCGCGCCCGAAACGGGATACTTGTAAGAGTTGTAAGGAACATAATAATAATATTTCATTGCATGATTGAGAATAGTACGTTATGTGACTGCGACATAATTAAATGCATCAAAATACAACGGTGGGTTTATAAACGAGCGAAGCGAGTTTTATAATATAATCACATGACTGTTTTCATGCCTAGTAATATAATACTGGTAACGCCAACTATCTTAGTTAATTTGACTACTGTCATTGCAGGTTCTTATTCAATCATTTTAATGACAGCCAATGTAATTACCAGCAAAACCAACTTTTTGATAATAAGGCGATGACATAACCGAATATCTGTGAAGTTATATTATTCAAAATACATTGAGTTAGTACTAGACTAAAGTAGACTAAAATTGGGTTATATCACGAGTTGTCAAACCATCTTGAATAGGGCCCAAATCCGACAGATACTTATGCCACAATAGCCCAAGGCCCATCAGCCGTCAGCACCATTGTCTCTATGGGAATCGATGCTAAGGCCGCGTTATACCGCACTTCCTTATGGCGGTTTGACGGGAAATTAAGACATTAAGGCCTTTATATGACGTACATAAATGGCTTATTGTAATTGTATCTTTCCTTATGTCAAGTCTGCAACAATTGGCAGCGAAAAAGTATATGCCACTATACGTCATAAACGTAAATCCTTTGAAAATATGACGCTTAATATTAGTCTTGGCACACATTGCCGCTGACTAGTCGTTTCACTCTACTAGAGATGCGCTGAATATACCTATAGAGTTACCCGAATACGAATAGCCGAATGTTCGGTTCAGATCTTACGGAACCGAATATTCGGCCGAATTATTCAGTTCGTCTGTATCCTTCAATAAACTATTTGGAAACGCTTCAGTTATATTAGCAGCTAAAGATGAATGTCTTCCTAAACAATCCCTAGAAACAAAGTCCAAAGGTATAGTACACGCAAAGAGGATATAATAAGATAGAGCGGTACTGTCATAGTAAATTTTGTAACCACAGTAAATTCACTGCCATCTATCGACACACTTTAAAACTAAAAATGAAGATTTATAAAAATACGATAAAATGCATTAATAATTTTTATGATTTTGACCCATGTTCTTTCACTGATATGCGTTAAAATTGTTAAATAACAAACGAAACCGTCAACGCCATCTATACGACAGTAGGCCAAAGCTAGTAGCGCCCTCTGATCGAGCATCAAATTTTCTTGATTTTCGAAGCACGTTTTTTCCTTAGACTGTATCCATCTATTACGGAGTTATATATCTATCTTTGGTACAGGCAAACAAATTTTCAACACTTACCAAATAATCAAAACATCCAATAGATTCAACATGCTTCATCACGTATTTTAAAAACAACGGGAAAACGTAACCTGATAGAAGAACCTTGAAAAGTTCTGGAGGAGTTTTCATTTAACAGTGTTGCAACAAGACAAACATAATAATAAATATTTGCCGAGTTAAAAAAATATTCGGCTGAATTGAATTCGGCAGTTTGGCAGTAATATAATTATTTCATTGTACTGCGGTTTTCCCGAGGGGCTACAGTATGGGGTTCTTCAAAAAAGGAGTATACAGGTTTTTAAAGGGTCGGCAACGCGCATGTAATATCTCTGGTGTTACATGCGTCCATAGGGTACGGTGACTGCTTACCATCAGGCGGGCCGTATGCTTGTTTGCCACCGACGCGGTATTTAGAAAATAAAAATAAAATTGTATTTCATGTTCCGTGTCTTATGAAAATAAATGATTAATGAATACGAACATTAGAAAACTTGCCAAATATGCCGAGTACTAGCCGAATACTATGCCCATCTCTAGATTACGCTATAAATCTAGTCTAGTGCTTAATACCCAGAATAAAAGGTAATACAATTACTAAAAAGCCATTTGTACACGTCGTATAGAGTACCTTAAATGTCTTAATTTCCTGTCAAAACGCCATAAAGGCATAGGTACCTTTATGGCGTTTTGACAGGAAATTAAGACAGGTCAGAACAGGTTAAGGTCTCTAGTTTAAGTACCATCTTTTACAGGATACGCGAAAATCAAAATGCCCTTAATTACATATAATTTAGGACATTTTGATTCTCCATACAAACGTAGTTACGCTCTCATTTTAAAACGACTAGCTAGATTGATCTGAAACTTTGTACCTACAATAGGATAAGGTATATCTAGGTCTGTTATTAGTTTATGTAGCTTCAGATAAAAAAAACAGCGAATTTAAGTTTTTTATACAAAACTTGTTTTTGCTCTATTTCGTTTGTTTTATACTAGAGCTATATCGTCGTGTATGTGGAAAGTTTCATTACAATCCAACACGTAGTTCTAAAATAAGAACGAAAATCCCGTTTGTATGGGAAGGAGAAATTCGGCCGAGTTTGCCCGGGACTCTTAAACTCTCGGCTAGATTAGTATAATAAAAAGTTAAAAACATTCCCTTAACATATATTTGTCACATAAAACGATGCTAATAATAAACTATTTCCATTCGTAGACTTTCATGGACAGAGCTTCAATCATGCATGCTTTAAAAACCGTCCAAGTGCGAGTCGGACTCGCGCACGAAGGGTTTCGTACCATTACGCAAAAAACGGCAAAAAATCACGTTTGTTGCATTGGAGTCTCACTTAAATATTAATTTTATTCTGGTTTTAGTATTTGTCGTTATAGCGGCAACAGAAATACATCATTTGTGAAAATTTCAATTGTCTAGCTATCACGGTTCACGAGATACAGCGACAGACAGACAGACAGACGGACAGTGGAGTCTTAGTAATAGGGTCCCGTTTGTAACTTGGGTACGGAACCCTAAAAATTAAAACTTTAAATAGGTACTCGCACATTTCCAAAAATCTGTTACGATTTTCAACAAAAAAAAAAGAAAAAAATTGATTTTTTTGTGTCGTGGATTAAAAATAAAGAATTTGTAAACCTTTTAGTTGAAGTATCTCTCAAATAAGCAAGACAAGGCAAATTTAAAACACGTTGATTGCGTCTCTGGGAACCAAAGACAATAGACCATAGGACGGTTGCGACATACAATAGTGCAGTGTGATTATGTCCTCCCTTGAGTGATCTATGCTTTACGCAGAGATATGAAAATAACAGAGACTGGAAGGCTTTGACCTCAGTTCAACATGATAACTAACACATAAAGTTAGTCAGCTTTCTAATACTCCGCTCAACTGATAGCGCGATGAGAACAATATATATTAATTAAATATTTTACGACCCCGCCAAGTGATACGTTTGGTATGGAGGTTTACAGTCTTTATGGTTCATATTGTCTCTGTACTGTGGTAATAGATCTCTAGGATACATAGTATGGTGTGTAGAATATGTCATGGACATGGAATAAGGACTTCTCACGCCAAAATGGATAAGATTTAATTAAATCTTTGTATATGCATTAGAGTGGCTTAGTCGGGGATGTTCGCCGATGCCCGTACGGATGACTTTTACGCTATTATACGTGGGCATCCCTATTGCATAGATTGCTGGGTAGCACCAACGGTCTCCTAAACGCATTTGTTGTCAGAGTGGACTGCCCACTGATGAGGCTTTGGAACCAAGTGCATGAGCCCAGCGCATCATCGAAATAATTAGTGTTAATTAGTTTTTTTGGTATTTATTGTTTTACTACATATTGTACACACTAACATAGATATAGGTAGCATATTATAATTTTTGTACTAACACTATATGGGTTCTGTTCTGTGCCTAAAATAAATATTTTCAATTTCAATTTAGCCTCATAAGGCCCAACACGAATATTAGGTAAATAAGCGCCCAAGTTATTCTCGAAATTAGACTTTTAACCGCAATGTTATAATCTTTTGATACATATTCAAAAACGTCAAGGTTTAATAGGCTTATTTTTGAGATGTGATATCGGAGATAAATGGCGCTGCAATCGTTTCGGTTCCTATTCCTACTACAATGAGCCAGACATTCGGAAACAGTATAATGAGTGGGTTTTAACCATTGCCGCATAAAATTGGGGAAAACCCTCCCCGAGAACGTATTCTTGGCAGTGGCATATGTAATAGTTGGCTAGCCATCTGCATCGGAACACGCGTCGTATGCAGATGCACTTTCCTTTTCGCGCGCATGCGCGGCGCCTGATTCGCCAGTGATAGCCATAACAGTAACACATTACATTACCTATATAATATTCTCCTCAGCTTTAAGCTTTAACCTTCTCGACGCCGTGTCAAACATAATAGCTATCACTCGGACGCCACGCCACCGAAGTGTCAAAACTGAAATTGAACTTTATTCGAATGTTGTTATGTGGTCTGTGACGGATTAATCGGTCTTTGGCGTTGGACGTACGCTGCCGATATATCCGTCATTGGCGTCCAAAAGGTTAATAGTTCACAATATCGCTTACAATTGGGACTGCTTTTTAATGCCATCATAAGGAAAACAACACTCTCTGGGGTAAAGCACAATTTCTATGAATTTGTTTGCGCTAACGCAAGTTTCAGTACCAGAACAGTTTCGGTACAACTCAAAGTAAAAGAGATTGTTTGGAAGGTGTAGAGTAAAATTTTAGGATTCCGTACCCAAAGGGTAAACGGGTCCCTATTACTAAGATTCCGCTGTCTGTCTGTCCGTCTGTCACCAGGCCCTATCTCATTAACCGTGATAGCTAGACAGTTAAAATTTTCACAGATGATATATTTCTGTTGCCGCTATAACAACAAATACTAAAAAGTATGGAACCCTCGGTGGGCGAGTCCGACTCGCACTTGATTTTTTTGTTTACTGTAAATAGTCTTCGATATATCGCATCAAAATGTTGGTATTTTTTTGCAAGTTATAAATAAATAAACAAATATTATAGGACATTTTTACACAAATTTACTAAGCCCCACGGTAAGCTCAAGAAGGCTAAAAAGTGATAAAAATTATGTATCATATTTGTAATATATATATATTACAACATACTTTCAAACAACGGGCCATAGTCCTAATACGAAATAACGAACGTAAACAAGGAAGTGAGCTGGTATGTAAATACAATCATTACAAATAAACATAACCGATCGGAGCAGGCACGAATCCATCAAAACAAATTAGTTTGGATCTGTCCTAATGGCGGCTAATATACCGTATAATAAATGCAATTGAAATACGAGTATCCAAATCAAAAGTTTCTCGCGATTATGTACTATTTATGATATAAAGAAGAAAGAAGAAAGAAAATACATTTATTTGACGCCACAACATAGTACATAAAAAAAAGAAAAACATGCAGACAAAAAAACATTTGGACGCCAAAAAGGATCCCCACTCAGCATAGTGCCGCGGCAAACCGTGGCGCTGGTTTTCTGTGGGGACCTGGCTTAATCTAAAAATAATGGCGACACGTACGCCAACGACACACAAATAAAATTTACATTGACATAAAAATACAAACATTATTAAACAGAAAATTAAGACAAACAAAATATTAATAACCGCCTTTTTAAAATATATTTATAACGAAAGTTACAGAAAAAACCAACACCAGAACGAACTAAACTTAAGACTAAAACTAAAACAAAGACTAAAACTAAAACAAAAATATACGATAATAATAGCTTAAAAAAGCAATCAGTGAAATATTTCCTACTGATAATTATTCATTAAATTGATGGAATTACTATTTTAGTAATTATATTATTACGATCTTTTTTAAGAAACGTTTTGGTATTTACACTTTTGATGTAAAAGTTTTTGCGACAATTCAAGAACATGTTTAATATTAATATTATAAGGACTGAAAATGCCAAAAAAAACTATGATAAAACAGCGTAATTTTATCAATATAGAGTTTATCATCAATTGATGTGCATTTGGTATATATATGATTTATTAACTATGTACTTATACATTGCTACTGGGTCGAATTAAGACGTTCTAAGATGCACGTGTAAAGAAACTTATGTCGTCAATATTAATCCCACTAATAGTGGTACCAAGTACCAAAGCTATTTAGCAATTCATTTACTCAATCCGTTAGGTTAATCCTGCTCACGTCTCCTGAATTATCCTGTATAATGAATAGATTTATATACCGGCCTCCTAGTCTAGTCGGTAGTGACCCTACTTACGAAGCAGAGGTCTCGGGTTCCAATCCCGGTAAGGGCATTTATTTGTGGCTTCATCACTAATATTTGTTCCTGAGTTATGGACGTTCTATATATATAAGTATTTATATATTACTATATATTATATATATTATCATCTAGTACCCACAATACAAGCCTTACTGAGCTTACTGTGGGACTAGGTTGACTACTTACTTACTCCGTTGGCTCAGCGAACCAAAATGAGACTTGGCCTCCGACACAAGACAGCGCCACTTTTCTCGATCCTGTGCGACCTCTCGCCAATGAGGGCTAACGCGTATGAATTCGCCGCTAGGGGCGCTAGTGTAGATGGTGGTCTTTTCCATAGTTCGAAATGTCAAATGTCACTTGTCACTTCAATGACTGACAGCTGTTCTTTAGTCTTTTGGACCTCCATCAACAGAGGCGCCAACTGGTGAGCAAAAAAACGATAGCCCTCATTGGTGACTCGAAGTTCGCGCAGATCCGCCTCCACCCTGTCGCACCAGCGATAACTGGGGCGTCCAATAGGACATTGCTGGGCGGCCCAGGTATGCTCTTTTCACGTTCCGATCCTGGTTGACCTGAGTAAATTATTCTATAATATTTACCACCACACCACACCCCACCACATGCACCAAGCCGTGATGAGTGGCGGAAGAAAGGGGAGGCCTTTGCCCAGCAGTGGGAAACAAGATAGGTTATTAAAAAATAATAATAAGAAAATGTAATAGCAGTCAATGTAGGCAAAATAAACATTTATGGGGCTTCGAAGCAGCTGCAACCTCAGGTTAACCCCTCAATCCCCATGGACATAACCACAGACCGAACAACGACCGCGGCGCGCGGGTTAAACGGTCAATCATTGCAACAGGCACGGGTCAGGAACGCAAGAAATAATGACAGATCTGCATTACTTCTCATTGGAGTTTCGATCGGTCTATAATGAACAGATTATGTGAAGCAACACGCAAATAAGGAAACAAGCATGTCTGTTTTTACTTGAAACACAAAAGCCGGCAATACAGACTAGACCAATTCTACACCGTTTGTCCAAATGTTTTAGTATAGGTATTTCAAACATTCGAATTGGGATCCTCCTCTTATTTTTACATTATCAAAAAATCAATTTGATTAAATAAAGACCATACACTTAATCTTAACAACGATATATAGCAAAAAATGCTGCTAAAAGCTCACTTTGTATAGCCTTAAGTCCAATTGCTCTCATAATGTTTTCATTCTGCGCGACGTGTTTCGGGACTAACTCAGAAATTATTTTTCATGCCAAATAGCAGGACGTGAATGGATCGGAGATTCATTTAGCCAATAGTGATTTAAAATACTTGAGTAAAGTTAAAATAGTTTCAGTGTAAAATGGTATCCATGATATGCAATTTATGAAAAGTCAAAATGTTTGGAGCGCGACCCGGTCTACTGGGCAGCTGCATTATCGCTGGCTTATTTAAGTTAGTATAAACTAGCGGACCGTTAGGCGGACGGCATCGGCAGGGTACGGGCGCGTTGTCGCGGACAAGCGATGTGGGACAACCGACCGAACGAGATTGGATAGGGCGGTCGCGCTCATAACCATAGTCTTGAGGTGACTGACTACTGAAGTAACTAGCACCAGGAAGTAATACGTTGTTAACAGTGTCAACTTTTGCTTCACAAAGGATCATGGACGTTTAATGTATACCAAATGAATATCAGTTGATCAGCCCAACTCGTGGGAGACCGGCCTCGTAAAAGTGTACCAGCAGTGTTCCCAACGAATAAATTTTTTATCGGTTGTTTTCATAGTAAGATAATTTTATATTAACTTTTTGGCACAAGCCGCTCGAGAATCATGACCCAGAAAGTTAAGGAAACTAATACCCATTTGACTTCTAAGTACCTATGTTCGCAAAAAACTACAATTCCACAGTAATCCATTGAAACGAGACAGACAAATTCTGTTTACCTTTTTAAGGGTGATTGAATTAAAACGAACTGATCTGCTTCCCGTATCTACATGGGCAACAGAGTAAGCAATCTTAGAAGGCTGCCTGATTGCATTACGGAACTCCAGGAATTTCTTATGTCACTCTGACAGACACTATCAATACTCGTTCTTGGTAGATACAAAACGTAAGTGCATTCGAAACAAATGCACATGTGACGTTTTGTAGTCGTAATCGTCGATTACCACATCCGCGCACTCTAACCTCGGCGCGCGCTAAACTGGTTCTCCATTCGATTATATTCGTATTTAGTCCTGGATAATTTTAACAGTGTAGTAGTCTCGATCGCTGGCCAATCTGACGCGAATTTAGAGTCGCCGAGATGAAAGAAAAAATTACCAACTGTCACGATGACATTCATATCTTTTTCGCGCGCCATATAACGCACATGTCGCTTTATGAACAATTTATGTTTTATTGAGTAATTCTTAGTTTTCCCGTAATAATCAATGCAGTTATATCTAAAAAGACGATATGCGGTGCAAAGTGCACATGGAAAGTGAAAGTTATAAAATATCGGAACGTAAGTACATTATCATCAGGAGATAATTGAAGCAGTCTTCATTTTCCAAATTCTTGCTACTATAAGGTGCTAAAAGTGTTCCCGTGGGGAAACTTGGAGGTGTGATACAATAGTTTATGTACTTATCCTCACTTTATTATAAAATACCTATACAATTTTGTATCTAGTTCTTATACATTCTCGTGTGACGAGTTTGTCTATGTCCTTGTTGGACATTGTTTAAGGGTTGACTTGAAAATACCCATATGTCGCGTGGCGACATGGTGTTATGTTATCTTTGTCCGTGGGACATTCTGGGAGATGTTGGCTTAAAAATATCCACATGTCGCGTGGCGACATTGTGCCTCGATCGTGGAACGAGGGTCAGATCTTTTTAAAATGACTTCAATTACTATGCTCATTGCATAGCAAGAAGCCCTTCGTCCGTGGGACAAGTAAGAGAACCGAATATTCAATAATAAAATGGAATTAAATATATGACCAGAAACACGTCATCCGTGGGATGATAATACACGAAATGTCTTTTAATAGCTAATTAATTTCTTATAATGACATTAGCAGCTGAGATTGACCTAACAAGAAACCCAAATATCTGGATCAAATTTAGCGCATCTTGTCACAGTCATGAACGGGGTCCTGTGTCATGTACATAAATATCAACTAGCTTATTCTAGTATTGTATGCTAATTAAGTGCTGACTTATTGTTTACAAATAATAACATTATTCTGGAAGCTGCTGGAATAAAATATTTGGATTAAGGTCGGTACCAAACACTTATAATATATGCTGAACCCTTTTGAGGTATGTCATTTTTATTATTCCTTTGCTAATCAAAAATTCTGTAGCCTTATCCAGAAGAGAGGCAGTCAGTAAATAAATAAGTGACTCAGTAGTGCACTTCATAGTCTTCATACCTACTCATATTATACTAATATGCAAAAGAATGCTATCAGCCTTTATAAGGACAAGATCCAGACAGCTGCCTTATTATGAAGATCAAATCTGGGGGTTCATGGCATATACTATTTTCATTAACACTTCTTACAAGTTTCCTATAGCTTAAGCTTGTTTCATAAATTTCATAATATCATATTGTTAGAATGGAATTTTTTTCCTTTTGCAGGCAGTTTGGTAAATTGCCATACATGTTGACTAATACATTCCTTCTAATATCATAAGGAAAAATAACCCTTTAAGGGTTACTCAATTCAATTCAATTATAAATATAAATACTAATTTATTTTAGCCACTCTCACAAGAAATATAAATATCACAACAAATTATGATAATATTTCTTATTCTTATTCTTGATATGTTCCCGGATAGCCCAGTCAGTTGTGCATTAAAATTTTTAGGTTCTCAAAGCCCAATTGCCTTTGATCAAAATAATCAAACATGACATAATTTCCATTTCCTTCAGAAATATGAATTATATATTGAATTAAATCAAGAGTTTATTCCTCCTTCAAATTACAGATAATGAACAGTAAGTTGTATAAAATACAAAACTGTAGGTGAACAAGGGTACTTACAATACCAAAGACTATACATAGAAAACTTTAATCAGTCAGCCATTGGATGGATGTCTAATATCAATAAATTATAAATTCTGAGCAAGTCCAAAGCTCCAAACTCTCATTTATTTAAATTATTTACCAAACTTTTGGGCCTTTTATAAAGGCAAGGCAAATTGTGTCAACATTTTTCCTACAATTGCTTGGAACCCTTTCACAAAATGGTAGGGTTCAATTTAGCACGAGCTCAGATTTCGATACATTTGTGATAAGGAAATAGAAATTTAATGGATATGTAAGTAATATTAAATAGGTAGGTAGGTTATATAAGTAGGTAGGTAGGTAGGTAGATAATAATGTAGGTTTATAGGTATTATGCAATAGTCATATCACATTTCCCAACATTTAAACATTAGTGTCCCCGTTACCTGGTATTGTTTGGTTTTGAAGGGTCTACTAACTTTAAGCCTAAGACATTAAATAAAACAACATTATTAGTTAGGTATGTACTAGAAAGATTCTTATCCAAAGTGTTCGAATGTTTGATACCTCTTGGTACTGTAAAATTACTTTAAACGGTTGGGGGATGATGATGATGATGGACCTGATGAAGACAATTATCGATAATAGAGCTGAGATGGAAAAAAGAATTGGATTCCAAAAAGAAAAATATGCTTTATGCCATAATGAGCAATTCCTATTTATTTTTATTTTATTTGTAATGATATAATTAATCAATTATATTTATATAATCAGTAGTGAATTGAAATAATTTCACAAATACAATAAAATTCACAACAGATCATATTGTTGCATTTCATTTATATCGTTTTTTATATACTTTCTGTATGAATATGTTCAGTATAGATCAAACAAAGTTGGAAAGACCTTTTAGCAGTAAGACTGTCCAAACTGATCTATGAAGTTATTTGTGGCATTTAACAGAGCATTTGAGACAAACTTTCTGTTCATAATAACTCATAATTATGATATGTAATGAGAATAGTCATTTTCTGTTTTTCATTGTATTTCGGATTCTCAAGGCTAATGCTTATGTTGTAATTGATTCATGGCTTTTATTATGGAATTATGCAGGAAACGCCACAGACCTATCCACATACATATGTGGTGGTAATTTCACACATTTTCAATATAATAAGAATTTATATTATCTGAACCAAAATTATAGGTTGTTTCGGTTCAAATTGCTTACTTACTAACTCATTTAGAATCTTTTGTCAGATTCAGTAGGTAGTGGTTGAGAAATACTAGAACAAATAATTGAAAGATATGATTCTTTATCTCTAACAGCATCACCTTTTTATATTCCTAGATGTATATAGACATTAAATAAAATATATTAAAAGACAATGTGAAACTTGTTTTAGATAGGGAAGCAATTTAGAATATTTTAAGTGTAGGATGTATTATTTATATTACCCCTTATAGCATAGTAAGTGACTATTACTTACTTAGCTTAGTTAAGTGGTTACTTAACAACTTTTTAAATAAGGGTGCTTAAATCCCTTCCAACATAAGCTATCTAATGTTTAATCACCATGTACATTTATTAGTACTATTGTTGAAAGTTGTTTAAACAACTCCGAGCATGTCCTAATCTCCCAAGATACACCAGGTCTGGGAAAAGAAGAGTGGTATTCAGACTTTAAAATATGGACATGATACAATCTATTACGCTTAATTGCGTGAATGTGAAGCAATGAGTGTCTTCTTAAGGGTGTATGTTACAAATAATAAATCAACTTGAGATTTTGAAAGTAAAATTACAGTCTTAGATATTTCATGTTTCAACAAATAATACAGTTCCTTTTATTTTTATGTTTATTTAAAACAGCAATACTCTTTAAAATCTTTAGAGAAGAAAAATTAATAATAAAGACTGCCACGCCACGTTTTTCCTTTACTGGGTGATGCCCCGAAAATATGACTGTCTAGACTCAATTTATTATTGTTTATGAATAAATAAATGAAATGAAATATGTATTTATTGGAATAAACAAATATAATATAAGAGAAAACTATAGCATCATAATGTCTTAAAACCTTGTCTGATGTGTCTTAGACAAGCAACAAGAAAATAAAGGGTAGATAAATAGTAACGAATAAATATCTTTTATCTTTATCTTTGACAGTTCTCATGTCTTCTTTCTTTTATGGAGGCTTTATATTTATATACCGCAATATAGGTACATTATTACATATTTTCTTTACATTTTCTAATTATGATGTCTCACATTGGTCAAGATAAAGATCATAGTATATGGGTAGGTCTCACCAGTGAACATAATGTTTTAAGCATAAAGGGATGCTCCAGATAACTACTCTGTTACTGTCTGCTGCTCTTGTTAGATATGAATTATCTTTACATCAAAACTCTTATCTTTACATGTTCAAAACTTTGAACGCAGTAAATAAATCTCTGATTCTCAGAGTATTTACCCATTAAAGTAGTATAAGTTCAAAACCTAATTTTATTATTGGTAATTCTCATGTAATTGGTCGGAGAATTTTTTAAAATTTCTCTGCTTTTTGCCAGGAAACTCAAAAGCCGATTTTGATATTTTGAGATTTCTCATAGCGACTTGTTTATTTAGCCTTAATTTTAATTTTTTTTATGGAATATAGAGATAGGTATAGGTTTCCATGATAGATAATATATAGATAACATATTCTTGCCAAAAATACAAGTGCTTGTTTTTGGGTAGATTTTTGAGACATTTATTTTTACAAATTATTTAATTATCTTCTCTAAACATCTACACTGTTAAAATTATCCAGGACTAAATACGAATATAATGATAGGATTAAACGAACTTACCTGAAGTGAAGTTCAATCCTGATTATATGAAGTATTTAGTCCTGGATAAGGGGTATCCCCACCCTCCTCGAGTAACCATGAATCCATGGTTACTTCCCATTTAGTGCATGAATACTCTAAACTATATGAATGTCATCGTGACAGTTGGTAATTTTTTCTTTCATCTCGGCGACTCTAAATTCGCGTCAGATTGGCCAGCGATCGAGACTACTACACTGTTAAAATTATCCAGGACTAAATACTTCATATAATCAGGATTGAACTTCACTTCAGGTAAGTTCGTTTAATCCTATCATTATTCGTTACGATTCGATCACTCGCTGTAAAAAGGGCCCAAAAATGAAGCACTTGTGGTTTTACAATAATGTACTTTATTCCACTGGTTTAAAAGCTTGACAATATTTAGTACCGGCCAGACGTCATGTTTCTCGGAAAAATCTTAACACCGCGAACTAGGATTTTCAACACATGGTACAACGACATCTAGCGGGAAATTTGACAAATAAATTAACTTCTTGCAAATAAAACTAAGAAATACATACAGAGGTTGGACATTCCGCCCACCAAGGACAATAATAACACAAGTGTCCTTATTTCCGCCCACCATGAGACAACTAACTGTGACAAAATACAATTCATATCATGGCACGGTGTAAGGGAAATTGTAACATGTGATATTCAAAACGTGAACAAACAAACTCAGCATACTGCAATAACATTGCATTTAAATTGAACTAATGATACCAAATTAAAAACCTCAACTTATATTTGGTAAGAAACAGAAAACAAAACAAATTTAACGATCTAAGTTTCTATTGGCAGAAAACATAGTTTGCCAACAGGTCGTTTGATAATATTTCCTTTGCAACGTAAACTAACTACTCGAGTGATTCCATCCAGACCTGGGTGTTTATCAGTGACTACACCATATAACCATCTTGCTGGAGGCAAATTATCTTCCTTTACTAACACCACACTACCTACCACTGGCTCGGGTGTTTGATGGGCCCACTTATAACGGTGATAAAACTGTGTCAGATATTCACGCGACCATCGGCGCCAGAAATCTTGAACCATTTTCTGTGTTAGCTGCCATCTTCTTAAACTACTTACATTGGTACTTTCATAGTTAAAGTCCGGCAAAAGTACTAGGGGCTCTCCAACTAAAAAATGTCCAGGAGTGAGTGGTATAGGATCATCACTGTTGCTACTATTAATTCTTGACATAGGCCTTGAGTTCAGGCAAGCTTCAATTTGAGCTAAAACCGTTGCCATTTCCTCAAATGTCAAGGTGGAATTTCCAATCACTCGTCTAAGGTGATGTTTCGTGGATTTGACTCCCGCCTCCCAGAGGCCTCCAAAGTTTGGAGAATGTGGAGGAATCCAATGCCAATTAGTGGAGTTTGTAGCAAGCTGATCGGCAATTTCCACAGCCACGCTTGATCGTTCTTCGGCGTATAACTGCTTTAGCTCACGAGCAGCTCCTACGAAGTTCGTTCCATTGTCGCTCCACAAATCAGCGCAATGACCACGACGTGCTGTAAAGCGCTTAAAGGCCGCAATAAATCCTTGAGCTGTCAAGTCACTGACTGCTTCAAGATGTATTGCTCGTGTAGCCATACAAATGAAAAGGCAGATGTAGCCTTTGTAAGAGCGGTGACCTCTTCCCTTTGAGGTGCGCATGTTTATTGGACCAGCATAGTCCACACCACTCTGGAAAAAAGGGCGATTGACAGTTCCTCGAACTGACGGCAACTGTCCCATCAGTGGATGTCGTAATGCAGCGGCATAGCGAGCACATGTCACACATTTGCGAACGAACAACTTAACGGAATTGGTTGCTCCGATTACAAAATATTTAGATCTCAAGTAATGGAGCATCAGTTGCGAGTTACCATGCAGAGTCTTTTCGTGTGCATTGTCTAAGATTAAAGTTGTTAAGTGCGACTTATGTGGAAGTATCACTGGATGCTTCATCTGTTCACTAATTCCAGCGTGCTCTAATCTTCCACCAACTTTCAGGATACCATCTCCATCTACAATCGGGTTTAGTGAGGTAAGTTGACTCTTCTTATTAATCGTTTTATTTTCTTTCAGGTTCTTCAACTCTTCTTTGAAATGATTTGCCTGAACAATTTTTATACACATTTTCAAGGTCTCTTGGATTTCGCTGCTAGTTAACCACAAACTCACTTTTTCTTTTCTAGCACATTTCAAAAACCGTTTACAGAAAGCTAGAACGCGTAGCAGTTTCCACAATTTAGAAAACCTTGAAATAAGTGTTTCTTCAGCTTCTGCTGTGACATCATTATCATCGTAAGTATTCACGAAGCATGCTTTAGTGCTTCTTTCTTCTAAGTTAGTATCCTTTATGTTTGGTTTTTTATAGCTGATTTCTTTATTTTTCAGCCATGACGGACCTTCTATCCAGGGCTCTTCTTTATTCAGGTGCTGTGTGCCTCTAGACGCGCAGTCTGCAGGATTATTTTTCGACGAGACATGGGACCATTGGTGTGGCTCTACTGACGTTATTATTTCAGATACACGGTTGGCGACGAAAGTTTTCCATCGATTTGGACGACTATTTAGCCAAGAAATGACCACTGTGGAGTCAGTCCAAGCATGAATGTTCGCTCTGCTGATACTCATAACGTCGGCTACTTCAACCAGCAATTTGGTGAGTAACACAGCCCCACACAATTCCAGGCGTGGAATTGAGATTTGTTTAATTGGTGCCACTTTCGTTTTGGACGTGATCAGTGACACGTGCACATTTTCTTCTTCATCTATAGTCCGTAAGTATACAACAGCAGCAAACGCTTCATTAGAAGCGTCGCAGAATCCGTGAAGTTCAGCAGTCACATTGGAACTTGCGTGGTTCCATCTGGGCAGCTTGAATTCGGTAAGTTGATTTAGACTTTCTCTGTAGTTTAACCAATTCTTCAGTAATTGTGGCGGAACTTCATCATCCCAATCGATTCCGGAAAGCCACAATTTCTGGATGAAAATCTTGGCTACTATGATCACTGGGGCCAACCAACCGAGTGGATCAAACAGCTTTGATATGTCAGATATGACACTTCTCTTTGTTATAGGAACTTTGAGTGGAGGAAGTTGTACCGAATATTCAAATTCGTCATTTCGGCGATTCCAGACGAGTCCTAGAATTTTCATAACAGCGTCTATCTTCAGCTGGAGACTTCCTTCCTCTTTGACATCAGTTTCTTTCATGTAACTTATTAATTCTTCATTGTTACTGCTCCATTTCTGTAATTCGAATCCACCTTTTTTCAAAAGTTCATTCATCTCTTTGTATACTACTTTACCTTCTTCTACAGTTTCACAGCCTGTTAACAAATCATCCACATAAAAATGGTTGAGGACCCTATCAGCAGCGTTTGGATAATTTGCTCCTTCATCGTGGGCTACTTGCTGAAGCGCACGCACTGCAAGATGAGGTGCTGAGGCCGTACCAAAGGTGACTCGGAGCAGTCTCAAGTGCTTTATCTTCTCTCCCGAGTTTTCACGCCATAGAATGCGTTGAAAATCTACATCGTCTTGATGAACTTTCACCTGCCTGTACATTTTTACAATGTCTGCTACCAGGCATATGGGATGGCAACGCCAACGAAGAATAGTATGTCGTAAAACAGGTTGCAGAGTTGGACCTACCAACAGGTCTTGATTTAAGGAAACGCCATTAGAGCCAGGACAAGACGCGTCATACACAACCCGAAGCTTTGACGTGGATCTGTCATCTCGGATGACAGCATGATGTGGCAAGTAAACTGCATCTGGGTTGTTCTCCTGTTTTGGAGGAACTTCTTCCATGTGTTCTAGCTCAAGATATTCATTGATGACATCTGAGTAGCGTTTCTTCATTTCAGCATCTTTTGCGAACCTCTTCTCTAATTGGTTGAGACGCTTAGTCGCAATAGGCACAAAGTTGCCATGTTTGCAAGTGGGATCTTGGTCACGAAATGGTAGTTTCACGATGTATCTACCGGTGCTATCACGTTCAGTGGTAGCTGCAAAAAATTCTTCACATTTCTTCTCGTCTTCAGTATAATGTTGCTTGGGATCTGTCGTATTGTGGTCAGCCTCGAGCTCCCAAAATTTCTTGAGCAGCTCATTTTCATCTAAATGAATGTGGTTAACGCTAACACTTTTACGAATTTCCGACTCACCTAAGTGAGTTGGCCCTGAAACGATCCAGCCTAAAGACGTTCGCTGAGCGATGAGTGCTCCCTGTGGAGCTTTGATCATTTCGTTTAAAAGTATTTGACCGTACACCTCTCCCCCTAGGAGCAAGTCGATTTTGCCGGGAATGTTGAATGTGGAATCTGCTAAATCTAATTCAGACAGTTCTGACCACGAATCAATGACAATACGTTTTCTCGGACGATTCGATGTTACCTTGCCCAAAACATGAGCATGCACGTTCACTTCTAAGTCCGGTTCTAGGAGTGATGAAATTGTAACATTTACCACCGACTTAGAGTTCACAGGTGAACTCTCTTCACCGCCTAGTCCCGTGACTGTGCTCTTGTAAGAAACCTTGTTCAGCCCCAGCAGTTGTGCTGCAGACTCCGTAATAAAAGAGGCTTCAGAGCATTGGTCGATTAAACATCTGAGGGTTATACCAGAACCTGTTTTCGACTGAGCTTGAACCAAAGCCGTTGGCAAGAAAACTTGTCCACGACTGGTCGAAAAACACGTTGTTACATTATTGGGCCCATCACACGATGATGATGGAGCTGTTGTTGCATGTGCAACAATATCACCTTCAACCGATTGAGTAGGTTTGACTTGTGAATCGGTTGCTTGAGTGCTAGTTTTTGGGTGTAGTAAAGAATGATGTTTGCGCTTGCAAATTCGGCATCTAGTAGATTGGCGACAGAAATATACGTTGTGACCTGAACCTAAGCAATTGAAGCAATAATTACCGGACTGGATGAAATCACGTCGAGCATCAACATCGATTTTTGCAAAACCTTTACAATTACATAATTTGTGATTTTCTGAACAATAGCCACAAGAAACCTCAGTTACATGATGCACTTTTAAGTTGCTACTACATTGTTCATTGGGTTTCTTAGGAACAAAACTTGTCTTCGATGATTTCCCATCCAAAAATTCTAATGCCCTAAATCGGGTTTCTAAAAATTCTTGAAGTTGGCTTAGTGTGGGCAAATCATCAGAAGACTCGCTAATCTTAAGTTCCCACTGTTTCCTAGACTCGTTGTCTAATTTAAGACAAATGATATGAATCACAATTATATCCCATGTATTTGTGTCGATGCCTAAGTTGTTCAATCCATTTAAACACTCATTCGTAGTGTCCAGCAATTCTTTGAGTGCATTCGCGGACTCGGTCGTAATATTCTTCTGACTCATGAAACGTTTGAGAATGCAGTTGGAAAGATACTTCTTATTATTATAGCGCTTTTCCAATTTCTCCCAACATGCGCTGTAATTATCTTGTGTGATCTGTACGTGACGCAGAAGCTGTTCAGCTTCACCGACTAAGTAACCTTTCAGGTAGTGCAATTTTTGGACGTCGTCTAAATCTCTATTCTTGTGGATGAGCGACGTGAATAGATCTCTGAAGCTAGTCCATTCAGAATAATTCCCTGAAAACGTAGGAATCGTAATCTTTGGTAACTTTACCATCACCGACTTGCCTTGACCAACATCTGACCTATTCTCAATAGTGGTAGACTGAGTGCTCTTTCCAGGAACTGAAACGTTTAGTTTGTTTAAGGCAACTTTAAGATCCGACTTGTAATCCATGAATAACTCTTCCGCATTAGAATACATGTCTTCAGTTACATACTCGTTGAATTCATGTGTAGTAGAATCTTGAATGATTTGAGTATGAGTTGTAACAAACTGATTCCACAAAGATTCTAAGGTTTCTAATCTTGTGCTAAGATAAGCTGCAGAGTTAAGTCGTTCCTTAGGCGATTTTTTAAAGTTAGTTTGAGCCTTATCAATTCTCAAATACAAGTCCTGTTGCACTTTTATAAGAGCCTCCATGATGAAATTTTCTAAGTGTTTGGAACTTAGCAAAATCTAGGCAAAATTGGGCGTGGATTCCCCGTCGTTCCACTTTCTTCGAAACTATTCTAAGTCCAAATTTGCTACGAATTTTCTAAGTCGAAACTTGATGAAAAGTTCAAATTTGTTGAAATTTCACTAAGTCTTTGACAGTTGCACTACGTAATAATTTTAATGTACTCACGGTTGTCTTGACACTTCACTACAGTCACACATATAATCCGCTTACTTCATACTGCTGCTTCTCACCGCTGACGTCACGATGCAATGTTTACGTCACACGTTGCTCCGGAACATAGGCTCTTCTCGCCTTAACACCGCTGGCAGCAATCCACTACCGTAGCTGGCGTCCGTTGGCCCGAAGTTTACCGAATCCACTAGCCGAACTCATCCGGTTCGAAGGACCATGTAAAAGGGCCCAAAAATGAAGCACTTGTGGTTTTACAATAATGTACTTTATTCCACTGGTTTAAAAGCTTGACAATATTTAGTACCGGCCAGACGTCATGTTTCTCGGAAAAATCTTAACACCGCGAACTAGGATTTTCAACACATGGTACAACGACATCTAGCGGGAAATTTGACAAATAAATTAACTTCTTGCAAATAAAACTAAGAAATACATACAGAGGTTGGACACTCGCGTTTATTCGATTATTAAATTTGATTGTTGCGCAATGCATTCTTCGAGCGGGTGTTGTGTGTGGACATCTTTGTTTAGCTAATTGCGTTTTGTTTTTTGTTGACAATCGATTGGTCAGTTTGGAATGCTTTTATCACTTTTTATTGTTTGTACTTACGTTTGTCAGTTGGCGAAATTTATTTGTATTATTATTTTAACTTTTTTTACCCGGAAAAGTGACATTTTCGAAGTTTTCGTTACGAGGTGTACTCGTCATACAATATTATGGATCTTTCAATATGCAATGTTTTCCTTTTTTAAATCCCTAATTGATTAAAGAAAAAAATGGTATATGTACATAAAATTCAGAGTAGACGAGCTGTTAATATTAAATTAACACATATTTTTCACTTTTTTTTGTTATCATTATAAACTATGCGTAGATTTTTACATACCGTCTGATAGTAAGCGATTGCCTAGGCCTATGGGCGCCTGCAACTCCAGAGGTGTTACATGCGCGTGGCCGACCGTTTAGGAACCTGTACACTCCATTTTTGAAGAGGTCCATACTGTCCCTCGAGGAAACTTAGCAGGGAGCTCATTCCACAGCCGGACGCCAGCGTTTATGTCATGCTTTCGGAGTAACTTCCGTTTACACGACATGCTCTTGGCCGGTTTTTTTTTATTCGCTTCCCTCGTCTGGGAATTGAACCGAATAAAAATTCAAAAAAATACTAAATATGCGATTTTATGTATATTTTGTACGACAGACTAGAGTGTAGGACCTAATGTTTCTTGGAGAAATTTTAACATTAACATGCATTGTATCGACTAGTGGATTATTCTTTTTTATAAAACAAAATTTTTTATTTTTATTTTTAGTCGGTTCGATCTCAGATACAAGCGAAATTAAAAAAATCTGTGAATGCAGTTTTGTTTCTTTAAAAAAATAAAAGCATGTTTCCTTAAAGTAAAATGAGCTAACTTAAGGTTTTAGGGCACTTTCCCTCCAGGGTCCATTAATTTTTTCACACTGGATATGTTACAATGTAACACATAAGTACCTCCTTTTGTTCGTACCAATCCCAGAGCCACGAGCGGAGTCGTGATGACTGATATGATGTCGCCATAGAGCACCTCCATTACTGGCTCCCATTTACGTCACATTTCCACACATTTCGACCCGTTAATGTGTGACTTTATATTTCGTAACGCGTAGAAAGCTGTCACCATTCTATGCTAATTGCTAATTGTTGAATATCTCAAAACGGCTGCCGAGAATGTCCTGTCAAATTACTCTTTGGTCGAGCCGACCGCTGGTGTCAATTAAATATAAACCCTATTTGAAGTTCTTTAAGGTTTCTGTTAGTGTTTTAGCAACAAGTGGTGCTCCTCCATATAGTACGCTTGGCTGTACACTTGCAATGAAAATTGGGCGGTATTTCTTTGGATATATAGTTCATAATTAAGTGTCAGGTTTTGTAGACAGGTCCTGGTCGAGTGGGCTTGTCCTAGAATTAGGTATTGAGGTTAGATACAACTGATTGTAATGCTCAAGGCACAGAAGAAATTAACAGCCGAGCTAGCACATGATTGGCGCGAGAGTATCTCGCCGCGGCATAGACTACCCGTCCCCCTTTCATTCATACAATTAGTAAAAGACAGGTAGTCTATCTCGCGGCGAGATACTTTTTTTTTATGAAATAGGAGGCAAACGAGCAGACGGATCACCTGATCACCATACTGTCGCGTCAATCATGTGCTCTGCCTACAGCGGAGTTGAGAGTTTGTGAAATTAATGAATATATATTTTTGTTACAAACATGTTGTTATTTACGAAATTCATGATTGCCTGATGGTGACCATGAAATCAATTATGTGGGTAATAGAGATGTTGGTAACCGCTAACCATCGGAAAATTATTGTAATTCTAAAAACCAACTAGGAGAGGGCGATTATCGTTATGTCATCGAGCATTCATAAAAACACCATTTTCAGGAGTTCGTATCGAAACACACGTCTTAACTACTAGTTGAGAATAATTGATTAGAAATTCAGCATACCACCTTAACTACTTACGGCGGAAATGTACTTTAATGATAGGATATCTGCAGTGAAACATGTAATCTAAAATATGCATTTAAGTTCATTATCATTAGAATACTAAATAAGTGTTCAGCTGAAATTCAGCTAAAAAAATTGTACCGAAAATGAAATTACCCGAGAGGTGAATTTTATACCTATGTGAAACATCCCAGCAGTTGCATAAAATTGATTTCCGACCGAAGATATGCATATATTATAGTTATATTTCCATTTCCATGGAGCTAAAACGCAGTACCCCTGAATTTATCGGTACCTATGCTTTAGTACGTTTAGTACCCAGCTCTTTGATTACTTGCGTTCATAGTATTGAGCGCGGCTGTAAGCTGACGAGGCTATTAAATAAACATAACTTTGTGTCTTAAATGAGACCGTCAGTGTATGATTTATTTTATTTCACCTTCAGTGTCTCAGTTTTACTGTTCGTGAACACGTTTGAAATGGAATTTACATATATATTTTGAAGCACAGCAACCGTCTTTATGACATTTCTAAGGGTTTATTGTGTTACGTGAACGTGCCTTTGCAGATACATAATGAAGAATTTATGCAAACTACAGTCAACAGCAAACAAAACAGTTATTTGTATATATTTTCTACACAAAATGTGTTCGTTTTTATTGCTTTACAGTGTCTTTATATGTAAACAGTAGAAGACAAACATCTTCATCTAAGAATAACTATTTGAATAGGTAAACGTATATGTATAAATTGAATAGCTTCTTCAACCTTCCCTTCTGTTGCAGGTACGTACGAGAGACTGTAAAAATAAGGTAAAACTATAGAGATCCTTCAATATAATAACTTAACCTGAATATTCGCCGACCATATCTCCTTTCCGCTTTCGATATGTAAATATTATTAGGAAATCAGGAAACAGCGGCAATTATACACAGTTAAGTTTCCTCCAAAATAATAACGCCAATTGCACATTATCAAGGAATTGTACTCCGTACGGAAGAGGGAATAGAGACTACATAATTGCGATTCCGATCGGTTGTTTCAGCGTGTGTAATAAGGTACTCCTACATAATTTAGTTACGCTGTATTACATTATGAAGGAAGGGAAAACGATAAACACAGCTGATCGGAACGTGAGATGAGGCATTTTCTATTCAAATTACTGGACAATAAAGTTCAAACCAGAAGCGCGGCTTCCGTTACGGATGATTCGTAACATCATAACATTCGTAACACGCTTCTAATTTATGAAGGCCTGGTGCTTTCCGTGGGTTTTGCTAATAATTGTTATGTATGTAAATAATGTTAGGTAAATTGTGCGCTTATGCCAAGTAGCATAACAATAACAAGTGCCGTTATTGTGATGTAAGAAAAAGCGTAACACGATTTGAAATGATTTGGTAGTAAATAGAGTTCTTAGGTATGTTTTTCTTTTGATTATTTTATCAATGACTATTTCTAGCAATTAGATAAATACAAGCATACATACATGGTGCACGGATAGTTTAGTAGGTACGTGGTTGTAGTGTAAGTGGAATTGTAACTCCCAAAGTTACATTACACTGAAACGGCTTTTGCAAGTTTTATTAATATTTAGTTATATTCACGTGGGAGGGAAAGATACTTACACATACCTACATTAAGTCATTAACTATATTATGTAAACGCTACATGACTTTGGTACTTCAGGAATAAAAAACTAAACTGATAAGGCTGCGTTACCACCAGAGATGTGCGAGGATGCGTAGCGAGGGATGTGTTTGTTAAAAACCAATAGAATCACTTCATTTACCTGTCCTCGCTCAGAGGAGGTCTAGCGGACAATATTCTATTGGTCCTCAACAAACACATCCCTCCATACACCTCCTCGCTCATCTCTGGTGGTAACGCAGCCTGAACCCCACAAGTTTTATTTTAATTCGTACAAACTACCAAACTATTCTTTTATGGTCTTCGTAAGGCTTTTTAACCTTGAGGGTAAACTAATAAGTCACTGATGATGGATGTAAACATCTCATGGCACCTACAAGTTAAAGGTCTCGGGTCCGGCACCGGCCGGCGCGCCCGTGACGGTCGCGGTCTGATTCCGGCGACTTTGAAGTCTCTAAACACTGTGTCACTTAAACACATTACTATTCACTACTCAGTTGCGCAAAAACTAATCGTGAAGTCAGATTTTCTTCAGATATTTGTAAGGTACGTACATAGGCGTGAATAATTGAATGTAGGTATAAAATGATGCACTGATAGGTGTCATATAAAAATGATAATCGACCGGGTGGTGTAGTGGTCAGGGCGTTAGCCGCGTACGCTGAAGACGCCGGTTCGATTCCGGCCTCAGCCACCGGAGGGCTTATATACTCACTTTTTCATTAGTATATGACACCTATTTCAGTTTATAATCTGGGGGCACGGCCGTGCCCCCGCCAAGACGAGACAAAGGGCAAAAGGCAGTGCATATCTTTTCTCGGCACGTTTCGCCGTATTTTCGAACCCTCGTAGCTTCGTCTTGGACAATGCTAGAGAGCTGTAATTTTTTGTATATCATGTACTCAGTAGACTTATCAAAAACACCAAGTTTTATTAAGCTACCTATTATACTTAAAATTTTATAGTACCTTAATTTTCACTGTCCGAAACACATGAAATTCGCGTCATAGAAAATACAGACTACTTCCTGAAGTCTTAGAAGGCTGAAATTTGGCATGTAGGGATGGGTCTGTATGCAGACACATATGGTGACCAGAAATCTGTAACTTTCGCCCTGCAACCCCTTAAAATGGGGGTACCTAAAAATACCTCTAAACCTGAAAACATTGGTTCCTGAAGTCCTAGAATCGTGAAATTTTGTGTGGTAGCAGTGATCGGAATGCTAATACAAAAACAACAATAAAAAAGAACAAAAAGTTTTCGAAGTACAGATTTGAACCAGGTTCACGTGAACCAGCCAAATAGCGCCCTCTATATTGGCACTGTTTCTTGTCGTAAACTTTTCAAAACCATTCTTCAAACACAAGCGCTGGTGGCCTAGCGGTAAGAGCGCGTGACTTTCAATCCGGAGGTCGCGGGTTCAAACCCCGGCCCGGCTTAATGTTAACAGAAGGCTGGTTGGAAAAAGTGATCGTATCTACATACATGTAGAAGCTTATATAGCTAAGTGCAGTGCCACACTATGACACTACGGATTGGTAATGAACTATTACATATAATGACATAGCTAAACTAAGCTTAGAGTACATCTGCAAGTACACAAGTGTTTCGTGTTATTATGCGTTCAAAATATCATTATTTTAATTTAATTTTCAATTCCAACGAAACGAATTCCAACAGATACAAACGATATATTTAACTTTTTAAATAGCAATATAGAGCCAATAAATTAAATAAACGGTGACTTAAATATTTAGTAAATACTGTCGTTTAAACATAGCAAGCAACACAGTTATGGTAGGTACTCGGATGATTTCTGTTATCACCAAAAAGCATCAAGTTGTAAAAGTTCCACCTGATCTGTGTCGGGCGTCGAACCCGGGACGAGCGGCAATTGAATCTGTTGTACCGAGATGGATATCAGCAAGAGATAATGCTGGAAGATTTCGTTTTAAGAAGCATATTCGGAAACGAAAAATGTGATATTATAAGTAATTCAAAATCAATGATTGATATTGATAAACCAACATCTAGGTGATAATTAAATCGTTAGAATCCGAAATTTGTGTCATAGGTATACTAAAGAAAAAGTGACCAAGCACTACAGTAGCCGAGGCTGGATTAGAACTGGCGTCTTCCACTTTAACGGCTAAGTTGCTCTGTTGATATTTACCTGCCAGACTCTTCGGTGAAAGAAAACATAGTAAACCTATAGTTGCGTAGTTTCGAGGCTACGATGGAACATAAACAAGCCTCTAGGCTACTGTTTTGCGTAGTCGGGAAAGAATACAGTGGGATCAAGAGGTTGGAAGAGGTCTCTTGGACAACTGATGAAAAATTCAATTCTGTACATTCTTATCTTCATCTAAATAGAACTTAGTTGGGAAGATGCTTCCGTTACAGCCCGTTACAAATGTGGTAATTTCGGGGAACAAAAGGCTGATTGAGACCACTGATTATAGATTTCTGATAACTTTTCTTAAAACCCCTGCCGATGCATTCATTGGTCCGTAGCATTATTAACTCGCGGTTGCGATTTGGGGCATCAATGATAATGAAACTTCAATGGACCAAAAAATTTTTACGTTCAGGAAAAAATAAGGAGGATACTCATAATTGCACTTAAACCATTGTAAGAAGTTAGCGGTGAGTTAAATTTATTAGGTTAGAGATCTTTTCTTTCTGCATTCATACTTTCTAAAATAAGTAAAATAACTGTTACCTTATGTAAATTAAGTAAGTCACTACACTAACTAAAAACGTTAAAAATTATTAATCTTATTACATCGATATCACATTAAATTTCTACCCAAAAATTACTATACTAGGGTAATGAAAATATCATATACTAGAACATTGAATATTGATATCTTACTCAATACTCAATACTCAATATTTATTTTATTTTATTTTTTTATTACTCTTATACCTTTAAACGAACAATTCTTGTATATATATTGACTTGACTTGAACCCAAATATGTATATTTAGACACTAAGTTTGTGACTCTACGTTATTTAGAACTCGAGATATTAATGATATACGTATAATTCAAAATGGCCGCCATAAAATTAAAGATGGCTGACGGAGGAGTTGGTTCCTATCAAAAACTTAAAGCTATGGATCTAACAAGTACCTGAAAAAAATATTGGTGCTTTTGTCCAGCGTGTCCACATTATCACCTGAAACTGCCCTACTATTTTAATCGTAGAATTTAATTACTCAAGTGTCAAATCATTTGTGCTGCTAATTGCCTTTTAATTTAACGGCGATTTAATTTAATTACATAGTTATTGCCAAATTACGACCTAATGGCCGCAATGACAAAAATATTGTCACTCCATATTTGGCACCGAACATACTATCGCTTTTAGTTGGCTAACTAAAACCAATAAGTACCTACTTCTAAGTGTTTTTTAACAATAGGTGAAATTCCTGCTGTCTAATCCTGTCCACGCCCTCATTCTACATAAACAAACTTATCTATGTCGCAAAAACTAGGGCGATAACAATCTACATGTAACCCGGCCCGCATAGAGCGGGGCTAGATAAAACTATTGGCACATCCGGGTGTTTTCACCGAGGAACTGAGGTAACAATTACCTAGACGTGTGAACGTCCCACCATTCGATGCTTTCCTGGTACATTGGGAACACTTTCTTCGATTAGGTACACATATAAATTAGAAAAACCGGCCAAGTGCGAGTCGGACTCGCACACGAAGGGTTCCGTACCATTGTCTATAAAAACGGTCACCCATCCAAGTACTGACCCCGCCCGACGTTGCTTAACTTCGGTCAAAAATCACGTTTGTTGTATGGGAGCCCCACTTAAATCTCTATTTTATTCTGTTTTTAGTTATAGCGGCAACCGAAATACATCATCTGTGAAAATTTCAGCTGTCTAGCTATCACAGATTACGAGATACAGCCTGGTGACAGACGGACAGACGAACAGCGAAGTCTTAGTAATAGGGTCCCGTTTTTACCCTTTGGGTACGGAACCCTAAAAAGCGGTAAAAATAAATTGATTGACTGGCAAAACTAACAGCTTTGTATTGAAGCTAATATGAGCTTCGGGCCTACTGCTAGTAGTTGTTGTTATCGCTGTCACAGCCAGTAGGTGCGTAAAAAGGATAGCGAAATGAGTTTGGATTCTGTTTATGCCATTTCAATCTAAAACAACAATTTAGTTGCACCGGTATATTAAACGCCCTGTTTCATATAAAATATTATTATGTAATACATTATAATACCTATACATACTATCAATTAAACTAAATCAAGCCTTAAGGCATATGTTGTCACAACTTGTGGTAGGTTTGTAGGCAAAATGGTGGAATTGATTACACTCTAAATTGTCTCTAATTAATAGCTTAAGTACTATCCATTAAAGCAAAGGGCCAATTCGAGTTTTAGTTGTGCGATCTGATTCCGACACCACACTGATCTGTCAGTGTCAAAAAGTTACATCAATCTGTCAGTATCGTATCGGAATCTTCTCGCATAACTAAAACTCGAATTGGCCTGTTAAGCAAACTATAGGTATATAGTTATATAACTATAGATCGTAGGAATATGAGATAACTGATGTTAGGATACTCAGGATTATTTCGTGTCGTTTAATTCGAAGGCTTGTGTCTCAAATTGTCATAAAACGCGGCGAATAGAGACGGTTTTACGATTGCCCAAAAATGGCGCCGCCGCGCGTGCCGCAGTGACGCGTGCGCAGCGGCGTGTAAGCCGTGCGAAACATGGAAACAGAAATTTACTCTCAACCCATATCACTTGTAGTTGTGTACTTTAAATTGTTTTGTAACTGACTTCCAAAAGTTACGTCAGGATCAGGACAGAAAAGTCGGTGCAATTTGGTTGCCACAATTTTTGGGTAGTCCATTATTGGGTAAACCTTTTTTCTATCATCTGAGTGAACGGTTAATAGAACCAAATAGATTTAGAGTAAAACGCAAATTTCTCCAGGATGGTATACATTTTCCAAGATGGCTGCGGTTCCTCGAATCCGAACCGTCAAATAGGGTGGACATGAAAAATAGACCTTTAATTAACATACATACCAAATTTCATAACTTTGGAAGAGATTTCGAGGTAAGTCTTAATCCGAATGTGCTGCTTGTTTCAGGAAGGCTAGGCCCTTCGAAGTCGATATCGAAGTAATGTACCTAAATAATAGATGTAAGATGTGTAGAAATAAGTTTGAAAATTATTACCCAAGTTATTACCAATAAATTATGTTTATGTCTTCTACTAGTAAAATTTACTAGTAAACATAAACAGTTATTTATCGCGGTGCAAACTTGACTTATCTGCCTTGAACTGTTTGTCTATGCGCCTTTCACCGTTTTTGAATATCGGCTGCGAGCTCAAATATCGATCTCTAGATATCGACATATTCATAAACATTATTCTCCGGGTAACTGCGCTGGCAACATTTGGTATTTACCTCAGGACAAGCAAAGGCTTTCCTCAATAGCAATGAAAATGGTATATTTTGACAGAAAGATAAGTGACATTATCACATTATAAATTATCTTCTTGCACATTACATACAATGCATATTGACGACCGGTCTGGCCTAGTGGGTAGTGACCCTGCCTGTGAAGCCGATGGTCCTGGGTTCGAATCCCGGTAAGTGCATTTATTTGTGTGATGAGCACAGATATTTGTTCCTGAGTCTTGGGTGTTTTCTATGTATTTATGTATTTGTATATTATATATATCGTTGTCTAAGTACCCACAACACAAGCCTTCTTGAGCTTACTGTGGGACTTAGTCAATCTGTGTAAGAATGTCCTATAATATTTATTTATTTATTTATATTGAGTCTTCAGATCTAAGAGCGGATAGTAAACTGAGGTTACCTGTAATCCTGGGGAAACATTGATCATCGATTTTTCATCAACTATCAACCTTTCATCATGTTCTGAAAGGTTGATAGTTGGACGGTCGAATGGAGATTAAGTGAAACCAAACATTACCGATGTGTTATATTATCGGTATACAAGTAAAGAGAGAGCAAGTAAATCTGAACATTAGTTATTTATAGGCTATTATTGTTTACATGCTATTTATACAATTACGTGCGTCGCATATTTATGTTGCAGACGGTAACGTTACAGTTAATATGTTAATTTAGACATATTAATACAATGTATTTTTGTTAAAGTAGCCAACCACGTGATAAAATTCATAAGCTTGCGTTCAAAAATTAACTTCTCATTTCCCAAAAATCGATGATCAGTGTTTCGTAATGATCAATTAGTAAACACCGCACACAGTACTCCACTGAAAGCATTTAATGTGAAAAATTGTTAAGTAAATAAATTATAAATTTAGTAGGTGATTCACTCACATTTCTCCACCTGTCTGAGAACTAAGACGTGCAGAAATGTCTCTAAGATATCAATGTCGCCAGATCATTTATTTTCACACTTGTGCAAATCCAGCGTTTGTCGCTTTCGTTTCGCAACAATGCTATCAGATCAGATAGCGGTAAGACTTGCAATCTGCTAACCCCTGACACAAGCGTAATTAGGTGTTCGCCGACTAGATATACTGTGCATTTACGCAACGCAGTCGCAGAGCTGTCTAAATAATTAGATGTTATGAAAGTTACCCGTACAACAACAAACCTTACAGAATACTTATAAAACCTCTATAAAAACACACTTAATTAGGTAATGCCGACTGGACTTGGTATTCAGATTTATTGTATTGTCATTACCCATCTAACCAACACGCAGATGCAGTCCGTTTTGACACTTTATTAAGATGTAAGGAGTAAAATAGGACGCACGCAGAGGCAGCACCCGCTAGGCTGTAAGGACTATTGAGTATTTATGGAATCTGGGGGCACGGAAGTTCCCAAGCGAAGCGGAAGGGCAATACCTATATCGAAGCGCATCGTCGTTTTTTATAAGCCTCATAACTTGGGTTTGGATTATATACCAGATACACAATAAAAAAAAAGAAAAAACCAACCCACTGAAAAGCATAAAATAATATAATACCCCACCCCTATCCTTGTCCAGTCCCGTCCCGTCGTAAAGCAAATTTCAGCCAAAACGTAATTAATACCTAATTATAAGCAAATTAATAACCATTCGGGAAATTACTTAGTTTTTGAAGGCGGTGCCAAACGGCTAAGCCACATATTTTGACTAAGGTGTTTGTGAAGTTAGGGCTTGTACGTAGCGTTAGAAGCTTGGCTCTACATGAGATCTGATAACTTTTTGAGTGCGAGCCTTATGGTTTCGTCTTGACAATATTTTACATGAAAATGTTTTGGTGGGATCTATTCTGCTCCTTACTTCCTATCGGTCAAAAAATAAATTCCCATCAGGCTGAATACTGAGTACATATTTACCTCAATGTTTATTTTGGATGCAAAGAACTATGTTTAACTTATCTTATCAATCGATATCATTGGATTGACATTGTCAACAGTAGGTGAGATGTAAGAAAATGTCGAGAGCGTACTGCGTTTGATAACAAATTTAGAGTTCTGAGGTTTAACTTAATATATCAAATGTCGCCAAATCGTTATCGAAACAAGTTAAAATAACAGTTGTTATTTTATATTAACGTTTTTATTTATTCCTGTCCTGTGCATATTTATGGATTGATCTCTTTAAGCTCGATGTGTTTATGTGAAGTACAGGAAACGAGTAAGAGTAGAGGAAATTGTTTCTTTAATTTATAACATTTGACTGAGTAACTAGCGGCTCTGTGAGCTGTAGACATTAGGAACATAGAGTAACTTATACTAGAGCGGTACTGTCATAGTAAATTTTGTAACCCCAGTAAATTCACTGCCATCTGTCGACACACTTTAAAACTAAAAATGAAGATTTATAAAAATACGACAGAATGTATTTAAATATAGAAAAATGATTTTTTTTATTTGCATTAATTATTTTTATGATTTTGACCCATGTTCTTTCATTGATATGCGTTAAAATTATTAAATAACAAACGAAACCGTCAACGCCATCTATACGACTGTAGGCCAAAACTAGTAGCGCCCTCTGAACAAAAATCAAATTTTCTTGATTTTCGAGGCACGTTTTTTCCTTAGACTGTATCCATCTATTACGGAGTTATATCTATCTTTGTTAGGAACCTCCATATCTATGCCATTTTCTGTGTTTGTGGCACCCAAGCTCCCAAACGAATAAACCGAATTTCGAGCAGTATTCGATGAAAGTTAAATAATACCAGCTGTGTTAGTTTAGAGAGATAGTTTAGATACTTAGGGTCGGTTGCATCAAACTGTTTGTCATCGTTAAAGAGTTCGCAAAATTTTATTGTACGGAAAGTTTGCAGTGTATAAATAACACGTGCACTGCGTGTGCTATCAAAATCGCTGCACTTTTGTTGGTCTAACTCTAGTACACCGCCGCGGTGCGCCGGGTGACGTTGATGAGTCCGTCAAGTGCGAATGGTGCATGACTATTGTTATAATATTGTCAGGATTAAAATAAAAATAAGTTCGGTTTATTTATTAATCAACTTTAGTACCGTTGAAGCTCATCGCTTGCGGTATTACCGCGCTATTTCATTTATAATTGCCAAATGGTGTAACTTGCTACCATATACAGGCATAATGCTATAGCCATCTCAACCAAGGTATATAACACTATGTGACTGCGGTAAGCGGGTCAGACCAACTCCCTTGCAACACCTTTGTTTCAATATGTGGGACAAATATGTATGTATAATAATTATAGTCTTGTAGGCCCCTTTTATGGTCGCATTTTCCACGTGATGAAGACAATTATTTTTCACTCTTGACAGATATTTTTGACAACATGGAAATACTTGAATGCTTACTTTTCTAATCGCCATTATTAAGACATACTTTTTGACCTTAATAGGTAAAAATAAAAAAGTAAAAGCTTAGTTTTGTTGTCATAATGAAAAAGATACTTATGATGGAAATGGCATATCGTATTTTGCAACGGGTCAATTAAATTTCAAACTGGGTTCTCCATACAAACGTAGTTCCACTCTCATTTTAAAACTAGTAGATTGCTCTAAAACTTTGTACTTACAATAGGATAAGGTATGTATGTCTGTAATTAGTTTATGTAGCTTCAGATACTAAAGGTAAAAAAATACAGCGAATTTAAGTTTTTCATGCAAAACTTGTTTTTGTTCTATTTCGTTTGTTTTATTAACTGGAGCTATATAAGCTAATTACAGACCTATATATACCTCATGTCATTGTATGTATAAAGTTTCATTACAATCCAACACGTAGTTTTAAAATGAGAGTGGAACTACGTTTGTATGGGAAGGTGCAATTCGGCCGAGCTTGCCGGGGGGACTCTTAATATCTAGTCGTTGTGTTTTTTGTAAACAAACAACTTTTCCTTAAACAAGCGTCCCTTGTAACAGAAAAGGATGAGTACTTACCTATTCGTTCGTTTGAAAATTGCTAGCTAATTTATCACAAGCGAGTGTTAACTAGCCATTTTCTTTTCACACAAACGTTAAATAGCATGTAAACTAGTTCACTAATATGAACAATAGCGAATAATCGTCACCTCATTTATCTCCCGTCCATAAATCGATGGTTACATAAGAATATGAGGCTGTTGTAACGCCGCCCACGCCCATTGTGTCGATGATGGGTATCGGGACGTATAAAGCTTGCACAAATCTTCTGTTTGTTTACACGCGATAGGTCGCGAGATAACGGGGTGATGGATCCTGTAACGTTCGATCATATATATATATATATACAGGCTGTCCTTAGCCATTGGACAAACCCTGAAATCCCACGTAGGGTTACTTCTCAAGAATGCTCTAACGTTAATATTTTTTTAATTAGAACAAAAGAAACAAATAAAATTACAAAACAAAAGTTATTCCCAATAATCGACGACAAAAAGAAACATACTGTATTAATCATTGGCAGTGCTTTTAACAATTTGTTCGAAAATGTGCGCCAATGATGACATTTGTCAAAAGTCAGAACCTTATTAATGTCATAAATAAAAAAATATAATCAAAAAGGTCGATGAAGGTTTCATACTATTTATTACCTCAGGAGCATACACATACAGACTGCTCCAAAGTAGAAAATTGTAATTTGTTAATTTCTTCGTACCCGCTACACCTGTTGTTTTGATACTTTGTATACTGATTCTAAATACCCTACTGCATATGTACATTCCGGCTGTGTCCAATGGCTAGGGACACCCTGTATATATAATAATTAATAAATATGTATTGTATAGTTATAAGGTTGTCGTTGAAATGTGTTTGTTATAATTTACCCTTGTATAATACTCGTTGCAACGTTAAAATGTTAGTTTTGATTACCGTATATGTCTGTTTCTTTGGTACACTTCACAACCAAAATAGTTTTTAATATTTGTCACAAACGTGGACTATAGTTTTCTGCAAAATGTTAGGTACTTAATCAAAATATTAGTGCAATAAATGTCAAATTAAAATTCGAATCGTAAAATATGTTGTCTTATTGTATTATAATTTGAAAAATTTATATCATCAACTGATCCAGAAACTGCTTACAAAATGACGTTATCATTCAAAGTAATAATCAATTAACCAAACCTACGTATTGGACAATAATCAATAAATAAACCAAGACAAAAGGAACACTGTCCGGCTACAAATGGCAATCATAATTTACTGGACTGTCTCCGAAACAATGCCAGCTGAGGCTGCCACGTTTATACAGCCTAACGGTATTCTAATTTCATAATTAACTTATCTCCGGAGATGTTGGAGCCACGCGAGCACACGTCACGCAAGCGGTGTGCCGTTTGTCATAAAGATCTGTACATTACAACGCGCACGTGCACGGCGTAAGGCCTTAAGTATGCACCGAATTGGTAGCGACAATGTATCGTCGTGCCAAACTTGACGTAGCACTTGATGTGTTTAGCGTATATTAAAATCACATTTACTATCGGGTCTATCGAATTTATTTTGTTACCTTTATTTATCGACGTTTCGACACAGGTCGTGGTCGCGGCTAACCGCACGGTTCCGTTTGCCGCGACCACGACCAGTGAAACCTGTGACAAAACTGACAAAACGTCGGTAAATAAAGGTAACAAAATAAATTCGCGATAGACCCGATTGTAAATGTGATTTTATATGTATTCGAAACGCGAAAGTTTAGTGTTTAGCGTAGATGTCAATTAAGGGTCAATAAAGACGAAATACTCATGTATTTGATTTTTCATTACGATATCATATTACTTATGACAAGCGTTGCAAAGATTTAAGTAGCACACTTGTGTAATGTAATATAATAAAAATTGGTAAGATCTATTTGTACCTTCCTACGTTAAGATAATCCGACGGACAACTTAATTATTTCCGATCTCTTTTCACTCGACCGAATTATTCATAATGACCTTTATTAGACATGTTAATAAAGATCTCAAACCGTGTTTTGATTAAATAATAGATATTACATCGAAATTACAACGTACATTCGGCCGGATAATTTTTGGCCGAAGGCTCCAAACGATCCAGCACCGGCCGGTAAGGCTTAGCTGTTTAGAAAAAGATTAATGCTCGCAAATATCTCGAGTTGGTCTAGTATTGTGTACTTTATGGTAATGAGGTTAGAGTTGGTAGTTGCGTTCATGATCGCGTTAGATGGAGAAAGCTGCCCTGATGTACGGGCGAGGTATTGATAAGTCGCTTCCCGGTCGGGCGATGCAAATTATTGTTGCGCCGTGCGCATACTGTGATTTGTCATTGTTTGGTTTACTTAGTTTATTTTATGGCATTTGGTATTTACCAGCGTTCTACATAACGCGTCTGTGATTATGTAGTTTTGTTTGCGTTTGTATGGAAAAGCACATTATTGTAGATGAAATAAATTCAGCTTACCCTCCCTCTCTACTCCCAATAAAATAAAAATAAAATGAAAAATAAGCGGTTTAGACTTATTTACAGTGTTATTAGTAACAGTTGCTATACGTGTTTCAAATTGTAGGTATCTACGTCAAACAGTTTCTAAGAAAAACGCATTTGACCGATTTTAGCCGAAGTTATCCCATAAGTGCTCCGTGAGAAAATTTTGTATGAAGCACTAACATGATACGAGTATTAAGTCAACGTGTAAAATAAACAGGTTGTTTCAAATGACTATCATCATCATATCAGCCAGAGGATGTCCACTGCTGGACATAGGCCTCCCCCAAAGAGTGCTACAATGACCGGTCTTGCGCCACCCGCATCCAGCGGACTCCCGTGACCTTTACCAGGTCATCAGTCCACCTTGTGGGGGGCAAAAAACAGTACAGTAGCCCAAACAAAACGTTAACACAGAAACAACACTCCTGTTTGGCGCCAAAGTGAAAGAAGTCCAAGCACAACACTTGTCGAAAGTCAATGCGACGGCGGCCGGTGTAGCGAAATTCGATCAGTGGGTCGCCACACTTGTATGCAAAGAGTGTTCCGTAGTAGTGACCTTAATTGTAACTCTTTAGGGACTTCTTGGCCACTGTTACTTTTCCGTTCAGTTATATATCAGTGTGAGATCTTGGATAGGTTACCGAGTCATCAGAGGGCGCTGTTATATCTTTGGTTATGACATATAGTTATGAATGTACCTGAGCCATGTGGACGCAGCGCGGGGTCACCGTTGACCCTTAAGGCGTGGTCCGTTATGCAACAGTCCCAACATTTGTTCTCGGCGTTCTGATTCTGCGAGATTGTTCTTGCATTACGATAAGGTTGTTTGCGAGTCCTCTGCTGATAAAGAGGCATGAGTAAATTACTAAAACTAGACTTATATTGACCGGGATATAGACCGTGATTACCTTTACTAAAACTAATCTATCTATTGTGTATTAAACAACACAAAAGATAAATTAAATAGCTGAAATGGTCGCACTGTGATTCTATTGGTAGTAATTTCAGAATAATTAGGTCGGGCTACTGCCGAATAATAAAATAACTGGATTTTAAATGTGAAAGTCTGTCTCTAAATTTAAATTAATAAATTAAAGTAGTACCTACCGAGTTAAAACTCTTATCTATGAACCGTTGGCGTCGCTGTGTCACATATCCTTCAAAAAATGCTTAGTTTTGACTGTGAGCTGCATAGAACCCTTATGGCCCTGCCATTTCAAAAAATTCAAAAAATTTAATGTATATTAAAATCCATGTACTATAATTATCAAACTGCCAACAAAATCTCACGATAATCGTTTGAGAAATGCGTTCTGTAACAGGAAACCATACGAGAGCATTATTGCCCAAGCAGAACCGGTGACTTTTCGCTCGCGCTTCACGCTCGCTCACAAAAAAACGCACGAAGGGTTCCGTACCATAACGCAAAAAACGGCAAAAAAATCACGTTTGTTGTATAGAAGCCCCACTTAAACATTTATTTTATACTGTTTTTAGTATTTGTTTTTATAACGGCAACAGAAATAAATACATCATCTGTGAAAATTTCAACTGTCCAGCTATCGCTGTTCATGAGATACATCCTGGTGACAGACGGACAGACAGACAAACAGCGGAGTCTTGGTAATAGGGTCTCGTTTTTACCCTTTTGGTACGGAACCCTAAAAACGGTAGTAAGTTTTACTGTGTATAAGTTGTCATGAGGTGTAAAGCCTCTATGTAAATGAAGCTTAAAAGCTCCGTTGGAAATCGGCGAAGCTTTTAAGAGAACTTGCCCAATCCCATAGCACAGAGTAAACAGAAATTTCGTAAGGTGTGCACAAACAGCGAGCTTTCCACGCCTACGAATAGAAAAGTGATTAGAACATCTAAGAGCTGTAATAATCGTAAGTAGTCATAACGCTCCGATAATTTGAGGCGTAGGACTTAAGATGCAATTTGTTCGTCTCACACTCCATTCAAATTGTAATTATAGTCCTTATAGATAGTTTCAGTTTTTAAGGCTTCTACGTAAGTTCTTTCTATTATATTATAAATAAATAAATATTATAGGACATTCTTACACAGATTGACTAAGTCCCACAGTAAGCTCAAGAAGGCTTGTGTTGTGGGTACTTAGACAACGATATATATAATATACAAATACATAAATACATATAAAACACCCAAGACTCATGAACAAATATCTGTGCTCATCACACAAATAAATGCCCTTACCGGGATTCGAACCCAGGACCATCGGCTTCACAGGCAGGGTCACTACCCACTAGGCCATAGGTATTATTTATTCAAAATGTTATTTACTTGACAAAAAAAGGGACGAAGCCTGTTGCGGATATCATCATTGGTATTTTTGGGACGAAGCATGTTGCTGATTTGTATTTGTGGCCACCTGACGAAGCCTGCGTTGCGGATTTTTTACATGTAACTATATTATTTTTTAAGATTTTCTCAAATTCTGTATTTTATTTTTAATGTAGTGTGCATTTAAAGTATAATAAAAAGAATATAGTTCAATATAAGTGAAAAAAATTTTTTAAGGTAATAACTTAGAAACCTAGTTCGAAAATACACATATTTATAACGTTGTTCTATGTAAAAACAGTAAATGATGAATTCTTTACTTGACACGTGCATACTTTTCTACTTAAATAATGTTTACAGTACATATGGTGCTACTTTCTCGCACTAGTGCGTAAAAGAGCAGTTTTCGTGCATATGTCGAAAGTTTAAAGGGCCATATGTACTGTAAAACGTTGTACGATACACGTGCGAATAGGTAATTCGCAACTCGTGTCGATTTAAAACACTCCCTCCGGTCGTGTTTTAATTTATCGCCACTCGTTTCGAATTTCCTCTTTTCCGCACTTGTATCGTAAATAACTATTCCATCTCTCATGTTCTAAAAGTAAGTCGTTGTTGTTCTGAAAAGTGTGCGGAAAATAATACGTTTCTGGTTTAGAGCACTGTACTTTCTAGGTACGTTTTTTAGGGTTCCGTACCCAAAGGGTAAAAAACGGGACCCTATTACTAAGACTCCGCTGTTCTTCCGTCTGTCTTGCTTGTCTGTCTGTCACCAGGCTGTATCTCATGAACCGTGATAGCTAGACAGTTGAAATTTTCACAGATGATGTATTTCTGTTGCCGCTATAACAACAAATACTTAAAACAAAATAAAATAAATATTTAAGTGGGGCTCCCAGACAACAAACGTGATTTATTTGGCGTTTTTTGCGTAATGGTACGGAACCCTTCGTACGCGAGTACGACTCGCACTTGTCCGGTTTTTTGTGTATGTTTTACGACAAGCAATTAAAATTTTGGTTTTAAATGGATTTGTTGTAAAATTTCCATTCTGATAATTAACTCCCCATTCCATAAATAACGATATTTTTATCTAAATTTGTCTTTACGTAGGTACAAGGAATGAAAAGTAGAGTGTTTAACTCGGGTGAAAGGCATCATTTCACTCCTTGGTTAAAAATCTACTAATAATGAGTATTTTAGTAAACAGTCAGTGATAGCCCAACGGTGCGGCTTCCAGACCAAAGGTCATTGTATGAACCCAGGCTCGAATAGATGAGTATTAAATGAGTAGACATAGGTAAAGTATCTTTGCTCTTAAATAATTGCTACTCTTATTTTCGTCAAGGGTTTAATGTAGTTATCGTTTTTTGGGTGACATTAATGATTGGTTTAAATTATCGGCAAATTGGGAAAAGACTTCAAAGTTACTGTAAAGTATTGTCGATGACCCAATAACCCGAATGGTGTTCGGAAAGGCACATCCGGCTGGCGGGGTGAACGCCCTGCGCCCGCGCTGATCTGAGCTTATCAACCTACAGACTATTCCGGTGAAGAAAGCAACCATTATTTGACACTGGCAATGGGATTGGCCGCTCGAAGTATTTCATAGATGGCGCCAGTCTAGATTTTTACCTGTCAATAGTGTCAAAATATTGTTTTTTTGGAGTGTTATGGCCTGGAAGCTAGCTTTAAGCCTTATCTCATAGAACAAAATTAGAGACAGGTAGTATTTAGTAGTATTTACTTTACTATACAGTAAAGTTCATCGATTAAGTTACATCATATTAAAATAACAGTAAAATAACTTACATTAAAAATTACAATAATTCATTAAGTATATAAATAGTAAAGTCACAAATTCATTGAAATTATTATAATTATAATTATAAAGAAATTATTATACTAGAGCGGTACTGTCATAGTAAATTTTGTAACCCCAGTAAATTCACTGCCATCTATCGGCACACCCTAAAACTAAAAATGAAGATTTATAAAAATACGATAAAATGTATTTAAATATGGATAAATATATTTTTTTATTTGCATTAATTATTTTTACGATTTTGACCCATGTTCTTTCACTGATATGCGTTAAAATTGTTAAAATTGTAACTAAAATTAAGTATTCTTGCAAATAAATGATATTGATTGATTGATTGATTGAATAACAAACGAAACCGTCAACGCCATCTATACGACAGTAGGCCAAAGCTAGTAGCGCCCTCTGAACGAGAATCAAATTTTCTTGATTTTCGAGGCACGTTTTTTCCTTAGACTGTATCCATCTATTACGGAGTTATATTTATCTTTGTCGGAACGTATTATACAGGGTGCTAAAAAATAAGTGCATTCCCGTTGCCAGGGAGGTTTTGGGGATCATACTGAGCAACTTTTACTATGGGACCAACCACGAACTCGCGAAAAAAATTTACCCTCCCAAAGAAAATAGACCAGCCAAAATATATGAAACAGCCAAATTTTTTTTCGCGATTTCGGGGTTGGTCCCATAGTAAAACTTGCTCAGTATAATCCCAAAACCTCCCTGGCAACGGGAATGCACTTATTTTTTAGCCACCCTGTATAATGTTAATTACATAATCACGAAATAAAACTATGAAAACGGATTATATCGCGTATATTGAATTTATAATACATCCCGACGTTTCGAACCCTTTACAGCGTTCGTGGTCAACGGGTGACGGGTTTTCATAGTTTTATTTCATGAGTAACTATCGCGGTAACCGAAGACAATATTACATAATTACGGTCAAAAACTGCCTATGTACAAGTATGACTCAATCTGTTTAGGCGTCTCTGCGTATTTAATTGGGAATTTAACACAGCAACAATCATAAACACTTCTACAAAAATTACTTCTGTGATTATTTACATAAAATATCAGTAGGATAAATCAAGTTACAGGAAAATATTTTGTTAATTGGTAGATGTGTAGTTTAGAGAATCTAGACAGACTCAGTATTAAAAACAGGGGAAGTTATTTATTTACGATAAAGTAAAAAGCAAAATATGAAGATAGTTGAATATGAAGATAGAGTTGAGTATGAAGATGAAGTCGATAGTACATATTTTTAGTTAAGAATGAATTTGTTAACAAATCGGCATTGAAATGAACGCAACAATAGAGATTGCATAGACCTGACAGTTGCTCTTACGACATAATGCAATTGCACATTTACGCTTATATACAGCTCATACAAAAGTATTTCTTAGGTATATAAATACTTTTATATTTCAGATATTTAAAATTAAAAAAAAATACCGAAACTTGGGTCGTTAACTTTTACCATTTTGGCCACAAAAAAGACCTTCTTCTGAAATGTGTTTGACCTGTTTACCTGTTTTACGACTCATTGGTAAATGGGAGCTTATGACAATTCCCGTTACTTCAACTAACTGGATCAAATTCCATATATACAGTGAACGCTGCATATACATATATAAGTACCTATGTAACGACTACTAGACAGTTTTCTGCCTTGAACTGCGATTCATGTTGCCCGTAGGAAGAGAAGTATAACAAGCATCTAATAATTTTATTTGAAGCATCATTAAGACATAAGTATGTAAATAAGCATCCGATGTCTTATTAATTATGCGTGTTTCGATATTAAGGCGAAATACTCGTATACTATATATGTATACCATACAAATAAAGTTTAATATGGTAGAAATTTAACTCGGTCTTAATACATATTTCGTTAATCAGATAACGTATTTAAAATGTACAGTGAGCTGCAAAAGTGCATACTCCAGTTATGAATGAATTTTAATAATAAAGTGGGTATGCACTTTAGCAGCTGTATATACATGTTGACATGAATATACAGCTGCAATATAATTTTCTATTTCCGAAATAAAGAGGAGAAAAAAACATTCAGGTGTTTGTAGCTTATTTATTACAAATTTCCTCCTTTAAATCCCAGTCGCTTAAGAAATGGAGCTTTACTGTAATTTAAGACTGCGCGGGCGTTGATTTTGGTCGCGGCATTAGGATGAACGTTATACGTACTTGTACATCATAATTTCAACCAATGGCAGAGTAAGGAAGTAAAGGAACTAGACCGCACTTCCTTGACTGAGAATAACAGCCGTGTAAATAATGAATATCTATCCATAAAATTGTTTCATATTTTCAGCATTTTTTCAGGTTTCATATTTCAAAATGAATGAAGAAGTAATAAGCCTCAGATAAATAAATGCAATGGTTTGAAATGAAGACATAGTTGATATGATACACTTCAGGTGCATAGATCGGTACCCTATACACATTCTTTTAAAAATGTAAGTTTTTGTAAGTCTTAATGTAAGTTGTTGTTGACATTTTATAAAATTTTTATATTATGTTTGCATGCCAAATTATTGACGATCATAATATAAATTCATATAGATTAGTGTAAGAATAATTTATATTGTAATTTATTGTGAAATAAATAAACTAAACTATATACAGTTTTAGTCAGTTACATCAAAATACAAATATGTAGACATAAAAACTTTATAATTTCTAAAGCCAGCCATTGTACTGTACTACCAAAGATAGATATAACTCCGTAATAGATGGATACAGTCTCAGGAAAAAACGTGCCTCGAAAATCAAGAAAATTTGATTCTCGTTCAGAGGGCGCTACTAGTTTTGGCCTACAGTCGTATAGAAGGCGTTGACGGTTTCGTTTGTTATTTAACAATTTTAACGCATATCAGTGAAAGAACATGGGTCAAAATCATAAAAATAATTAATGCAAATAAAAAAAATCATTTATCTATATTTAAATACATTCTATCGTATTTTTATAAATCTTCATTTTTAGTTTTAAAGTGTGTCGACAGATGGCAGTGAATTTACTGGGGTTACAAAATTTACTATGACAGTACCGCTCTAGTATAAGTTACTCTATGGTACTACTGTGCGAGGGCGATCAAAAAACTCCACAGCGAGTTTCAAGTGTTTCAACCTCCCATTAATACCCAGCCCGGGTCCCGGCGCGCGAGTGGACGACCTTGGGAAGGTCGGTACGGCCATGTTTTTTTTTTTAACCATAAAACTGCCTGAGACGTAGAACGATCCCTGGCCATAGAGTACGGTACAAGACAGAGCCGAGGCGAATTTTTTAAACAAAGCTGAGATTAGTAAGTATGTTTGACAGTTGAAAAACAACGAAATTGTGTTGTCGGTTTATGTTAGATGGAAGATTTGGATGTTTTTTTTTGTATGATTTGCAATACGTCAAATTTTCACGCTTGAGAAAAAATTGTAAAGAGGATCACTTTTTCAGAACAATAAGTTATCGAATTTGGAGGCAAAACGTACGTACCTAGTTTACAATGTGGCGCTAAAGCTTAACATTTTGGTACGTTTCACTTAATTATCACATTAAATATAACATGCCTAAATGATCTAGGAATCCTGAAAATATGCAAGTGAACGATTCAGCATCGACTTTCCTGCTTAGATAGAGGTCAGTTTATTCTCGTATCCTGTAATTTTATGGAGGCTAAAAATAAAATATGGAAGGTTTATTTATTGTAACAGCATTTTATTAGTCTGCGCAGTGAGAGTGTCGGGGGGAACAACCGCGTTATGACGCCGAGCGCGGGCGCATCCCGCCGATGCGACCCGTGATAGATTCGGGACTCCGGCACGACCAACTTTTTGTTCTGCATAAAGCACTTAATTTGTATACATTTTATGGCATAAAACACAACAGGACATTATAAATTAAGCACCAACGCGTTTATTAGACTTTGGAGTCCTAGAAATCGCAGAATGTTTCATTCGCAGGAAATTTTTGGTTGAAGAAAATTTCTAGCATATAATAAATCAAACCTAATCTAATACGGTTATTTATACTGAATAACATGCTAAGATCTAATAACAAAATTTAATATAGATATGTATTTCAAAACATGACATTGTAGTCTCGACAAGTTTGTACAAGAAGCAAGCTTAACTTGTTCATCTAATCTAAGCAAATGCATGCAGATTTACTGCAGTCCCAGTCAATTATTTCTTATTATCCGCGCGCTGTCATTCGCAAGCAATACACGGAGCAATCTACATTGCAAACGTCGACATTGAATAACAATCGAGAGCCATTGATGTCGGCTGTCGTTCGCGAGGTGTCGGGCGAGTGCTGGCATAAATATGTTTTAACGAAATAAATGTGGCAGACAATTTGCATAGTCTGGTTCGCATTGACCTGCAAACATTTGGTTATTTTACAATTTTGGTTACTTTTAAGGTAAGGATTGATTATGTTGCATTAAGCTCAACGGTACTTTTATAAGAGAATTGTTTTCGTGATAAATTTTACTGTAATACCTATAGGTTTTTTTATTGAAAGAGAACATATAAGAGAATCTCATAATTTAAGCAAGTTGTATACATGTAGTTCCACCTAAGAATAAACGAGGTAAAATGACGTCACCATACATTGTTATTTAATTTTCACCTCAGCAGCTCGAACAAGCCTACTTTCGTCACTCCCTGGAGTGAGGAAAGTGCGACTTTCCTCACTCCAGGGAGTGAAACAATGTAGCTTTTTAATTTAGTGAAGGCCATGAACTTCATACTTTTATTAAAAAAAAATTATGGTATGGTACGGTACGGTACGGTACGGTCCGGTCCGGTCCGGTCTCGTCTCGTATCGTATCGTATCTTATCGTATCGTACATATTATAATACTTTTTTTTTCTGTTTATTCTGTGTAATTCGAAATACATTTTAACCTTTAATATGTTCTCACTACTGAGGTGAAAAATTATGTGTGCAACACGAGAGCAAAGTTATTTTACATCTCGCGTTTTGAGTCCCTCGCTATGCGCAAGAATCTACCTTAGAATCACTCGCTTCGCTCGTGATTCAATTATAGAATCTTTCGCTTTCTCGGGACTCAAAATAAACACTCGCAAGAAAAACCAACTTTCCTCTCTTGTTGCACAAATAACTATTTCACCTCAGCAGCTCGAACAAGCCTACTTTCGTCACTCCCTGGAGTGAGGAAAGTGCGACTTTCCTCACTCCAGGGAGTGAAACAATGTAGCTTTTTAATTTAGTGAAGGCCATGAACTTCATACTTTTATTTAAAAAAAAATATGGTATGGTACGGTACGGTACGGTACGGTCCGGTCCGGTCCGGTCCGGTCCGGTCTCGTCTCGTATCGTATCGTATCTTATCGTATCGTACATATTATAATACATTTTTTTTCTGTTTATTCTGTGTAATTCGAAATACATTTTA